>NC_136264.1:189109379-189282394 GCF_964187855.1 Myxine glutinosa | reverse complement strand
CCGACATTTTTAGTTCTTTTTGAATGCATTTACGACTGTAATTCAGCTTTTACTCGTGGCCGTAGAAGATTGACTACTATAAATTAGCTCAGCTATAAAATGCGAAATGGGCCCAGCCCGGCCGAGGTGGGCCTCGACAGGCCTCGCCACCTAGTCTATAACCTTTCCGGGGCCTGTCCCGACATTTTTTGTATTCGAGGTTTCCTTCTATCTTTCACCATTCAGGATATTAGCACACGCAGACAAACAAACAAACAAACAAAAACTTTCTTTTGTATCTATATATATAAAACACAGTTTGTGTGTGTGTGTGTGTGTGTGTGTGTGTGTGTGTGTGTGTGTGTGTGTGTGTGTGTAATGTTACCGATAGACTCCTAAACGGAGAGGCTCATGTGCTTGATATTTGGCATACACATGGCCATTGAGCCTGGGAAGAACATGGCCAACCTAAAAAAAATTATTTCATAATATTTTTTTACCATATTTTTACCTCAGCGCATTTCAGCAAGGAATATAATGCATGGAATCTGAGGCGATGGCAGAGCAGCACGCTGATTCGCTCAGAGCGATCACGTGATGTTCCTTGCCGCCATAAACTCACAGTTACGCGTTCGCACGTAATTCAGAGCGAAAAGCGATTGCGTTTTTTCACATTTCAGTGAGGAACATTGCCATTCACACCACATAGGTTTTTTTTTCTTTCATCTTTCGATCCATTTTTTTTTTCAGTGAGGAATATTATACACGGAATCTGAGGCGGCGGCAGAGCAGCGCGCTGATTCGCTCAGAGCGATCACGTGATGTTCCTTGCCGCCATAAACTCACAGTTACGCATTCGCACATAATTCAGAGCGAAAAGCGATTGCGTTTTTTCACATTTCAGCGAGGAACATTGCCATTCACACCACATAGGTTTTTTTTTCTTTCATCTTTAGATCCATATTTTTTTTACACGGAATCTGAAGCCGGTGGCAGAGCAGCGCGCTGATTCGCTCAGAGCGATCACGTGATGTTCCATCCCCGCCGCCAGACCATTGAACATAAAACACAGTTTGTGTGTGTGTAATGTAATGTTACCTCCCCTCCGTCCTCCCCTCCCCCCTCCATCCTCCCCTTCCCCCTTCCCCTCCCCCTCTCCCTCCCCCCTCCATCCTCCCCTTCCCCCCTCCCCTTCCCCCTCCCTTCCCCCTCCCTTCCCCCTCCACCCTACCCCCTCCCTTCCCCCTCCACCCTACCCTCTCCCCTTTCCCCCTTCCCCTCCCCCCCTTCCTCCCCTCCCCCTCCCTCCCCTTCCTCTCCCCTCCCCCCTCTTCCTCCCCCTCCCATCCTCCTCCTCCTCCCCTTCCCCCACCTCCCCCCTCCCCTCCCCCTCCCTCCCCTTCCACGTCCCCCCTCTCCCTCCACTCCCCTCCCCCCTCTCTCTCCCCCTCCCCACCCCCTATCCCCCCTCCATCCTCCCCTCCCTCCTCCATCCTCCCCTTCCCCCCTTCCCCTCCCCCCTCCCCCCTCCGCCATCCCCTCCCCCCCGTTCCCCTCCCCTCCCCTTCCCCCTTGCCCTCCCCTCCCCCCTCCGTCCCCCCTCCCCCTCCATCCTCCCTCCCCCCTCCATCCTCCCCTTCCCCCTCCCCTCCCCCCTCTCCCTCCCCCTCCCCCCTCTCCCTCCCCCTCCATCATCCCTTCCCCCCTCCCCTTCCCCCTCCCTTCCCCCTCCACCCTACCCCCTACCTTCACCCTCCACCCTACCCCCTCCCCTTTCCCCTCCCCCTCCCCTCCCCTCCCCCCTCCCTCCCCCCTCCCTCCCCTCCCCCCCCTCCCCCTCCCCTCCCCCTCTTCTCCCCTCCCCCCCTCTCCTCCCCTCCCCCCCCGTTCCCCTCCCCTCCCCTTCCCCCTTCCCCTTCCCCCTCCCCTTCCCCCTCCCCCTTCCCTTCCCCTCCCCCTTCCCTTCCCCCGCCCGGCAATGCCGGGTACTTCTGCTAGTATATAATAATAATAATAATATTGATTATATATATATATATATATATATATATATATATATATATATATATATATATATATATATATATATATATATAGATATATATATATATATATATATATAGATATATATATATATATATATACAGTGGAACCTTGACTTACGAGTTTAAATCGTTCTGTGACCGAGCTCGTAACTCAATTTGCTCGTTTCTCAAATCAAATTTCCCCATTAAAATGCATTGAAATGCTATTAATCCGTTCCAGCCCGCCAAAAACCACACCAATTTTTTTTTAAATATGCAGTATATATAAAAATATCTCGCGCTTTATATTTCACCTGTATGCAGCATACAAGTTGGCAGGATGGCCTGGACTGGAGGTACGCACACTTGACTCTAAACTGTCCAGCCTGGGTTTGAATCCCGACCCAGCTATAACCTGTCATGTCGGTGTTTCACAGGCAGGGTGATTCATCAATGTGTGTACCGCTAAACTGGGCGCCCCGTTTGCGTCCCATTAGTTGTTGGATGTTAAGGATCTCACCGTGTCTTCCACAAAGAGAAGGCGAGCTATCGCCGGCACTCTGAACAAGTTGTGGCCTGCATGCTCTTCTCCTCTGCCGTTATATACGTCCTCCTCGGCATCTTTTTCCAGAAGAGCCCTGTCTCATCACAGTTGAAGATTTGCTGGATGTATCGTTCGGCTTCTATCAGTTCGGCAAAAGTTATAATAAAATCTTCAGCTGCCTTCACATCTGCCTCACCAAGTCGACAACACGCACACCTCGCTCATGTTTTTCGACAATTGCGTGTTTTATATCCAAGCACATCATCCTCTTCTTCTTCTCAGTACTGCCCTTGGCACTCAATTACTTAGGACCCATGGTTAAAACTAAGAAATTTTCCAAAATAACCAACATGCGAAAACAAAACAGCAGCGATATACGGCAGATATGCTTGCACGGCAAGATAACCACGTGACCGGAACCCACCTGGTGGCGGCTGGCGTAAGCTCCAAAATAACCAAAATGCGAAAACAAAACAGCAGCGATATACGGCAGATATGCTTGCACGGCAAGATAACCACGTGACCGGAACCCACCTGGTGGCGGCTGGCGTAAGCTCCAAAATAACCAACATGCGAAAACAAAACAACAGCGATATACGGCAGATATGCTTGCACGGCAAGATAACCACGTGACCGGAACCCACCTGGTGGCGGCTGGCGTAAGCTCCAAAATAACCAACATGCGAAAACAAAACAGCAGCGATATACGGCAGATATGCTTGCACGGCAAGATAACCACGTGACCGGAACCCACCTGGTGGCGGGTGGCGTAAGCTCGTAACTCAGATCTCGGCTCGCATCTCAAAGCAATAAACCGCCCGAGCGACGGCTCGTATCTCGGAAAACTCGTAGGTTGGTGCACTCGTAAGTCAAGGTTCCACTGTATATATATACACAGTAGGCTGGGCCAAATCAGGGGTGATTTTCAATTTTTCATACTACAAGGTTGTAATTTACCTAAAAGTTGTGGCTGGGTAACAGAAACAAAACCATGAAATTTTTTTTCAAAAATATTGACGTCTTACGGTAAAACAGCCCTTTACCATAGCAACCGTTACAGACGACTCAAATAATTCTTAAAATCGATGATTTCTCAGGCTGTGTGTGACCCCCAGAGTTGATTCTGGTACCAAAAGATTCAGAATTGAAAGCCAAGGATGATTGGATAGCTTAACAATGTCTGTGACACAATTCAATACAACTTTTATCCCAAAAACTCATTTTTATCTCAAATTTAAGGCATTTGTTTGAAAATAAAATGAAAATTTTGCTTTTTAATCATAGGATAATCATTAATCAGAGCTATAGTCAAATTAAATGTACTTTAAATTAACTTTTGTCATTGATTAAGCTTTTTTGTCTCAAATTTAAGGTCTGACATTGAACATTGATAACAAAATAAAAAACCTAGTCCCAATTGTAATCAATGGAGGCCAATGACTTCTTAGTCACAACCTCAGTGGATGTTGCCAGTCCATGCAGCTTCTCCCTGACGCCCTTCACAACCCTGTATAGAGCCTGGAGCTGCGCCTCAGATTTGGGGGCCTTGTTAGTGTTCAAATCTGTGGCGAGTCCAAGTGTCCGCTCTGCTGCGTCATTGACAACTGGGAGTTTGGCCACAACTTCCTTGCCATGACGATAGCTGTCTGAGGTGGGCCACTGTGCAACGGGGAGCTTGACAAAACTGGAGTCAATACCCAAGAGTTCAAACATGCTCCAAGAGTCGTAACCAACAAAGTCTTTGAGGGCTTTACTCCCCAATTGCTGTGAGGCTGGCATCTCCTGTATCATGTTATGTGCAGTCCCATGGTACCTGAGCATAGCCCTTCTCATAGTCTGCTTGTCAGATGACGTTCTGTCCGAGAAGAGTGCCAAAGAGACCAATCTCTCTGAGAGGTACCACAAATGGTTTTGTAGCTTCTCTCGGGCCACAGTCACAAAGGACAGAAATTTGGCAGGCCACTTTGTTGGATTCTTTGCGATACTGGCCTCAGCCTTGAGGAGGTTCTTCATCAGGTACATGTCGTTAGATGGTGCATCTGCAGCACTGGTACATGTCAACCACGCTTTAGTGTAGAAGACTGACATGAATGCAGCGAGACTGGTTATGTCTTCCAGCTCTTCGGGTGTGTAGATATCTCCCAGCTGCCAACGGAAGAGTGCCACCTTTATAGTGTACTAGGGCATGCCCGTACTATATATATATATCTAAAATTATATCCCCCCCCCCTCTATTTACATGAAATGGTTTGGTCCAAAGCGAACGGCTTGCGAGTACGGTGACAATCCCCCCCCTCTATTTACATGAAATGGTTTGGTCCAAAGCGAACGGCTTGCGAGTACGGTGACAATCCCCCCCCCCCTCTATTTACATGAAATGGTTTGGTCCAAAGCGAACGGCTTGCGAGTACGGTGACAATCCCCCCCCTCTATTTACATGAAATGGTTTGGTCCAAAGCGAACGGCTTGCGGAGTTTGGTAAAGAAATCGCCATAGCGTGCACAAACGCGCAGGAAAGCGAATGAATCGCAAATTAGTTTTAATTAGTTGTAAAACATAGTTTAACGCCAACATAGTTTGCCAACGTGAAATAAATGAATACGCTCTCAAATGTGCCGTCCGAGGCAGAGTCTGTTCGCCACGTTCGGCACACGTGATAGCTCGCTGCTCTCTGATTGGTTGAATCGTTTTTTGGACATAGCTCGCTAACTACTTGTCCGATTAATATGAAACCTTGAAAAGGCACATCCTCAGGTCCCCAGCAATATACCTGGCAAGTTTCAAGTATATCGGACCCGTGGTTGTCGAGAAACAGCGGTCACAGACAGACACACAGAGATTACTGGCATTATAGATAGACTAGGGCATGCCCGTACTATATATACGTATATCTAAAATTATATCCCCCCCCCCTCTATTTACATGAAATGGTTTGGTCCAAAGCGAACGGCTTGCGAGTACGGTGACAATCCCCCCCCTCTATTTACATGAAATGGTTTGGTCCAAAGCGAACGGCTTGCGAGTACGGTGACAATCCCCCCCCCCTCTATTTACATGAAATGGTTTGGTCCAAAGCGAACGGCTTGCGGAGTTTGGTAAAGAAATCGCCATAGCGTGCACAAACGCGCAGGAAAGCGAAAGAATCGCAAAGTAGTTTTAATTAGTTTTAAAACATAGTTTAACGCCAACATAGTTTGCCAACGTGAAATAAATGAATACGCTCTCAAATGTGCCGTCCGAGGCAGAGTCTGTTCGCCACGTTCGGCACATGTGATAGCTCGCTTCTCTCTGATTGGTTGAATCGTTTTTTGGACATAGCTCGCTAACTACTTGTCCGATTAATATGAAACCTTGAAAAGGCACATCCTCGGGTCCCCAGCAATATACCTGGCAAGTTTCAAGTATATCGGACCCGTGGTTGTTGAGAAACAGCGGTCACAGACAGACACACAGAGATTACTGGCATTATAGATAGATAAAGTCTTGCTCATCCAACGGGCGTGGTGGAATGCCCCAGGAGCTTTGATAGTGATGGTCCTCATACCATCAGGGACAGTCCCTCCAAGAAACAGCAGTGTGAGGTGTGCCAGCTCCAGGTAGTCGTGTCGAAGAGTCTCCTTTGTGCTATTGTCCATCCACGTCTGAAGGAAGGTGATGGTGGCATGTACATGGCCAGCCAGCTCTCTCTGTTGAGCAGACACCTCGACCAATGTGTAGTTGCCCTGGTCCAATTCACTCCAAGTGTTGAGCAGTCGCTTGAACAGCTGTTCATTAGGTCCTGTGGTGGGGCCATACACTATTGAGCAAGACGCCCCTCCAACCAATTCGTGGATGTGGTGCCGACACGCCAGTTGCAGAAGACTCCTGCCAAACTCAGTCTCCAGTCTTACTACGACTCCACTCTTGACCCCAGAGTTCACTGCCGTTGTATCGAAGACAAGAGCGCCTATCCTTGATGTGTGCAAGAGCGCCTTGAACGCCCTGATGAATGGTTACAGTAACAACCGAAAGCAGGCATTAAAATTAATGATTGTAAGCTGCTTTTGTTAACTTTTTTTTATTGAAATGAAGATGGCCAAATTTAAACAACGTTATAACAGTTATAAAAACTGGACAATACAAGGTTGTAAAAGACAATTTAAAGTAAATTTAATCTGATTAATGGTTATCCTATGATTAAAAAGCAAAATTTTCAATTTTTTTCCATAAATATGCTTGAAATTTCAGACAAAAATCAGTTTTTTGGATAAAAGTGGTATTGAATTGTGTCACAGACATTGTTAAGCTATCCAATCATCCTTGGCTTTCAATTCTGCATCTTTTGGTACCAGAATCAACTCTGGGGGTCAAACACAGCTTGAGAAATCGTCAATTTAGGCATTTTTTGAGTCGTCTGTAACTGTTGCTATGGTAACGGGCTGTCTGACCGTAAAACGTCAATATTTTTGAAAAATTTTTCCATGATTTTGTTCCTGATACTCACTCACAACTTTTAGGTAAATTACATTGAATTAGGAAAATCACCTCCGATTTGGCCCAGCCTAATACACAGTCACGTGAAAAAGTAAGTACACCACATGTAAAGTTTTGACTTTTTCAACATATTTCAACATACAGCTATTTGATCTTCATTTCAACAATATTGATAGATAAAGGGAATATAATATAACAAATATCATGAAACATTTACATTTTGTAGTCCATTGTATAATTTAAATAAACATAAATGCAAATTTCGCATGTGGAAAAAGTAAGTACACCCCTACATTTATCACTCCTTCAAACACCTAAAATTAGAATCAGGTGCACCAGCTCAGGTGCAAATGATTAGAACATCGTTAGAGAGAATATTGGAGGAACCTGTCTTATTTAAACCTCAGACATTTAGTTTGGTTTGCTCTTTGTTGTTGAAGTGTGCGGCGTCACCATGCCTAGATCAAAAGAGCTCTCTGAGGCCTTCATAAAGAAGGTTATAGATGCCTACGAGTCTGGGAAGGGATTTAAAAACATATCCAAACAATTTGAAATCAATCATTCGACTGTCCGGAAGATCATCTACAAGTGGAGAAGATTCCAAACAACTGCCAACTTGTTCAAGCCAGGCCGCACCAGCATGTTCAGCCCGAGAGCAGACCACAAGACGCTGAATGAATTATCTAAGAACCCCAGAATGTCATCACGGAGCCTACAGGTAGCTCTTGCCACTGTTGATGTCAAAGTGCATGGGTCTACCATTAGAAAGAGGCGGCACAAATTTGATCTACATGGGAAGTGTGCCAGGAGGAAACCTTTGCTATCCAGAAAGAACATCAGGGCAAGACTAAAGTTTGCCAATGAACACTTAGGCAAAGACCAGCACTTCTGGAACAATGTGCTCTGGACACATGAGTCAAAGGTAGAGCTATTTGGCCACAGTACCAGAAGACATGTTTGGCGAAAACCAAAGACAGCATTTGACCACAAGAACCTGATACCAACTGTAAACATGGTGGTGGAAATATTATGGTTTGGGGCAGCTTTGCTGCATCTGGGCCTGGGCAGCTCACCATCATAGATTCCACGATGAATTCTTCATTGTACCAGTGGGTGTTTGAGGATAATGTGAGGCCATCTGTCGGAGAGTTGAAGCTCAACCGAAGGTGGACCTTGCAACATGACAATGACCCTAAACATACCAGTAAATCCACCAAGGAATGGCTTAAAAGAAAGAAATGGAGGGTTCTGGAATGGCCAAGTCAAAGCCCGGATCTAAATCCCTTCGAGATGTTGTGGGGGGATTTGAAACGAGCTGTGCATGCAAGAAACCCCTCAAACATCGCACAGCTGAAAGAATTCTGCATGGAGTGGGCAAAAATTTATCACAGTCGATGTCAGAGACTGGTAGACAGTTATAAGAAACGCCTACTTGAGGTTGTTGCTGCCAAAAGGGGCAATACCACCTATTAGAGCCAAGGGTGTACTTACTTTTTCCATATGCGAAATTTGCATTTATGTTTATTTAAATTATACAATGGACTACAAAATGTAAATGTTTCATGATATTTGTTATATTATATCACCTTTATCTATCAATATTGTTGAAATGAAGATCAAATAGCTGTATGTTGAAATATGTTGAAAAAGTCAAAACTTTACATGGGGTGTACTTACTTTTTCACATGACTGTGTATATATATACGTATATATATATATATATATATATATATATATATATATATATATATATATATATATATATATATATATATATATATATATATATATATATATTTATATATATATACATACATATATATATATATATATATATATATATATATATATATATATATATATATATATATATATAATATATACTAGCTTGGCTCGACTTGCTCCGCTCGCCTCACCACGCGTCATTACATTACAAAGGAACGGGCTTGTTTTAGCTGAGTATAATGACTGTACCTGAGTTGCTCTGTGTTGTCATGATTTACAAACAATTATTTTGCACAAATTTATTGGTAGTGTTTGTGATATTTCATTTTTATAAGCAATTTAGGTTGAAGATTTAGGTTGATTTTTTTTTTTACAAATTCAAAAAATAACCCATCAGCACATACATACGGGAGGGGTAGGTGCATACCCTGGAAGTTTGGGACGAATACACCTCACCACCACATCATTAAAAGCAGCTCACCACCACGAAGATAAAACACCTCACCACCACGTTATTAAAAACACTTCACAACCATGGAAACAAAAGTTTGAGGTAGTAGTTCAGTGACAACACAGACACTGCCCAGATATATATATAAATGGATCGATGGCAGTACCTGAGTTGCTGTTTTGTCATGGTTTACACCAACCGCGAGTGACTTAGCTCATGATTGACGGATTGCTAACAATTCCGATCGCCAATCTCCCAGCCACGCGCCGAAGGGTTTGCTGGTCAATTGATCCCAAATACCTTCAAGATACGTGGACGAAGAGCTCGGGGATCAAACCCTCGCTTCCCACACTTTATTGAGTGCCGAGCGGATTTGCACGGTGTGGAAAGCGGCGTTACCTGACATGATTTACGGACATGATTCAAGCCAAATTCGATCTCGGATGATGCTAGGCCAATGGAGAAAAGACGTATCCGAACAGGTTTGAAAGTAACAACAAAAATGTGCAGCCTTTTATTTTGAAGGCACAGCGAAACAGAGACGAAGATGCACCTTATCAATTCTTACCTCGATTATAAACCCCACTGGCGCCTTCACACTCTCACACACACACAGGGAATAACACTCTGATTATTATCGCACCGATGTGCTTCGCAGGGACTGACTTCGAAGGTGGCCACGTGGTCTGGTGTTCGCAGGGCGCAGCTCGATCCGGACGTGCAGCCTGGATGAGGTAAGGTCCGAAGGACGAACTGCCGCCTCGAAGTCGGCACAGACGAACTTCAGCACAGGTTGGACAAGCAAGAGGCATCGGCGAAGCACAAATGCAAGCGGAGTGTCGAAGCAAAACGCAAGAGCAAGAGTCCAGAGCCAGAGTCCAGAGATCGGCGAAGAGCGATGGGTGTTGGGCGTCACCGCAAAAAGCAAGAGAAGGAAAATGCGATGGGCGGTTTTTTAAAATATATATCTCACATATATTTGAGTGTGAGTGATTGATAACAAATGTGGCTGCTCACTTGGGGTAACAGGAAGTGATAGGAACTCAACACACCTCTGTCTCATCCATGGATATTTCTCTTATTCCTATATTTTGGTGAGTCCGATTTACATCCTGGAACACAACAGTTATGGTTATCCATTTCTAAATTGGCAATATTGATTTAAATGCTGAAAATCATGTTAAAACAAGACCAAAAGTCCAACAGCGGCGTAGACGGGCTTGTAAAATATTATAAACCACAAACACATATGATTAGCTTTTTAAACAGTCGCTAATGCTGTTTATAACATCAAACAAAGAAATTTGGAGGAATCCCGACATCCATGAAGTAAGTTTTACTTGCAGAACTAAGCAAAGATCTACTGTAATCTATATACCCCACAACAGTTGGAGGTGTGCTCATTTACCAAGCAGCTAGCTAGCGCTTGCCAGACCAGCCGTTCCTAAAGGGTTTTGAATAGTGTGCTTGCTCGAATGCTTTAACCACTTGGCGATCTCTCCAGAAGAAACTTGGTAAATGAACACAAACACAATGTTATTGAGACCCGACCATAGATCGACTGTAATCTATGTACCCCAAAGAGGAATGACCTTTCCTGCCGCTCTCGAAGTGAGCGGGTGTTTACGCCATAATGACATCATATATTTTTAATGACGTGGAATGACGGCCAGACACAAAACTTCCGCGACTTTAATATTTATGAAACATATAGTTAACCTCTAGTAACGTTGCATTCACTACAAAGGGAGTAGAGTTAATAATAATAATAATGCATTTATTTTATATAGCGCTTTTCAGGAAGCCCAAAGACGCTTTGACAGAGTGCAAAACATAATGCATAGCAAAACATAAAGACAATTGCAAAAAAAGAAGAATCAATAGGGAAATATTCAAAGCACAAAGGAGGGAGAAGGAGAGGAGATAGTCAGGGGTTAGATGCTGTGGGTTAAATGTTGAATGCAGTGTTGAACAGGTGGGTCTTGAGTGATGTTTTGAATGTGGTGAGTGAGGAGGAGTCTCTGATGGTGTGAGGTAGCGAGTTCCAGAGGGTGGGAGCAGCGATGGAGAAGGCCCTGTCCCCCCAGGATCTAAATTTGGTCCGGATGGGGGGGGGGGGGGTCAGGAGGTTGGTACCAGCAGAGCGGAGGTTGCGGGTGGGAGTGTGTCTGGAGAGGAGGTCAGCCAGGTAGGATGGGGCCAGGTTATGGAGGGCTTTGTAGGTCAAGAGGAGGATTTTGTACTGGATTCTCTGGGAGATGGGGAGCCAGTGAAGCTTGTAAAGGACGGGGGTGATGTGGTCACGGGTCCGGGAATGGGTGAGTAGACGGGCAGCGGAGTTCTGAATGTATTGGAGTTTATTGGTGATTGTTGAGGGTGAACCATAAAGGAGGCTATTGCAGTAGTCCAGACGGGAAGTGATGAAGGCGTGGATGAGGGTTTCTGCAGCCACGGAGGAGAGGGATGGACGGAGACGGGCGATGTTTTTCAGGTGAAAGAAGGCTGTCTTTGTGATCTGTTTAGTGTATTTGTCGAAGGAGAGGGTTTGGTCAAAGATGATGCCAAGATTCCGGATGTGAGGGGAGGTGGATACTGGGAAACCGTCGATGTTGAGGGCAAAGTTATGGGTGGACTTGATGAGCGTTTTTGGGCCAATGATGATTATTTCAGATTTATCACAGTTAAGTTTGAGGAAGTTGTTTGAAGCCAGGATTTTATTTCAGTGATGCAGTTTGTCAGGATAGAGTGGGTGGCGGTGGAGATGGACTTGGTGGAGATGAAAAGCTGGATGTCATCGGCGAAGCAGTGGAATTGGAGACCATGACGGCGGATTAAGTGACCGAGGGGGGACAGGTAAAGGATGAAGAGGAGGGGGCCAAGAACTGAACCTTGGGGGGACACCTTGGGGGACACCTTGGGGGAGGGGAGCAGTGGGGGATTTGCAGTTATTGATGGAGATGAACTGACGTCTGTCAGAGAGGTATGATTTAATCCAAGAGAGGGCAGTGCCGGTAATGTTAAAGGTGGTTTCAAGTCGGGTGAGGAGGATGGTGTGATCGATGGTGTCAAAGGCGGCGCTGAGGTCGAGGAGGATGAGAATGTTGAGGTTGCCAGCGTCAGAGGAGAGGAGAAGGTCGTTGGTGATTTTGAGGAGAGCAGTTTCAGTACTGTGGTTGGAGCGGAATCCGGATTGGAATGTTTCATACAGGTTATTGGCAGAGAGGTGATGTTTGAGTTGAGTGGCTACAGCGCGTTCCAAAACCTTTGACAGAAAGGGTAGGTTGGAGATGGGTCTGAAGTTATTTAGGGTGTCAGGGTTTAGTCCAGGTTTTTTCAGAATGGGGGTAACAGCAGCAATTTTGAGGGATGGTGGGACGATGCCTGTAGACAGGGAGGAGTTTATTGTTGCAATGATAAGTGGAGAGAGAGCAGGAAGGGAGGCCTTGACAAAGCTGGAGGGGATGGGGTCAAGAGTGCAGGTGGCAGTTTTCATTCCGATGAGTTCAGAGAGGTCAGTAGGGGAGACTGGGGAGAATTGAGACAGGGGATGGCAGGATAAGGGGGGGCAGGTGGTTTGAGGGGGAGCGGGTGCGGCGGTGGTCAAGCTGTTGTAGATGTTTTCAATTTTGCGTTGGAAGAATGAAAGGAAGGAGATGCAGTTGTCTATTGTGAATGACTGGGTGGTGGTGTTCAGGGGGCTGAGGAGTTTGTTTATTGTAGAGAAGAGTGCTTTTGGTTTCCGGAGCCAGAGTGGATAATTTGAGAGTAGTAGGCGGAGCGGGTGCGGGAGAGGGCATCTTTATAGTGTTGTATGTGGTCCTTGTAGGCCTGGGAGTGAACTGTGAGACCTGTTTTATTGCGGAGTCTTTCGAGTTGGCGAGCACGAGTTTTCATCAGGCGGAGTTCAGGGGTAAACCAGGGAGCAGAATGGGTGAAAGAAACTGTTTTGGTTTTTATAGGCGCAAGTTGGTCAAGGCAGGAGGAGAGAGTGTGGTTGTAGTAGTCAGTGAGGTCAGAAGGGGTGTGGAGGTCAACGAAGGGAGAAGTGGACATTTTTTCAGAGAGGGTCGATGAGAATGAGGCAGGTGAAAGAGCGTTTAGCTTACGGAAGTTGATAGTGCGATAATGCCTTGGTGCTGGGGTGGGGATGTTGAGTGATGGCTAGGTGGTCAGAGAGAGTGAGGTCGGAGCCAGAGAGATGGTGCAAAATTAGTCCAGTAGAGCAGACAAGGTCCAAAATGTGACCACGGTTATTGGTAGGAAAGTTGACATGTTGAGTGAGGTTAAAGCAGGTGAGTAAATCAGTGAAGTCAGTGGTTAGCGTGGAGTCAGTGGAGTCCATGTGGATATTGAAATCACCAAGGAGGAGGATTGAGGGGGAGAGGGAACATAGCTGGGTCAGAAAGTAGGAGAAGTCAGACAGGAATGATGGGTGTGGTTTGGGAGGGCGGTAGACAACAGCCATGACTGACTGTGTGCGACCAGAGAGTTTAAAAGCCAGGTGTTCAAATGATGGAGCAGATGAGATGGAGATGAGGTTGGTCTTGATGTCTTGTCGGTGAATAACGGCAATTCCACCACCTCGGCCCTCCGAGCGTGGTTTATTGATGTAAGAATATCCATTGGGTGTGGTGAGGTTGAGCGTGTAGTAGTCCAGTGGTTGTTGCCAGGTCTCAGTGAGACAGAGAAAGTCCAGTTTATTTTCCAGGATGTAGTCGTTCAGGATGAGGCATTTGTTGTTGAGGGACCGGGTATTGAACAGGGTGAGCTTGATGTTGTTTTGTACGGCGGGTATGAATCCAGGTGATTTGGCCAGGGTTCGCAGACAGGAGGTGCGATTTTGTGCGTTGTTGTGACCAGGTGTGTTGGGACGATGAGTGGGAGTGCGCTGAGCCGACCAGAGGATGGGGATGGAGTGACCTGATTGTAAATAAACAAACTTACGACCGGAGCCACGGTGAATGTACCTGGGTCGACGCAGGAGTCCATTCGATTTGATTGCAGAGATGCATGATGGGGTGGAGCGGGTTTTAAGCAGGAGAAGCCTTGCGGCGGAGTACCGCAGAGCCATGCCAGCAGGAGCGAAGGGACGAGCACGAGGCCAAGGGTGAGGAGGCGAAACAATCGACACAACCCACGGGAGTGGGCCTGAGGAAACAGCGAAGGAGCCGAGCAGGTGAAGCCAGGAGCAGAGCCGGGACCATGCAGAGGGCAGACAGGAGCGAAGAGACGAGCACGAGGCCAAGGTTGAGGAGGCAAAGCGGCAAATGCAGCGGCAAACGACCGCCGCCGCTAATCAAGATCACGGCGGCAAATCGCCACCACCGCCGCTGAAAACAATGGGCACAACCCACGAGAATGAGCCCGAGGAAACATCGAAGGAGCCGAGCAGGTGAAGCCAGGAGCAGCAGAGCAGAGCCGGGACCGTGCAGAGGGCAGACTCAATGGCCAAAAATCCGCCACGACCACCAGGAAAGCAAGATACGGACAATGGTCCAGTCAGAGAAGCGGCGAGCAAGTGACGCCAGCGTCCTCTCACGACCGGACCGGAAACGGAATCAATTTGTTGCGATTAGATTTACTATAATAATATTGTTACGTTATTATTACGAAAATTATATTATTTTTTAAAAAACAAAGGTGAATTCCTTACTTCCGCTTTTACACCGCTTCAATCCATCAACTTCCCATTCACGACATTGGGATTAAAAGTTTATGGTTATATTTACTATAATATTATTATTACTACGAAAACTATACTACTGAAACGATACGACTGTATTAAGAAACCTCGGCTTAATTTGTTTGAAGTGGAAGGTGAGTCATAAATGCTTAAGGCCAAAACATACCGTATTGTTCGAAGAGCCGTAACGCTGATGCTTTCGATATTTGATGGTCATTTTAACAATCAGTTTGTTTGTGTTTCACACTGAATGAAAAACGTAAAGCTGGAGCATGGCGATTGTGATGCATGACAGGTTCGACAATATGTTCGGCATGAACGGCATATAAATCAAAATGGCGGTGCGTGTAGAGTCAGCTGCAACACCGCCGTAATGACATCAGACGTAATCACATCACCCTGTCATGTGCCCAGATTCTCAGCTCTGATTGGTATACGTTTGAGGGGACATACATGCATACATACATACATACATACATACATACATACATACATACAGACGGACAAACACTGTTCTAGACGGCTCTGCCCGATGGGTTACGCCGTAAAAACGATATTCACTGACAGATTTTGCACTAGCAACGACAGGTTAAAAGTGCCCGGACTAGCAGAAATGGTTCACTGAAAAAGAAAGGCCTCGTTTGTATTCATACATCATTTTGAAAGTCGTGTATTGTATATAGCATAATTACTTTTTTTGGAATTAATCAGTATTTAAGTGCATTTTTTTTTAAAATGAACAATGCAATTTGGAGGTTCCGTAATGAGAGGATGCAGAGTCTACCGCACCTTGTTTTTGTGAAATGTCCTTGGTTTCACTCACTTGGAGCCTTTGCCATATTATTAAGCACACATACTATTGAATGTAACAAGGTCTCTAAGCATACCCTTGCACTTGCTGTTGGGATCGATGACATTGCAGCAAGCAGGAATCTCACATCCTGAAACAACTGACGTCGTTTATTTTTATTTTTTTAATGCGTGCAGGTGCATGCTTTCTGTGCCAATTAAACAAATCAGACACGAGTGCCTGTCGACCACAATACACATCATTTGGGTACCTTTCACACATCAATCCATAAATGCACTGCTCAGTCTTACGAAGGGTCACCACAATTACTACACTCGACGGTCTTGGAGCGTTTTTACGACTTTTATTTTTGTTTTGCTCAGCCTGCGGTGCAAATTGTTCAATAAATCAGCTGAAGGGTTTAGTTGGTGTAACTGTGACTGTGCTGGTAATGTGATCAGCCCGATGTGTGTTTGGCTGAAATGACTCTCCTGTCCTTCACATCCAGTATGATATGATGTGGTATTTTCATGAACACTTTGCTATTTCCATTTTCCTTCGCCTCCTAGTCCAGCAATGTCAAGTTAAAGTGAACATTAACAGTCAGGTTGGAAAATGGGAAAACGAATAAGAAATTCAAGATTGCATTAAACAGTAGAAAAGATCATTTGGCCAAACATGCAAACATTTGGCTGAAAGAACCTGCTCCACCTTCTCAGATGAAAACGAGTCCAGGAGCAGTTCGGTACGATAGGGAAGGAAGGGTACAGGGAGCGAGGGGTTGCCCACACAATATTTAGAAGCAAACCCACAATTGAGGCATTCGGCCTTCGAACGAGCGGAGTCGGCTGTGGTGCCATTATAGCATTGACTGATATTAATACAGTTTGCTTCGGTTTGAAGAAACCAAGCTTGTCAATTAGCAATCTACAATTAATCTTGATCAGAATCTTCAAAAACTCAAGGTAATCTATACATGAGCAGTTAATATGAAGTGTTGTCGTAGCTAATCTATTACATTTACCAATCAAATCGAATTGATGACTTCTTGGCAGCTTAAATAAATTGGGTAAAATTTCAGTTCAAGATCACCACATAAGAAAGGAAAAACATTGAGTGAAATAGCTCACATCACGTGATTTCAAGGTGTGGTATGTGAAACTTATCATTGGAATCTCTCGTGATAAACCCAAGTCTACAGGCCTATTACTTTACCATCGCCGACAGGTAGCTGGTATTTGTCTTCTTCCACTTCATTTCTGGTCTTGAACCCTCTGCCCTCTCTGTGCTCTGACCCTCCCCCTCCCCCCAAGTATCTGTTGGATGCACATGGTCCACCAGCAACCCCCTCATAGTGAAACTGCCTAAATCCAGAATCAATCATCATTGGCCCAAAAACGCTCATAAAATCCACCCATAACTTTGCCCTCAACATCGACGGTTTCCCAGTATCCACCTCCCCTCACATCCGGAATCTTGGCATCATCTTTGACCAAACCCTCTCCTTCGACAAATACACTAAACAGATCACAAAGACAGCCTTCTTTCACCTGAAAAACATCGCCCGTCTCCGTCCATCCCTCTCCTCCGTGGCTGCAGAAACCCTCATCCACGCCTTCATCACTTCCCGTCTGGACTACTGCAATAGCCTCCTTTATGGTTCACCCTCAACAATCACCAATAAACTCCAATACATTCAGAACTCCGCTGCCCGTCTACTCACCCATTCCCGGACCCGTGACCACATCACCCCCGTCCTTTACAAGCTTCACTGGCTCCCCATCTCCCAGAGAATCCAGTACAAAATCCTCCTCTTGACCTACAAAGCCCTCCATAACCTGGCCCCATCCTACCTGGCTGACCTCCTCTCCAGACACACTCCCAACCGCAACCTCCGCTCTGCTGGTACCAACCTCCTGACCCCCCCCCCCCATCCGGACCAAATTCAGATCCTGGGGGGACAGGGCCTTCTCCATCGCTGCTCCCACCCTCTGGAACTCACTACCTCCCACCATCAGAGACTCCTCCTCACTCACCACATTCAAAACATCACTCAAGACCCACCTGTTCAACACTGCATTCAACATTTAACCCACAGCATTTAACCCCTGACTATCTCTCCTCCTTCTCCCTCCTTTTTGCTTTGAATATTTCCCTATTGATTCTTATTTTTTGCAATTGTTTTTATGTTTTGCTATGCATTATGTTTTGCACTCTGTCAAAGCGTCTTTGGGCTCCCTGAAAAGCGCTATATAAAATAAATGCATTATTATTATTATTATTATTAATGCTCACCTCCACTCATTTATTGGTTCACGAGTTATCAAGTGACCACTATATTCGTCATGTGTGTGCGTCTGTCTCTGTGTGTGTGTCTGTCTGTCGGCAGCATAACTACCCGATGATATCATCCGATCTTGATGAAACTTGGGTGGGAGGTTGACAGCATGATCTAGTTGGGTCCTGCGTGGAGTGGGCGTATTGCGCCCATTGTGGGCGGAGCCACGCCCGAAAAAGATGTCTTTTTAGGGGGTAATCGATTTCAAGCCACATCTTCTCCGAGGGGTTTGGTGGAATCTCACAGGCGTTTCGGGGTTTGGTTAGGCCAATGTCATGTGTCTAGCCCCACGGAACTCGATTTTTCATTTTCGCCCCAAGGTCAAGGTCACAAGGTCACGAAATTTCGAAAAGTCGATTTTTGATGGTTTTATTACATTGCTCACTTCCTGATAGGGTGAAATGTCGTACATGATCTTATATTATCACATACATCATGAAATACAAGTTTTCCAACAAATTTCAGAATCTTCAATCTTTGACCTTTAAAGGTCACAAAGGTCAAATTTTCAAAGTTGTCGGAATCAAACCAAATTTTCGGTATTGTGTAGCTAACTAACCTCATAACTGATTATACATTATTTCCTATCTCATTTCAAGGTCAGTAACCTTCGTTTTGATATTTCAAGGATACAAAGGTCAAATTTTCAAAATTGTCAGAATCGAACCGAATTTTCGAAATCGAACCGAAGAATACTACTCGCTCGTGAACCATCGTCGTCTCCTGACTTGCTTCTTTGTAATTTAAATTTTATAATAAATCTAGTTACCCGATTAAAATCTACTGACGCCTCTCTGGCCGAGCTCCCCCAGCTCTGTCTGTGCTCTGTCCCCCAAATATTCCTACAGGACTCACAAGATCTGCCAGAAACCCTCTTTTGCTGAAACTGCCAAAATCAAGACTCTCTGTTCAGCTTCACTCTTTCAATCCTCTTTTCTCCCGCCTCTGGAACAAACTCCCACACTCTCCAATCCCACTCCTCCCTTCAGGTCTTTCAAACAGCTGTTTACCACCATATCTTATCTTCCCCCATCCAAAACCTTGATCTTTTCTACCACCGTTAATACACCCCAGATCCACATCTTTGAATCTCCGACTTCATTCCTGAAATTCCTTGTATTGTCTTTTCGTTTTATACCTTGTACCCCTCCCCCCGAGCCCCCTCCCCCTCCTAAGCCATCTCTCTTCGAACAGATATCACGATGTCCCTGTTCTCTACTGTTGTGCTTGTGTGCTCCCCTCTCTCTCCCCATCTTGTCTCCCCCTCCTTTTATTACCCTGAGTTCGTGAAGCGAAAAGCAGGGTTTAGCATTCAGTTGATTACGTGTGCCGTGTCTGTGTGCCATACGTGTCTGCATTTTTAAAATTCATTTTCCCGGCAACCGTTGGTCCGATTGACACGAAATTTTACCATAGAAGCGCCTCCGTCTGTATAATTTCCTCGATACCACCACCACCACCACCACCACCACCAACAACAACAACATCAACTGCCGGCATAAATGCCGACAGAAGCCGGAACATTCCCGATTGGGCTAAACCCCGCCCCACCATCGCCGACAGTACCCGCACATTACGATCCACAAGTAAACCCCACATCCAAGGAATCATAAAGGACAATTACCCTGCCCAACCAACCAACTAAGGAAAAAGGCCTCGCCCTGTAGAGGGCGGAGAATCGGTGGGCGGTCAAGAGGGCCGTGGGGCCCCGCCCCCGAAGTGCGATTGGTTGGGGTGATGTCAGGGTGACGTCATCGAGAGACTCCAATAACGGAGGAGGAAGGAGATCTCTCTCTCTCTCTTGTGTGGGGTTCGCGACGGGCGCTCACTTGTAGTGTAGTTGTGTCATATGCTCTTGTGGGGAGAACTGTTCGGTGCTCAGAGGACCTTGCAGCGTTGGAGCCAGGGGTGTTGTTTGATGGTGGTATTTTGGGGGGAGCTGGAGCTGCGTCACGTTTTCAGAGGGAGGGGAGAGTGAAGCAGGACCGGCTGCACGAATTGCCTCACGTTCGTGGGGCAGTGAAGAGGAACTGCGCGCCATTTTGCGTGTTACCCACGCGAGTGGCTTCGGGCCGCCTTGTGCTGCCAACACCACAATAAATGACCTCGTTGAGCAAGCTGAGTGCCGGCTGATATAAATAGAACATCATTTTATTTTCATGATCTTTTTCGTCTGTTTTTGTAAATGCGTGGAGGTTCCCTCAAGTAGGAATTTCAACTATTTTACTCCGACCTTTATTTAGGCTTAATTTATTTTCAATAATTCCTTGTGGTGGCATCTTTTATTTGTGGTGTCTTGTTTGCATGGTGTTGGGTCCGAGGATAAACCTGTGTGGCTTTCGTCTGTGCAGATAAGCACTTTGGTCCCGCCCTGCGCATGCCAAAAAGTTCCGCCAAATTTCGGCTTATCCGCCTCTGAGTAAGACCGACCAGCTATCCGTCGTCCTGCGGTGTTGATCGCTGGTGACAGGACAATACATATACATATATATATATATATATATATATATATATATATATATATATACATATACTAGCAGAAGTACCCGGCGTTGCTGGGCGGGGGAGTGGAGCGGAACGGGGAGAGGGGAGGGGAGGGGAATGGGGGGGGGGGGGGAGGAGAGGAGGAGGGGAGGGAAGGAGAGGAGGACGGGGACGCAGGACACTTCCTCTTCCTCTTCCTCCCCCTCCCCCTTCCCCACTCACCCCTTCCCCCTTCTCCCCTCCACTTTCCGCTCCCCTTCCAACCCCCTCCCCTCTCTTCCCCCTCCCCCCCGTTCCCCTCCCCTCCCCCACCCGGCAATGCCGGGTACTTCCGCTAGTTCTATATATTTTCAGTTCAATGGTTTGGCGGTGAGGATGGAACATCACGTGATCGCTCTGAGCGAATCAACGAGCTGCTCTAGCACATGCTGAGATTCAGTGTGTAATGTTCCTCGCTGAAATGCGCTTCGTTAAATATGAATAAAAGATATGGATCTCGACAAATATTTTTACGTAGGCCATGTCCTTCCCAGGCTCAATGGCCATGTCTATGCCAAATATGAAGTATGTGAGCCTCTCCGTTTAGGAGTCTATAGGTAACACACACACAAACTGTTTTATTTATATGGATATGTACATATATATCTATCTATAATTCCAGTAATCTCTGTCTGTACGTTTGTACGTTTGTACGTTTGTACGTTTGTCTGTGACCGCTGTTTCTCGACAACCACGGGTCCGATATACTTTTAACTTGCCAGGTATATTGCTGGGGACCCGAGGATGTGCCTTTTCAAGGTTTCATATTAATCGGACAATTACTTACCGAGCTATGTCCAAAAAACGATTCAACCAATCAGAGAGCAGCGAACGATCGCGTGTGCCGGCGTTGCGAATGGACCAAACCATTCCATGTAAATAGAGGGGGGGGGGTTCTGTGGTCGTTGCGAATGGACGAAACCATTTCATGTAAATAGAGGGGGGGGGGGATTGTCACTGTACTCGCAAGCCGTTCGCCGTTCGCTTTGGCGTTGCGAATGGACCAAACCATTTCATGTAAATAGAGGGGGGGGATATAATTTTAGATAGATATATAGTACGGGCATATATATAGTACGGGCATGCCCTAGTATATTGAACGTGAAGAAGGTGAAGAGCCACTCCTCTCACGTATTATGTGTCACTTCAGACACATTGGGCTGCCGAGGCAGTTTGTCGATTTGGTAGGGAGCACAATCCTAGATTTAGTTGCCACTTCGATGTAGGATGCTCAAGTGCCTCATTTTTCCCACGAGTACACCCGCAGACTCCGGGAGGGGCAGGAAGGGTCATTCCTCTTTGAGGTATATAGATTACAGTCGATCTATGGTCGGATCTCAAGAACATTGGGTGTGTGTTCATTTACCAAGTTTCTTGTGAAGAGATCGCCAAGTGGTTTAAACATTTGAGCAAGCACTCCATTCAAAACCGTTAAGGAACGGCTAGCTTGGCAAGCGCTAGCTAGCTGCTTGGTAAAGGAGCACAACCCGAGCTTCTCCCTTTCAGTTTCGTAGCAAAGAGCAGGAGCGAGTTTGAAAAGTTCACTACGAAAAATGCCACTGTAGCGGCAGAAAGGGTCATGTTATTAACTTAATATTTGTGGGTTATATGGAGTACAGTAGATCTCCGCTCAGTTCTGTAAGTGAACCTTAATTCACAGATCCCGGGATTCCTCCAAATTTATTCATTTTGTGTTATAAACAGCATTAGCGACTGTTTAAAAAGCAAATCATACATGTTTGTGGTGTATAATATTTTTACTTCCTGTAGAAGTCCTTGCTCCCACAGAAACGCCATTATAACTCCCTGCTAAAAATGTTCTATGGAGATTCCGTAAAAATGTTTCTATAGAAGTCTTATAGACATCCTATGGAACAGTCCAATGGAGTTTCTATAGAACTCTAGAACCGTTTCTATAGAACAACTTTCCTACAGAACATGTTTTCTATAGAAACCTGAAGAGCACTTTCTCTACAATCTTGTAGAGCGATTTCTATAGAATCCTATAGGATCGTTCTTTAGAATCCTACAGACCTGTTTCAATAGAACCCTATAGAATGGCTTCTATAGAAAGGCACAAAATCCTATATAATTAATTTCTATAGAACCCTTTAGAACTGTTTTCTATAGAATACTGTTCTAAATAACTTTTCTATAGGACAAAAGTGCATAGACTACTAGAGATTAAATACTTTGAATTTTGATCTGGACACTTTTACACGGTTTCTTCGGGAATCCTATGGTAAAGGCTAGCAATATGGAGGATAAAAGAGAACCGTGAATCTAGGAAAGGGGCCGTGATCAAACGGTTCGGACAGGATCAGTGGGATACAAAACGTAAACTCTTCAGCCAGGTGGAGGTATGCGCTCTAACGAGTGCCGTTCTAGTCTCAAACTGTTTTGTGTTTTTCCCTGAGTTGAATTAATCTGTTGTACTTTTTTTAAATATTCTTGCTATATAATCACACAGGGTTTGAATAAGCTGTTCGGACATATTGCCATGGGACAGGACATATTGCCATGGGACAGGACATATTGCCATGAGACAGGACATATTGCCTGTTCGGACAAATTGCCATGGGACAGGACATATTGCCATGGGACAGGACATATTGCCATGGGACAGGACATATTGCCATGGGACAGGACATATTGCCTGTTCGGACATATTGCCATGGGACAGGACATATTGCCATGGGACAGGACATATTGCCTGTTCGGACATATTGCCATGTTTCACGATGTGCTGCTGGTGGTTTGGGTAAATCCTTGTTGCAAGGCCCTCGCTGGTTTGGCCTCAATTCCCATGACTGCTCGGTGGAAATTTCCACACCTTGCAACAGAAGAACGACCTGTCCAGGATTATTTCTCAGCCATGGAAACATTCACGATTTTTAGTGTCATCACGCTCTCGGAGTATGGACATGTGCTGTTAATGATGTCACTCTTGTGCTTTGGCTCTGATGTCACAAAGGGAGTGAATTCACAGCATTGTCCTATTAGTGAAGGAATATGTTATTTGGTGTCTGTTTACTTGAGCATAACCTGACTCAGCTCAAGAAAAAAGTTGGGTGAAGAATTATTGGAAATTAAAGATGAATACCATTTTTTCCCCCTGCGATTAACCTTTTGGCACGAATAATCATTCATTTGGAATCGCCCTAAATATCGTCTCTTGATGCTACCAGACCCTTCATCGTGAACTCCAAAGGCTTTATCCATCATTCCAAGTTCTTTCTCGATGCTTTTTCTTTTCCCAGAGCAACAAGGGCCGCGCAGTTTCATGGACAACACCTCGCTACGAGGGTCATGGACATCAATGTCCCACTGACAGTTCATGACAGCACGGAGCGCCTGGCCTCTCACTATAATGTGAAGATACAGGACGTGGTACTTGTCCACCACGGGAAGGTTGACAGCCTATCAATTTCCTTCCCTCTTTTTCAGGTGACCTTTAAGGACTCTCCACCTGGCATCCGGCCATTTCCCCCTTACGATCTCAAACTCGTCGAGTCGGAGCATCAAGAGATAAAAGAAAAGAATTGGTGTAAAGCTGTCAGGCCATGGCGAGCGACTGTCCCCCATCCCCTTTCCTTTTTGTATGCAAAATGAAGCTTCGTACAAGGGCGAAGAGACAAAGGACAAAGTCTTCTTGCTGACAGTAGGGCAGCGGTTGTACTGTTACTGATTGTACCACCATTTGTCTCTAGTTATTTCGCTTCAACAAGTGATTATTTTGTTTTACACCTTTGCTGTCATGGTGTTTCTCAGATTTCACTGCTCGTAGTGCATGACCATCGGTGGTCGTGTCAGATTTGGCATGTTCTGCGTAGGCCATGACCAACATTGCTATTTGTGTATACAAAATCGAGGCTCGAAGGAGCGAGGTGGCAGAGGGCAAAAAGCCATTGCACTGACATTGGGGAAACATGTGGGTGCAACAAATAACGAATGTGCGCAAACAGGAAATTAGGGGGAGAGGGAAATAAGGAAAACTCCTCAAAACTGACAAAACTAAAAAAAAAAGAAAAAAGAGGGAGAACAGGAAAGTTTGTGAGCAAACTCCTCATTTCCAGAGGAGGAAATGCCTGTAATCTGCATGTAAGTGTGTTGGGTTAATTACCTCCACCACCAAAGGTGGATGGAGGTTATGTTTTCACCCTTGTTGGTCTGTCTGTGTCTGTGAGCAGGATATCCCAAAAACTTGGACAGATTCGGATGAAAGTTTGCAGAGAGGTCGCGTATGTGACAAGGATGAAATTATTAGGTTTTGGTGAAGATTTTAATTATTTATTTATTTTAGAACTTTTTAAAGTGATACTTCACCATTGGGAGATAGGGCCAAACACGCACGATACATAGCAGGATATCTGAATAGGTTATGGACGGATTTGGACCAAACTTGATGGACAGGTTGTGTGTGTGTGACAAAGACGAATCGATTCAATTCTGGTGAAGATCGGATCCGGATCCGGCAAGTATAATTTTTTAAGTGATTCTTCACCATTGGGAGATATGGCCAAAAACTATATATTGCAGGATATCTCAAAAGGTTGTGGATGGATGATTTTGATTAAATGTGATTCTGTATTGTGATTTTCTGGTCTACTCTGGGATACAAAAGGTAAACTGTTCACCTGAGGGAGGTATGCTCTCTACTGACTTCCATTCTAGTTGATTGATGTTAATTGATGCTGGTGCACTGTCAGCATGAAGCCATGGAGGAAAGAGTCTGATTGAACTGCCTCCAAAAGCATTCCACAAATCAGAGAAAAGAGGAACAGAGAAAAACTAGAACGGCCCACAAGAGAGCGTATACCTCCGCCAGGATGATAAGTTTGAGGTTTGTGTCCCACAGGGAGGACGGATCTGTATCCGGACCATTCGTCCTTGTCACACGCCAAAATCCAATTGGCTTGCTTTTGTCACCTTCTCAACTCATTCACCAAGTTTTGTCATAATCCGTCCACAGTGTTTTGAAATATCATCTATATATCATTTCACTTCACAAATTCTCTGATCTAGATCCATATTTGGATCTTCACTACAATCGAATCAATACATCCTTGTCACACACTCAACCTGTCCACCAAGTTTAGTCCAAATCAGTGCACACCTTTTGTGAGATATCGCGCTGTGTATCAATTTTTGGCCCTGTCTCTCAATGGTGAAGAATCGCATAAAAAGTTCTCATATCCTCATAACGAATGTGCGCAAACAGGCGCACCTTCTCCCTACCTTCCTACCTTCTGGTCTTTATCAATGATCTCTCTGACTCTCTGGAAAATCCTCTCTATCTCTTTGCTGATGACTCCACTCTCTGCCGCTCCATTACTCTTCCCTCAGATCGGCAGTCTGCAGCCTCCTCACTCTCTGAAGACCTGGACAAAATCACAGACTGGTCAAACAAGTGGAACATGTCTTTCAATCCTGACAAATCTCACTCTCTTACTATGTCTCTCCGAAAAGATCGACTGGACAACCCTCCCATCTACTTTCTCAACAATCCTCTCCAAGAAGTTCTGTCACTCAAGCTTTTGGGTCTCACTATCTGCCATGATCTTTCTTGGGAAAACCACATTTCCAAGCTGGCCTCCAAAGCCAGTCGCCGACTGGGCATCCTCCGTCGTGCGAAGTCCTTCCTCGGCACACCTGAGCTCCTCACCACATACAAGGCTTTCATCCGCAGCTCAATTGAATACTGTTCTCCCCTATGGGCTGGTGCTCCTGCCTCACACCTGGCTCGGCTTCACGCTGTTGAATCCAAAGCTTTCAAAATCATTGGAATCTCCCGCGATGAAGCTATCTCTGAGGGCCTTTCACTCACTCACCGCAGGCAGGTAGGTGGCCTTTCTGTCTTCTACCGACTCCTCTCCGGCCTTGCTCCCCCAGCTCTCTCTGTGCTCTGTCCCCCAAATATTCCTACAGGTCGCACAAGATCTGCCAGCAACCCTCTGATGGTTAAACTGCCGAAATCTCGGCTCTCTGCGTACCTTCACTCTTTCATTCCTCTTTTCTCCCGCCTGTGGAACAAACTCCCACACTCCCTTCAATCCCTCTCCTCCCTCCAGGTCTTTAAAACAGCTGTTCACCACCATCTCTTATCTTCCCCCATCCATAATCTTGATCTTTTCTACCCCCACTAATTCACCCCAGATCCACCTTGTTTGAAATTCCAACTTCTTTCCTGGAAATCCTGGCAGTGTCCATATGTTTATACCTCTCCCACCCCCCCCCCCCCCCTTCACATGCCTCCCCTCCTTCACATGCCTCCCCCCCAAAGCCCTCTCCCTCCCACAGATCTCTCGATGTCTCCATGTCTCTCGGTCCCTGCTCTCAAATGTTGTGTTTGTGTCCTTCCCCCTCTCTCCCCATCTTGTCTACCGCTCCCGATGTTATTTGTTTTATGTGTCTGTTTGTCTTTCTGTGTGATTAATG
Source organism: Myxine glutinosa (assembly GCF_964187855.1). Lineage (NCBI taxonomy): Eukaryota > Metazoa > Chordata > Myxini > Myxiniformes > Myxinidae > Myxine > Myxine glutinosa. The sequence continues at coordinate 189,255,426 of NC_136264.1, read as the reverse complement.
TTCGCTCTTTCACGAGCCTCGATCTTGTATACAAAAAAAAAAAAAAAAAAAAAAATCACCAAAATCTAATCAATTAGTCCTTGATACACTCGACATCTCCAAAATGTTTTGTCCGAATCCGTCCCTAACTTTTTGACATATCCTGCTCACAGATAGACATACAAACCGAGGTGGAAGCAAAGCATAACCTCCGTCATCCTTTGGTGATGGAGGTAATAATATTTCTCTTCCATGAGAAACAGAATGTACATTTTTTTTCCCCATGAGCCTCACTCCTGTAGAGGGAAATATAATCAGAGTAAAGGTGTGCTAATGTTTATCTTAGGAGTTTAAGAAGGTGGGTAATGGATGAACATGTATATCCTTGTCAACCTGGAGATGGTCAAGGGGCTAGGAGGAGCAAAACCTGCAGGAGAGGAGGTAAAAAATATTAGCCCCCGATTTTTTTATTTATTGCCGTGAACAAACTTTAGTCACAACACAACAAATACCATTTGTGCCAAATTTGGTCACAACCCCATCAGCGGTTTAGGAGAAGAAGTTTCAAGTGTTTACGGACTGACACGGACGGACTGATGGCCTGACGGACTGACAACGCGCCATCGCATAAGCTCCCCTGAACTTCGTTCCAGGTGAGCTAAAAATCACATCTTCCTTTTGGTAAACAACTTCACATTATACCATGCAGTGCACCCATTCCACCGAGAGGCAGACAGCAGCTGTGCTACTTTCTGTCGATTCCAACAATTTATTAAATGCTGGACTGACAAATGGAACACGTCTTTCAATCGCAGCAAATCTCTGTCTCCCCCTGTCATTCTGGAGATATTGTCAATTAAACCCACCATTCTATTCCCATGGTCATTCACTGGAAGATGTTCATTCTCATTGGCTTCTCGTTATCAGCCACGACCTCTACTGGGGCCAATGTTTTACAAAGCAGGCCTCCAATTTCAGCCACAGACTGGGCAACCTCCGTGTTTTATCGTTATTCAAGAAAGACAAGAACTACCCTCGGCCGACAAGGTTTGATGCGCATAGCTCACTGGAGTACTGCTCTACCCGATGGCCTGGTGCACTCACTTCATATCTGTCTCTCTCCTGGATGCAGTGCAATCAAATGCTCTCAATATAATAATATTGTCATCTCCCATGATGAAGCAAAAGCACAAGTTCTGTTACTCTCTCATTCGACACAAGTTCTTGGCGTCTATTTTTATCCCACCTGGAACGAAGTTCAGGGGAGCTTATGCGATGGCGCGTTGTCCGTCCGTCCGTCCGTAAACACTTGAAACTTATTCTCCTAATCCCTGATGGGATTGCGACCAAATTTGGCACAAATTATATTTGTTGTGTTGTAAATAAAGTTTGTTCACGGCATTAAAAAAAATTGGGGTGTAAGGGGGTCTACCTGGGCCAAAGTGGATCCAGGTTTGACCACCAAAAATAAGAATTTGCTTTTTCCTTTGAAAACTACACACACTATTTCGATGAAACTTGACCACAACCTTCATCACCCGTGATGTACCGAAGTTTATTCACGGCACACAGAAAATCAAAGTCTGAGGGGATCTACGCGGGGTCAAAGTGGGTCCAGGTTTGACCCCCCCAAAATAGGTATTTTGCTTTATTCTCAGAAACTACACACGCAATTTCGATGAAACTTCACCACAACCTTAATTACCCATGATGTACCAATGTTTGTTGAAGGCATTAGAAAAATCGGGGTCTTTGGAGGTATATGGGGTTGGGGGAGGGGGCATTCCTCCCCCAAAATAGGTATTTTTTCATTGTTTGTTTAAAGCCTTATGATTATGTTAGTATGATTCTACATGCTGTCCTGTCTTCTAGAAACCATTCAAATTGCTTTAAAATACCTTTAGTCGGTGCAGTATACTGTTTAATCTACCTGGTGAGCGCCGGGGGTATTTCCCCAATGTTTCAGAGCATCTGAGAGTTGAATTGTGTACATGAGCAACAAGACGCTACATTGGGCCACTCCGACTTCCACTGGGAAGGGAAAGGATTTCATTGATTCCAGTGTTTGCTGCGTGAGTAGAGAGGAAGTCAAAGTCAGCTAAGAAGCTGCCCTTGTATGCCATAGGAATTGAAGTTGGCAAGCGTACCATACTGTGTTGAATGTCCGAGGCATGTCCAGGGAGTTGGTCCTCGCCTTTTTGTTTTCAGATTCGATTCAGGGCCCCAACCGTTGCTGAGAGAGATGCAGCAGCATGTACATCTTCAGGTGTGATTATAATTAGGATGCGAGAGAGTAGGAATGTAGACAGAGAGGGAATGTATGCATCTACGAGACTTTGAGACAAATATTGAATCGACACGTTTTGCGTTGTGTTGAGCAGAGTCTGCCCTGAAGCCAATTTATATGACGGAGGGTTTGGAGGGAAAGCATACACATGAGATGGACTTACTAGTTGCTTACCTGTCAACACTCAACGCATTTGGCATGAGACTCGCGCTTTTTCAAGTCAGGTCAAGCTCTCACGCCCAACTACTGAAATCTCACGTTTTAAACTTTTTAATGAACTACATTTATTTTTAACAGTCATTGGATGGGTCCCTCGTCAAAACAGCTGAGTTTCCAACCAATGGAAAACGCTGTCACTTTCAAGTTTGTTTGTGGAGCCTCTGGAGCTGCTGGACCAGACAAATACCTCACTATGACATAACTAGTGGAGTAACTCGGTGTTCCAAAGGATATCAAATATCCAGGAAGACCAGACCACTTGCTCCCCACACTCTATGCAGGAATTTGTAATTTGTTGAATGAGTTGACGATAACTTCCCTACTCTTCACGGAAGACATCGTGGGACCTTTCACTTGGACAGATCTGTAACGTCCATCCGATGGACGGCGAACACATTGATACCTCGCCCTGCCTGATAAACACCAACATGGCAGTTTATACCTGGGTTGAGATTCAAACACAGGCTGGACAACTCAGAGGTGACTGTGCACAGTTCTAGGTCGATGCTATACAGCCATCCATTTATATGTCCAGAAATTACTTTCAAAGAGCTTATAGTGGGACAGATATTGATAAAAGGTGAAATTGTTTTGATTCTAGACTGGAAATACTTAACTTCGCTGTCAAAATGTCTTGCAATATATATCCGAATACAAGTTTGGAATACAAGTTTGGAATACTGAGTGACCATTATTAGTTTGAGGATTTCAGTGTAATTGTGAATATTTTTTAATTACTCCTTCTTTGCTACTATAGTAAGATTTTTAACTACCGGAGTTCTCCATTTGGGTTCTATTTTTACAATATGTGTTCTTGGCAGGGGCGCTCTGCCCCCACCAGGTCATCACGCTGGACCTGACTGGAGCCTGCGGCACCTGGACCCCAGTTACAAAATATTCTCACTCCTTCAAGCAGGTTTGCTTGACATCTATATGGTTGGAGAATTCAGCCTTAAGATGAGCAACATGTTCTTCCTGCTGTTGTTTTTGTTATTTTACTTCCTTATCTGTTCTGCGTTCTAGCTCCTTCACGTTCTAACTCCATATACAAAACGATGTTTTCTGGCTGCTTTTTTTTTTTATGTTGGAGGCTCCAGGCAGGGACTATATAGCCCTCATCGAGGCCAGGCCTTAAATAAAAGAGAAGAAAAGTGTTTGATGAAAAGTGTATGATGTTTGTTTGTAAGAAAGAGAGGTTGAAGCTAGCCCGGTAGCTGTAGTTTGAGTGAGACAAAGTAAGACCAGCAATCCTGACATGGAGAATGCCAGATGGTTCCGGGCACAACTTCAACACTCCTAAGTAAGGACGGTAGTACTGCCCTGGGCGGTTGCTCTATACAACCTGCTACCTAAAGCCTAAGGATGGCTGGCCACACACTTTCTGTGAGTCCAATACAGTCGCCTAAACTTGCCCTCAGTCGGATTTGCCTTCTTTGTTGAAAAGTAAGCTGCTTAGTTACAGGATTCAGTGTATCAGGGCAATGGTGATTGATATGATAGTCACACACAAGATGCGGGAAGAAAGGAGGGGAAAAGAAAGGAGGGGAAAAGAGAGGAGGGGAAAAGAGAGGAGGGGAAAAAGAGAGGAGGGGAAAAAGAGAGGAGGGGAAAAAGAGAGGAGGGGAAAAAAAGAGAGGAGAGGGAAAAGAGAAGAGGGGGGAAAAGAAAGGAGGGGGAAAAAGAGAGGAGGGGGGAAAAGAGAGGAGGGGGGGAAAGAGAGGAGGGGGGAAAAGAGAGGAGGGGGGGAAAGAGAGGAGGGGGAAAAGAGAGGAGGGGAAAAAGAGAGGAGGGGAAAAAAAGAGAGGAGAGGGAAAAGAGAAGAGGGGGGAAAAGAAAGGAGGGGGAAAAAGAGAGGAGGGGGGAAAAGAGAGGAGGGGGGAAAAGAGAGGAGGGGGGAAAAGAGAGGAGGGGGAAAAGAGAGGAGGGGAAAAGAGAGGAGGGGTGAAAAGAGAGGAGGGGGGAAAAGAGAGGAGGAGAAAAGAGAGGTGGGGAAAAGAGAGGAGGGGAGAGAGACGAGACAGGGGGTAGAGAGGGGGATGGGTGGAGAGAAGTGGCAGACACAGAGAGAGGGAGAGAGAGAGAGAGAGAGAGAGGGAGAGAGAGAGAGAGAGAGAGGGAGAGAGAGAGAGAGAGAGAGAGGGAGAGAGACAGACAGAGTGTGGGAGAGTGAGAGGAGAGGGGGAAGCTGCATTACACTGCTTGTTATGTCAGAGGGGGGAAACAAGTAACAGAAGATATAATAAACAGCATAAACTAATCTACATTAGGTACACCTCTCTACAAATAAAATCAATGTACACTCCTTTTTTTTTTTTCTTAATTAGCACACTATATTTGCTCAAATTCGGCCGCATTTCCAAGATTTTGTACGGAATTGAATTCTAAATTTTAATGAGCTGCAACAAAATACTTTCAAGTTCTTTACCAAGACACTAACATCACTCTTGTGGTCTTTCAACATATATGAATAACATGTTTTGCCATTGAGAGCATGCAATCAAGCAACATACATAAACACTCAAATTTTGAGTTAATATTGAGACCAAGAATAAAAGAACGCAATGAAAAGGTTAAGTCAACTTTATAACCTCCACCACCAAAGGTGGATGGAGATGATGTTTTCACCCCTGTTTGTCTGTCTGTCAATTTGTTTGTTTGTTTGTGAACAAAATATCTCAAAAAGTTGTGGACGGATTCGGACGAAATTTAGCAGAGAGGTAGCGTATGTGACAAGGACGACATTATTAGATTTTGGTGAATATCCGGATCCGGATTTTGGATCCGGCTACTAGAACTTAAAATAAATCTGGAGATCGGAATATGGATTCGGATATGAGAATCATTTAATTATACAAGTGATTCTTCACCATTGGAAGATAGGGCCAAAAACTATACATTGTGGGATATCTCAAGAAGTTATGGATGGATTTGGATGAAACTTGGTGGACCAGTTGGGTGTCTGACAAGGACAAATATATTCGATTTTGGTGAAGATCTGAATATGGATTCGGATATGAGAATCATTTAATTATACAAGTGATTCTTCACCATTGGAAGATAGGGCCAAAAACTATACATTGTGGGATATCTCAAGAAGTTATGGATGGATTTGGATGAAACTTGGTGGACCAGTTGGGTGTCTGACAAGGACAAATAGATTCGATTTTGGTGAAGATCTGAATATGGATTCGGATATGAGAATTTTTTTTTTTTTAAAGTGATTCTTCACCATTGGAACATAGGGCCAAAAACTATACATTGTGGGATATCTCAAAAAGTTATGGATGGATTTGGATGAAACTTGGTGGACCAGTTGGGTGTCTGACAAGGACAAATATATTCGATTTTGGTGAAGATCTGAATATTGATTCGGATATGAGAATTATTTAATTTTCAAGTGATTCTTCACTTGGAGGTGAAATTCAATGTGGTGGTGGTTGTCATATCAATCAATTGAGTCATATCAATCATATCAATCATAGGAGGTCATATCAATCATTGAGTGATCGGGCTAAAACCAACATATAGCAGGATATCTCAAGACGTTATGGACGGATTTGGACGAAACTTGGTGGAGAGATTGTGTGTGTGACAAGGACAAATCGATTCGATTTTGGTGAAGATCTGAATATTGATACAGATATGAGAATTATTTAATTTTCAAGTGAATCTTGACCATTGAGTACAACACAACAACAACAACATGCATTTTAAGGCCATTTTCCCTGCTAGAGCGGGGGTTAGCCTTGCGGTCCCCATGACAATCTTCTCCATTTTGCCCTATTTTCTGCATCCCCCTTGTTAACCCCCTTGCCCGCATTTCTTCTTCCATCGTCTTTAGCCAAGTCTTTCTCGGTCTTCCCCGTCCTCTACTGCCTTCTACATTCATTTCCATCACTCTTCTCAACCAGTCACTTTCATCCTTCGTCAACACATGATCAAACCATCTCAACTTGTTCCTCTTCACAGCGTCAATCACAGGCTCTATTCCCATCATCTTTCGCAATTCATCATTTGTCTTCCTCTTCTTCACCATTGAATGATAGGGCTAACACCAACATATAGCAGTTTATCCCAAAACGTCATGGACGGATTTGGACGAAACTTGGTGGAGAGGTTGTGTGTGCGACAAGGAATAATCGATTCCATTTTGGTGAAGATCCGGATCTGGATCCAGCTAGTATAATTTTTAAGTGATTCTTCACCATTGAGTGATATGCTCAAATTTGTCCTGTTGACTTGACTAATAAATTTGGCCTCAAAAACCCTCTACTGAGTGCCGTTCTAGTTTAAAATGTTTCCGCAAAAAGAAAAAGAAAAAGTTAAACATCCACAATGAACCTCTCTACTATTAAGGGTGTAGTACTGGTGAAAAATTGAGAAAACTACATAGGTACCTTTGAGAGGCCTTTACACAAAAACAAAGTCAAGTTAATATCTAATTTTCAGTTTTTCTTGAAAGATATAATCTTGGCTTTAACTCAGACCAGTTTCAACGCTTCTTTGTCATATTACATGCATATAATTTGCATAAATTAGACCGTCAATAAAAAACAAGGAAAAACAAAGAACACATTTCTACTTCTATCTTCTATGTCACCTATCATTCTTTTCACACAAAACGTGGTACATGTATTATACATGTGTTACTCTACTACCTGATGAGAGGATTTTGTGAAATTATGTCAAATGTTCACTAATTAGCTAATTATGCCAATTACCAGATAAAACTTGGTTGTCCTTCAATAAATCCACAATGGCTACTCCTATAAACAAAAGCCTTCATCATTTTAAAGGAAGTGATATTCTGAATATCCTGTCCAAATTTCAGCCCAAAAGAATGATGCAAATTAAAGTTACTAGGGCATGCCCGTACTATATATATATCTAAAATTATATCCCCCCCCCCTCTATTTACATGAAATGGTTTGGTCCATTCGCAAAGCCAAAGCGAACGGCTTGCGAGTACGGTGACAATCCCCCCCCTCTATTTACATGAAATGGTTTGGTCCATTCGCAAAGCCAAAGCGAACGGCTTGCGAGTACGGTGACAATCCCCCCCCCTCTATTTACATGGAATGGTTTGGTCCATTCGCAAAGCCAAAGCGAACGGCTTGCGAGTACGGTGACAATCCCCCCCCCCCCCTCTATTTACATGAAATGGTTTGGTCCAAAGCGAACGGCTTGCGGAGTTTGGTAAAGAAATCGCCATAGCTCGGTAACTACTTCTCCGATTAATATGAAACCTTGAAAAGGCACACCCTCGGGTCCCCAGCAATATACCTGGCAAGTTTAAAGTATATCGGACCCGTGGTTGTCGAGAAACAGCGGTCACAGACAAACACACAGACACACACACACACACACACACAGAGATTACTGGAATTATAGATAGATAACAAATTTCATGCAAAATATTATATTGAATTGAATTGAAATTTGAATTTTTCAATAACTAGGGGTACTTCTATGACCTCTAATAGCATGATTCTTGTTTATAAGACTACAAGGAAACTGTTCAGCTAAAAAACAAAAATCAAAAAAAAATCACCTGTTCACCAGGTACTACACCCTTAAAGGAGCTGTGCGTGCGTCCAGATTCCCCTCATTTGCTCACCTGACTCAACCCACAATTTATATACTATGGCTGCCATTTTGGTGCTTACTGCTATGCGAAGTCAGACAAATTCGGAGCTGTCATATTCACAATCCCAGTGTCCTCCCTATAAGTTTTCCCTTCAGTGTAGAATGACCAAAGTGGGGGGGGGGGGGGGGGGCGGGGTGGCCTTGTGGCCTTGTGTGTTTAATTGGCCGTGTGTGTGTGTGTGTCTGTCTGAAGGGGGGTGGGAGTGACGCAGTCAACCTTGTGGGTAATGTGCTTGTTCCTCTAAAACATCTCCAAACAAGTTACAGAAAGGGTAATGAACTGGTACAAAGCAGGGTGAACTGATAAATTAGGGTGTTAGAAGGAATTATCCAATTAGCTAACCTCCACTGTAGCTCACCTGTTTGTGCTTATGTCGCTAATGGCTTGCGTTACACTTTGCTTCAGAGGGTTCAGAGGAGAGATTTCGGGCAGACGCCCCTTCCATCACGTTACCCCATGTGAAGATGATTGATCATGCAATAACTTGATTTGTAATTGGTAAATGGTTTTTATTTTACAATCGCAAAATAAACTAGAATCCGGGCACTCGGTAGAGCGCATACCTTCGCCGCAGCTACTGTTCTGTACTTGGCATGGGAGTGTATGCGATGTGAAACTTTATGTGAAATGCGATCGATTTTTAAAAATCAGAATTTGAGCAAATCTGTTTCATTCGTCTGTTAATATGCCTCCCCGATTGACAAATCTGCAATTTGAATTTCATTTGAGGTTGAAATGATTGCGGGAGATCGCGTTATAGTGATGACGTCTTGGATGGACATCCTCTTCTTCAGTCGCTCATAACTTTGAGTGAAATACGATCGAGTTAAAAATAGTCAGAATTTGAGCAAATCTGTTTCATTCGTTTGTTAATATGCCTCATCTCTTGACAAATCTGCAATTATAATTTTTTTTGAGGTTGAAATGATCGCGGGAGATTGCGTTATAGTGATGACGTCCTGGATGGACATCTTCTTCTTCAGTCGCGCATAACTTTGAGTGAAATACGATCGAGTTAAAAATAGTCAGAATTTGAGCAAATCTGTTTCATTCGTTTGTTAATATGCCTCATCTATTGTCAAATCTGCAATTATAATTTTTTTTGAGGTTGAAATGATCGCGGGAGATCGCGTTATAGTGATGACGTCCTGGATGGACATCTTCTTCTTCAGTCGCTCATAACTTTGAGTGAAATACGATCGAGTTAAAAATAGTCAGAATTTGAGCAAATCTGTTTCCCAAAATCTAATCAAATGTGTCCCGTATAATAACCAATCATCCCACCAAATTTCATGCAATTCGGTTGAATACTTTTTGAGTTATGCGATTAACATACACACACACAGACATACAAATAAATACACAGCGATCAAAACATAACCTTCCGCTTTTGCGAAGGTAATGACATCCAGCACAAAATAAATTACAAATAAATTACAAAGGCAATTGTGATGCACAAAAATCTGACTGACGAGGTCTATGGGGTGCTATAAGGTTTATGGGGTGCAAAATTTTGTTTGCACACTATGTGCACTAAACTTGAGTGATGTCTGGAGTACTTCTTTAAGAACCTGTTCTTAGGTTCAAACCGACGAGATGTCCATATCACCCGAATCTGGAGAGCAGGGAAGAATGGGGATGATTTGACCCCCCCGACTTGTATTGGACGGTACAACCACCACAAAGAGGCATCCCTGATAGTTGTCTCTTGTTGTTGTTTCGTGTGCAGCCTGGCGCTGCTGGTTGCATCATTTCTGGAAGTGTGGCTGTGCTGCTGATGCATTGCCCCTATTACCAGTAAGCTTAACTCAGTGAGTCATTTTGGCGACATCAAAATGATGACATGCTGAGTCAACTCACCTGGGGTTATTTCAATGGCAGGACAGGTGCTCAAACTCAAGACCCTAAGATCCAAGCCAGCCACCTTAACCGTTAAGCCAACACCAGGATTAAAGTTATTCCGCAAAAGTGCCAGTCATTTAGCAAGTTCCGGAAAAAAATATAACTGAGAGGTTGGACACGTCAACTCTTTTAAGATCGGTACAGATCAGCTCAAGGCCACAATCAAGCTCGTCTGCTTTCAGTCTTAGAAAAAAATGCCAAAGATCCACGTGGTAGAAGTCTGTATACTAAGCAGATGCTGTGCCGAAAGCAGTCAGAAGGTCATTCGGCAGACATTGATATCGATGAGGTCCTGGTCACCATCAGGCAGACGAAGAAGAAAAAGAAGAACCACCTTTAGAGGCCATTTTTCCCCGCAGAGCAGGGGTTGGCCTTTTTTGGGCACCGTGGTCCCCTTTTTGAAGCAATGTTTTATGGCCGGATGCCCTTCCTGCCACCAACCCTGTTAGTCGCCTCTTGCGGCACAACAGTATATTTGGCTGGAGCATGTGATGTTTTCCTGATGAAAATATTTACCAGTTGTCTTTGAATTGACTGAAGCAAAGCATCTTGTGGCTGCAGGCGGATAAACTATGTAAGATTGGAAGAGGGCCAAGTTCATAATACCCAGAATACGTTCTTTATAGGACAGGCGTGCGAGGAATTTGTTGCTCTGTTAAGTCTTTATGCAATTGTTTCAACCACTCCCTTCCAATTTTCAGAGTGTATTGTTTAGTTCCGAGGAGAAAAAAAAGAGAAGTACTTTCTCCTTTGTTTGTCCACATCAATTTCCCTCAAAGCGATCATGTTGATATTACACGAGCTAAAGATGATATACTATGATTTGAGGACACTCATAAGGCTCACACCTGAATGAGAGTCATCCATGCGTTGTACAAGAGCATCTATGTAATTGCACAATGGATGGAAACAACCAGAACCGTTCATTGAAATTTGTTAAACTGTCATGGGAAGAAAGATGCGGCTGATGTTTTGGGTGTTAATCTTTCTTTGCAGCAAAAGAGGGAGAAGGGAGAGGTGCGATATTTGATAAAGGGTAAGAGTGGGTTAAAGCAGGGTCAGGGTCAGGTGGGGTTGGAATGACTCATTTTGACACCTCATAAGAGGGAGGGTCAGGGTTCAGAGGTTAAAAGCCAGGTGGACTGGGAAGACAACGGGGTAATCTTCTTCGTTTGTATGCATGACAAGGCTGTTGGGTAGAATCTTTGCCTGAGGGTGTGGCTCTGCCACGGATGTAATGCCCTCTGCTGGTTAGGATAATAAGTTGTAATTTGTACAGGGTGGCGGCGATGTATCGCCTACTCTTCGCGAAGGACACCATGGGATATTAATGCCCATCTTGAGTCGGGATTCTAACCCAGGCTAGACACCCGAGGCGAGTGTGCGTACCTTTCGGCCATACTGTCAACCCTACAAGGGGGAATAATAAATAAAGGGGTGGGTGTCATGCAAGGTTGAGAAGAGAATTTATTGTTAAATAAATCAACAAAATAACCTTTTAAAGGAGACAGCAGAAAGAGGAGAAAAGGGAAAGAGAAACAATAACCTGATAGAGAAAGAAAGAAAAGAGGAAAATAATGAGAGGTAAGATGGAATAAAATAAAGGGGGAAAAACAGAGGGAGATGATTGAAAAGTTGTAACAGACAGGAGGTCTAAGTGAATGAACGGTGCTGCTCGATCCCATGGGGGGGCTTGCGTGACAATTCTGTATATCGGGCTTTGCTTTTTATGCTTGTGACTGTATGTGGTGCTGAAATTGAGAAAGATATTGGAGAATGCCTTATGGCTGAATGAATGTCCACTAAGATTGAAGTGTCGGACAATTGGCTTGGTGAGGTTTATGATGTTGGTTCGTACAAATCGAGCAAATGTTCACAGACGCGATAGGCCCGGTCTTAGCCTGGTTGCACCAATGTACATGCTTTTTTTGATTGTTTTTTTGATTGAGATTGAGGTGGTGGTTTTGATGAAAGGACACATACCATATAACTACTTAAAAACACTTTTAAGAAGTTCCTGTTGGGAACTCAGATGGTAATTAATTGTCTTTTTAATCAGGAATGTCAAAGCATTGTAGAAAAAATTAATATGGTTTCAGGACTGTTAATGTAAGAGCTTGAAGCCCCTCTGCATGACGGTCTTGACTCGAAGGTTGTTGGGATGGTATGTCAATGTGAACGGGATCATTTCTTCGGTTTTTCCTGCTCAGTAGGTTGTAAAGACATCTATTGTTGTTTTGGCCTAACTCTAGTACACCAACTACAATGGAAGCAGAAAGGCATGCTGGGTAAACAACTTGCACATCCTCTTGAGGCCGTCCTCGTGCAGCTGGATAAGGGGTTTTGCAATCACTTATGTCTGTCTATTTGTCCAGGGCATGACTTCTTTTTTACCATTTGAGCTTTTCTCATCAAATTTTCAAACAAACCTTTATAAAGAGAATATGGCGAAAAAAGGAAAAAAAATTGGGTAAAAATGTGAAAGGGCAAAGTCATAGTCACTGTAAATAACCTTTATTAGCTCCGCTGCAGCACGTCAAACGCGAAGCGCCCCGTTTTGGCCTCAACTGTTTTTTTTACCAATTGAGTGTTTATCATCAAATCTTCAACAGACCTTTATAATGAGAATATGCAGCACACAAATGAATAATACGCACAATTTTTCCAACTATCATTTTCGTCTAGTTTCATTTTAGTACAAAGCGACATGGATGGGCTTTACATTTTGAGATGCTTTCGAGTTGGATTTTGCTTTGAAGATGGCAGAACCCGATGAAGTAAGAATAGGGAATTGAACTTTTGTTGCGGTTGTGGTAAGAGGATGAATACGGAAGGTAGCTGTGTGATCTGTATGTTTCTAATGGATGGTGTTGGTAATTCTGATCTCTCTGACTTGAGACATTAATGTCAATGGAGGTGATGGAGGTACGTTAAATCTCCCATTGATGTTCAGGACTGGATGGAAGGAATTGACAAATTTGATGAACTGTTCAAGATCGTCTCCACTACAAGGTGTGGCACTGATGCAGTCGACTATGTAGTGGCCCAATAATTCTAAGGTCGGATCGTCGAACTAATAGAATATTTGTTTTTCACTGTAACCTACAAAAGATTGCATATTTGAGACGTATTTTGATAACTTTTCCTACGCCGTTAAAATGCTTCTAAAATTCACTGGTAGAAAAGGAGTTGAGAGCGAGGACCATGGCCGAGGCAGAGAAAGGTTTCTATGCTTGCTTCCTTGTTAGTCCGGAGGACCGAAAAAGTGTTCCCGAAGACCCTAAAATGAAGAAAAGGAGTCCCCGAAGACCCTAAAATGAAGAAAAAGAGTCCCCGAAGACCCTCATTGTAAGGAACGACTGTGTACAGGTATTTCATGGTCATAGTAAAAAAAAAAAGAGAGAGGGAAAACTGAACTGTTCAAAGATTATGATTGGCGTCTTTAATGAAGGAGGGTAGAGATTCAATGAATGGAGCCATGTTGATATCAAGATAATGAGAGATCAGTTTGGTGAGGGAGCTGCAAGTGGAAATTATTTTTGTGGCCTGGCTTGTTGGCCTTGTGGATCTTTGTTAAAAGCTAAGTGTGAGACGTCATTGGAGTGGTGATGAACTGAGGTTGAAAGCAATTGGGAGTTCTAACTTATAATTAAATTTTTGATTGTCTCCTTTGACAGATTTTTGATTAACCAGGGAAGAGGTTTTGTTGAACGTGGAGTAAAAAAAACAATCAGAAAGTTGCCGGATGGCTTCCTGCTTATAGAGGCGTCGAAATACTATTGCATCACCTTTGTCAGCCGGTTTGATGACTGGTGTGTGTGTGTGTGTGTGTGTGTGTGTGTGTGTGTGTGTGTGTGTGTGTGTGTGTGTGTGTGTGTGTGTGTGTGTGTGTGTGTGTGTGTCATTGGTGTTGCAGCTCCTCCATATGAACTTTAGTCCCTGGAAAAAAATTAAGTCATCATTCCCAATGTAATTTAAGGTGCACTATTAGGGATCAATCAAGACACATCAATCACGATACTTGAATTATCGAGCAGTTTTATTTGGGAAACAAGAACCATGATGAGTAGCAGAGGCTTTCCTCCTTTTTTTCCATCTCCTAGCATCTGAAGTGCTAGAAGACGAGCTGTTAATTTTTCGTCATGTTAAGGCCCAACAAAACCAATTTTGTACCACAATTTTTTGAGACATCGTGCTCTATAACATTTTCATCTCAATATCCCGATGGTGAAGAATTTCCCCAAAAAATCAAAATTATTTTCAAAAAATGTTTCAAAACATTTTTTTTTTAAATTGGAAATTTTTTCCCATTTTTTTTCCAAACGATATTCCCCAAAATCGAATCAATTTGACCTTGTCACACGTCCAACATGTCCTCCAAGTTCAGACCGAATCCGTATATAATGTTTTTGAAATATTGTGCTATATATCATTTGTGGCCCGAACTCTCAATGTTGAACAATCATTTTTAAAAATTATAGTGCCCGGATCTGGATCTTCACCAAAATGGAATCTATTCGTCCTTGTTTCACATCCAACCTGTCCACCAAATTTCGTCGAAACCCATCCGTAGACTTTTGAGATATCCTACACACAGACAGACAAGCAGACAAACAGGGATGACTGGGATGTGTTAACCTCCACTCATCTTTAGTGGTGGAGGTAACAAGTTAGTGTAGCGGAAGCAGCATAAGCTTGATAATTGTGGTCTGCAGTTGTAAATTTTCAGGTAACATTTAGACCGGTTTCATCACCCGCTAAACCATGAACAATTGTCTTCTAAAACTCATCCCATGTTTTGCACGATCATGATGGGAACACAGGGAAATCATCGATACCTTGGAAAAAATTTGAGACAACGCATCAGTAAGCAAGGAAAGGAAGAACATGTGAAATGGCGACTTTAGTAGCAGTGCTTTCTAGTTGGGTGTGCTATATTAGAGTGTCCACCTTCAGTGGTTAACCTTGACCTCATCACATCATGGACAAAAAAACAATGATCTGGGAAATAATAACAGATTTGGTTCATGTGAGACACAATTCACACATTCTCAAAGCCAACACTATTTCTAACTGCAATGACAATATCTTCCATGAGGATTCCCTCAGGCAGAACACACACAAAAAAGCTGCTTTGCTGTTGCACTTTCAAAATCTGCATTGCAGGTGTGAAACCTGCCATTATTGCTTAATTAGCTGCAAAATATGCGCACCTTTTACCTGCAGCTTGGCAGAGGGTGAATTCAAAATAAGCACTGAAAACACCTTTATGTACAAACGAACTGAGGAATAAATAAAGTTTGAAAAGAAACACTGGTTAGACGTGCGAATTGAATACTTTATGGAAACAAATAGCACCTGTAGAAGAGCAAATGATGGGAGGTAATCAGCCGTGGGCTATTGTCCAAACAGGTACTAGTCGTTCTCTCTTTCATATTTCTCTCTCTCTGTCGCTCTCTCACTCCCTAAGGCTTAAGGTGTACAAATAAAGCACATTGTAGCAATATCAGGAACAAAGAGGATGATGGTTGTGGCCGGGACGACAAATCAACTGGAGGTAGCACAAACGGAGAGGGAGAGTGACATTTCCACGTGTAATCAATATCGGATGCAACGGAAATGAAAACAGAAACCTTTTTTGAGAGGGCATGTTGCAGGCCCTGCACAGTGGACTGCTACATTCTACGATATTGAGGTGGCTCTCTAACAATAACCAGAGAAACATGGACTTTGACAAGAGAATGGTCAGAGGGGCTCAGTGTGAACAGGAGAGGTTGGATGGAAGGTTCTTCTTCACCAGGTTCCTGTTAGCAGCAATGCATGTTGGAGAGTTCACAGATTGGGTAAGACCCAAGGAATTGCGGAAAGATTTGGGAGTTGCATTGATGCTGGTTGTTGCACATCTTACTCACAGCCAACAAGGATGATGGCAGTTGATGTCACCACAAATGAGGAATAGAGTTGGGATGGATGGTTATGTGTTGATCCATGTTCGGGTTATATGTAAAGTAATCGTCATTCTGTGGTACCCTATTCTCAGGAGAGGTAAGACTTTGGAGGGTGGGGATGGGGGGAGTGCAGACATTAAGTGGTTAAAACACATGAGCCCTCCATGCAAACTACATTTCTTATCTAACCTTCAAATTAGGCAAAATTTACGATGAACATTATGACCACATTGGAGGGAATAAAAGTAGCATTACCTGAATACAAATCACCTTGTTTGCACTTCCTAAAACCACCGGTTTAGCAGTACTTGAGCAAAATGCTACGCCATCTCGACCAATCAAATTTGCCGTGCGCTTTGTGGGCGCAGTAGCAGTGCGATTCAGACAAAATGGCGGCGCCGAGCAATTCGAGCACAGAATGATGATTGGCTTCATCCAAAAGTGATGATGGGCTTAAACCAAAATATCTGTTTGTTTAAGGCCATCTCTTTCTCAAAGATTGTCAGTTTCTCCAAGAAGAGATGGCAGAAGGTTCAGATCTGGAGTGTTCTATTTGACCCATCAGCTCCGTATGGTTGCCATCGTGCCTGTTATTCAAAGGTAATGAACAAAGCTAACATATATCTTGCTCATACATGCAACAAGAGTTGAAAAGACACTTCCCATGTCCTTTTTCTCAAGACTGTGTGGGGTAAGATGTTCTCTGAACCCTCTAGTTTTATACTGCGTCAAGGCTCGTGGAGGAGGTAGACTAAACTATTTTGAACAAATAATTATGATTCTGTAGTATTGTCTGTAATGGTCATCCAGGGCAAATATTGTTGTTTTTTAGACATTTACAATTGTATACTGCTCCTTTTCTGTGGTGGTTCATGTTACTGACTTTTATTTAAATAGAAATGTAGCCTCACAGAGGTGCAAAGTGGTGCAAGGCAGCAGGTGCAGTCTGATAGATATAATCAAAGGGGAATGGAGAGAAAGACTGCACATGAGTGGATGAGTGGTAGAAAGGATGGGGAGGGTTGGAGTTCGTGTGGTTTGAGCAGAAGAGAGGAGGCATGAGTTTGGGACAAAGCACGAAGTGACGATTTTCAGTACTTTTATAGGAGCAGATGGAGAGGCATGATATACAGTAGCAGACACGGAGTCTGTTCTGCAGATGAGAGAATATAGATGAAGGAATGGAGGTGAGCATTCAGCTCAACCCTTTTGTATCTTCATCTGTTTCCATCTGTTTCTTTCTTCTCTTTTGATCTTCGCTCTGTAAATACAAACCTCAATTATGGCAACGTCGCCTTCCTCTTGGATGGAAGCAGCTGCTGTTATTTTTTTTTGCAGTAAAGGCAAAAAATATTGGGAAAAGAATGATTCAAATGAATATTGCATTTCAGGAGCAACAAATGAAGAGATATGCTCGAAGAAAATCTCTGCAAAGCAATTTTTTCGAGTGTTGTTTTTAGCCATTTTATAGCAATAACATAACTCGGCATGTTTGTTTTTTTCTCCTTCTATAATTCATAAGTGGTATATAAGAGCAATCGCTCATAGGTGATGCTGGAAATTGTAAGCTTGCATTTTCATCCTCTTGGTCTGGCTGTGTGCTGGAGGTGCAAAATCTTAATGAGGAAGCATTAAACAAGTATCAAACTTGTCTGAGGGTAGTTCTCTTGTGAAACTGGAGTTTTGGATTGATGCGCACACTATTGAAATCCCCTTGGATTTAGGCAGATCTGGTCATTCTGCACTTCGCCATTGGGAATCCAAATCATGTAACCTCTGCTTTTCTGTATGTTGAGGAGCGTTGCTCAACAATTCTTCTCAATCCGATGTTAACACTATTTCTAGAAATCCATTCAATTGTCATATCCGTTCTAGGTGCTTCCAAATCCATCAATGTGATTTGAGATCTGATAGAGCATAAGGCAAAAATTTCGGAGAGGTCAGCAAAGGAAAGCAGTGGCCTTCAGCAGGCCAAGCCAATAGCTGTGATGGATGTAACGATTAGGCCTTGCGTTTGTCCATGTACTAACTCGGCCTGTGCTAAGCTTTTGTTCCCAATTAGTGCATTCCACAGACTCGCTTTCCCACGAGATTTTGCTGCAACAGTATTAACAGTTTTAAGTTTGAAAACGAGTTGAAAGGTGTTTATAATAACGATTTATAATTAATGAAAAATATTATTTGTTAATTTTTGTTACAGTTATCATGGAATCTATCGAAATTCTATCAGTAGCATGCATGTATTATATATTTATATATTTTGTTGGTTAGGATTAAAATGGTCACACCTTATAGGCTCTTGGTCATGATCCGGTCACACCCGAAGACCACTGATAGGCAGAAATATTAATACTGTATATAATTTGGTGGTAATAATAGTTCACATTATTTATTTAAATATTTTTAGACTATTTCACGCAGACACTGCACACACTTCCATTTGCATTTCACTGAATTTGAATTTTCTTGTAATTTTGATTGTTGGCATTTGTATTTAGGAACCTTTGTGGATGCTCAGAAATATATCAAGCAAAACATATTGATAGTTCCACATCACCTGTGCCAGGAGTTTCAGACATTTTTGTCTTCTCCCAATGAAGAGCCTGTCCTGTTCACAACACATGTGGCACATGATAGGTGTGGTGTTGATCTATGAAGAGCCTGTCCTGTTCACAACACATGGGGCACTGCTCTATGAAGAGCCAGTCCTTTTCACATAACACATGGGGCACTGCTACTGTATATGAAGAGCCTGTCCTGTTCACAACACATGTGGCACATGATAGGTGTGGTGTTGATCTATGAAGAGCCTGTCCTGTTCACAACACATGGGGCACTGCTCTATGAAGAGCCAGTCCTTTTCACATAACACATGGGGCACTGCTACTGTATATGAAGAGCCTGTCCTGTTCACAACACATGGGGCATGCATAACACCCTATCCTAGACAACATGTTTCAACAGTTAATCATCTGAACAGAAACGATCTCTGCTTTGCAAAGCATGACAATGTCTGATTGCTGAATTAAGTTGGCATAACTAACTTGCAAAACAATTTGGCACATCTGTTGGTAGCAATGAAACCATTATCTGTCATCATGACATGTCATAGGTTTCTGCCAGATAGGGTAGAGTGTTTCATTGAAAACGTCAAAGACCCTCAAAACATCAGCATGTAAGATCACCACCAGAGAGTGGTTTCCAATAAAGAGTTGATGGAGCCATTGACCACTGATGCAACAGAGTTTCGGTCATGTCTGATTACTGGTGGTGACACATAGGTTCACCACTGATTTCTTGAATCAAGGCAGTGGAATCATCAGGCTACCCCTGAAGAAATCCTGCACTCAGTCCACAGCCAGCCAGATTATGGCGACCTTCTTTCAAAAGGTGTGGTGTTGATCGATTACATGCCGTACAAAGCTAGATCATCTGTCACTAGTTATGCTGACTTGCTTATCTGTCTGCTTCACTCTATTTGCCAAAAAATGTAAGGGGGTGTTGACATGTATCATATTCTGCTACATTACTACAATGTGCCAATTCACAAGGTTAAAGCTGCATGGGCCATCATTCTTCAGTGTGGGTTTGAAAGGTTGAATCTTCCACCCTATGTATTTCAACCAGACCTGCCCCCAAGTGACTCATTTGTTCTGACATCTGAAGTTTTGGTTGTTTTATGATTCCAAGATTATGATCACTTAAAAATCCAACTTTGTGGAGTGGTTAAAGGAGAGTCAGAAGATTTATATTAGCAAGGAATTGCTAGAATAAATATGATAAGTGTGTTGCATTGAAGTGGACTACATGAGAAACAACAACAACAACATGCATTTTAAAAGGCCATTTTCCCTGCTAGAGCGGGGGTTAGCCTTGCGGTCCCCATGACAATCTTCTCCATTTTGCCCTATTTTCTGCATCTCTCCTTGTTAACCCCCTTGCCCGCATTTCTTCTTCCACCATCTTTAGCCAAGTCTTTCTCGGTCTTCCCCATCTTCTACTTCCTTCTACATTCATTTCCATCACTCTTCTCAACCAGTCACTTTCATCCTTCCTCAACGCATGACCAAACCATCTCAACCTGTTCCTCTTCACAGCATCAATCACAAGCTCTATTCCCATCATCTTTCGCAATTCATCATTTGTCTTCCTCTCTCTCAACGATACTCCGCACATCCGTCGAACCATTCGCATTTCCACCCTTTCCAACCTTCGTTGCTGCTCTACGTTCATTACCCATGTCTCGCTCCCATAAATCATAACACTTCTCACACATGCAGCATACACCTTTCCCTTCAGCTTCAACGACACTCCCCTCATCATCAGCACGCCACTCAATTCCCGAAACTTCTTCCATGCACATCTCACCCGAGCAACCGTTGCCGAGTCTGATCCACCTTCTCCATTCAGCATGTCTCCGAGGTAGCAAAATGTTTTCACACCTTCCAGCTTCACGCCGTCTCCAAGATCCAACTACATGAGAAACTAGAATGGAATTTGATAGAGATTATTGTTGATTATGGATTCATTATTAACATATGCAACAACCACTTACGTTCCAATTAAGGCTAAATTGTCAATGAATAGGGGAAAAAAAATTCAATTCCTATTCTCCATGACTAGTCGACATTATATGTATGAAGTTTCGCATTGATCTGTGAAGCGGTTCTGGAGAAGATTTTTTTATATTTTTTTTTAATTTTCAATCCAATACGGCTGCCAGACCACGAGACCTCTCATGTTATAAATTTGTCATGGATGGTCATGATCCGGACATGAATCAAAATCTAATTGGCTTGTTCTTGTCACATAAACAACTCATCCACCAAGTTTTGTCCGAATATGTCCTTTTTTTTGAGATAGCGTGCAATATATCGCTTTTGGCTCTATCTCTCAATGGTGAAGAATCGTTAACAAATTACAGTATCCGGATACAGATCCGGATTTTTTTTTTTTTTTTTGTATACAAGATCGAGGCTCGTGAAAGAGCTAACATTAATCACACAAAAAGACAAACCGACACACAAAACACAAAAAACAAGGGGAGCGGTAGACAAGATGGGGAGAGAGGGGGAAGGACACAAAAGAGAGGGGGAAGGACACAAACACAACATTTGAGAGCAGGGACATCGGGAGGACTTGGGGGGAGGTGGGAGAGGATTAAAACATATGAACACTGCAAGGACTCTGGGGTGAATTACCGGGGGTAGAAAAGATCAAGGTTTTCGATGGGGGAAGATAAGAGATGGTGGTGAACAGCTGTTTTAAAGACCTGGAGGGAGGAGTGGGATTGAAGGGAGTGGGGGAGTTTGTTCCAGAGGCGGGAGAAAAGGGGAATGAAAGAGTGAAGGTGAGCAGAGAGCCTAGACTTTGGCAGTTTAACCAGAAGAGGGTTGCAGGCAGATCTTGTGCGACCTGAAGGAATATTGGGGGGACAGAGCACAGAGAGAGCTGGGGGAGCAAGGCCGGAGAGGAGTCGGTAGAAGACAGAAAGACCACCAACCTGCCTGCGGTGAGTGAGTGAAAGGCCCTCGGCGTTGACTACATCGCAGGAGATTCCAATGATTCTGAAAGCTTTGGCCTCAACAGCGTGAAGCCGAGCAAGGTGTGAGGCAGGAGCACCAGCCCAGAGGGGGGAACAGTATTCCATTGAGCTGCGGATGAAAGCCTTGTATGTGGTGAGGAGCTCAGGTGTGCCAAGGAAGGACTTCGCACGACGGAGGATGCCCAGTCGGCGACTGGCTTTGGAGGCCAGCTTGGAAATGTGGTTTTCCCAAGAAATATCATGGCAGATAGTGAGACCCAAAAGCTTGAGCGACAGAACTTCTTGGAGAGGATTGTTGAGAAAGTAGATGGGAGGGTTGTCCAGTCGGTCCTTTCGGAGAGACATTGTAAGAGTGTGAGATTTGTCAGGATTGAAAGACATGTTCCACTTGTTTGACCAGTCTGTGATTTTGTCCAGGTCTGCAGAGAGTGAGGAGGCTGCAGACTGCCGATCTGAGGGATGAGGAATGGAGCGACAGAGAGTAGAGTCGTCAGCAAAGAGATAGAGAGGATTTTCAAGAGAGTCAGAGAGATCATTGATGAAGACCAGAAAAAGCACAGGGCCCAGAACACTACCTTGGGGAACTCCAGCCTGAACAGGAAGGATCTTCACCAATATCACATCACACATCAAACCTGTCCACCAAATTTCGTCCAAATCCATGGACAACTTTTTGAGATATCCTGTTCACAGACAGATAGACAAAGAGACAGACAAACAGATGAAAAATCACTCACAGAGTGACACTTGGAAAAATAGAACAAAGTAGAATGGCACTCGGTAAAGCACCCTTTTACCTCACAAATAATTGGTGGTTGAATTATGTTACCTGATATGCAAATCGTCTTCAAATGATGTTAATCAGATGAAAATTGACAATTTTAGAAATCTGGCCTATGTTGATGTTTTGGTCTATGTTGACCTCAAAAATAGTTGGTGGTTGGTTTCACTGTGCTGATATGCAAATCCAATTCAGATTTCTAGTCAATCTGATGAAAATTGAGGATTTTAGAAATTTGAAGAAAAGTGGTTGACCTTTGGCCTAATTTAACCTTTTGACCTTTTGACCTAAAAAAAAATAGGATTCTGTCGGACCACCAACTCCACCATTTGGTGAAGTTTTGTGAAGATCGGTTTAAAATTGTGACCTGTAGGCAGGTATAAGTGAGCGGACAGACAGACAGACACACAGACATACAGACACACAGACACACAGACAGACAAGCACACACACAAACACACACACATGCACACACACGCACACGCACATGCACACACACACAAACCGCAGTGATCAGCATACTTGTCCAAAATATTTTTTTGCCAAGTAGCAAGGGTGACTATGCAACCTCCTTAGGTGGCAGAGGTAATAAAGTTGCAAACTTTGTTTCGTTATTCCTGATTTGCAAAACTTTCTGAATACCGTCGTATTTAACTTGTTTTCAAAAACACTGTCTCATTAAATTTTGAAGATTCAGACCCGATTCTCTTTAAATTATTTCTTCATCTGAGAAAATCACATCACCCACATCGTACACATCACCCACACAATCACATCGGATTTTGATTGACTGCTCGCACAGTTGTGATTGAAAAATTATTGGTTTATCTCAGCTTGCCCTATGTTTCAAGCAATCTCATTATCAAAGGGAGGCGCAAAGCGGGGTGGCCCTACATCTGGCAAATAAAATACATTAACTTCTTCATGCAGGTGTATGAATCAAATTGGCGCCCCTTTACATGAACTTTTCTAGAGCATTACTTGGTTCCTCCTCAGAACACAAAGGTAGTCCAGCATGCACACGAGATTTTTTGAATGCCCCTTATTTTGTATTGTTTGGAATTTTCTACAAGTTATGGAATATCCCTTCTTTTCTATATTTTGCCAGATGGCACATACCCTTATATAAAGTGGCCTTTTCTTTGCCCCTGGCATTTTACCCAAGAATGGTTACTGAATTTGAATATGTGTATACTTGGCTGCACTAACGCTTTTTATGAAGGAAATTAACACGAGACTTGAACAGGCTGAACAACTGAGGTCGCTTTGCAGAGCAAAAAGTTCTCCTGCTGGATCCATTACCAGATACATTTTACTTAGCAAGACAAGATTTCTTAATGCAATTTGTGCATCCAATAATCACATGATTTTTGAGTAATCAATTCTAACAGCCATAAATACAAACTGTAATATATTTTTTATTGGAAAAGGGAATTTTGTGACACTTCTTTAATATCTTGCCACGTCTCATTTCACGTAAAAAGACATGTGGCCTTCGTCATCATTGGCACCATAGGTAGGTTTAATGAGGGGTGGAGTTGAAGGGTGATGCTTAAATACAGTCCATGAATGATGCACTAAATCACTCTGCTGAAGCTGACATTAAGCCATGGGAGCAACGAGCCAGGAAATGAAGCCGACACTGGAATCCTTGTACAGTTAGATGTCGCATCAAATTAATGTGCAATTTTCAAAATGGTGCCACATGCTTTTCCTTCCAGGCAGAGTTCAGATGTCAAAAAATTGTGGGAAAAAATGTCCCGGAAGTTTGACTGCTCTAGTGGAAGGAAAGAAAGAGGTAAAAAGGGAAGAAAAGAAAAGGAGCATTGCTGCATAAATTGAATGAACGCACCTTGAAGTTGGGTGTTCGGCATTCCTAGCTTATTGCTGCCTCTTAATCTTCTGATGTAATACATCTGAATGTTCTATATGCTGCAAGTTCAGAGAATTGACAGTTAAAGTTCAAGTCTGCATCAAATCCAGAATATTTGTTTCCATTGAGTCTCATCTTAAAGACATTGATTTTTAGATTGTTGACCACTTGCAAAGGGATTGAATTCCACTCATTGGCTATAGTATGGCAGTGTGAAGATGGACTCAAAATTCATGGATAAAGTTGTTTTTTTTTCTCTGTTGATTACTCATGTATATGACCTACATAAATATACCCAGGTGGGTATGTGTTGTCACCCTTGGACAATTTTAAATATTGAAATATTCAAGATTTCAAAATGGCTGCCAATCTGAAAAATGATTTCTCCAATACTTCAGCGAATAAGGAATGTCTTAATTTTGATGTATATATCCATATTTTCAAGGTTAAATAATCCAATAAGAATATTAAATAGAACTGCCACTTTACAACTGCTGGCAGTGATGACCGGTTTCCTCCGCCTTCCCGCTTTCATACAACCCCGCTTTTGATACAACCACACTTTCATTGGACATGCTTTGACACAACCCTCTTGGATACAACCCTGATACACTCCCCCCCCCCCCCCCCACACACACACATATCCACAAACACGCACCCCCCCCCCCAACACACACACACACACATCCCCACACATGCATGCACACACACACACACACAAACACACACACATCCCCACATACACACACACACACACACATCCCCACATCCCCACACACACACATACACACCCCCCCCCCCCCACACACACACACACACGTCCCCACACACACATCCCCCCCCCCATACACACACCCGCACAGACACTAACAAACACACAAACACACACCCAAAGCACACACACACACACACACACATATCCACACACACGCACACCCCCCCCCCCCCGCCCCCAACACACACACACACACACACACACACACACATCTCGTTTTGTCATTTCTGTTCCTCACAAAGCTATCTCTCTCTTTTATTCACAGACATACACACACACACACACACACACACACACACACACACACACTTAATTAATTGTACAGTAT
The DNA here is from genome assembly GCF_964187855.1 of Myxine glutinosa. Classification (NCBI taxonomy): domain Eukaryota; kingdom Metazoa; phylum Chordata; class Myxini; order Myxiniformes; family Myxinidae; genus Myxine; species Myxine glutinosa. The sequence continues at coordinate 189,230,142 of NC_136264.1, read as the reverse complement.
CGGTTGTACACACATTAATTGTGTGTACAATTGTAATTAATTAATTAATTAATTGTACACACACATCCCCAACCTTTACAACAACCCCGCTTTTACATTATTATTATTTTCTCCATAAATTTCTCCATTTATTTATATTTATCATCATTATAAAAATGATGTTTTGTACTTGTCGAATTATGATGTCATAATGGAGGCACATATGACATCATCATTCACATGGCTTATTCTCCATGGATAGTTCTTTAAAATGAGATATGTCTCAATCTTTTCTACGTAGCGCTTTTGGAGATATAGAGATGTAAATGTTTTTAGTTTTTCCAAGATGGCGGCCGTGCCACGTGACCTGTGACGTCGATCAATGAAGCGGTTCAAGAGATATAATTTGTTTTAATATTTTCGTTTAACTAATGATATCTGCCAAACCACGTGACCTCTCGCAAATTCCAAAAGGACATTTTAGTAGACTGATATGCTGAACACATCTGTGAAGTTTCCCCTCGATAGGATCAAAAATGATGGAGGAGCTAGGTTTTAAAGGGTTATGCTTAAAAATGACATAACCCCGAAACCATATGACGCATGACATCATGCTCGCTGACTTTTTTTGTTCATCATGGGTATGCAATCCTGCCTGCAAAGTTTGGCCTCGATCTGTTCAGGCGTTTAGGAGAAAATGGGATTTTAGTGATTTTTCAGGCTTTTCACTCAAAACAATATGGCGGCCGAACAACATGACCTACGACGTCATTATTATTTTATTTCTGCATCAATTTATATTTTATACCAAGAAGATGCTCAAGAAATTTCATCCTGATCGGTTAAAGTTTTTTATTTGTCGACTTATGACATCATAACGGCGGCACATATGACATCTTCATTCACAAGGCTTATTCTCCATGGATAGTTCTTTACAATGAGATATGCCTCAATCTTTTCTACACAGCACTTTTGGAGATATAGAGATGTAAATTTTTTCAGTTTTTCCAAGATAGCGGCCGTACCACTTGACCTGTGACATCATAATTACCATTAAAATATTCTACAGGCCGAGTCGCTCTTACGGTGAAAATTTCCTCTCAATCGGTCCAATTATTGCAGAGAAAATGGTTTTTAAAGGAAATAAGTCTTTAAAATGGCAGGAGCACATTGAGTCACATGGCCTGGTAAGAAAAAATGTTGCGTTTCTTCTTCTTTCAACAATAAAGACTTCTAGCTTCGAGACCGTACAACCAATCCTGTTGAAATTTTACACACTTGCTCTGCTTGATGAGGTCTACATTGCATTTAAATTTCAAGTCGATCAATGCAGTGGTTCCAGAGTTAGAAGCATTTTATGATTTTCCTTCAATTATTAATTGCGGCCAAACTATGTGACTTATCAAAACGTCTCAAGTATTATTTTAACTTCCCCCCATGGGGAACATTTGTGTAAAGTTTCCACTCAATATCTCCACAAATTATGGAGAAGATAGCATTTTTAGTTTATGCTTAAAAACGTCATAACTCTGAAACCATGTGATGCATGACATCATGATCGCTGAACTTTTTGTTCGTCATGGGTATGCGATTATGCATGCCAGGTTTGGGCTCGATCTGTTCAGCCGTTGCGGAGAAAAAGGGGTTTTCATGTTTTTCACAAAAACAATATGGCGGCCGAACCATGTGACGTATGACTTCGAATTTTTTTGCATTCTGAGTTTTTTTTAACTAAGGATCTGGGAAAAAATATCATTTTCGTGGGAGCAAGGGATCTGTTTGACGAATTCTAACCTCTTAATGTTAGCATTTTTAATATGCTAAATAAACATGTTTTTTGGTCCCATTGCAGAGTTCTTTAATATGAGCCATTACTCAATTTTTGGCATTGAGCCGTTTCGGAGATATAGAGGGGCAAAGTTGAAGGTGTTTTCCAATATGGCGCCCATACCACGTGACCTATGACATCATAATTAGCGTTATAAAATTCTACGTGCCTAGCCGATCATTTGTTGAAAAATTACTGTCAATCCCACCAGCGGTTGCTGAGAAACATTAATTTTAAAGTTTTCGGAGGTGAAAACAAAGGGTGGAAGAATAATAAGAAAAAACTTTAGCAGAATAAATAGGTATTCCCATACAATGTACTTGTATGGGAAACCTAATTATAAATTTGGCTCATTGTTAGGGCAGCCATTGTGGAATTCAAAAATGGGGGCCAATTATTTTTTGTTTTTCAATATCAAGGCCTAAAGAAAATAAAATGCGGGGATGGTATGTAGTTTTACTAATAATATCACTCCATCATTATTTCACGTACTCATTTATACACTCAGCAACCAGTGTCACACACACACACACACACACACACACACACACACACACACACACACACACACACACACACAAAGGCAGACATGAAGAATAGCTATTACAGTCACATTAATATTTCACAAATTGTAGATATAGGCACCATGATGTATACAAACGCATACAAGCCAGAGTTGCACCAGTATATGCAAATGAAATGTCATCAGTATCCTCGTCCACATTCCCATCTTCATCCTCTGCCTGGACGCATTCCCTCATTCTCTGGTTGAAACAGCCATCTCCACCTTGACATGCACAGGATGCAATACATGCCACGTGGGCATTGTGGCATCCACATCTTTTTGACTTGCATGGCATGTCAATGTCACAAGAACACTTGATCATTTTCAGTATACCAACAGGGATGAGGGTCACATCCTCGGCAACAGTTGTTGGTGTCAGGGACGTGAGCCATCATGTCTTGCCCATCCATGCATGAGATGATTCATATAGATTCCATATAGATACCTGCAGATGTGCTCTTGCCACATTTTCTCTGAATGCCACATTTGTTGGAGGGAGGATTTGAAGCTTTGGGGTAGCACCAATATTACACGACACCTTTGTTGACCATATTTTCTGTCGGGCAGAAGTCATCAATTCACACTCGGGATAGCTGGACAGCAGCAATTGTGTTGCTTGTTTGATTACGTCTTGGCGAAAGAGTTGTTAACGTCACCAACCTTGGAGAGAATGTGTTTGTCTGACCTCGAAACACTCAGTCATACTTTTCCCAATGCCATGATATTGTTACGGCAGCCAGAGCGGGTTCTCACTGCCGACACCAAATGTGTTACGGTGCTCGGACAGGAATCCCGCTCCTGAACACCGAATTGTTACGGCCCAACGTTTGGGTTTACTACAAGGAGGTTAACCTCCATTCCCTCCCGAACTTACTGGACCTGTGGCTGCTACGCACCAATAACTTCGTGCTTAGCAGGTTGCGAACCTGCAACTATGAATGCCAATCAGACCATTGCGCGATAGCTTACCTGTACCACGTGACGGTTTCAATCGGGGAACGTACATACCCTCTGGCATACCAAATTTAGACGGCCGAGCGAAAACTGTTGTTAACCGCCAGAGGGATGCTAATGCCGTTATGGTCGATGTTAACCTGGGTGCGAACAATGGCAGATAGATGGAAGAAAAGACATTCACGGACAGATAGAAAGGAAAACGCTTTAACGATTTGATTTATTTACAAATATTTACAATGTCATTATTTAAATGACGAAGAAAAAGGGATGAGAAGCAGAAACCTAGCTTATTCTATACCTCATGACGATTACTATGGATAAACATCACATGGGCCCAGCACACTCTCACGGGGAGGGGAGAGGAACGAACAAACGAACGTAGGAAACCTGATAGCACAAAGGCTACGATGCTCCGGATTCCCCCCAGCACGGCAGAGTGAAGTCGTTCATCAGCACGGACTTGGGCAGGTAAGGTCTTGCACACGTGCACCAAGAGAGAGTCCGGCAGCCAGCGGAAAACAATGAATATGTGCAAAATGAGCAAGTTGAAGGCCTCTTTGTCGTGTCCATGTGCAGCAAGAGGGAACAGGGAGAGTCCGGCCAAGAGAGCAATCACGTGCAGCGGCTGAGTGAATCCGGCAGAGAGAGACAGGCCCAAAGTGCAGCAATCTTGCAGACACATGGTGAGTGCACCAGAGACAGGCCCAGAGTGGAATAATGCAGCTGTAGAGGCCTGTGAGAGGGAGACAAGCCAAGAGCACAAATGTCCACGTGCTCAGTGGGGCGAGAGAGAGCGGCCAGAGAGAGACTAAATACAGGCATGTGTTAGGTGCTCAATGTCCTAGAACCAAGAGAGTCAAAAAACGTGTTCAAAATCCCTTTGTTCATCCTCACGGTGGGGGGGGGGGGGGGGGGGGGGGAATCTTGGAGGTGTCCTGACTCCCTATTGGTGGAGCCCGTTACTCTGCCCCACAAGTTCCCCCAAAGTAACTTTCACCCTGATTGGTATGTTTCTGAACCTGGACACCATGGTGTGCCTTGGAGGCTGGTGCATTATCCCTTATGATTGGAGGACCTATCTTTCCTTTCCCCAATGCATAAATACATAACAACCCAAAATAAGGGAAAGGAACTAAGATAATGGTCTACTATGGAATATCTATTCGAAAGGACCTGTATGGTGGTTGCCATTACGTTTTAGTGGTTTCCCAAAACCGCAACAATATGTTGTGACAGTGTCACAGCAAGTAACAACATGAGCAGCTAATAGATGTCCCATCAGCGAACGGTTCTTTTCTACTCTAGCATTGATTTCAAAGAGGGTCCTTCCTCTGATTGGGTAAGTCATCATAACATGACCATAAAATACATAAATATATCTGTATCATCAGCTATTATCAGAACTTGAGCAGGTCCAACAGAAGCCACTTGTTGAATGATCATCATATCCACTTCCTCATGTGTTTATGGGCATGTCATCTCTTCTGGTAACTACACCTTGATATAGATCTTAACTGTGATGGGATCATTACCGGTAACAACCAGTTTGGCTCTCATCACACCACCGTGAGACACAAGGTCAGCCATGATCACGTCAATCAGTTGTTTCTTGTTGGCGCACACTGTCAGTACCACTTTCTGCTGTGGTAACATATCTGCTGGATGAAGAGGATACACCTGCTGGCCCCTTGGGCCCTGTCACTTCTGGTAGATTCCTTGATACTGCCAAAGTTGTATCTGTGAACGGAAACGCGAACATGTGTCAATTTGTATATAAGTGGTACAAGTCAGGAGACGACGATGGTTCACGAGCGAGCGGTATTCAATGACAAAGGACGGACTATAACCGAAACAGGCCTGGACCGGCCAGGCCCGGAAATGTCAAATCGAAGGTTACCGACCTTGAAATGAGATAGAAAATAATGTATAATCAGTTATGAGGTTAGTTAGCTACACAATACCGAAACTTCGGTGAAAAATGAAATGAAGAAAAAAAAAAAATGAAACATCGAGCTCCATCGGGCTAGACACATGACATTGGCCTAACCAAATATCGAAACCCCTGTCAGATTACACCAAACCCATCGGAGAAGATGAAGCTTGAACTCGATTACCCCCTAAAAAGACATCTTTTTCGGGCGTGGCTCCGCCCACAATGGGCGCAATACGCCCACTCTAGGCAGGACACAACTATATCATGATATCAACCTCCCACCCAAGTTTCATCAAGATCGTATGATATCATCGGGTAGTTATGCTGCGGACAGACAGACACTCACACAGACACACACACAGACAGACGCACACACATGACGAATATAGTGGTCACTTGATAACTCGTGAACCAATTATTGTGTGTCTGTATGTTTCCTCATATTTTTGCTGATTTTTATTGTGTATAAGAAATCTCTTCCTTTCAAAAAAGAACACCAAGACCACAACATGTATAATTGTAAAGTGATGGAATTGTACTATGTGAATGCTCAGTGGTCGTATGTTACAACAGTGACTAATATAGCTGTCAAACACCAGGTACGCCGCACTAGACTCTAGATGACCCCGGATATGTTGACGGAAGTTGTTGAGGAAGTCTTGCACAGAACCACCTGCTGGCCATAGCACTGCCCACATCACTGCGCAGACATCCAAGAATGATACGTCAACGTCTCTGGCTCTTCAACCTTCAGATAATTTTTTTTGCCTTTGCTACCTTCATGTGTCCACTGTCATCAAACATTGATGCTGGCTTGGTGGACAGCTCATGTGCCATCAGATTATTTGTGTCATGGTTCCGGAGGCTGCACTGAAGAGCCATAACTCAGAAATATATCAGCTCCGTGTCAAACATCTTCATGTTGTGGACTTGGATATGCTTGCAAGATAGTGTCATTGTTGTCACACATTTGTGAATTATCTCATGGAAGCAAGCAGGCCAACCTTTTTCAAATGACTCCATGTGTTTGCTTCCAAGGTAGAAGGCATTGTCAACATTCACAAATGGGTGCGTCACCACTTGTCCAGTCACAATATTCACTACACCGTCATGGTGAGGCTCAGTGTGGAGTGGATCAATGCAGACTTCAAATTTCTCTCCTAGTTCTATCTTTGGCATCAGATTTTATTCTAGCTTTCATCTCCTCTTTGTGATGAGTTTGTGGGGGGTTTGTGTTGCTCGTGTGTTATCATCAAATCCATGTTACTCACCAGCATGTTACAGGCATGGACGCTATATGCTTTAGTGTTTCTGGCCTCAGAGTGATTCCAATTTTTACCGTGACCATACCTCATAAATGTGGTCTCGATCGTACCAACCAAGTGAGTTAAATTTATAACTAGTTAGTCCCCTATCGGTGTGCACCGGAGGGGACTATAGGTTTGCACTCCGTCCCTCAGTCTGTCCGTCTGTCCGTCTGTCAGTCTGTCAGTCTGTCCGTCTGTCAGTCCGTCACGCAAAGAACAGTTTTCCGGACTTTTTTTCTAAAATCTTAATGCTAATGATTTAAAACTTGGTACATGGTTTCCTCATGATAAGTTACAGATCAAGTTCGAACTTCACGACGTTTCGATCATTTTTGACAATGTTATGGCACTTTGAACTTTGGGAATTTCCCCAACAGTTTTCCGGACGACAGACTGCCGGTAGGGGACATGTATTGCAGCGCAATACTCAAATGCTTGTATTCTATTGGATTCTTTAACTCAGAAAATATGGGTATAGACATCAAAATTAAAAGTGTACATGCCTTCGTCGGCAAAATATTGGTGGAACAATTTTCAGATTGGCAGGCAGTTTGAAGTATTGAATATTTCAAATTGCCCAAGGGTGACGACTTCACACCCACCTGGATATATTTATATACATGTTAGTCATACACTAGAATGATCAACCGAGAAAAAACCTTTTTCCGGGAATTTTAGTTTATGGTGAAAATCCCTGTCTCACTGCCGAACTACTATCTTCTGGGAGAAACTGGTTTGCCAAATTATTTTCTTAAACTAACATTTCTTTAGATTGAAGTTGTGTCCACGAGTCTATTTTGGTGAAGATCCGAATCTGGATCCATAAACGAGAATTTAAAAAAAAAAAAAGTGATTCTTCACTATTGGGATGGGGCCAAAACGTTATCTCGCACGATATTTCAAAAAGTTATGGAACGATTATGACAAAACTAGGTGGATGAGTTGGTTAGATGACAAGAACAAGCCGATTAGATTTTGGTTCATGTCGGATCCAGATCCGGCCTATCAATGGGATACGAAACAGAAAATATTTTTTTCTTTTGTGTTTTTTTTGCAACAAAAAAAGTGGTCAAAAATAAGTTAGGATTAGGTGATCAGATTTTGAAACAACAAAAATATACAAGTAAAAATATCTCATATCTCATCTCAAGTTTTAATGTCTACAAGAAATTGATAGTAGATTTATAAAACTAGGGCATGCCCGTACTATATCTATATCTAAAATTATATCCCCCCCCTCTATTTACATGAAATGGTTTGGTCCAAAGCGAACGGCTTGCGAGTACGGTGACAATCCCCCCCCTCTATTTACATGAAATGGTTTGGTCCAAAGCGAACGGCTTGCGAGTACGGTGACAATCCCCCCCCTCTATTTACATGAAATGGTTTGGTCCATTCGCAAAGCCAAAGCGAACGGCAGTTACGAATCGCAGTTACGATGAATCGCAAAGTAGTTTTAATTAGTTTTAAAACATAGTTTAACGCCAACATAGTTTGCCAACGTGAAATAAATGAATACGCTCTCAAATGTGCCGTCCGAGGCAGAGTCTGTTCGGCACGTTCGGCACACGTGATAGCTCGCTGCTCTCTGATTGGTTGAATCGTTTTTTGGACATAGCTCGGTAACTACTTGTCCGATTAATATGAAACCTTGAAAAGGCACATCCTCGGGTCCGCAGCAATATACCTGGCAAGTTTCAAGTATATCGGACTGGTAGTTGTCGAGAAACAGCGGTCGCATACACACACACACACACACACAGACAGAGATTAGTGGAATTATAGATAGATTAAAAGTTTGCAGAATTGGTTACACATTCGAGATCCATGTGCTTCATTGGAATTTATTACCGAAACCACAGGTGGACGAAGTTTGTTTTCACTACTGTTTGTCTGTCTTGTCTATCTGTTTGTTTGTTATTTGGGAAAATCGAATCTTTTTCAAGTATATTGGTCAGTCAACTGTTATCCTGTCTGTCTGTTTGTTTGTTTCTGTTTGTCTGTTTGTCTGTTTGTCTGTCTGTCTGTCAATCGCCTACAGGTCACAATTCTAAACCGATTGTCATGAAACTTTCCCAGGTTGTGGGGGTAGTCACAACTGAGAAGCCGATTGATTTTGAGGTCGAGTCATTTTAAGGTCAAATTGCCGAAATTTCATCCGATTGACTTGAAAGCTGAACCGCATATTGTATCACTGAATTGGGAAAACCAATCATTTTTGTGGTCAAAAGGTAAAAGTTCAACTCAAGGTCAAACTTCTAAAATCATCAATTTTTATCTGAAAAATTAATCAATCAGTTTTCATCCGATTGACCTGAACATTGATTGAGATCGTCATTTTAATCGTAATGACATGGACAATTAATTTGATGTATCCATGGAAACCTTTGTTTGGGGTTGTGGGTGGATTTTCCAAGCGTCGAGCTCTGCATGACGCCTTTATTGTTTCATTTGTTAATCATGGCAACTGCGAAATGTTTAATTTGGTAAGCTTTTGTTGAAGGCTTACTGAGTGGGCACTGATCATTTGATTGGGATGAGCATGTTGCGACGTGAGACCAAACTCGTTTGGCAGCCATGATTTTGGGAAAACTGGGCCGGAGTGTTTCTTTGAAAACGTTTAAGAAATGGCTTTTTTAGCAAACATTTTTCCATCAATTTCTATGACTATTAGAGTTACAAATCGTAGTCGTATCACCAAAGTAACCAAAGAGGGCAAAATATGAGGTGTGCAGGGCACCAAAATCACAGGTTATAATAATAATAATAATAATGCATTTATTTTATATAGCGCTTTTCAGGAAACAGTATGTCGATGGAGTAACTTACATGTAAAGCCAATGTTGCGAGACCTGTCAAATGCAGGTCACAACATGAATGCGCAGCAAATCTCATAGTCGTCAGTGAAGATGTCGAGAAATACAAGATTTGATGTGTGGGCTTGGAATAGTTAAATGGTCGATAAAACGATGCGACAACTACAACAAGCTACAAGCCGATTTTATTTTTGGCTTTACCTGGGGTGGAGGTGGGTTTGGAGTGGTAGCTGCACACCTCAACTCCTCTGAATTCTCACTTCTTCCATCCTTGGAACCACCTTTTAGAGGCCCTTCTTTCCCACTTCCCTCCAGGGCTTCAAGAACGCAGTCCACCGCTTCGCGTCATCTCCCGGCATGATCCCCAATCTTGACTACCCCCATTTCCCTGTTGCTAGTTTCACTGTTGCTGTCGCTCCTTTCTCTCTTCTTTTTGGTTCACGAGTTATCAAGTGACCACTATATTCGTCATGTGTGTGTGTCTGTCTGTCCGCTTGTCCGCAGCATAACTACCCGATGATATCATCCGATCTTGATGAAACTTGGGTGGGAGGTTGATAGCATGATCTAGTTGTGTCCTGCCTAGAGTGGGCGTATTGTGCCCATTGTGGGCGGAGCCACGCCCGAAAAGATGCCTTTTTAGGGGGTAATCGAGTTCAAGCTACATCTTCTCCCGAGGGGTTTGGTGGAATCTGACAGGGGTTTCGATATTTGGCTAGGCCAATGTCATGTGTCTAGCCCCACGGAGCTCGATTTTTCATTTTTCATTTATTTATTTATTTATTTTCTTTCTTTTTTTTTCCATTTTTTTTTTCATGTCATTTTTCGCCGAATTTTTGGTATTGTATAGCTAACTAACCTCATAACTGATTATCCATTATTTTCTATCTCATTTCAAGGTCAATAACCTTCGTTTTGACATTTCCGGGCCTGTTTCGGTTATAGTCCGTCCTTTGTCATTGAATACCGCTCGCTCGTGAACCATCGTCGTCTCCTGACTTGTCCTTTTTGTTGATTCCCTTGCTGCTTGTACCAAATTGGTGCCCCGCCACTCCACTGTCAGTTCAACGTTGCTATTCCAGGATCCTCGCTCTTATAAAGAAAAAAAAAGGAGCCATTTGGCAAATATTTTGCATCGGGATAATGAGAAAATGAAACGACTTTATAAACCTACAGAGAAACTTATTTGCTGGTTTACACATGCGCCACTGTCCACTAAATGGCCTCTTCGCTGTTCTACCAAAAATATTTCAATAACGATGGCTTTGACATTCAGGTTATAATAACGTTACAGATTTCATGTTTGCAAAACTTCGTAGAATTCCTTTTTCGATCTATCTATGAAAGAGCATTGCAAAAATAATTGTTAATGAGTGAATAATGTTACCACTGGGTGGACGTTATATTTTCACCCCTGTCTGTCTGTGAGCAGATGTCTCAAACACTTATGGACAGGTTCAGACGAAATTTGGTGGACAGGTTTGAGAGTGTGGCAAGGACGAATTTATTTGATTTTGGTGAACATCCGGATCCGGATCTGAGAATTTTTTTTAATTTGTCTCGTGCGAAGAGGATGCAAGACTACATTGCCATGCCCCTGTCTGTCTCCATCTGTCTCTCTGTCTGAGTGTCTTTCTGTGTGTCTACATGTGTGTCTGTGGCTATATGTTTGCGCTTTAAAATGCATTTCTCTGCAACCGCTTATCCGATCGATGTGAAACTTCCCATGGAGGCATCCACCATGGCGAATATTCTATTGATAACTCCAATGTCATAAGTCATATGATATGGCAGCCATATTGGATTAAAGGAAAACAATTGGACATCTTTTTCTCAAAAACCACTCAACACAAAAAATTGAGACTTGTCAAATGTCATCGACTTTCTATGGGCTATATAGGATAGGGTGATAACGATGACGTAATTGGTGAAGTGGTATTCCAGCCATAATTGGTTGAATCAAAATCCTTATCCAAAAAATCTGAAACTTCATGAATCTGACTGTACGACTCGATGTGACTGCACAAGTAAATTGATGACGTCATCAGTCACATCATCTGGCAGCCATATTGAATTGAAAATGAAAACATAAAATATTATTCTCCAGAACCACTTTACAGATCTATGTAAAACATCATACAAATGATTGATGAGTCATGGTGATTCTAGTTTGAATTTTTTTTATATCCATCTTCATTGACACAATTTAGCCTTAATGTGCACAGAAGTGGTTGTCACATATCTTAATAATCAATAAAGCTACAGATAATGGTAATGTATGTAACATAATAGGGTGCCTGGATGATACAGGTATATGGGCCATAATAGTATCGTGTTCGGTTTAACGATGGTATTTTAGTTCAGAATGAGCGTGTGATATGACGTTATGCCCTCTACGAGAGCCGTTCTAGTTTTTATGTGATTATTCACAATTGAGAGCTTGGGCCAAAAACGATATATTGCATGATATTTCAAAACGTTGTGGACGAGTTAGGACAAAACTAGGTAGATGAGTTGGGTAAGTGACAAGAACAAGTGATTAGATTTTGGATAATGTATGGATGTAGATCCGGCCGGCCTATCAGTGGGATACAAAATGTAAACTGTTCGGCCTGGTGGAGGAATGGGCTCTACCGATTGTCGTTCTCATTGTTCTTATATAATCATGAGATTTGAATGCCAATTTTTTTTTCTATATGGCACACTTTATGATCACTTGGCGTGTCTCCGTCACTTTACTGATGGGCTAAATTAAAAGGCAGAGGTATAGAGGTGTAACGTGTGCCGTGTGCTGTGTGCCGTCCGTGTCTGCATTTTAAAAATTCATTTTCTCGGCAACCGTTGGTCCGATTGACATGAAATTTTACCATAGAATCATATAATTTTTTAAAATTCATAATTATGACGTCATCGGTCACGTGGTACGGACGCCATCTTGGAAAAACGTTACACCTCTATATCTCCCTAACCGCTCAATGGAAAAGTTTGAAACATGGCTCATTGTCAAGTACTCACTATGGGGAATAAGATATGTTGATGATGATGTCAACGTTGCCTTAATTATGACGTCATAACTCGACAAGTACAACGCCTGATCTGATCAGTATGAATAAAACAAAAATTCCTCTGCAACTGTTAGACCGAAGGACATGAAATTTTAAGAATATGTGCGGCTCCTCCTGTAGAATTATTTAATGATAATTATAACGTCATAGGTCACGTGGTACAGACGCCATCTTGGAAAAAAGAGAAAAAAGTTGCACCTTTATATCTCCAAAACTGCTCCTTGGAAAAAAATTAAACATGGCTCATTGTCAAGTACTGTCTTTGGGGGAATAAGATATGTTGATGATGATGTCATTGGTGCCATAATTATGATGTCATAATTCGACAGGGACAATGCTTTGTCTGATCAGTTTGAAATGTATTGAGCGTGATCTATGCAACAATTATATTAGAGAATATAAATTTATGATGTCGTCGCTCACGTGGTCTGGCAGCCATATTGGATCAAAGAAAAAAAAACGTTCAAAAACAGAAGAGTTGGCTCGCAACAAATTGAATGTGCAGGGTAAGTATTCCATGAATACCAACTAGTTTGTGATGAGTGGAGCTTACACTTTTTCAGCCTTCTGCTGAGAGATACCAATTACTTCCTGCAGGCCTTTGGAATATACTGCTTCCAGTGCTAGTTCAATTTGAGAAGCAGCAACACCAGCCAAAGTGGTCGTACAGTACATACTGCATGGCCTTCTGAGAATGAACCCATTATAAGTTGTTTTGATTTGAGTTTTGTGAAAAGAAGGACTTAGCACTATGATTTATTCCTGTGCGTCACCCATCCCTTGAAGAAGAAAGTTTGGAGATTTGGTTGGTCCAAGACAGATTGTAATGCCAAAGAGATTTGAACATTCGACCTTGTCTCATGGATGATTAGAGAAGAGAATTGGAAGATTAACCAGATAATCTTTGTGTAGTCAGAGACTCGCCTCCATTGATTGTACTGTAACATATTGTACACCGCTCCTTTCCTATTCCATGACGCTGCATGACGTCATCACCGGGCACCGAAGGGAGCCCAGCGATGACGTGTACTGAAAGGGAGTACTCAGATTTCACTCTGGTTTGTTGCTTTCTTGTTTGTTTGTCCGGGCGATATCTCAGCCATCCTTTGAGCTAGGAAGCTGAAATTTCGGCACAATAGCGAGCAAGTCCTTTCTCAAAAACTGTATTTTTTTGTTTTTTTGATTAATCAATAAATTGATTAATTACTTGATTATTATCGATTAATTATGTACTTATTTATTTCCTTTCTCATCTGGGCAATATCTCAGGCACCTTTGAGTTAGGAAGCTGATATTTGGACATGACAGTGACCAATTGATTTGGCTATAAAGGATATTTTTTATTTGTTGATTAATTAATACTTTTTCCAATTAATTAATTATTTCATTAATTTTAAAAAAGTTACAGCTTCAGATGAAACACTGGCGGCTTGGGTAGGCTATTAGCCAATTCATTAAGAAATTAATTCTTTTATAACTTATTTATTGATTTTAATTCCGCAATTAATCAATCGATTGTTGTACTCCTCTCCCTCCCAATACTGTCTCGATGTGATGCACGGCGATATTACCGGGTGCTGGAGGATATGTTATTTATTTATTTATTTGGCATGGGGTGGTGAACTATGAATGTATCGGTCCTTGTTTTGTTTCTTGGTAAGGTCGTCAGACAGTGATACAGTTGCCCACAGTTGCCCACTGCCTCCGGGGCGTGGAACTATCTGGCACAAGGAGGAATTGTCTGGAAAGTGAAAGAGAGGATTTTTTTTGCAAAGACACCCAGAGGTCATTAATACCCATTAAAAACAGGATTGATCCTAGGAAACTGCAGCAAAGACACAGGCCCACAAGCTTAAAGCAGGATGGAGTAATATTGGCAGCGGCCACATGCCACATGCACGCTTGTAGTTATAATAATAATAATAATAATAATAATGCATTTATTTTATATAGCGCTTTTCAGGGAGCCCAAAGACGCTTTGACAGAGTGCAAAACATAATGCATAGCAAAACATAAAAACAATTGCAAAAAACAGGAATCAATAGGGAAATATTCAAAGCAAAAAGGAGGGAGACATCACATGGTAATAAATTTTCTACCAGATAATGCAGTCAGTGTTTAATTGATAATTCTACCTAAATGCATTGTTGTTATGATTCATTTAAAAATTAAAGCATCCTGTTGACTGATGATGTGAATGGCAATGCAGTGCGTGCACTCCGCTCTGTGCACTTGACGTGATGCACTCGACTGCATTTTCAAACACACCTCGTCTTTGCTCTGCAGTGAGTGCAGTTGTGTTTGCTTCCTTTGAAAGTGATACGGCTAGCGGTGCTGCTAATGACTCGGCTTGGTTAGGTGTGCTTTTAGCGATGGCAGTTGTGATCGTTAAAGGGTAGTGCAGGTTGAGAGCACCAGAAGAGACCATGTAAAAAGTAATTTAATGTCATTGTTTTGTTGCAACTCTGTTCTGAGGCTTTGAAGGTACGTTCTGCCACAGCCTCAATGGTATTTGGCTTTTTGGCCTGCTTTTCATGTTTCACGTCCTTTTTCTACATGCGCGTAAACTTCTCATGGGACTCGTACAACTTCCCATGGGACTCGTACAACTTCCCATGGGACTCGTACAACTTCCCATGGGACTCGTACAACTTCCCATGGGACTCTTACAACTTCTCATGGGACTCGTACAACTTCTCATGGGACTCCGTGGGCGATGTACAATGGATAAACAGTTGATTGGACTTGAATTGAGAACGGTTTGGGTTGCTCTGGCCCTGCTGGGTTTTTTGTTTTGTTTTTTTTTGGGGGGGGGGGGGAGGAGGGGGGAAGGGGGGTTGTATACATAGTTGAGGTTCATGAAAGAACTAGTACACTGAATGGACCAGGACGTAACAGACAAAAACAGGATGCAAAACATGCATGCATGGGGTAGACAAAATGGATACAGAAGGAGACTCCAAGGAGGGAAACTGGAAAATTAGGAAGAGGGATTTGGTTGTGGTTAACGATTGTAGAAAGGAAAATGGTTTAGGATTAGGAATGATTTAAGATTGTGGTGACCAGCTGTCTTGAAGACCTGGATGGAACAATGAGAATGAAGAGAATGTGGAAGTTGATTCCACAGGAGGGAGAAGGATGAACATATAAGTGCATGTGAGCAGTGATCCTGGATTTAGGGAGCTTCACGAAAAGGGGGTTGATGGTGGACCGTGTGAGCCCTGCAGTAACCTGGAGGGGTGGGGGAGACACGTATGGAAAGAGAAGAGGGTGCAAGACCATAAAGGAGGTGGTAGAGGACGAAGACCACCGACCTGTCTGCGATGGCAAAGTGACAGTCCCATAGACTCGGCTGCATTGCGGGAGATTTCAATAATCCTGAAGGCCTTGGTTTCCATGGCATCAAGCTGAGTTTGATGTGAGGCAGTGGAGTCAACCCAAAGGGAGACCCGTTTTCCATCAAGCTGCGGATGAAAGCCTTATGGGTGAATCGGAGCTCAGCTGTGCCAAAGAAAGATCATGGCTGACAGTGAGACCCAGGAGTTTGAATGACCGAACTGGTTTGGGCTTGGTTTGAATTTTGGGCCTATTTTCTGGTTGTGCTTTGTACAGATTTTCAACCATTATACGTGACGATTAATAACATAAATTTATGCAAGTGAAGAGTTGATTTGGTTCATTGTGCTTGTGCTGTATCCACTGTCCATTATAATCACCACGTTTTTTGAAAAAAGGCAGGGGGGGGGGGATAATTTAATCGGTTCTGTGTCTGTCTGTCTGTCTGTCTGTCACAGCATCTTATCCTAAATGATTGTGCAGAAATACACCAAACTTGGTAGTTATGATCACCACATGGCAACAAGGTGCAAGAGCAGTGTCACTTTTGGCCTAGCCCCCCTGGGGTGGGGTCAAATGGTCAAAAAACGGAAAATATGCAATTACCGTCACGTTTTAACACTGCATAGACGCTCGGTAGAGCGCGCATACCTGCACCAGGTTGAGCAGTTCGCATTTTCTTTCCCAATGATAAGCTGGATCTGGATCCGGATCTGGATCCGATCCTCAACCAAAATCTGATCAGCTTGTTCTTTTCACCTAATCAACTCATCCACCTAGTTTTGTCATAAGTCGCCCACAGCTTTTTGAAATATCGTGCTACATATCGTTTTTAGCCTCATCACTCAATGGCAAAAAATCAATTGTAAATTTTAAAAAATCTCATATCCAGATCCGTATTCAGATCTTCACCAAAATCGAATTAATTCTTCCTCGTCACACACACACAACCTGTCCACTAAGTTTCGTCCAAATCCGTCCGTAACTTTTTGAGATCTCCTGCCATGTATCGTTTTTGGCCAGATCTCCCAATGGTGAAGAATCACTTAAAAAATCAAATAATTCTCATATCGGAATCCATATTCAGATCTTCACCAAAATCGAATCTCAAAAAGTTATGGGCGGATCTGGACGAAATCTTGTGGGCAGGTTGTGTGTGTGACAAGGAAGAACCCCTTCGATTTTGGTGAAGATCTGAATATGGATTCGGATATGAGAATTATTTAATTTTTTTAGTGATTCTTCACCATTGAGTGATTGGGCTAAACACCAACATATAGCAGGATATCTCAAAAAGTTATGGGCGGATCTGGACGAAATCTTGTGGGCAGGTTGTGTGTGTGACAAGGAAGAAACCCTTCGATTTTGGTGAAGATCTGAATATGGATTCGGATATGAGAATTATTTAATTTTTTTAGTGATTCTTCACCATTGAGTGATTGGGCTAAACACCAACATATAGCAGGATATCTCAAAAAGTTATGGACGGATTTGGACGAAACTTGGTGGGCAGGTTGTGTGTGTGATATGGAAGAGTTGATTCCATTTTGGGGAAGAACCGCATCCGGATCCGGCTAGTATAAAATTTTAAGTGATTCTTCACCATTGGGAGATGGGGCCAAAAACGATACAAAGCAGGATATCTCAAAAGGTTGTGGACGGTTTATTTTGATTAAATGTGAGTCTGTATTGTGATTTTCTGGTCTACTCTAAGATACAAAATTTAAACTGTTCATCTAGCGGAGGTATCCTCTCTACTGAGTGCCTATCTAGTTATTTATCGAAACAGTCAAAAAACCATTACATCTCCCATCCATTCACACTTCCACCCCTCATTTTATTTCATTGCCTCTCACAACCTCTTGTGCCTTTTCTTCGCATCTTCAAATCCCTCTTCTTTCCTTCCTCGATGTCTGTGATATCTAAATGAGCTTTCCGAGTCCACAAGGCGGTAAATGTGCAAGCTATTTTAATGTTCCCTCTGAGGATGACTTATGGCATTGCTCCTAGCTGGCACCGCATTGGACAGTACATTAGCCAAATGACTCCACCAGGAATAGGAACGAGCAAGTTAGCAAATAAACTGCCCTGCCACCCCTCACTGTGACGGTGAAGACAGCAAGTGTCCTGATGAGACGAGTTTAAAACCAGTAGAATACTGAGATAACGAATTTGTCTTTTGAACTCTTATATTGGCCTGAATTGTTTATTGGATATACATACATTGCTTTGAAAATCGCTTTTTCCACGTGTGCTCGAAGGTCTGTCCGTCCGTCGATCGAGCTGTAAAAATCCATTTATGACCACGGAACATCTTATTTCAATTGAAAGTTATATTTTGAACAATGATCGGAACATGAATTGGAAAACCCGTTTTACCGTACTGTGGCTCTGAATTCATTCAGGCCGCACATGCGCAGAGAGAGGAATGACATAATATGCCTGGCAGTGAAACAAAATTGAAAATCATTCCAAACAGGGAATTTACTGTTTTTAAGGACGTCAAAAAGGACACAAACAACAGGTATGAATAACTAATGCAACGTGTTAGATAGGGTGATGTAATAGACACTGCTTCAATGGCGGTAAATTGCGGATTATATTTATTTGTACGACTTTTAAAATCTTTATATTATTTAAATTGAGTTATAAAGTTGAACACTGTAGAATACAAATCACCTTGTTGTCACTTCCAATACCCTTCCGTTTAGCCATACTTGGACATGTTAAATCGGGCGGTGTATAAGACTGCTTCAATAGCGCTAAACTACTGGAATTTTTTTATACGATCTTTAAAATAATTATTAAATAAAAATTTGAGTTTATCCTTCAACACTGCCTGGGGTAACGTGTTGTATGAACTCGCTAGTTTGTAAAGTTATTGGATCAAGAGAATAAAGTTCCCTTTTATTTTGCCGATTTGAAACATTGCAGTTATTCCTGATTAAGTGCATGGCTCGATGTGAGATGATCGACAGCGTTTTATTCTCCTCGATGACATCATTGCGATCAGACAGTATGCAAAGTGTTATATAAAGTTGATTATGGTAATACCATTATTCAGCCGTGTCCAGGTACAGTGGCCATGAATTATATGAATTATAATCGTATAATTAAAATCGCCTCTTGGCGTATCTCAAATGTAATTCAACTCTCAATTATCCACTGATCCAGCTTGCTAATGTACGGTCATACTTGTCATTACTAGTACGACCTTGATGCCAAGTTCGAGTCAACAAACATTCCAATTTATTTATATAGTTTGTATACTTCCATCGCACAATCAAGACTCACAAATTGTGTCTAAATTAATGCACAACTTTGAAATTTTTGCTTTTTAAAAGAAAAAAGCCTTTTCAACTTCTTACTGTCATGATGGGCTAACTGAGTTTGTTCCTTTTCCAAATGTATTTTTGTTATAATTATTGGACAAGAGTGGGATGACGGAGAGTACCAACGGGGATGGGGAGGGGGACAGTCGTGCAAGATGGACACAACAAGCAATTTAATGTATGAACAGGATGAGTAGATGGGAGAAGGAAGGCAACAGCAAGTAAGATGGGGTGGTCTGTGCGAGGGAGGGAATGGGGGTTGGGGTTGGAAGATGACACGTGGTGATGATGCATTCCCAACTCTAACCTGTGGAAGGATTTCACAAATGAAGAAAGGTCTTTCCATGAGTGAAAAATGAACAGGAGTGGAAGTGGGAAGTACCTGCAATTTTGGAGCTTCATAAGGAAGGGGTTGTTGGGATAATACGTGCCTCGGGGGAGGGCTGCAGAGGGTCTGAGAGCTCATAAAAGAGTATGCTAGAATGAAAGACAGACTGTATAACAAAATCCAGAGAGGCCTCTAACCTTTCTTCAATGAGAGAGAAGCAGATGCTTCTGCGTGAAATATTCCAATGGGATTGAGAGCTTTGGATTCCACAGAATCCTGGACAGAGAGTTGTTTCGGAAGTAGAGACACCGGTCCCTATAGGGGAGCTCTACTTCATTGAGCTATGGATAAATGTGTCCAAGCTCCGGATAAAGGTCAAAAGCCCTTTAGGCTGTGAGAAGATCAGATTTGCCAGGGAAGGACTTGATGTAACAGAGGATGCCAATTCTGCAAACGGCTGCCTTTGGAGGCCTGCTTTGATATATGATCCTCCCAGGAGAGATCGTGACTGAGAATGAGGCTGAGAAGTTAGAGATTGAAGGTCTTCCAGTTGCTGATCCTGAAATATACAGTCACGTGAAAAAGTAAGTACACCCCGTGTAAAGTTTTGACTTTTTCAACATATTTCAACATACAGCTATTTGATCTTCATTTCAACAATATTGACAGATAAAGGTGATATAATATAACAAATATCATGAAACATTTACATTTTGTAGTCCATTGTATAATTTAAATAAACATGAATGCAAATTTCGAGTGTGGAAAAAGTAAGTACACCCCTACATTTATCACTACTTCAAATACCTAAAATTAGAATCAGGTGCACCAGCTCAGGTGCAAATGATGAGGACATTGTTTGAGAGGATCTTGGATGAACCTGTCTTATTTAAACCTCAGACATTTAGTTTGGTTTGCTCTTTGTTGTTGAAGTGTGCGGCTTCACCATGCCTAGATCAGAAGAGCTCTCTGAGACCTTCAGAAAGAAGGTTATAGATGCCTACGAGTCTGGGAAGGGATTTAAAAAGATCTCCAAACAATTTGAAATCAATCATTCGACTGTCCGGAAGATCATCTACAAGTGGAGAAGATTCCAAACAACTGCCAACTTGTTCAGACCAAGCAGCCCCAGCAAGTTCAGCCCGAGAGCAGACCGCAAGGTGCTGAAAGAAGTCTCTAAGAACCCCAGAATGTCATCACGGGACCTACAGGTAGCTCTTGCCACTGTTGATGTCAAAGTGCACGAGTCTATCATTAGAAAGAGGCTGCACAAATTTGATCTACATGGGAGGTGTGCCAGGAGGAAACCTTTGCTGTTCAGAAAGAACATCAGGGCAGGACTAAAGTTTGCCAATGAACACCTAGGCAAAGACCTGCACTTCTGGAACAATGTGCTCTGGACAGATGAGTCAAAGGTAGAGCTATTTGGCCACAGTACCAGAAGACATGTTTAGCGAAAACCAAAGACAGCATTTGACCACAAGAACCTGATACCAACTGTAAAGCATGGTGGTGGAAATATTATGGTTTGGGGCAGCTTTGCTGCATCAGGGCCTGGGCAGCTCACCATCATGGAATCCACGATGAATTCTTCATTGTACCAGAGGGTGCTTGAAGATAATGTGGCGCCATCTGTCGGAATGTTGAAGCTCAACCGAAGGTGGACCTTTCAACATGACAACGACCCTAAACATACCAGTAAATCCACCAAGCAATGGCTGAAAAGAAAGAAATGGAGGGTTCTGGAATGGCCAAGTCAAAGCCCGGATCTAAATCCCATTGAGATGTTGTGGGGGGATTTGGAACGAGCTGTGCATGCAAGAAACCCCTCAAACATCGCACACCTGAAAGAATTCTGCATGGAGGAGTGGGCAAAAATTTCTCCCAGCCGATGTCAGACTGGTAGACAGTTATAAGAAATGCCTACTTGAGGTTATTTCTGCCAAAGGGGGCAATACCACCTATTAGAGCCAAGGGTGGACTTACCTTTTTGCATTTATGTTTATTTAAATTATACAATGGACTACAAAATGTAAATGTTTCATGTTATTTGTTATATTATATCACCTTTATCTATCAATATTGGTGAAATGAAGATCAAATAGCTGTGTGTTGAAATATGTTTAAAAAGTCAAAACTTTACATGGGGTGTACTTACTTTTTCACGTGACTGAATAATGTATATAGTCCATCGGTTCTTCGGAGAATAGTTCAAATTCCAGGGTTTGTGCCATATATCCCTTTTTCGAAACTGTTGATGGCTGATGGAGCAGTTTGTACATACATCACATTGATATGAGGATAAATGAATGTACATGGAACACTTGTTTTGGTTTGTTTTCCCCCAAAAGTGTGCTCACCTATACTGCTTGCTATGTACCTTAGTATGAGTGGTTGCAGTATCTTAAACACTGTTGTTGTTGCTTTTGTTGCTGTGCTATAGCCCCAGACAGTTCTTTCGAACAAGCCCGCAGCACGGAGACAGCTGATCGATCTCACAGGAACAACCCAGAGATCACCCACATCCAGGATGGTGTACGCACACCTTCACGAATTCAGGGCCACAACAGAGTTAGAGAGAGGACATCGAGAGAGAGAAGAGAAAGAGACAAGAGGGAAAGGGCTGGTCCATGGGGACCGATAGGCACTCTGACCATGACTGCGCTGCCCTGCCGAATTCCAGGTAGAGGCAAGAATGGGGGAGGATTTTTTTTTTTTTTTTTTGTGTACTGAATCGAGGCTCGTGAAAGAGCTAACATTTATTTCACAAACAAATCAACCAGACAAACAAAATATATAAAAAGAGGGAGCGGAAGACAAGATGGGGATAGAAGGAGAAGCACACAAACACAACATTTGAGAGCAGGGAGAAGTGTGGGAGGGAGAGGGCTTGGGGGGAGGAGGCGTGGGAAGGGGGGGGGGGGGGGGAGAGGTATAAAACACAAGGGGACCGAAATTAGCGGGGGTAGAAAAGATCAAGGTTTTGGATGGGGGAAGATAAGAGATGGTGGTGAACAGCTGTTTTAAAGACCTGGAGGGTGGAGTGGGTTGAAGAGTGAGGGAGTTTGTTCCAGAGGCGGGAGAAAAGAAGAATGAAGGAGTGAAGGTGAGCAGAAAGTCTTGATTTTGGCAGTTTAACCATAAGAGGGTTGCAGGCAGACCTTGTGCGACCTGTAGGAATATTTGGGGGACAGAGCCCAGAGAGAGCTGGGGGGGGGGGGGGGCAAGGCCAGAGAGGAGTCGGTAGAAGACGGAAGACGGAAAGACCACCAACCTGCCTGCGGTGAGTGAGTGAAAGGCCCTTTCTAGTTAGCTTCATCGCGGGAGATTCCAATGATTCTGAACACTTTGGTTTCAACAGCGTGAAGACGAGCGAGGTGTGAGGCAGGAGTACCAGACCAGAGGGGAGAGCAGTATTCCATAGAGCTGCAGATGAAAGCCTTGTAAGTGGTGAGGAGCTCAGGTGTACCAAGGAAGGACTTCACACGACGGAGGATGCCCAGTCGGCGCCTGGCTTTGGAGGCCAGATTTGAAATGTGGTTTTCCCAGGAAAGATCATGGCAGATAGTGAGACCCAAAAGATTGAGTGACAGAACTTCTTGGAGAGAATTATTCAGAAAGTGGACGGAAGGGTTGTCCAGTCGGTCTTTTCGGAGAGACATCGTAAGAGTGTGAGATTTGTCAGGATTGAAAGACATGTTCCATTTGTTTGCCCAGTCTGTGATTTTGTCCAGGTCTGCAGAGAGTGAGGAGGCTGCAGACTGCTGATCTGAGGGATGAGGAATGGAGCGACAGAGAGTAGAGTCGTCAGCAAAGAGATAGAGAGGATTTTCAAGAGAGTCAGAGAGATCATTGATGAAGACCAGAAAAAGCACAGGGCCCAGAACACTGCCTTGGGGAACTCCAGCCTGAACAGGAAGAGGAGATGAGAGAAACCCATTCAGGGCCACACGTTGACTACGACCAGAGAGGAAGTCCGCCAGCCATGCATCGAGATTTCCATGGATACCAAAGGAGGAGAGTTTGGTGAGCAGAGCGGGGTGCCAGACCGTATCGAAGGCACGTGAAATGTCAAGGGAGACAGCTCTAGTTTCCTGTTTGGCGTTGAGGACCTCCATCCATTGTTGAGAAAGCAGAAGCAGCATGTCCAGAGTGGAGTGTCCAGGTCTGAAACCAAATTGATGATCAGAGATCAAGCCATTGGGGAAGAGGAAAGATTTCATATCTGAAGCAATGATGGATTCCATGACTTTGCTGATAATTTGGAGAAGGCTGATTGGTCTGTAGTTGCTAGGATCTGTTTTTGCACCTTTTTGGTGCAAAGCGGTGATGTTGGCTGATTTCCAAGCAGATGGCAGATGACCTTGAGCAAAAGAGAGGGTGAAGAGAACAGAAAGAGGGAGTGAAAGAGCGGAAGAACATGATTTTAGGACCCGTGGGCTGATGCCGTCAGGACCAGTTGCAGAATCAGAGTGGAGGGTTGACAGAAACTTTTCCACCTTGTCAGGAGGAAAGGACACAGAGTCCAGGAGCAGCTGGGTACGACTGGGTATGGTGGGTACAGAGAGGGATGGGTTTGGGACACAAGATTTAGAGGCAAACACAGAGTTGAGGCAAGCCGCTTTTTCACGTGCGGAGTCAGCCATGTAACCATTTGAGGTGAGGGAGGGGATGGAGGGGGAACAAACACCAGAAACAGATTTGACCAGACGCCACCAGGATTTGGAAGAGGGAGACAGATAAGAGAGTTCGGTCTTGAGAATGGAGAGATATTGTTTCCTGGCTCTCCTGAGGGTGGACACACACTTGTTTCGGGCTTTGTGAAAGGAAATGAGATTTCCTTCCGTTGGCAAAACGTTGGCAGTTTAACCATAAGAGGGTTGCAGGCAGATCTTGTGCGACCTGTAGGAATATTTGCGGGACAGAGCCCAGAGAGAGCTGGGGGGGGGGCAAGGCCAGAGAGGAGTCGGTAGAAGACGGAAAGACCACCAACCTGCCTGCGGTGAGTGAGTGAAAGGCCCTTGGAGTTAGCTTCATCGCGGGAGATTCCAATGATTCTGAAAAAGCCCTTGGCCCCCAATTTGGCCCCCAATTTGTAATTGGGGGGGGAGGGGGGTACACCCACCACAAAGAGGCGTCCCTGAAAGTTGTCGTTAAACACCGTTTTTCTCGAGTCTGGTAATGTCGGTCTTTATGACAGATGATTGAGGCTCACAGATTCTATGATCACAGCATCATGATGCAAATGTCCCATTGTATTTGCTCATTTGCATTGGCTGAAAGGCTCTCGAAACAAACACAGTAATTAAGCTGTACGCTTGTGTGCACACCTACACCCATAAGCACCATTGTGGTGAAACGAGTGAAACGTCATCAATTGACATTTGGGAAGTCCAACGTTTGTTGAGGACAATTCGTGTATAACGCAAGTGAGACAAATGATTAATATGCCACATTAATGGAGAGAACTGTAGTCATTTAAAAGAAATATATTTGGAGACATTTGGAATGTCAAAATAAGACTGGGAACCTGAAATGTTCCAAGGCACCTGTCGTGAGCCAATTTCACTATCTCACACTCTAAAACGTCTTGAGACAAACCAGATCATGTAAGAAGCGTTAATTCTGTACGACATTGATCTTAACACAGATTTGGGTTTAATTTGAAAAAAAAAAAAAAGATTACTTTTTTAATTCACACGAGTCGAAAGTGAGCGTGCTCGGTAGCCAATGCTAGATAAGCATTTAGGACAAGGCAGAAGATTGGAAACGTCCAAAAGGCATCATATAACATTTTAATGAATGGACCCATTTAGGTCAGACCTCTGACCCAGGCAGCTGGGTTAATGAAATATGGGGCATCACTATCACTGTCGTTTAGCTATTACACACCTGTGGGCCTACACACTCAATCTGTTCAGCAGCCGAAGGTATTATGAAACAAAACAGAAAAACGTTCATCTTTTCACAGGCTAACCTATTGAAAGTTGTACTTCGGCACAGGAAGCCGACCGCTAGAAACAGTCCTAATGAGGTCGTATCACGCGTCCATCGTGTGTTTGCATTCTTACACGATTGTGTGCATGTATTTGTGTTCGGTCTGTGCAAATACCTGAGCTTGTTCACATGGCAAACAAATATGCAAGCTGTTTCAATACAGCCTAAAGATTGCAGTGATTGCTGACAATTAACCCTTCGTAACAAGCGGTTCATGCCACCGCAATCTTTGCAATGTGAACCTTCATTATCAGGGTGTCTATAGTGTCCGTGCTCTTGGGTGATGGGTACCCTGGTAACAAACAGATATCGTGGTTACCCCGCATGCTCAAAGCGAAAAGTGGGGTTAAGCAATAATTGGTTCCCTTTGTCTGTCGGTCTGTTATATATTTTGAACATCAATCGGAAAACAGAACTTGCGGTTTAGCAGAACTTTGGCTCTTGATTTTCCAAATTGTACCAAATCTTAATTCCGATTGCACATGTGCAGAGAGGAGTAGGGTCATTTTTTACTTTGTCTGCCTGTCTTGCAGTCAAACAGAATTGGAAATCATTCCAAACAAGAAACTTACTGTTTTTAAGGATGTCATAAAGGACACAAACACCAGGCACGAAGAACTAATGTAACGTGTTAAATAAGGCGGTGTAACAGATGTTGCATCAAAGGCGGTAAACTTCCAAAAAACTTTTTTTCTATAACCGTTAAAATCTTTATTTAATTCAATTTAATTATATATGTGAACACTAAGACACAAGTCACCTTTTTAGCACTTCCAAAACCCTTCTGTTTAGCAACAATTGCACAGAATATTATGGCATTTTACATCATCCTGGCAAATCAAATTTGTCGCATGCAGACCCGGCCCATGTTCTTTTTTTCTAAAGACTGTGGGATAAGGTGATCTATGAACTCTCTAGTTCATGCTGTAATGATGTTGTTTGGACAATAGACACACCCTACAAACAAAATGTCCATACTAGTGATCTGGACCAATGTTCTACGTCATAATGACCTCTGCCAACAAAGGTAGATGGAGGTTATGTTTTCACCCCTGTCTGTCTGTTTGTCTGTGAAAAGGATATCTCAAAAAGTTGTGGATGGATTTGAACGAAATTTGGTGGAGAGGTTGGGTATTTGACAAGGACAAAATGGTTAGATTTTGGTGAAGATGTGGATCTTCATCTGAGAATTTTTAAAGTGATTCTTCACCATTGAGAGATGGGGAAAAACGATATATGGCACGATATCTTAAAATTTGTACGGATCCGGTCTAAACTTGTTGCACAGGTTGGGTGTGTGACAAGGACGAATATATCAGAATTTGGTGAATATCCGAATACGGATCCAGATATGAGACTAAAAAATATATTTAACTGATTCTTCACCATTGAGAGATGGTGCCAAAAATGATATACAGTATTGCACAATATTTCAAAAAGTTGTGGACGATTTATGACAAAACTTGGTGGATGAGTTGGATTAGTGACAAGAACAAGCCAATTCGATTTTGGTTTAGTTTCGAATCCAGATCCGGCCTATTAGTGGGATACAAAACCTAAACTGTTCAGCCTGACGGAGGTATACTCTTTACCGAGTGCCGGTCTAGTGTTAACACTGTACGTATCTTGGAGAACACATTCATAAAATATCATACTGTTTCTATCTTGGAGAATATAGACTCTCATCATGAAAGATGCATATTGCAGTGAAGTTGGAAAATCAAAACTCTCAGATGAAACGGTTCATATTGTAGTGATGTTAGGCAATATGCATCCTTATTACAAAATGGTCCTTTGTTCTACATGTTGAACATAGCAATTCAAACCATAACCCCAAGGCAAAAAGGTTCATTCATAGTGTGGCTTTTGTAGAAAAATTATTATACAGACTGTGCACAGCGATGCTGATTTGTTCAGGGAATAGCTTCCATCGCAGATCTGGGACTTGGAGTCCTGAGTTGATGTGAGGAGGAACGACATGCTGCCAGCATCATGTCGGCATGTGCCCTTCTGGGACAAAGTTAACTTGCAGGACATGAAAGGAAATTGTCGACTACCCATGGTTTTGTGCTTGAGGGACGCATTCGTTTCAGATTCACAAGCAGACCGAACCGTGCATTCGATTTTCCATAATTGCTGCCTTTTTCACGTCCTAATTGAGTTTGCCCTATAAGCTTAATTTGTGATTTTGGTGACATTTTGCCCGCTCATGGAAATACTCAATGTTGCCTGTTTCCACTCCACATCATGGCATTGTGTGCCGAGCCGTTTACGAGCTCATTGCACCGTTGGCTTCTTCACATCGAATCTCAGCCAGATTTGGGGGATTCATAATTGTTGGTTCTAGTAAAAGGGAATGTTTGTACTTGCATGAAAAACTTCGATTAGAGGAGGAACGCAGCACTGATGGGAAAATGTGGGACATCTGTGAAGCAATAAAGCTATGCGAGTTGTTGAGCGATTCCATGGCCAATCAATGAAAAATGAGTTTCCTCTACGTCAGTCATGATGTTAGTATCATACACAAGCAGGGAAATGTTGAAATTATGCAAGATGTGACTTCAAGTCATCAACCCTCACAAACACCAAGGCCTCAACCTCACCCTCTCAACCCTGACTTCAATCCTCTCTCCATTTTAAGCCTTCAAACCCCCTCCGAACCCATCACGGTCACCTGCTCAACTTAAACCCCACCAGATATAGACGGAAAAGATATGTGACCATTAGCAGATCATATGGCACGTCACAATCGCCTGACCAACTCACAATCCCGCGAGATATAGATGGAAAAGTCACATGACCATCAGCAGATCATATATCCCATCATGGTCGCCTGACCAACTCACACTCACGCGAGATATAGACGGAAAAGTCATTTGACCATGAGCAGATTATATGGCCCGTCACAGTAGCTGTCCAACTCGCAATCCTGTGAGATATAGACGGAAAAGACATGTGACAATGAGCAGATCATATGGCACGGCAGGTGCTATCCAACTCACAATCCCACGGGATAGACAGAAAAGACATATGACCATGAGCAGATCATATGGTGCGGCACTGTTGCCTGACCAACTCACAATCCCATAAGGTATGCGGATATAATAAGACACATCACAATAAACGATCCAAAACCAATGATCTTCTCCCTGATGCATATATACACATCGTTAAAAGTAAATAATGATCTCGGACAAAGACCTTTCACAATGGCATGGGTTTAATCTCTGCTTGAGAGAATGCCACATAGATATTTGGGTGGTGTATAAGTTAACAGTCCGTTACTTCCACCACTGAGGCCGACCTTCACAAGGCCCATTACATCTATCGGCTTACAATCATTTTAACTATCGCTTTGGTCATTTTGCACTGAAGGGAAAACTTACAGGGAGGGCATAGCTATCGTGAAAGTTCTGAAGATAGCAGGAATCACCAAAATGGTGACTATGATTTTTGTCCAAATATAAATTGTGAATAGTCAGGCGAACTGTCCAACCAATGGGTTGGTTCAGCCAGGAAATTGATACCGATTCTGTGCTGAAAATCGGGAAGGTAGTGATCTGTCTCTGCTGATACCATCTGCAATAATCGCCGATACCTGCGACATTCCAGCCCTACATCAGAAGCTGTTGCGTTGGAAAAACGACATGGAACATCCCGCAGGACTGATAAATGAGTTTAGAGACCAGCAGATGTTTTGGAGAAGGAAGCCCAACAACACGCTTCCAAGCACATTCATGGATTGTTTCTGCGCAGTAGATGGAGACGAATTTCCATCCATCAAAGTCCTACTCCATATTGGATGCACCCTCCCTGTAGGCTCCTGTGAGGCCGAACGCTCATTTTCTTGCCTGCGTTGTCTGAAGACCTACCTAAGAAATTCCATGAGAGAAAGTCGGATGGCATCTCTGGCCGTCGTGAACATACACCATGACTTCACCATATCCCCACATGATGTGTGTGACATTTTCATTCAGAAACACAAGCTCCGTCTATTCCAAAATAGCATAATTTACGATTAATAAAATAATTCACATTCCGCTGTCCTGTCTTTTGTGGGGAGGACCCCCTGCCTTGAGCTTCACAACCTCGGCGCATGGCGGTGCCGGGCTTTGCCCAGCACACAGTCTGTCATCGCCATCATTTCACACCATGGGAGTGCACAGGTCTTTTGTAACTACGAGTGAGCCCGTTGGTCCAAATGGACCAAATTTTATTCGGCTTTCATGGCCTTGCAGCAGACCTGCCTGCTATAGTGCTTGAGTTGGAATAAATGCTTTGTAAAATATTATCATTGTTTTTGTTATTAGTCCCCTACCGGTGTACACCGGAGGGGACTATAGGTTTGCACGCCGTCCCTCCGTCCGTCAGTCCGTCAGTCTGTCACGCAAAGAACAGTTTTCCGGACTTTTTTTCTAAACGCTGAATGATAATGATTTCAAACTTGGTACATGGTTTCCTCATGATAAGTTACAGATCAAGTTCGAACTTCACGACGTTTCGATCATTTTTAACAAAGTTATGGCACTTTGAACTTTGGGAATTCTGATAATTCTGATGATCCTTAACTCAGTGCCATTTTAAGTTTTAATTTCCTTTAAAAAATACTTTCTCTGCAATAATAGGACCGATTGAGATCAAATTTTCACCGTAGTGGGGACTCGGTCTGTGGAATATTTTAATGGTAATTATGTCGTCACAGGTCACGTGGTTCGGCCACCATATTGTTTTTCGTGAAAACACGAAAACCCATTTTTCTCTGCAACGGCTGAACAGACTGAGGCCAAACTTTGCAGGCAGAATCGCATACCCATGACGAACAAAAAAGTCAGCGAGCATGACGTCATGCGTCACATGGTTTCAGAGTTATGACGTTTTTAAGCATGAACCTTTAAAACCGAGCCGCTCCCTCATTTTTGATCCAATCAAGGGGAAACTTCACAGATCTGTTCAGCATGTCAGTTTACTAAAATGCCCTTTTGGAATTTGTGATAGGGCACGTGGTTTGGCAGATATCGTTAATTAAACAAAAATATTTTAAAAATGGATATCTCTTGTTTATTCTAGTTCTCCTCAAGCCGCACCGCGTGCCCTCAGCCTCGCCTGCGAACGTCAAAAGCGCAACACAGCGCTCGCTTTCGGGAGGGGCGGAGCCCAGCCGAGCAACATATATATATACACATCGATCATTGATCGTGAACCGGAAAATATAATAAATTACTGATATTTAGCGACTCGAAAGGTTCTTTATCAACAACTTATTTTGTCGTGCTTCTGCTGACCTGTCTGAAAGGTGTATAAATCGAAGTCCCGAGTGCGAATCACAGGTGAGCCCGTCCTGAGGTAATTAGCGATTGGGAACAATTCAGAACCTGTGGGTAAATAACCCTTGGTAATTTCCCCAACAGTTTTCCGGACGACAGACTGCCGGTAGGGGACGTGTATTGCAGCACAATACTCAGAATGCTTGTTTATTTAGTAATGAGAATGGCATGCCATGGAAGGACCTATTAAGCTGCTCTATACACCTTAACATGGCGTGCGTTTAGGAACATGGGAATTCTTCTGGATTCTTTGTAGATAATGAGCTTAATTAACTCAGGAGATCATAACAATCATTTTGCGGGAACTACACAAATCAGAAATTCCACATCAGAAAGCTCCAGTGGAACTACACAAAAACATGCCGCACGCATGCACACACCACACACACCACACACACACACACACACACACACACACACACACACACACACACACACACACACACACACACACACACACACACACACACACACACTTTATCAATTTATAGCAGAAGGAACAGCTGGGCAAGTCGTTTCACCAGTTCCTCTATCTGACCATTAGTCATCGCGAATCTGCTCAACTGTTGGACCAGGGAAGAACGCAAGGAACTGCAAATACTTCCAAGAACGCACGAAATGCCGTTTCTTACGATCAAATTTTAAAAAGATTCCTGAGGGAGGACACCCAGACCCCCCTTAACCCCCCCCCCTCCCCAGCGCAATAGTTTCATGCACCCCCCCCCCATCTTGAAATTCCTGGATCCGCCCCTGGACAGGGTGATGTAATTACGTCTGATATCATTACGGTGGTGCTGCGGATGACTCTCCACGCACTGCCATTTTGATTTATATGCTATTCATGCCGAACATATTGTCGAACCTGTCATCTATCACAATCGCCATGCTCTACCTTTACGTTTTTCATTCAGTGTTAAACACAAACAAAGCGATTGTTAAAATGACCATCAAATATCGAAAGCATCGGCGTCACGGCTCTTCCAACAATACGGGACGTATAGGCCTTACGCGTTATGACTCACCGTCCGCTTCGGACAAATTAAACCCAGGTTTCTTAATACAGTGGTATCGCTTCAGAAGTATCGTTTTCATAGTAATAATAATATTATAGTAAATATAACCATAACACTTTAATCCCAATGTCGTGAATGGAAAGTTGATGGATTGAAGCGGTGTAAAAGCGGAAGTAAGGAATTCACCTCGGTTTTTAAAATATATATATTGTAGCGGTTACCGCTGGATGCACACAATCGCCTTGCACCGGCCAGAACACGGCCAGACGCGCCTCTCCCGGGCATGCCCGGACTCACTGTTCCCGGGCACGCCCAAACCTCCCGGGCACGCCCGGTCTCGTCTTTCCCGGGCATGCCCGCTCTCGCCTTTCCAGGGCTCGCCCAGAGCGTCCGGGCATGCCCGCTATCGCCTTTTCAGGGCTCGCCCAGAGCGTCCGGGCATGCCCGCTATCGCCTTTCCAGGGCTCGCCCAGAGCGTCCGGGCATGCCCGCTATCGCCTTTCCAGGGCTCGCCCAGAGCGCCCGGGCACGCCCAGCCTCGACTTGCCAGGCCGCAGCCAAACACGCCCGGGCAGGTCCAGACTCGCCTTTCCAAGGCTCGCCCTTGACACCCGGGCATGCCCGGTATAGCTTTTGCCGGGCAAACTTCCCGACATAAATGTGTATATATATTGCTGCCCGATAAACGGGCTTGTGAGAATACCTGAGCTGTTTTGTTTCAATAAAGCAACTCGGACGAATTCCGTCTTTGGTCGCGTCAATTCTTTCGACTCGCGTTGGAGCGCAGTTCCTTCATTGGTGACCTACCGACATGGATACGGCAGTGATGCTTAAACTGCCTACCTTCTGGGAGGCTCATGCGGCTGTTTGGTTCGCTCAGGCGGACTCTCAGTTCGCCCTGCGAGGCATCACCGCGGACGACACCCGCTTCCACCATGTTGTGGCGGCGCTCGGTTCCGCCACCGCGGCCCGCGCCTTGAGCCTCCTCGAGCACCCGCCGGCTGCTGACAAATACGACGTGCTGAAGACACTCCTCCTCGACGCTTTCGCCCTCTCACCGGCAGCACGCGCACGGCGCCTGCTCGCTCTGCCCGAGCTCGGCGACACGCGCCCGTCAGAGCGCATGGACTATATGCTCTCGTTGCTCGGTGAGCACTCTCCGGATTTTCTGTTCCGCGAGCTGTTCCTTCGCCAGCTGCCTCACCCGGTACGCCTCGCCCTGGCTGGCACGTTGATCACGGATTCCCGCGCCCTCGCCAGGGAAGCCGATAAGATCTCCTCGGCGGGCCAGCACATCGGCGCGGTTACCTGGAGCCCGCCGCCATCCGAGGCGACGCCCGAGCGCGCTGCGCGGTTGGAGGCCGAACTGCCGGTGCAACTGGCGGCCGCCACACCGCACCGCCCGCTTCCGACATGACGGCCGGGGCCTCCACCTGACCGGGCATGGTGTTATTACCACGCCAGGTTCGGACACAAGGCTCGGACGTGCCGGCCCCCGTGCACTTTCGGCAGGTCGGGAAACGGCCGGGCCGGCGTTCATTCCCAGCCATGAGCGCCGGCCACTCGGGCAACTTGCTGTTTATTCGGGACAAAGCGTCTGGGCGGCGTTTCCTGTGTGACACCGGCGCCCAACTGAGCGTCATACCCGCCTCCGAGCAGGACAGGCGGGACGCCGTTTGCGGCCCCTCTTTGGTCGCTGCTAATGGCTCGGCCATACGCACTTTCGGCCCACGCGTCGTCACCCTCTGCTTCGGCAGCCAGCGTTTTCAATGGACTTTTGTGACCGCCTGCGTCCCCATGGCTTTGCTGGGTGCCGACTTCCTCTGCGCGCACGGGCTGCTGGTCGACGTCAAACGTCGTCGCCTTGTCAACGCGGAGACCTTCAGCTCCCTGGCGTGCACGATGAGCAGCTCCGCGCCGACCGAACTGGCGTGCGCCCTCCCGGCAGCGAACGAGTTCGCTCGCCTGCTCGCGGAATTCCCGGCCCTCACGCGGCCGACGTTTTCGGCCATCGCGGTGCGGCACGGGATCGAGCACCACATACCCACTACGGGCCCGCCGGTCTATGCCAGGGCCCGCCGCCTCGACCCAGCCAAGCTCGCCGTGGCGAAGGCCGAGTTCGACGCGTTGGAGCACCTCGGCATCGTGCGGCGCTCCGATAGCGCGTGGGCCTCGCCACTGCACATCGTGCCAAAGCCGGGGGGTGGATGGCGCCCGTGTGGTGACTACCGCCGTCTCAACGACGCTACCACCCCCGACAGGTACCCGATCCCGCATATTCAGGACTTTTCCGCCCGTTTGGCGGGACAGGTCATCTTTTCGAAAATTGACCTGATACGGGGCTACCACCAGGTACCTGTCCGGGCGGCCGACGTCCCGAAGACGGCCGTCATCACGCCGTTCGGCCTGTTCGAATTTTTGCGGATGCCGTTTGGCCTCAAGAACGCGGCCCAGGCGTTCCAGCGCTTGATGGACGGCGTGCTGCGCGACCTGCCGTTTCTTTTCGTCTATCTGGACGATATCCTCGTCGCCAGCACGTCCCGCGCCGAGCACCTCCTCCACCTCCGAACACTGTTCGGTCGCCTCAGCGAGCACGGCTTAATTGTCAACCCGGTCAAATGCCACTTCGGCGCGACGACCGTTGACTTTTTGGGCCACCGCATCACCAAGACCGGGGCCGTGCCGCTGCCGACCAAGGTCGAGGCCATCACCACGTTCCCGCGTCCCCGTTCCATCAAGGCCCTCCAAGAGTTCCTCGGCATGGTGAATTTTTATCACCGATTCGTGCCCCGCGCTGCTCAGCTCATGCGGCCCCTTTACGAAGCCCTCCGGGGCAAGCCGGCCAAGCATGACATTGTTTGGTCCGCGGCCATGGACGCGGCCTTCGCCAGCGCCAAACGGGCCCTCGCCGACGCAACGCTGCTGGCTCACCCGGTGCTCAACGCGCCCATCGCCCTCACTACGGACGCCTCCAACTACGCGGTGGGCGCCGTCCATGAGCAATGGGTGGACGGGGTTTGGCAGCCACTCGCTTTTTTCAGCCGGCAACTCCGGCCGAACGAGTTAAACTACAGCACGTTCGACCGCGAGCTGCTCGGGCTATTCCTGGCCGTTCGCCATTTCCGACACCTCCTGGAGGGCCGCCCGTTCACGGCTTTCGTCGACCACAAGCCGTTGGTCTACGCAATGGCTAAGGTCATGGACCCGTGGTCGGCCCGCCAGCAGCGCCACCTCTCCGCCGTGTCGGAGTTCACCACGGACATCCGGCACGTCGCCGGCAAAGACAACGCCGTGGCCGACTGGCTTTCTCGGGCCAGCGCGAACGCGGTCCACCTCGGCGTGGACTTCGCGCTCATGGCGGCCGACCAGACCACCGACGCCTCGGTGCAGGCACTCCGTGCGGCGGACACGGGCCTCCGCCTGGCCGAAATTCCCTTCGCGGGCACCGTCCTGCTCTGCGACGTCTCCCAAGGCCAGCCTCGCCCCATCGTGCCCGTTTCCTGGCAGCGCCGCATCTTCGCCTCCATCCACGGCCTTTCTCACCCGGGCCGGAAAGCTTCTCAGAAGCTGGTGTCGGCGCGTTTCGTCTGGCACGGCCTTCGACGAAACATCCGCGACTGGGCCAACGCCTGCACGGCCTGCCAGCGGGTCAAGGTCCACCGCCACACCCAGGCCCCGCTGGCACCTTTCGCCGTGCCTGAACGGCGTTTCGACCACGTCCACGTGGACCTGGTGGGTCCCCTGCCCCCCTCGCGGGGGTTCACCCACCTGCTCACCATGGTGGACAGGACCACCAGGTGGCTGGAGGCTGTGCCCCTCGCCTCCACCACCACCGCCGACGTGGCGCAGCCGTTCATCGCCACCTGGGTCGCGCGCTTCGGCGCACCAGCGGACATCTCGTCCGACCGCGGCCCACAGTTCACGTCTGAGCTTTGGGGCGCGGTCGCCCGTTCGTTGGGGGTCACGCTGCACCGCACCACGGCCTACCACCCCCAAGCCAACGGGTTGTGCGAGCAGTTTCACCGCTCCATGAAGGCCGCACTCATGGCCGGCCTTCAGGACGACGGTTGGGCCGACCGGCTGCTGTGGGTCCTTTTGGGCCTTCGCACGGCCCCCAAGGAAGACCTACAGGCGTCCGCCGCCGAGCCCGTCTACGGCCAGCCGCTCCGCGTCCCGGGCGAATTCGTGCCCGACGCTACCAGTCCCTGGTCCGCCGCTCGCCAGCGCTCGGACCTCCAGGAGGCCGCCCGACGATTTGACCCCGTGCCGACGTCCCGCCACGGTGGCCCCCAGTCCTACGTCCCCCCGGCGCTTCGCACAGCGGAGTACGTCTTTGTGCGTCATGACGCGCCCCGGGGGCCACTCCGGCCGCCGTACGACGGGCCCTTCCGGGTCCTGCGACGGGGCGACAAGTCTTTCATCGTCGACTTCGGCGGCCGGCCGGACCGGATTTCTGTGGACCGCCTCAAACCGGCGCACATGGACGTCGACCGACCACCACGGTTGGCCCTTCCTCCACGGCGAGGCCGCCCACCGTCCACAGTTCCCCCCGCTCGACCACCCACCACCACGTCGGACCCCTCCCCACGACCCTCCAGGGGTCGCTTCGGCCGGGTCATCCGGACCCCCCTTAAATTGACCCTGCCGGTGCAGGTCGATTCTGGAGGGGCGTGTGTAGTGGTTACCGCTGGATGCATTTTCGCCTTGCACCGGCCAGAACACGGCCAGACGCGCCTCTCCCGGGCATGCCCGGACTCACTGTTCCCGGGCACGCCCGAACCTCCCGGGCACGCCCGGTCTCGTCTTTCCCGGGCATGCCCGCTCTCGCCTTTCCAGGGCTCGCCCAGAGCGTCCGGGCATGCCCGCTATCGCCTTTCCAGGGCTCGCCCAGAGCGTCCGGGCATGCCCGCTATCGCCTTTCCAGGGCTCGCCCAGAGCGCCCGGGCACGCCCAGCCTCGACTTGCCAGGCCGCAGTCAAACACGCCCGGGCGGGTCCAGACTCGCCTTTCCAAGGCTCGCCCTTGACACCCGGGCATGCCCGGTATAGCTTTTGCCGGGCAAACTTCCCGACATAAATGTGTATATATATTGCTGCCCGATAAACGGGCTTGTCAGAATACCTGAGCTGTTTTGTTTCAATAAAGCAACTCGGACGAATTCCGTCTTTGGTCGCGTCAATTCTTTCGACTCGCGTTGGAGCGCAGTTCCTTCAATATATAATTTTCGTAATAATAACGTAACGTTAATATTATAGTAAATCTAATCGTAACACTAATCTCTTTGTAGTGACTGCAACGTTACTGGAGTTTAAATATATATCTTATATGTATATATTAAAGTAGCGGCAATTTTATGTCCGGCAGTCATTCTACGTCATGTCATTCTACGTCATTACGTATATGATGCCATTACGGCATAAATACCCGCTCACTTCGACAGCGGCAGGAAAGGTCATTCCTCTTTGCGGTACATAGATTACAGTCGATCTATGGTCGGGTCTCAAGAACATTGGGTGTGTGTTCATTTACCAAGTTTCTTTTGGAGAGATCGCCAAGTGGTTAAAGCATTCGAGCAAGCACTCTATTCAAAACCCTTAAGGAACGGCTGGCTTGGCAAGCGCTAGCTAGCTGCTTGGAAAATGCCACTGATGTGCCAATTGGCTTCTCCTATTAATGTTGAATGAATGAATGATCGTTTTAAGGCCATTTTCCCCGCTGGAGCGGGGGTTGGCCTTGCGGGCCCCATGACAATCATGGTTCCCTGTTTGAGGCAATGTTTTTATGGCCGGTTGCCCTTCCTGACGCAAACCCTTAGTCGTCTCTTACGATGCGCAGGGATACGGTGTACCTATTCTAAACCGGGGTACACACCGGGACATGATGATGTTAGTAATCTCTATTTGGGAGGAAGTTTAATTTCCGTTACAATTCCAGCTTAATGTCACGCAGGCAAGTTCCATGAAAGTTTGTTCGGTTTAAGCCGTTAAATCTGCTTATTCTCCCTCCCCTTCTGCATA
Organism: Myxine glutinosa; assembly: GCF_964187855.1. Lineage (NCBI taxonomy): Eukaryota > Metazoa > Chordata > Myxini > Myxiniformes > Myxinidae > Myxine > Myxine glutinosa. Next base: position 189,192,344 of record NC_136264.1, on the reverse strand, counting down.
TGTGATGAACTTCCAAGGGAGAAGGATTTCTCGAAATCAAATTGACCTTCGTAGTTTTTCTCCTCTTGCGGCTTACGAAACAAATGTCTACTTTTCTTCTCCCTTTTGTATGACTTTTCATCTCCTTTCATGTACCCCTTACATTACATGCAAAGTAAATAGAGTTATAGTATCTGATCACCTATTTAATGTCACAATGTATTGGGAAGGTGCACAGTGCTCTCGATCTTCCACTGAACCTTAATTTTGTATCCAAAATAATCGTGCAGATTAATTTATTAATTATTTGTACGAGTAACAATTAATAGTGACATTTTCAAGTAGTATTATCATTTGTAATATATATATATATATATATATATATATATATATATATATATATATATATATATATATATATATATATATATATATATATATATATATATATATATATACTGTATATATATATATATACAGATATCATGATGTATCATACTCTGTTGCAGTGTCTGTGCTAATGAGGCAGTTTCTTTGGCAAGTGTTATGTTGGGTGGTTTGCTATTGCAACTGAAGCAAGTTTGGGCAGGAATTTGTAATTCAGTGGTTCAGGTGTTCAGCGTGCCAGAGGTAGCTTGCCTACTCTTCACGAAGGACACCGAGGGATCTTGTACGTCCACCAACTATTGCCGTCAGAGGAGACGCCTAGTTTACCTCCATTCGAGTGATGGCACGCACATTGATGAATCTCCCTGCCTGTGAAACAACAGGATGACAGTTTATATCTGAAACAGGATTTGAACTCCGGCTGGACAGCTTAGAGGCTTTTTGAAAATCCAAGAAAAAAGAAAGAAAAAAAACCTCTTCTGGCTAAATAGTTGCATAGGCTCCACTAGTCCGGCAGCCCGGGGGGTGAACCTTGCACTGGAGTACCTACAAAATGTTTTTTCAGATCATGCATCTATGGACCCTCCATATCAAGGTTCCGAGTGATGCCAAGCTGGCATCATTGAGCATTTTGAGAAAATGGTCCGTTTCCATGGCAACCATTACTAAAATCGAAAAATACAAAAACTCAAATATCTCAGGATGTAGATGAGCGATTTTCACAATTTTGGTGTCTAAACATATATTTGAGAGGATGGTCTATCGATTGGGGTCATGACCTTGATGTTTCAAGGTCAAGGTCATTGCGAATATTCAAGGTCAAACTAAAAAATTGATTTATTTTCTAGTAAATTGCCGTGAAATAGCGATTATTGGCTCCGAAGATTAAAACAGACCTTCGGCGAATCCTGACAAATTCAAGGGTTGCTTCATTTAGCTGCGAAATCACATTTCACATTGTAAGCCATTATATAAATGCTAACTTTCTCATTATTGCCTAGCCTATAGACCGTCCATGTTCCTATGGCGAGGCCTACTTTCATGTAATATTTCTATTTCATCTCATTATTTACTAACGTTGGCCTTAGCCTAGGCCTAGGCCTAGAGACCTTCTACCTCGGTAGGCCTAGAGCTGTGTTTCAGGAAGAAGAAGAAGTCAAGAACACACATTCGACAGAAGTCAGTCATTATGTTGACTGGTGTGTCAAACGGTGTGAGTTTGGTAAATTATGGCTTGTGATTTGTGACACCATTCAACGACAACCACTCCGATTTATTTCAGAGGCAACATCAGACGGGAGGGAAAACAAAAACCCCAAGTTTTCTGGGACTTAGTCGATCGTGTGGGAGAGCGCTGCCCCCCACCCCCGCGATCGTAACACATATATTGTTAATGCCATAAATTATGATATTGGCATATGTCTAACGCTCTGTCTCGCCTTTCTTTTGAGATCTGAATCATGGAGGAATGTGTCTTTTCCAAGGTGAATTCTTGCGGAAATCCGAGGAAGCCATTGTCTGATGCGACACCCCGGAGAATTGCTTCTATCGTCAATGCTAGTAGGATCAGGGATGATGGACTATATTGTCACCTGGAAGGAGAACTGGCTACAGATCCGAACTTCAGCGCAAGCACTCCAATCAAAACCGTTAAGGAATGGCTGGCTTGGCAAGCGCTAGCTAGCTGCTTGGTAAAGGAGCACAACCCGGGATTCCTCCCTTTCAATTTCCTATCAAACAGCAGGAGCAAGTTTCAAAAGTTCGCTACAAAAAATGCCACGGTAGCGACATAAAGGGTCATGTGATTAACCACACATTTGTGGGTTATATAGACGAGAGTAGATCTTAGCCCATTTCTGTAAGTAAACCTGACTTCACGGATGTTGGGATTTCTCCAAATTCCTTCATTTCGTGTTATAAAGAGCATTAGCGACTGTTTAAAAAGCTAAGCATACGTGTTTGTGGTGTATAATATTTTTACTTCCTGTATAAGCCATTACTCCCACAGAAACGCCATTATAACTATAAGCTATTTATACACGTTACTAGTACCCGACTGCAAAGCCGCAATGAGCCGGCGAAGCCAAAGCCTCTTGCCACTATTTTATCCATTACTATGGCATCAGTAGGTTAGGTAGTTGGTAGTAGGTAGGTGCAGTAGGTACCGTACCTAGTTCAAAATGACACCATTTGCATTCTGGATGAGATTAAAATTTATAAAATTTCATTCTTGATTAATTCGGTGAATTCCGTCTCAACTTCAGATATTTCCGGCCGTGAAAAACTATCCCCTATGGCCGCGAGATTTCTAAAAAGTAATTCTTCGTCAATTTTAGAATATTTGACGCCGTTTTCAGCGTCCAAAATGTGGTAAAAAGCTTTTTTAAAATATTTTTTCAAATGCTCGAATCTCATTGGTTCCGGTAATTGGTGAGGATTTTCGTTGAAGACAACCAGGGCCTGTGTGGGCCCGGGGAACGAGGTTGGTCTTAAAGTATTTTAATTACAAATTAGAGGTGCCTAAGATTCAAACAAAGACGGGTGAAACAAACTCCTATTGAACTTTTTCGCAATTTTTTTATGCATACTTCCGCCTCCGGAAGATGGCGGCCTCCATTGAGTGATTTGGTTTTTGAAATATTTTTTCAAATGCTCGAATCTCATTGGTTCCGGTGTTTGGTGACGATTTTCGTTGAAGATAACCAGGCCCGTGCGGGCCGAGGTTGATCTTAACGTATTTTAATTACAAATTAGAGGTGCATTAGATTGTGAATCAAAAAAAGCCAGGTGAAACAAACTCATATTGAACTTTTTTCAATTAGTTATGCATACTTCCGCATCCGCAAGATGTCGGCCTCCATTGAGCGATTTGGTGCGTCAAAGCTTCGAAATTCTCAAGGGATCCAGCAAAATCTGGCTTTTCAACATAATACGTACGCGTTCATTCACAACACCGGCTTCGCCGGCTATCACTGCAGGAAAAACGCCTTGGGGAAATGGGACATTATTAGTATTAATATTGTTTTGTAATAACATTAATAATATGCGATTATCATTAATTTTGTTATTAAAAGCGTCTTTGGACAAACGCCACGATAAAGCTAATTTAACATTGATATACACCTCAACACTCTACCCCATTGATGGCAATGGTGGGGAAACCCCACTCGAGGGAGAAAACTCCCTTGGGGAGGGGGGCAAATATATGTGCTGTAACCCTTCGTCATCCTGTCAAGTTTGGTTGAGATTGGATAAGTAACGACGGAATGTATTGGCGTCAAACATTCATCAGACAGACAGACAGACAGACATACACGAAATGGCATATTTTAGTATTATTTGAAGGACTTAGTCTGAAACGAGAGCTTATGGATTGGGTCTCATCCATGAGTCCGAGTGTCCGTCCGCAACCATATCTCAGATATGTATGGAATGATTTTGTTCATACTTTGCAGAAATACAATATATGATGATGTGGCGGACACAAAAGCCCACTGGCGTGGTGACATCATTCCGCGCACCAAGCGGGCGGTGGCCACGCACCAGGGGTAGGCGTGGCCTCATGATATACACCGGGCGCCCAGCCCGGGACAGTACAGTGTTACAGTGTAGTCTGACAATAAAGACATTTATATGTTACCGCTTGTCCGCTTCCTCCTTGCTCACAAGCAGCGCGCGTAACGCCGCGCTTTACTGGTGACCCTCGACGTTGGATCCGCCGAAGCGATCCTTCCGAACACGACGCCATGGCATTGGCGATTAAACTTCCCGAGTTTTGGGAGGCCCAGGCCGAGGTCTGGTTCGTTCAAGCCGAAGCCCAGTTTCAGCTTCGGCGCCTCACCAACGACGACCTGCGCTACTGCCATGTCGTCGCCTCCCTCGGGCCCGGCACGGCCGCTCGAGTTGTGTCCGTCCTTCGCCACCCACCGGACGGCCACAAGTACGAGACACTCAAGCGGCTACTCCTAGCCACGTTCGGCCTCACGGACGACGCACGTGCCGATCGCCTCCTGGATCTCCCCGAGCTCGGTGAGACGCGCCCGTCGGTCCGAATGGACCATATGCTGTCACTGTTGGGCGACGAAGCCCCCGGTTCGCTATTCCGGGCGCTTTTCCGGCGCCAACTTCCAGCGCAGGTTCGCCTTGCGTTGGCCGGGACCGAGCTAACGGAACCCCGAGCATTGGCAGCCGAGGCGGACAGGTATTTCGCCGCTTCGGACACGCGGGCGAGCGTCGGCGTGGTCTTCACGGCCCTCGACGCTGATGTTCAGCAGCACGCTGATGTTCAGCAGCACGCTGATGTTCAGCAGCACGCTGATACGCGCCTCGTGAGCGCCGCCACGCCCCGCCCACCGCCGCGGCGAAAACCGCCACCGCGGGGAAACCCGCCAACTCCACCGGCCTGGCGGAGCCAGCCGCGCTCCTCCAGCTCCACCACCTGGTGCTGGTTCCACACCAAGTTCGGCCACGAAGCTCGGCGGTGTCATCCGCCGTGCTCCTTCCACGGGTCGGGAAACGCCCGGGCCGGCGCTCAATAGTGGCGATGAGCGCCGGCCGTTCGAACAGCCTGCTGTTCATAACGGACACCTTCTCCGGGCTACGTTACCTGTGCGACACGGGAGCGCAGGTAAGTGTCATTCCCGCCGGCACGTCAGACAAGCACGCCGCGGGTGGGGGCCCCACGCTGCTTGCCGCGAACGGGACGCCCATCCGTACGTACGGAAAACGCTGCCTCTCTCTGCGGTTTGGAGGGCAGGTTTTCCGATGGACGTTCGTCACTGCCGACGTGCCCATGGCACTGCTTGGCGCGGACTTCCTGTGCGCTAATGGGCTCCTGGTCGACGTCAAGCGCAGACGGCTTGTCCAGGCCGAGACGTTCAGCTCGCTCGCTTGCGCGTTGCCCAGCTCAACGAGCGGCTTGCCAAGCGGCTTGCCGAACGATTCGGTTCCGGCCACGTTGGGCTGTACGCTTCCGGCAGCGGACGCATTCACCCGCCTCCTCGCCGGCTTCCCGGCCCTCACGCGGCCCACCTTCTCGGCGGGGGCCGTCAAGCACGGGGTGGCCCATCACATCCCCACCGTCGGGCCACCGGTCTACGCCCGGGCACGCCGCCTCGAGCCGACGAAGCTGGCGGTGGCAAAAGCGGAGTTCGCTACCCTGGAGCGACTCGGCATCGTGCGGCGCTCAGAGAGCGCTTGGGCGTCGCCGCTGCACATCGTGCCGAAGCCCGGCGGGGGATGGCGACCGTGCGGGGACTATCGCCGTCTCAATGACGCTACGACTCCCGACCGCTACCCCGTCCCCCACATTCAGGACTTTTCCGCCCGTTTGGCGGGCAGGTCCTTCTTCTCGAAGGTGGACCTCATACGCGGCTACCATCAGGTCCCCGTCAGGCCGGAGGACGTCCCGAAGACGGCGGTCATCACGCCATTCGGACTCTTCGAGTTCCTGCGCATGCCCTTCGGTCTGAAGAATGCGGCTCAGGTGTTCCAGCGACTGATGGACAGCGTCCTGCGCGACTTGGATTTTGTCTTTGTCTACCTGGACGATATCCTCGTCGCCAGTGCGTCCCGCGAAGAGCACCTACGCCACCTCCGCACGCTCTTCGAACGCCTGGGCCAGCATGGCCTAATTGTGAACCCCGCAAAGTGCCGGTTCGGCGCCACCACAATCGATTTTCTGGGGCACCGTGTCACCAGGCACGGAGCCGTCCCCCTGCCGGCCAAGGTGGAGGCGGTGAAGGGGTTTCCGCGCCCCCGCACAATCAGAGGGCTGCAGGAGTTCCTGGGCATGGTGAACTTTTACCATCGGTTCCTGCCCCGTATCGCCCAGCTCCTGCGCCCCCTGCACGAAGCTCTCCGAGGTAAGCCGGGCAAAGGCGACGTTACCTGGACCGAGCAGATGGACACGGCGTTCACGGGCGCGAAGCTCGCCTTAGCTAACGCCACCATGCTCGCGCACCCGGCGCCCGATGCACCGATCGCCCTCACCACCGATGCCTCGGACTACGCGGTGGGCGCGGTGCACGAGCAATGGGTGCGTGGAGCTTGGCAACCGCTGGCGTTCTTTAGCCGGCAGCTTCGCCCGCCCGAACGCCGTTACAGTACCTTTGACCGCGAGTTGCTCGGACTTCACTTGGCGGTCAGGCACTTCCGCCATCTGCTCGAGGGCCGTGCGTTCACTGCCTTCGTCGACCACAAGCCGTTGATCTTCGCGATGGGCAAGGTCACCGAGCCGTGGTCGGCCCGGCAGCAGCGTCACCTCTCGGCCGTGTCCGAGTACACGACGGACATCCAGCACGTCGCGGGGAAGGACAACCCGGTGGCGGATTGCCTTTCCCGGGCCGTCGCCCACGCAGTCCACCTCGGCATCGACTATGCCCGGATGGCAGCGGACCAGGCCGCTGACCCCGACGTCCAGGCCTTGCGGACCGCCGTCACGGGCCTCCGCGTCACCGAGGTGCCGTTCGACGGCGCGGGCGCGGCCCTCTTGTGCGACGTCTCTCTCGGGCGTCCTCGCCCCATCGTGCCCGCGGGCTGGCAGCGCCAGGTGTTTGACGCCATCCACGGCTTGTCCCACCCGGGCGCGAGGGCCTCCCAAAGGCTGATCGCCGACAAGTTCGTCTGGCATGGCGTCCGGAAGGCCGTCCGCGGCTGGGCCAGGACGTGCCTCGCGTGCCAGCGCGCCAAGGTGCACCGGCACACCCAGGCCCCGTTGGCCCCGTTCACGGTGCCGGAACGCCGGTTTGACCACGTCCACGTGGACCTGGTGGGACCTCTGCCCCCCTCGCGGGGTTTCACCTACGTCCTCACCATGGTGGACCGCACCACCCGGTGGCCGGAGGCCGTGCCCTTGGCGTCGACAACGGCGGCCGATGTCGCGCAGGCTTTCATCGCCACCTGGGTCGCCCGGTTCGGCGCCCCCTCAGACATCTCATCCGACCGCGGCCCCCAGTTCACCTCGGAGCTCTGGGGGGCGGTTGCGCAGGGGCTCGGGGTCCGGCTGCACCGAACCACGGCCTACCACCCCCAGGCTAACGGCCTGTGTGAGCGATTTCACCGCTCATTGAAGGCCGCGCTCCGGGCCACCCTCCGCGACGGCGGCTGGGTCGACAGGCTCCCCTGGGTCCTGCTGGGCCTCCGGACGGCGCCCAAGGAGGACCTGCGCGCATCCGCAGCGGAGTTGGTCTTCGGGTAACCGCTGCGGGTGCCGGGCGAGTTCCTCCCCGACTCCACGGCACCATGGTCCGCGGCACAGCAGCGCTCCGCTCTGCAAGAGACCGCCCAGAGGTTCGCCCCGGTGCCAACGGCATGCCACGGGCACCCACCGACGCACGTCGCCCCGGAGCTTCGCACGGCGGAGTACGTCTTCGTCCGCCACGATGCCCATCGGACACCACTGCGGCCCCCATACGACGGGCCTTTCCGCGTGCTGGAGACCGGGGCGAAGCACTTCACCCTGGACATCGGCGGTACTCCTGACCGCGTTTCGGTCGACCGCCTCAAGCCGGCCCACCTCGATGTGGACCATCCACCGCCAGTGGCCCGACCCCCACGTCGGGGCCGACCTCCTGCGGGCGGACCCCCGGCACCGCCCAGCCCCGCCGCCACGCCGCCCCCCGGTCCTGCACCCATCCCAGGGGCAGCCAGGGGCATCCCACCTGGCATCCCTGCACCCCGGACGCCGCCGATCGCCAGGGGGCGCTTCGGCCGGGTCATTCGTCTGCCCCGCAAACTGGCCCTCCAGGTGCGCGGGAATTCTGGGGGGGCGCGTGTGGCGGACACAAAAGCCCACTGGCGTGGTGACATCATTCCGCGCACCAAGCGGGCGGTGGCCACGCACCAGGGGTAGGCGTGGCCTCATGATATACACCGGGCGCCCAGCCCGGGACAGTACAGTGTTACAGTGTAGTCTGACAATAAAGACATTTATATGTTACCGCTTGTCCGCTTCCTCCTTGCTCACAAGCAGCGCGCGTAACGCCGCGCTTTAATGACATACATATGCACATTTTTGTGTTTCGCGATGTGATCAAAGATGGCTGACTGGCAGCCATTTCAGTTAAAGAAAAAAACCCTGATGTTGAACACATCCTCAAATATTTATCGGACATGCATTTACCGATATTGTTCAAACTTGGCACACATATAATGAATGACAGCTTATATATTTACCTCGTTTTTTTAGATCAGCTCAAAGATGGCCGACTGGCAGCTATGTTGTTACTTAAATGTGAGTGGCCAAACGGAAGCCTCTCCTCAGTGAGACACATGAAAGCCTACTTGGAGTTTGCAAAAAAGCACCTAAAGGTCTCTCAGACTGTGAGAAACAAGATTCTGTGGTCTGATGAAACCAGGATTGAACTGTTTGGCTTCCCTCTGGCCACTCTGCCATAAAGCCCAGATCGGTGGAGTGTTGCAGTGATGGTTGTCCTTCTGGAAGTTCTCTCATCTCCACACAGGATTTATGGAGCTCTGCCAGAGTGACCATAGGGTTCTTGGTCACCTCTCTTACCAAGGCCCTTCTCCCCCGATTGCTCAGTTTGGCCGGGTGGCCAGTTCGAGGAAGAGTCCTGGTTGTTCCAATCTTCTTCCATTTAAGGATTATGGAGGCCACTGTGCTCTTGGGAACCTTCAATGCAGCAGAGATTTTTTTGTAGGCTCCCCCAGATCTGTGCCTCGACGCAATCCTGTCTCTGAGCTCTGCAGGCAGTTCCTTCGACCTCATGGCTTGGTTTTTGCTCTGATATACATTGTCAGCTGTGAGACCTTATATAGACAGGTGTGTGCCTTTCCAAATCATGTCCAATCAATTGAATTTACCACAGATGGACTCCAATCAAGGTGTAGAAACATATCAAAGATGATCAAGAGAAATGGGAGGAACCTGAGCTAAATTTTAAGTGTCATCGCAAAGGGTATGAATACTTATGTCAATGTGATATTTCAGTTTTTTCTTTTTCATAAATTTGCAAAACTTTCTAAAATCCTGTTTTCTCTTTGTCATTATGGGGTATTGAGTGTAGATTGATGAGGGAAAAAATGAATTTAAACGATTTCAGCATAAGGCTGCAACATAACAAAATGTGAAAACAAGTGAAGGGGTCTGAATACTTTCTGAATGCACTGTACAACTAGAGGTTGGGCCAGAAATAAAGCAAATATAATTTTGTTGTTGTTGTTCATACATTGATGAAGCCAAACAAAGTGAATTCCACCAAGTTATAATGTCAGCTACCGTACTCAAAGCTTCAGTAACCAGTCTTGTGGCAACCAGGGAGGATGTAACAGTTGTAACACATGATCCTCTTAATGCAGAGAATCCTTATGGTAATGAGGAAGTTAAGAATAACAATATAATTTGAATGTTTGTTTGGGAAGCCTCCTAGCTGAACTGCCATGTTGAAAGGAAAGCAATTTGCTACAATCACACCCTCAACCAGAAAATCCGTCCTATTATAGTTTGCATAAGTGGTATTCTACCTTTGCACAACTTGGTAAAATAACTCATTCTGTCATTGTCGTTGATAATGACATCCTTATATACAGTAAGGAAGAAGTTTCGGAATCTTTATCTGAATTTGGAAAATGTAGTCGATCTTGAAAAGAAAGCTTGGAAGATGGTTGCCCACCCGCTGGGCTGGCTACATTTTGTGGCCAATTATCCAGGTAGTCCAGCAACTCTTCATCCCTGGCCATATCTGCTGAAAGCCTCGGATGGTTACATCCCCCGACATTTTGGTAAGACACTGTGGGTTATTTACCATCCGCCAGAGCATGGTCATACTCCAAAAATCCAGGCTTTCCATCCATCTCCACTCCCTTGTTTTCTTTTCTCGCATTTTATGGAATCACCTTCCCGAGGATGTTCAATCCAACTCTTCCATCAAGATCTTCAAGCGCATGGCGCACCAACATCCAATGCCCTCTCCTACATAGTTATTTCGCTACTCCCCTAGTGCGCCACTCATTTTTCAGCCCCCATGCTATTGCCCCCAAAACACACACACAAACTGCTCGGCAAGGATTACATGTTTCCTGATTCTGCTAGCAAACTGCTTCTCAGCCTGGATGAGAAGATTATTTTGGAGCGATCAATGACACAAACACCAAAATGTTCAATTTTTCTGAGCATAGATGGTGGAGTAGTCTTACAGTTGGGAATGAATGTGGCTGGGATTTGATGCACATGATGTGTATTGCAGTTGGTAACTATTTTGCCTGTGACTCGGTGCGAGTGTGATTGGGACGCAACACTACTGGGAGTGATTAACGCTCATTGCAGTTGGTGTATATTGCGGTTTTTGGTTTGCACGACTGGGGGATGTCGACGTGGGGAGTTGAGTTTCCCGCATCCATCATAGCTGTTAGTGGCTGCGAGTCGATGCAGTTCAGAATCTGAATCGCTGGGATGTGGTGCACCTGGGACCGGACCGGGAGGCAATCATCGCACCGTTTGGTTGATCAGGGAATACAATTTCCCTATAAAAAAACCGTTATTGCCTTGTTGGGGGTTCTTGCAATATGCTTTGCCTTTATTGAAACCCGCCTCAGCTGTAAATCTATTTTATCAATCCACCGCACAAGTAACACCAACGATAGAGTGGCATGTTCCACCGCAACCTGCTGAGAACCTAGGGGTCAAGTAATTAGGTTAGTGTTGCTTTTTGAACCCGGTGGTGGTAACTCCCGAGTGGGCCTTGAGATTGCGTCGAAAATCTCCTCATTTACCGTATGAACAAACACCTGGCAGGCAAGCTCCTGATTGCAGCTCCGAGAGCGTGATGTATCATCATCTCCTTCCCACAGCCACTCGATTAGCGGGACGATTTGCAGCTCATAGCCTAAAAGCTTTCGCCGCTTTCTTCTCCATTCAAAAGCGTAGCATAAACTCAGAATACAATTGACAAATAGCAGTAATAAAGTTGCCCAACCCGAGGCGTCGGCACAAGGCCCTTTTCAATAATGTATTACATATGTAACCCCAGACAACTGTTTTCATGCCACATCCTTCAATTTGTTCAGCATTTATGAAAAATAAGGGTTATTGCACAAAACTATCTGTCAAAGATGCATCATTAGGGCAGGACTCGCTGTGGGAACGAAGCAACTATGTTGAGGGATGTTTGTTTGGTATTTACACCTACCTAATCAGAGACAGCTGCCATTTCACAAGCGGAATAAACGTTTTTTTAATACAACCTGTAAATTCTACAACTGCTGTTTCTGTAGAACGGTGAACATGTACATTGTGAGAAACACCGGACCATGTAGAAAACATGTAGAAACACTCAAACTTTGATCAGGTAGCCAGTCCGCTTTAATGTATCCGGCAGGGAGCAACGAAAAAGACAAACGTTTCATGTTCACAGGCTGTTTGCTGTGCGTAAGTCTCCAGATGTCCAGCACTTAGGACCAGGCCATACATTGCATAAGGAGAGCAGGTGTGCTTTGTAACGGCATTATATTATGTAACTGTCATATTTGCAGGAAAGCTTCAGACATCTCCATCCATTTCCTCCTGCGGAAGCTTCCGGGGAATCTATGCTCATGAAAAATGCTGCGCTGCCTTATGGGGTTCTGTCCATATATTATGTAACGCACAGGTGGGCATCAGTGTTGCGTGGAGGTAGAGAGTGTTTCAGCCTGATTTACATTAAAACTCATTCAAAATCCTTGGTAGAGTTGCTTTTTTCTGTAGTATCATACGTAATCACTTCAATATTTGGCTTCAATATTTCCTTCTTTATTCAAACTATGACGCAAGCGTTTGGCTTTTTTTATTTAAAATATATTTGTATATTATGCTCATGGTGGAGCTTGTGCATAAAAATTATATATATATATATTCAGAAAAAATGTTTTTACCTGCAAAACTGTCACAGGTCTATGAGAGCTTTGCATTGCTGCTGTTGTTATTTTTGTTGGGGTTCTTGTCGGGGGTCAATTTTGTGCGCATCCACAAAAATGTGCACCCATTGGTCAGACAGCTGTCGGACCACACCTACATCTGTCACTTGACTCCACCCACCATAGTACGAGACAAAATGATATGGCTGCCATCTTGTTTTCTGGTGGGCCGAACCCATTAGGCTTGTAGGCCTGTGCTAATTATACACTGCCTGGGTTTGTTGCATCATATTTCCACTGACCTTGTTTGGGTCGAGTGTTATTGACGATGAGAGACTTTAACATGGAAGGAAAAGACGTGTGAGGTGTATGGAATCCTAGTCAATCCTTTATTCCAACCGCGACCAACCAAACCCACTCATCTCACTTCCGGTTGCATCCTGCTCCAGAAAACCCTCGATCAACCCGAGCTCAAGCATATTTACGTATTATAATATGAAAGGCAAATTGATGCCACTACAGGACCCCGAATAATCTAATCATATGTTGAATAATAGTGGGGTGTATTCAAGCCCTGCATGGTACATCAGGACGCACAGTAATCAATCTTGACATTACATTACATAATCAAGCATTACATATGCAAATTATTTAATAGTGCATTAAATGTGTTTCCCAACCGTGCTGTTCATCTTTTAAGAGTGCTTCAAATGTGCGTTTCTCAATCATCCCGGATCGCATTTTGTCACAGGTTGTGACTACAGTGCAGACATTCTTGTTTTTACATGAATTACATCGACATTGGTCGGCAAATGACAAGCATATAACTTTTTTTTTTAACCTAATATATTTTATAACAAATATAATATATTTTATAACAAAGTCAACACTCGTGGAAGAGGTAGAACCCAGAACAGATCAGAATGCAGCAGAACAAATAAACAGTAAAAGCGTGTTCAAAGCCAAAACAGAAGGAGACTTGGACAAATGAGGGATGTGAGGAGGAATGAGGTGCTCGGGAGGTGCAAGGAGTAGACAGCATGGATACTGAAACAAACTCTCAGGAAAGAAAATCTGGAAATTTTGAAGAATGAGGGCTTGCAGAGTTATCAGGGGTAGGGATCATGGTTTTGGGTGGGGGTTGATCTGAGATGGGGCTTAACAGTTGAAGGGAGCGGAGGGGAAAGGATGGGGGGAGGGGGGGGAGAAAGCACGGAAAGAGGGTGTAAGACCAGAAAGGAGACCGCAGAAGACAGAGAGACCACCAACCTGTATACAATGGGAAAGTTATAGTTCCGTAGACTCGGCATCATAATGAGAGGTTCCAATGATCTTGAAGGCCTTGGCTGCACCTGGATGGGTTTGAGGGTAGAGGAGTAGCAGCTGAAGCCCAAATCCTATCCTGGTTCCTCCTGATGACTCCATCTTTGTTCTTTACTTCTTCTGGTTCCTTCTAATGACTCCAATGCAGTATTTGGTTTGTCATTTCATTGTTTTCCATTGCATCAAGCTGAGCAAGGTGTGAAGCAGGGGAGCCAGCCCAAGGAGGGGGAGGGGGGCAGTCCTCCATCAAGCTGTGGATGAAGGCCTTGTGGGTACATTGGAGTTCATGTCCACGAAGGAAGGACTTTATATGATTGAGGATGCTCACTTGGCAGCTGGCTTTGGAGGCAAACCTTGAAATGTGATTTGCCCCAAAACGATCATGGCTGATAGTAAGACGCAGGAGTTTGAATGACTGAACTTCCTCAAGAGCATTGTTAAGAATGTAGAGAGGAGGGTTTTCCAGATGGTCTTTTCGCGGAGAGATAACGACAGTGTGAGATTTGTCAAGATTGAAAGACATATTCCAAGTGTTTGACCATTTTGTCATTTTTGTCAAGGTCTGAAGAGAGGGAAGAGACTGCAGCATTCCTGGCTGAAGGATTAGGGATGTCGTGGGGGAGGGTGGAGCCATTTGCATATAGATAAAGAGGATTTTCCAGAGAATCAGAGAGATCATTTATGAATATCAGGAATATGACTGGGCCCAGAACACTGATTTGTCCCACTCCATCCTTGACAGGGAGAAGAGATGAAAGGATTCCGTTGAGAGCCACACAGTGGCTAAGAGAGGAGAGGAAGTCAGAAAACCATGTGTGGAGTTGGCCTTGGATGCCCATAGGCAGACAGTTTGGAGAGCAAGGAGGGATACGAGGCTGTATCGAAAGCATGAGATATGTTCAGAGAGATGGCCCTCATCTCAAATCTGACATTGAGGGCCTCCATCCATTGTTGTGTGAGTAGAAGCAGCATGTCCAGCGTAGAGTGAGCAGGTCTGAATCCAAATTGGTGATCTGAGATGAGGTTGGAGAAAAGGAAGGGTTTCATATTAACTGTGATTGTAGATTCCATGACCTTGCTGATGAGAGGAAGAAAGCTCATAGGTCTCTATTTAAGGGGATCAGTTTTTGCAACTTCTTTATGTAATGCTGTGATGTTGCCTGACTTCCATTCAGATGAAGATGATCTAGGGCAAATTATCGGGTTCAAAGGGCAGAGAGAAGATGTGCAAGAGCAGCACAGCAGCGTTTTAGGACACGTGAGCTGATGCCATCTAATCCAGTTGCAGAATCAGAGTTGAGCATTGCCAGAAATGTTTTCACCTTCTCAGGTGCAAATGACATGTGACTGGAAAGTGTGTGTACAGAGAACGAATGGTTGAGGACACGATTTGGAAATAAACACATTATTGCGGCATTCGACCTTCTCATGAGCGAAATAGGTTGTTGGGCCAATTGAAGAAAAGGAAGGAGTTAGAGGGAGCATCCACCAGAGGCAGACTTAGCAAGGCAGTCCAATGTTTTAGAGGAGGGAGACAAGTTTGAAAGTTCCTTCTTGAGGTTGGACAGATACTGTATTCTCGCTCTCCTGAGAGTGGACGCACACTTGTTGCGGGCTTTTTGGAAAGCACTGAGATTGCCTTTGGTTGGATTTGCCTTTCAGGAAGAGAAGGCAAGTTGTTTCAGAGCAACTGCCTCACCACAGGATTCAGAGTATCATGGGTGGGACGAAGGGTAAGATGACTGGAGATGGGATTAGATCTGTGCATAAGAGAGAGGTTTCTTTGAAATAATTCCCAGGCTGAGTTGATATCCGGAGCAGTAGATATCGGATACCAGTCCTGAAGTAAGATGGCTGCTTTAATATGTAGGATTGTGAACTCAAGTTCTCTGTATCAGGAGTCATGAATTTGGATAGGAGACAGAAAGGTCAACCCAATCCTTAAGTTCGTCTTTCACTTTGAATGTGCAGGATAAGTTTAAAATCAACTATAACTAGAACAATGCAACTGTTTCGCCAATATGCCTCCGCAAAGTCCCACAACGGGTAGATGCCCTCGTTCACTGTCCTAAAAATAAACAAGTTTGATTTAAATCCCTTCAGCTGTTTTCAAGTATCACATTTTCACCATCAATGACAGGTTTCACATCGACTGGTGAAGCAGTTTCAGAGAAGGGATTTTTTTAAATATCGGCTTTCAAGCTAATAGGCTGCCATACCATGTGAAATATGACCTAAAAATGTATAATCTACAGGGTGTCCCAACACCTTAGCCCCCCCCGCCCCCCCTGCCCAGCCCAACGTAGGAGAGGTAGGGAGAAACCACGAATATGGGAAAAAAGCTTTATTATTCGACATCTCATGTGCACAGTTTCAAAGCTTTGCTTCAATATTCGGTCTGCCCACCGCCCGCCGACCGAGCTGCCTCCAAACGCGCGGGGTAGGATTCCAAGAGAGACACAAACAAGTCACGATCGAACTCCATTTCTTCGAGGACGTTAGTCAAAGCAGTGAGAAGCTCTTCCCTGGTGTTCTGGAGGCGTTGTTCAACTCTGTCCTTGAGTATCGCCCCCAAATGTTCACAGGCGTCGAGGTCAGGCGATGCTCCTGGCCAATCATCGTTTCCGAAAAAATCGACCTTGTTCACCTTCAGAAGATTCTGGGTCGCCAGTGCGCTCATGCACGGGGCTCGGTCGTGCAGAAACGTGGTCTCCTTGATGCTGAGGACATTTTCTGGGTTCTGTAAGAACGGAATAACATGGCGGGTCAGCACAACGTTGCGGAGATATTTGCCGTCGCATGATTGTCCTTGCTCTTTGATGACCCACATCAGCCTTTTCGCTGTGAACATCAAGAAGACGCCAACGCTCCGTGCTGTCTTCGATTTCTCTCGAATCTTGAGTTCTTGTGGAATGTCATCATTGTGAAGAGCCCAAATTCTGTCGTTCTGGACGTTGGGACGTCGAGCCTCATAAATGAAAAATTCATCAGAAGGGGCCAGGAAAAGAAAATCATCAGAGGTCCACTCGCTCAAAAACTCACAAAACCACATTCGATCCTCGACGTTCTTCTCCGTCAGTTTCGGTGCTGGAATTTGGTGAAAGGCCTTTGCGCCAATGGACTGAAGGAACCTGTGGATACGTGATAAGCTCTTCTTCTTCCCTCGAACCCGTTCAATCTCCTTTGGAGCCCTCGAATGCTTTTCTTCTCCTTGGCAAGCGACTCATTGATGATATCCCTGCTTTCCTGAGACAAACATTGTGCTGTCTGTTCGGGCCGGCTGTCCATCTCGCAATCGAAGGGATCACGGTTCCAATTGCGTTTGACGAAGTCCTCAGACCTGTTCAGGTACTTGGCAACCCAGGATCGGGATATGGTTCCCGGCGTCTGATCCGTGGCGACTCGGAACGCAATAGCCATGATGCGGCATATCCACCTTTTCTTCTCGGAATCACCCGACCACGACATCACTTCACAACATCTGCAACAGAACAAGAAAGGCTCATTAGATCATTATGAAATTTGGTATTTGAGATGTCAAATGAATGATCCTTCCCGCTATATGCCCGCCATTGTACAGTGGCGACCCAGTAGAGCTGGGCAGGGGGGGGGGGTGGGTCAAGGTGTTGGGGGCACCCTGGTACATATGTATGGGTAGGGGATCACGTTTGTGAAGTTTCGTGTTGATCGGATAAGGTTCGTTTTTCTATCCAATATGGCTGTCAACCCACGTGACCTACGACTTCATTATTTTAAAACTATATGCAACAGTACTGTCAGATGATATTTGTAAAAATTCGCATCAATAGGGTAAGCGGTTTCAGAGATACAATTATTTAATATTTTCCTTCAATACAATATGGCTGCCACACCATGTGACCAATGATGTTTTCGTGATCATCTTTCAATCACCATGCCCAGTCAATGACACATAAAGTTTCGAGTCAATCGATTTGGTGGTTTTGGAGATATATTTTTTTAAAGGTTTTAGGTTAACTCCAAGATGGCTGCAATACCACGTGACCTATGACATCATAATTATGATAGAAACATTCTGCATGGGTGTCACTCCTACCTTGAAAGTTTTGTCTCAATTGGACAGATGGTTGCTGAGAAAAACTGAGGTTTAGCCCGTATGGACGGACAGACGTACGGACAGACGGACATCCTGAAAACATAATGCCTCCGGCCAAATGTGGATATTTACTATGACTCATGCTGTGCGTGGGTGCGAGCTATGAGGGCGGTATTCAATGTTTATTTGGTTCCGTGTGGCCACAGATAAATTATACTACATTCTTTGCTAAAGGGATTTCTAAAAGGACTGGGTATGTGCACGTGCATGATGTGTGTTCGTGTATTCCACTGACGCCACTCGCTTGTATAACAGGAAATGGTAGAAACTCGACATGTATCCATGTCTCGTATTTACGTATTGTCTCGTAAATATTTCTCGTATTTACCTATATTTCCGTGAGTCTAATTTGCATCCAGGAACACAATTATGGTTAACCACATTGAAATTGCCACTCTTTCGTTGAAATGCTTAAAATGATGTTAAAAAGATGTTTTCACTTCGATTTTGCCCATGCAATGGCAGGTTAAAAGGGATGGGGGATGCATATGTGGGAACATCACTCCCATTTTATGAATTACCTTTCAGGAACACATGGTGTTCGTAAATCAGGAGATTACTGAAAACAAATTCAGCATTATGATTGTATAATCCAGAGCAAATAGTAAAAAAAATAAAAAAATCATTCTTTGCTAAAGTAACCATTGAGGCCCACTCAGCAAGTCCTCTTCCTCCCCAAAACTCTCTTCCTTCCACACGTCCTTTCTTACACTTTCTACTCTGCCTTTCCTCGGCTTTCAAGCCTATCTCATCATCGTGACATAGCGCGACGACCCCTGTTCTTTATGATGCCAGATGCCCATGTGATGCGTAGTGAATCTGCCGCCGAGAAACAGTGATTCGAGAAGGTTTGTGATCACGTGGTTCACTTTACTTTGACACCGTGACTGGAGAGGAATCGTGACCATGTGCATCCTGTGCGTAGCATTAGTACCTTGCTAGTATTTTATTATATCATCTCATCTCCATTCTCAAAGAGATGACGTTATAAAATAGGTTGTGATATCCGGATGTCTGTCTGTCCGGTCGCCCATCTGTCCGTTAACATTTTGCTATTTTTGCTTCTCCTCCCTTATCTCCCAGCTGATTGTTCTGAAACTTGACAAATTAATACAAGACAGTAGACCGCACAATTGCTCGGGTTTCCATTTTTCAATTTCGGATCATGGAGTCTCCCAAGGTGTGTTACCCCCAAACTTTGGATCCCTACTCGTCCCTTATTAGACCCCTACCGGTGTACACCGGAGGGGACTATAGGTTTGCACTCCGTCCCTCTGTCTGCCCATCTGTCAGTCTGTCAGTCCGTCAGTCTGTCAGTCTGTCGCGCAAAGAACAGTTTTCCGGACTTTTTTTCTAAACTCTTAATGCTAATGATTTCAAACTTGGTACATGGTTTCCTCATGATAAGTTACAGATCAAGTTCGAACTTCACGACGTTTCGATCATTTTTGACAAAGTTATGGTACTTTGAAATTTCGTAATTTCCCCAACAGTTTTCCCGACTATAATTTGGAGTGTGGAAAGTCAAAGCTGTTAATATTCCTTGTTTTAACTCCAATTTACATTCTGTTTCCACTTTTAGTGAGAAGTAGGGGTCTGTGCAACCATTCATAACTTTATTTGGTGCAACTTGGATCATTTTTAACCGAGTTACCTCAGACCGCGAGTTGGTAATTATATAATTCACACATAGTGCAATACGTGCAGGCTGCTCCACAGAGCGACCTTGCGGGCTTATTCTAACTCCGATTTACATTCTTTTTCCCCTTTTAGTGAGAAGTAGGGGTCTGTGCAACCATTCATGAACTTTATTTGGTGCAAATCGGATAATTTTTAGCCGAGTTACCTCAGACCGTGAGCTGGTAATTATATGATTCACACAGTGCAATATGTGCAGGCTGCTCCACAGAGCGACCTTGCGGGCTTATTTTAACTCCGATTTACATTCTTTTTCCCCTTTTAGTGAGAAGTAGGGGTCTGTGCAACCATTCATGAACTTTATTTGGTGCAAATCGGATAATTTTTAGCCGAGTTACCTCAGACCGTGAGCTGGTAATTATATGATTCACACAGTGCAATATGTGCAGGCTGCTCCACAGAGCGACCTTGCGGGCTTATTTTAACTCCGATTTACATTCTTTTTCCCCTTTTAGTGAGAAGTAGGGGTCTGTGCAACCATTCATGAACTTTATTTGGTGCAAATCGGATAATTTTTAGCCGAGTTACCTCAGACCGTGAGTTGGTAATTATATGATTCACACAGTGCAATATGTGCAGGCTACCCCAACAGTTTTCTGGACGACAGACTATCGGTAGGGACATGTATTGCAGCGCAATATTCAGAATGCTTGTTTATCAACTGATTGCTCTTTTACTCGATGGTCCACAGGATCGATTTGTCTTAAATTTTTCCATTTCATATCAGGGGGCCTCCCAGGGGATCTGGCGGGCTCCCGGGAGAAGAACCACCTTTTGAGGCCATTTTCCCCCGCAGAGTATGGGTTGGCCTTTTATCAGGCACCTTGGTCCCCTTTGACGCAATGTTTTATGGCCGGATGCCCTTCCTGCCTCCAACCCTGTTAGTCGCCTCTTGCGACACACAGGGAATTACCAGTGAACTGGTACTCAATTTGCCGACCTCAGAAGAATGACAGGCTGAGTCAACCCCCCTGGCGTTAATTCACCGATCGACCGGGATTCGAATTCAGGATCCTAGGATCCCAAGCCGGCACCCTAACCGCTAAGACAACACCAGGCTGTGGGGCTCCCAGAAGGGTCCTCAAAATCAGCAGTTTCTGAACTACAACCTCAAGAGATGACGTCAGCTCATTTGGGTCAATTAATTTTAATAAATCTAACACTGAAAAACAAGAGATTTCCTATGGAATGATATTTCTGCTGATATACTAATATTTGATGTCACATTATCATGCATAAAACAAACATCTTAATTATCCATAATTTTATGAGAATATTTAAATTCTGGGCAAACTTGCTGAATTGGTTGTGAATTTGTTGCCCCGGCGTGGAAACCAGCGTCGGGGGCAAATGCCCCCCCTCTGCACCCCCTCAGTACACCACTGCACTAGGTTGACAGTTTATAGCTGAGTCGGGATTCCAACCCAGGCTAGACAGCTTAGATGCGAGTGTGCATCCTTCTTGGCCATCCTGTCTGCCCTTGGATATCCTGTCTGCCCTTGAATATCCATTGACATCAGGCTATACATCGCCTCAGAGTGTGGTTGTTGTCTCGTTTTCCCATTCTGTGTTCACAAGTCACCGACGCTCTCCTCTACAAGGGGAACCTTGTTAACTATTTGTGTAAACAATGTGAATTATTTCATTGGTCAATGTGAAAATGGCCAAGTGAAGATGAAGCGAATGTTTCATAAACTGCTCAACAGAAGATGTGTTCATCTATAACACTTTGGCAATGGAGTCTGTCCCTTTGGCAGTGCAACCCGAGGTAAGTGACTCGTGTGATAAGTGATAAGGTCGTTCTTTAACTCTGGTAATTGATCACGTAATGGCTCTCAAGCGCGATTCATCTTGCACCTGTTTCTCTGTAATTTCCACATCCAGACTGATTTAATGTTTTTCACTTTGAACACGTAAAACTGCTTTTAGCTTTCCCTTTTGGCACTTTGTTAACTTCATAAGTTTAGGACTTTGTTGAAATATCACTCATGAGGTCAAAGGAAACAAAGGTGTCTGAGAAAAATCTCTTATTATTACCTCCACCACCGAAGTTGGATGGAGGTTATGTTTTCACCCCGGTGTGTTTGTCTGTTTGTCTGGTTGAGCACAGGATATCGAAAACATTGTGGACAGACTGGGACGAAATTTGGTGGACACGTTGGGTGTTTGACAAGGACGAAATGGTTACCTTTTGGTGAAGATCCGGAACTGGATCCGATAACTTTTTGAGTGAATCTTCATCATTGAGTGGTAGGGCCAAAATAGATATACAGAATGATATTTCAAAAGGTTGTGGATGGATTATGACAAAACCAGGTGGATGAGTTGGTTAGGCAACAAGAACAAGCCGATTAGATTTTAGTTCAGGTCCGAATCCAGGACCTATCAATGGGATGCAATATGTAAATTGTTCCGCCTGGCCGAGGTATGTGCTCTACCGAGAGGTATTGCATCACCATTCCTCCACAAGTAAGTCATCCAAATCATATTGGTTTGATGGAGGCAGAAACCGCTGCCTTAGGCACCTCTCAAGACAGTCCAACAAATGAGATTGAGGTCCTGTGATGGAGGGCCATGAAAGACAGGTAACTTTGTCCTCGTACTCCACAAACCCTGTGACAACACGTGCCCTGTCGATTGGAGCATTGGCCTTGTGAAAGACACCCAGGTTCTGTATCCCAGGTCGAAAATCCCATAGAAAACCAGTGCGACAAATCCCATTAAAAACCCAAAGGAAATTGGACCAGTTGGATCGACTGGATTCAATAAGGAAAGTGAAATACGCCACCAGTAGAAAATACAAATAAAAAACAGTCGGTCAACGGGACCAGTAGGAGACCAATAGAATACCAATATATAAATGAACAGGATTGAAAATATCCAATTGACATATGTGGGAGGGTTGCATGCCGAGACAGGGAATGAAACACATGTCCTCTGGTGAACTGTAACAGTGCTCTGTTATAAAGAACATGGCTATAACTCAATTATATCTGGAACTGTGTGTGTTGCGTTTGTTTATAACAAAATAAAATTATAGTATTCTGGTTGGTCTATGGGTTTTCACACCAGTTACCCCTAATGGTTTATACAGGACCAGTTGAACTTAAAGGTTCCTATTGGTTGGTGTATGGGTTTCAGTCAAGTTGCATTGAATGGTTTATATTGGTTTTAACTGAATCTGGTTCGGTTTCTATTGGAAAATCTACTGGTTCCTGTAGAAACCAACAGAAACCGTGATTTCCAATAGAGACCCATATAAATATCCGGCTGGTCTCGATTGGTTTCTATGGGATTTTCGATCTGGGATGGAAGAAATTCTGCATCATGAGATGCAGGTGATCGCTCAGGATGGTAATCTTTGTGCAGAGCAACCCAGCTATGGTATCCCGCCATGTAAATTTCCTTTCTGATTGTTTTTGATAATACGGAATGCTCACAACCCACGTTGAACTCCATACACAGTTTGCCCACTATAGCTCTCCTGTTTTGCCTCACAGTCCGAACTAATGCATGTGCATCACCCTTGTCGATTACGCACCTCCACCCACTCTTGCCCTTCAATGAAGACGCATTTCCTCATTTTTCCCTGGCTCACATCACCTTCGAGACAGTTCGTAATAACACGTTCGCAATTTCCGCAATCTATGTCACTTGAGTGCTTGCCAAACACACACCAACAATTACGCTTTGTTCAAAGTCACTACGGTCTCCTCTTTCCTCTTGCGGCCATGCTGTCTCTTAATACAGGACTCGAGCTGCTGCCCTATATATATATATATATACAGTCACGTGAAAAAGTAAGTACACCCCATGTAAAGTTTTGACTTTTTCAATATATTTCAACATACAGCTATTTGATCTTCATTTCAACAATATTGATAGATAAAGGTGATATAATATAACAAATATGATGAAACATTTACATTTTGTAGTCCATTGTATAATTTAAATAAACATAAATGCAAATTTCGCATGTGGAAAAAGTAAGTACACCCTTGGCTCCAATAGGTGGTATTGCCCCCTTTGGCAGAAACAACCTCAAGTAGGCGTTTCTTATAATTGTCTACCAGTCTTGTTGTCTGGGAAGGGATTTAAAAAGATCTCCAAACAATTTGAAATCAATCATTCGACTGTCCGGAAGATCATCTACAAGTGGAGAAGATTCCAAACAACTGCCAACTTTTTCAGGCCAGGCCGCCCCAGCAAGTTCAGCCCGAGAGCAGACCGCAAGATGCTGAAAGAAGTCTCTAAGAACCCCAGAATGTCATCACGGGACCTACAGGTAGCTCTTGCCACTGTTGATGTCAAAGTGAACGAGTCTACCATTAAAAAGAGGCTGCACAAATTTGATCTTCATGGGAGGTGTGCCAGGAGGAAACCTTTGCTGTCCAGAAAGAACATCAGGGCAAGACTAAAGTTTGCCAATGAACACCGAGGCAAGGACCAGCACTTATGGAACAATGTGCTCCGGACAGATGAGTCAAAGGTAGAGCTATTTGGCCACAGTACCAGAAGACATGTTGGGTGAAAACCAAATACAGCATTTGACCACAAGAACCTGATACTAACTGTAAAGCATGGTGGTGGAAAAATTATGGTTTGGGGCAGCTTTGCTGCATCAGGGCCTGGGCCGCTCACCATCATAGAATCCACTATTTATTATTTTATTTTTTTGTATACAAGATCGAGGCTTGTGAAAGAGCTAACATTAATCACACAGAAAGACAAACCGACACATAAAACATAATAAGGGGAGCGGTAGACAAGATGGGGAGAGAGGGGGAAGGACACAAACACAACATTTGAGAGCAGGGACATCGAGAGATCTGTGGGAGGGAGAGGGCTTTGGGGGGGAGGGGCATGGGAAGAGGGGGGGTGGGAGATGTATAAAACATAGGAACACTGCAAGGACTTCCAGGAAAGAAGTTGGATTTCCAAAAAAAGTGGATCTGGGGTGAATTAGCTTCATTGGAGATATGCTCTCTACGGAGTGCCGTTCAAGTTTAATATGATATTGATGTTGAGATATGGGATTTGAGGGAGGCATTCCATGCGTTGAATTACGCAAGCTCCTCTTTCCTTTGAAAAATAAATTTTAATTATTCCAGTTCAGTGTTTTTGGATCATTATCCGGCTATAATATGAAGTTTGGAATGATACGTCTTGCACCATCGTGGATAGTATGGTGGATTAAAATTTGTTTGTACCTTGCTGCAGTTAAATAGCATCATTTTTCAGCAATTTTCCAACACCACTTGAGCTTTAATTGAACGGACCCCAAAGCTTTAATTGAACCTCCTCCATATTTATTCTTGGATAAAATGCCAGGGGCATGGAAAAGGCCCCTTTATATAAGGGTATGTGCCATGTGGCAAAGTATAGAAAAGAAGGGACTGCCTCTGAGTTTCTGCCTAGCAATTTAGGAGGAGATAGCGTGACGGACGGATGCACAGACAGATGGCGCAATTACAATATCCCTATATTTCTTTCAAAAAACGTGGGGATAACAAGAATAACTGCATGCTGTAAAAGATCACTTTTTGTGTATTTTAGTTAATTTTACATCCTCATTGAGATTCACCGATTGACATGCAATATGTTTGTGATGTAAAACATGCTCTCTTTTCATGACCGTAAACCCTTCAGCGAGGGAAGTGACCGGGAGGCCCTCATAGTTCTTAAAAATCAAGGTTCCAATGCTAATATTTTCTTAGGTTGGCAGAATACGAATACCTCCATCCTGGCAATACATTACTTTCAGCTTTCAGTTGTGTTCATCGAAGCACTGTGACCTGCTAAGAGCTTCCAACTGAATAAATGACTTGAATACTTGAAGTTTCTGTGATGGGCCTTTTTTATTTAATTATGGAGATAAGTTACCGTCTTGAGTCCAAACCTCTTCTTTCCTCATCTAGAGCTTAGGACTGGTGTGGATTTTCAAGATGTGGTATCCGAAGGACAATCAACAAGTACAGAGAAACATCATATGTATTAACAAATCTAGGACTGGATAACATTAAAAAAAAAAACTGTCTAACAGGAATGAGCAAACCTTGAAGATAATGGCCCAGTTGCATAGAATTCCATTATCCTTAAGGTAAGATTCCCCTTTAGGTACACTGTGATTCCTTAGCGAAGGATTTCCTTGAGGGCTTTGCAATAGACAACCCTTGGGAAATCCTCAAGTAAGGATTTTCTTGAGGTTGAGGATACAAGCTGTTGCTATGCTAGGCAATCCATAAGATTGAGGATAAGAAGAGGTGTCCAAAAGCAAGATAGTGGCGAAGTGATGCCTGTGACAATTTTAAATGACTTGTTGTATTGACACATACTCGCTTGGTATCTGTTGCATAGGGAAGAGGTATTTCTGGAGGAAGAAGGAATAAAAAGATTCTTGTGCAAAATTCATTTGATTCTCATTGAGAATTTTATTATAAATGCGTTCAATGTGTGCGGTAAATCTTTGGAAACTTTCCAAGAATGGTTAGAGTGTGAAGTTATCAAAGTGAAACAACAAGCAAAATATTCTGGGTATCATGAAAGAGTGAAAACGTGATCCAAGTCACTGTGCCGCCACTCAGTGTGTTTCGCAATGTACAATCTTTTTTTTCAATTACAATAGTATCAGCCTCTGGCCTAGTGACGTTCGCAACATGTCCGTGTGGCATCTTGCGTTGTGTTAACAAAACGTTGTGTATGTAGTCAACATTGGGAGACGCATTACATATGTAACAATTTTTTGGAATTTGACCTCCGAGTCCATGCCCAGGGGGTGGGGACTTGCTCATTTGGTGTTACAGGGGTCAACACGTGAAAAAATATAACCCCAATATTTCATATCAAGGTTTTTCCTGGTAGAATTTTTTTCCATCTTTCAACTTTGCTTTAGATGTGAAGCACGGGAATTTGTGATGGCACACCATCGACCTCGCTCTAGTTATCCCGTTCACTGTGTAGCAGGAGACGGGGTTTTGCAGTCACTTCTGTGTGTCTGTCTGGATCATTTTTTCCATTTGAGTTTTGTCAACAGATTTTCACCAAAGCTTTATTATAATAATATGGAGAAGTCAAATTAATAATTTTGCCAAAAGGTCAAAAGTCAGCGTCACATAAAATCATCAATTTTCATCCAATTGACCTGAAATTTCAATTTACCCTTTGAGTTTTGTCATCAAACTTTCAAAAAAGCTTTGTTATGATATGGAGAAGGCAAAATAATAATTTGGTCAAAATGTCAAAATGTCAAAGGGCAACGTTACATAAAATCATCAATCTTCATCTGATTGACCTGAACTTTAAAGAATTTGCATATTGGGTCACTGAGTTGGTTCACCAATCAAAAGCTACAAGCCGATTGTTTTTTGTTTTTTTTACATCAAATGGTCAAAGGTCAAGGTTGTGTAAAATCCCCAATTTTCACCTGATTGACGTGAAATTTAAAGAATTAGCATATCGGGTCACTGAATTAGTTCACTAATCAAAAGGTAGGCCTTAAATTATTTTTTTAGATTAAAAGGTCAAAGGTCAACGTTGCATAAAATTGTCAATTTTTGTCCAATTGGCATGAAATTTAAAGAATTGGCATATCGGGTCACTGAATTGGTTCACTAATCAAAAGGTAGGACTCAAATTATTTTTTTAGATCAAAAGGTCAAAGGTCAAGGCTGCATAAAATCATCAGTTTTCATTTTGTTTTGTTTTTGTTTTTAACCTGTTTTCGTTATTTTGAGCATATGGAAGAAGAAGATGTCTGAATACAAACGGATGTGGACGGGCTTTGCATTTTCAGATGCTTTCTAATTGTTAATGTGGTTGTTTATATTTATGTGTTTCTTCCATGTACTTTTACATTTATTTCTATTTCTTCGAGACGTATCACTGTATAAGTGTATATCATTTTGTGTGATCCTCCCGTATCCGTCACGCTTTATTCTCAAGTGTTCCTGCCATCGTAGAGTAATAAAAAATTGTATCATTACAACCTTTACATTTAGCTCAAAGTCCTGCTTAAAGGGAGCTTCATGATTAAATGGACATGAGGTCTTACAACTTTTAAATGTTTGTTCCAAGTAAATAGAATATTTGCTTTCCAACGGTACCCTTTTTATTATTACATGACAGCAGGAACCATTTATGCGAAAGCACGACTGACACACAAACATTCACACAAACACACAAACATTCACACTCGCACACTTACATTCAAACAGGTGCTGCTCCTTTTAGTAATAGACAAGTCAGGAGACGACGATGGTTCATGAGCGAGCGGTATTCAATGACAAAGGTCAAAACCGACATTGAAAATATATAAATAGGAATGTATTATCTTTTATGAGACTAGTTAGCTACACAATGTCGAAAATTCGGTTCGATTCCAACAACTTTGAAAATTTGACCTTTGTGACCTTGAAATGTCAAAACGAAGGTTACTGACCTTGAAATGAGATAGAAAAGAATGTATAATCAGTTATGAGGTTAGTTAGCTACACAATACCGAAAATTCGGTTCGATTCTGACAACTTTGAAAATTTGACCTTTGTGACCTTGAAATGTCAAAACGAAGGTTACTGACCTTGAAATGAGATAGAAAATAATGTATAATCAGTTATGAGGTTAGTTAGCTACACAATACCGAAAATTCGGTTCGATTCCGACAACTTTGAAAATTTGACCTTTGTGACCTTGAAATGTCAAAACGAAGGTTACCGACCTTGAAATGAGATAGGAAATAATGTATAATCAGTTATGAGGTTAGTTAGCTACACAATACCGAAAATTCGGTTCGATTACGACAACTTTGAAAATTTGACCTTTGTGACCTTCAAAGGTCAAAGGTCGAAGATTCTGAAATTTTTTGGAAAACTTGTATTTCATGATGTATGTGATAATATAAGATCATGTACGACATTTCACCCTATCAGGAAGTGAACAATGTAATAAAACCATCAAAAATCGACTTTTCTAAATTTCGTGACCTTGTGACCTTCACCCTGGGGCGAAAATGAAAAATCGAGCTCCGTGGGGCTAGACACATGACATTGGCCTAACCAAATACCGAAACACCTGTCAGATTCCACCAAACCCCTCGGATAAGATGTAGCTTGAACTCGATTATCCCCTAAAAAGACATCTTTTTCGGGCGTGGCTCCGCCCACAATGGGCGCAATACGCCCACTCTAGGCAGGACACAACAAGATCATGATATCAACCTCCCACCCTATCGGGTAGTTATGCTGCGGACAGACAGACACACAGGCACACACCCATGACGAATATAGTGGTCACTCTGTTTGCAAACTCGTGAACCAATGAGAGAGGCTGGAGGAATCACACAGACACTAAAGGCATGAGAATCTTTTACTGAATGAGATCAGATGGCTTGGGACAAATGAAGATTGTAGATGGAGAGACAATTTTATATGTATGCAGAGAAGATGGTTTGCGCAGTGAAGCAGTAGGACTATTGCTAAAGAAAAGAAAGTCGATGTCAGGAGGGAATGGCAACAAATGAGTGAACTAATCATAAAAGCGAGGATCCACTCAAAACACTCCAAATTCACAAATAACACAGTCACACTGTGTTACCTGTCAATGAATGATACCAGTAAAGAATACAGATGCTTTCTCTGAGAGACTAGAGGAAACTCCGCACCATGATGTGGTCTGTGTTATACAAACAAACAAACAACAACAACAGGCATTTTAAGGCCATTTTCCCTGCTAGAGCGGGGGTTAGCCTTGCGGTGCTCATGACAATCTTTGTAATGGGAGATTTAAATAAAAAGTGGGAGAGAGAACAATGCTCAGCATGAATGCACCATCGGAAAACATGGAGTTGGTCTACAAATTGACAATGGGAAATGAATCGTGGAATTCTGTAAATGAATGGGCTTTATATAGGAGGAACGCTGTTTCCACACAAGAACATTCACAAAACATGGACATCACCGGATTTAAAAATTAACAACTCGTGTGAAGTCAATGGCCCCATTTCAAACCCCCCTATGCTTCCCACATAAAGCAAAGTGAAACGATGGCAAAACATTCCACCAGGAATTGGAGATCCAGTTCCGATTATCCAGACCCAGTTTGTCAAATTTTGAGTTTAACATTTTTCCCCGCACTAACCCATGTGACCCAAAGTCCCTACCCACTAGGGCATGATACGTGGGTCAAATCCAAAAAATCGTTGAATATTTCATGCGTCCTGTAACGTTTATTGCACATACAAAGTTTCATTTGAAAATGTTTTAAAATATGCTCGCAATTGAATTTTTTTTGGTATTCGACCTTTTGACCCCACCTCAAGGGGCGTGGCAAAAAATGATAAGTACAGCTGTTGCACCTTCTTGCCATGTGGTGATCATAACTAGCAATTTTGGAGAATTTCTGCCGAACCTTTTAGGAGAACTTAGCGTGACAGACGGATGGACAGACGGGCAGACGGAGCCAATTACAATGTCTTCCCACCCCTTTTTTTAAAGCATGGGAATAACCACATATATCGTTTCATGATAAGAGGGATGTGGAGAGTCTCTGACAGAGGTAGTGGTTAACAGGTGTGCTGATATCTTTGGCAACCACCATTTGTTCGTTGCACATCTATAACTCAAACTAAAGAATTTAGTGGCACCTGCTCCAAGGCGAACGAGATGTGATATTGATAAATTTAAGGACAAAGGACTACAATATCAATACAATGTGGAAGCACAGAACATATTTTGTCGTTCGAGAAGAAAGCAAATGGATTAGCTTTGAAGTAATTGATGACGCGTGAAGGAGAATACATATATGAGGTTGTTACTGAAACTGCTCAAAAACGTTTTGGAAGCAATGATTCTAAAAGTTAACTTAAAGTTCAGTTCACTTCATTATCACTTCGCAGCTTCTGCTGAATTGAATGACAATTTACAAATGTATGTGCAATTAACATTTCATATCAATCTAAAGCATTTCCTCAAACAATCACCAAAAATACATCAAAATGGGAATATATTAAAAGGTTTCCCACATATATGGCCGAGCATCATAAATCAAAGCAAAAAAAGGTGAATGGAATTTCAATATAAATTTACACCTATGTGTGGATTAATTCTGCATCATTGGTTCATGTTGGATCCTAGGCCAAATATCGCATTAATACAATGTACAAGAAGAAAACAAGAAAGAGCAATCAGAGATTGCAGACCCTCGCCAGGACGTGTTTTCAGTGGTTTTGAAGGCTTTTGTAGTAAAACAAATATGGCGGCCGAACCACGTGACCCATGACGTCATCTCTTTTTTCTCCATCAATTTATCCCTAGGTGATGCTCAAGAAATTTCATCTTGATCGGATGAAGTTTTGTACTTGTCGAATTATGACGTCATAATGGAGGCACCTATGACTTCATCATTAACATGTTATTCCACATGGAGAGTTATTTACAATGAGCCACGTCTCAATTTTTTCTGTGTAGCACTTTCGGAGATATTAGAGGTGCAATTTTTTGGGGGTTTTTCCAAGATGGCGGCCGAATAATCAGTGATTGAATTCAGTGACCTGATATGCAATCGTCTTCAAAGTTTAAGTTAATCGGATGAAAATTGACAATTTTAGAAATTTGGCCTATGTTGATATTGTGACCTATGTTGACCTCAAAAACAGTTGGTGGTTGGCTTCACTAACCTGATATGAAAATCCTTTTCAAATTTCAAGTCAATCGGATGTAAATTGAGGATTTTAGAAATTCGAAAAAATTGTTGACCTTTGGCCTATGTTGACCTTATGACATGTTGATCAAAAAAATAGTTGGTGGTTGAATTTAGTTAGCTGATATGAAAATCCCATTCCAATTTCAAGTGATTCGGATGAAAATT
The DNA here is from genome assembly GCF_964187855.1 of Myxine glutinosa. Classification (NCBI taxonomy): domain Eukaryota; kingdom Metazoa; phylum Chordata; class Myxini; order Myxiniformes; family Myxinidae; genus Myxine; species Myxine glutinosa. The sequence goes on along the minus strand of NC_136264.1, from coordinate 189,161,113 downwards.
GAGGATTTTAGTATTTGAAAAAAAGTGGTTGACCTTTGGCCTATGTTGACGTTTTGACCTTTTGACCTCAAAAATATATAGGAATTTGTCAGACTACGAACTCTACCGTTTGGTGACGTTTTGTGAAGATCGGTTAAAAACTGTAACCTGTAGGCAAGTATCAGTGAGCGGACAGACAAACAAACAAACACACACACACACAAACACACAAACCGGAGTGATCAACACACTTCAAAAAAAAAAAAAATTGCCAAGTAACAAACGGACTCAAATGCAATACTCTCTCCTCCGGCGAGGGTAACAAGTTAAAATTAATAGATAAATATTATACTAAAGTCATGAAGGTAAAATATGTCTAAAGCAAATAATTCCACTGGGCCACCCAATATTTAACCTATTCGATCAGACTGCCCCCTTCTTCATCGAGACAATTTGACAGTCATGGAATCGTGCGGTTTTGGTATCTTGCTCTTTGGTACTGGTCGATTTTGTACTTGCAAGTACCACAGAACTGTGCTTTTCAGGAACCAGTTACTGTACCTCTGAGATGGCACACAAGAGGATGCAAGCTTGGAACTTAGGCCTCTACTTCTTTCCTCAAGTGTTTCAATCACAGTCACTATGATGGGATCCGAATAGGAGTTGTACTGGTTATGGAGACCGATCCTCGTTGCTCTTTTCTGGATTTTCTCTCGGCCTTTAGTTTCCCCATTTTGTTAGTCCAGGATGCCATACCGGTGCAGCATAACCGAGTGCTGACTGACTATGACTTGTCGATGTTGACAAGATCGTGTTTTGGGATCGTACACTGCACTCTCATCTTGCTCATCGACATCATTTCCTTTACTTGCTTGTCCCACTTTAGGTCATATTGGATCCATACTCTCAGAATTTTGGTTTCCTCCACAACAGCGAGGGTATTAGTTCAAAGGTTGAGGACAGGTGGTTCCGGCAGTGTATGTTTAAAGCAAATTGGCAGATGTTTGTATTTACCTGTATTAAAGTGAAGATGGTTCTCATCAACCCATTCGCTTCGTTCAGTACAGCGTTTTGCTCTCGATGACCTCATCTCTCAAATACTCAGATCTTCGACAAATTCCCATTGCTGTAGCTCTGATGAATCCATTGCATCATCAGTCATGGCAAGGAATGCCAGAGGACCAATCTTTCCTCCCTGTGATACTCCACAGCTCAGGGGTTTCCAGTTAGACGACAATGGTGTGATCTGTGGAGTTGAGAGCTTTGGAGAAGTCGGTAACAGCGAGATTCCCAATGGTGTCAGTTTTGTCAAAATTATACAGACCTTTTCACTTGTCTGTGTAATTCTGAAAAACTGACTTTCATTATATAATTCATGCAGGATTTCAATGTGTGTGGTTGCAGTTTGTGGTTGCAGTGTGTGGTTGAAGACTCCTTAAGACTCCCATACTGATGTCTGTCGATATTGGGTATCATATCTTCCTGCATCCATCTAGTTACAAATCCCTCACAAACATTTGTTAATTGGGAAGTTAGGGATACCTGCCTCAGCTTTTTGAGAACAACCCGCTTTTCCTTCGGTATAAAAACTACATCAGCGTCTTTCCAGATTTGTGGAAGTTTGCCCTCTCTCAATGATGAATTAAATATATCAGTGATGAGAATGCTAAGTTCACATGCAAAATCCTTAATAAGTCTGTTTGGAACATCATCAGGGTCAATGGCTTTCCTTTCATTGAACTTGCTCAATTCACAGTACATCTCCCACACTTCAACTGCAAGTGGTTCTTCAGCAGGTAGATATGACGGAAGTTCGTGACCAAGTAGGGTTGGTCGACTTTGCTATGTTGAAGAGAATTCATGATTGATTGCATTAGCTATTTCTTCATCATTACCTTCAGAAATTGTTGGCACAGTGATAGGAGAAGGTATCCGGAGCCTCTTGGCAAACAGCTGGATGCCACGGTGCCACCTTGAAGGATCAGATATCCTTAGATCATCGAGTGAGTTCTCATAGAAGTTCGCCTGAGCCGGAGTAATCTTTATTGCAGCCAAAATTGACATACTTAACATGAAAATTTTGCATGGGATTTGCAAGGCATCAGGAGGCCTTTGTCCTCAGATATTCTACAAAGTTTGGTGAGAATATGACTATTAGTTTTAGCATCATGGGTGATGAAAGTTTTGGTCAAATTTCATCGAAATTGTTTGTATAGTTTCAGAGATGAAGATTTTAGTGTTTACATACTGACTGACTGACGGACAGACACTACGGACAGACACTAAGCAATGCCAATACCTCACCGGAACTATGTTCCACGTGAGCTAAAAATAGATCTCAACTCAAAATTGGAAATGTTGTTGAACAAAAGAAACTAGGTATAAGTGATCACAGAGCGATCGCCAAAGGCAAGCTGTCCCCGCGCTTCAATAATGACCATATTTCTTTCAGACCACCATATTCAGACCACCTTGTCCTTTAACATGTAGGGATAGAGTGTAAATAAAGAAAATGAGTCCCCATCTACAATCTATCCATAAAACTCAACATCACGAACATTGAAAGAAAGCACACTATTATGATGCAAAAACATCTTGGAAGGCCATGCGGTCTTGGAGAGTCCGCTTTGGCAATATTGAGCAATGACAAAAAATGCGTTTGTTTTTTCAGACCGCCCCTTGACCTTGACCTTTAACTCAGAAGGGGATATAAATTAGGGCCTTGCTCTAGGCTATTGAGAGGGCAATTCCATTCTGATTAGATAAAGTTTAGTCGAGTTTTGGTGAAACATGTTAAAATGTCCACAGTTAGGTCATGAACATAAACACTAAGTCAAAGTCAAAAAAATTATGTCAACCCACATGCTTTGTATTCCCATTATTGATATAAAATTTCATTCCAAAATGTCTCAGCCGGCTCTGAGATACAGCTCGGACATTGGCAGAAAAAATGGAGGAACAAGTAGAGCTACATTCAAAGTACACCGCCTCCATGCCAAATAAATAAATAACATCCTCCAGCGCGGCATTGCCGGGGGGTGCCTTAGGTTCCCGGCGATACTGATGTGCAGCACAAAGAGACGATATTGGGAGGGAGAGGTGTACAATAATTGATTGATTAATTGCGCAATTAAAATCAATAAATAATAATCGTAAAATAATTTCCTACTCAATTGTCTAATGGCATATCTCAATCACCAGTTTAATCCAAAGCTGTAACTTTTTGAAAATGAATTAAACAAGTCATTAATCGAAAAAGTTAAATAATTAATAGATTAATTGGCTTGTCAATAAATAATTGATTCATTGATTAATCAATAAATCAAAAAAATCCTTTATAGCCACATCACTTGGTCACTGTCGTGTCTAAATATTAGCTTCCTAGCTCAAAAGGTGCCTGAGATATTGCACAGATAAGAAAGAAAATAAATAAGTGATTAATAATGAAAATAAATAAAGAATAAACGTAAAATAATTAAATTATTAATCAATTGGCTAATAGAATACCAAAACCACCACTGTTTCATCCAAATCTGGAACTTTTTTTTTTTAAATTAAGTCATTAATCAAATATTTAAATAATTAATCAATTGATTGATTGATCAATAAATCAAAAATACTATTTACAGCCAAATCACTTGGTCATTGTCATGTCCAAATATCAGTTTCCTATCTCAAAAGGTGTCTGAGATATTACCCAGATGAGAAAGGAAATAAATAAGTGATTAATAAATCGATAATAATTAAGTAATTAATCAATTAATTGATTCATCAAAAAACAAAAAAATACTGTTTTTGCCAAAGCACTTGCTCATTAATGTGCCAAAATTTCACCTTCCTAGCCAGTTAAAACAGAGTACTTCCTTTCAGCGCATGTCATCGCTTGGCCCCCTTCAGTGCCCGGCGATGACGTCATGCAGCACCTGGAGATGGAATAGGAAAGGAGCGGTGTACAAAACACCCAAAAAGGAAGGGGAAACAGCAGTAGAGAAAGGCGATATGTATGTTCACGGTATAAAACATAACGAGACGATTGACGTCAGATCGAAGATGTGACAGAAACCAGTGAAAGATAAACAAGGACATCTGCGCACAGTAGAGAAATAACAGATGGGAAGATGGGCTGAACACTTTAAAGAAGTACTTAACAGAGGGATGGTGGGAGAATAAATTGATATTGCAGGAATGGCAAGAACAAATTTACACATACAATATATATACTGGTCCTGAAGTGAGAGAAGCCGCTAAGGGTTTAAAGAACACCGAAAGGCAACAGGACAGAAGATATAAATGCTGAGCTGTGCAAGTGCACTATTGAGACATCAACACCAGTTTTACACAAATTAATTCGTGAAATATGGTGGCATATAGCAGAAGTGTGCAATGTTGGACCGATCGTTAATCCGCTAAAGAAGAGACCTTGTGTAGTGAATTTTCGTAACTGGAGAGTTGTAACTCTTCTGAGTATTGCGAGCAAGGTGCTCTGCAAGATAATGCGAAATGGGATGCAGAATGCTGTGGGTTGATTTTTGACAAAAGAGCCAGCTGGGTTTAGAAGCAATCTAGGGTGTAGAGATTAGATTTTCACTCGAGGAGCAATTAATAGAACAACGTAATGAATGAAATTCAAGTCATATGATGACTTTAGTCGGACTTTGAAAAGGCGCTCGGCAGTGTGAACAGTGAACATATATACAATGTGAACATATTATATACAATGGATATAAATGCACTCGATGCTCTCTCTCTGCTACTGTTTCTACTTGGATTGGACTTGGTATTAATGAGGACTACAGAAAATGCCACATATGGACTAGAGTGGGCTCAAGATGACCATGTGGAAGAGCTCAGCTTTGCAGATTTCATCTGTTTGCTGTCGGACACCAAGCAAAGGATGCAAGAGAAATCAAAGAGGATTGAGGGGTTTGTCCCTGCAAGTAGGACTGAGAATCAACACCAACAAAACACAGAGCATGAGTCTACATGCATCAGACAACAATTATTTCATGTGCAATGACTTCGCCATTCAAGATGTCGATAAGATTACGTATCTTTGGTCTATGGTCACTGAACAGGAGAAGGAGGAGGAGGTTGAAGAATGAGATGTTCTACAAAGAATAAACTAGAGTGAAGTCTATGGTGCGCCATTACAAATCCCCACGTAAAGCAAATTTGACAGATGGCAAAACATTCCACTAGGAATACCTCAACATCAAATTTAGAGTTAAAAAAATGTTTTTTCCCCTTTTTGATCCCTGTGACATCAGATCCCCACCCCCTGGGACATGAACCAGAAGTCAAACCCCAAAAAACCATTACATATTTCATGTGTACCCCATGTTCACGGCATATACAAAGTTTAATTTAAAATTGTTCCCGTAATTGGAATTTTTGGAATTTGACCTTTTAACTGCACCCCTTGAGGTGGGGCCAAAAATGATAGGGCTGTTGCACCTTAGTGCCAAGTGGTGATCATAACTAACATGTATGGTGAATTTATGCGCAACAATCATATAGGAGGAGAGAGCGTGCCGGACAGACAGAGGGATGGACGGACAGATAGAGGGATGGACGGACAGACAGACGGAGCCAATTATAATATCTCTCCGGTTTTATTTTATTTTTTCAAAAAGTGTGGCGAGTAACATTTATGAGGATAGGAGAAATCCAAACAGCGATGCAGTGGTAGCTTCAAGGTCGAAGGAGGGTTGGACGACCTAGCGAGACCTGGTGGGGGAAGTTGTTGGAAAAGGAGCTGAGGGAGCTTGAAATCACATGCACTGTGATCAGTCAGCTAATCAGTAGGCCCAGGACAGACGAAAGTGGCACCAGTTCTTAAAGAGGCTCCATATGCCACCAAGCATGAAAGGATCTTAAGCAGGCAAGAGAGCAACTTGAGATAGTGTCACTTATTGATTATTGCCACCACATGTCACCATAGACTGTGCTTGCTTTGTTAACAACTACCTAAAGGTTAACAGGATAGCTCAGAGGTAATATACTCTCCATTGAGCTGTCTGGTTTGGGTTCAATTCCCAGATCGACCATAAAATGTCACCTGCTGAATCTGTCTGCCAGTATTGATTGCTGCTGAACGCTAGACATCCCATGGTGTCTTTAGCAAGAGTAATCCATTACGTGCAGGTACTCAGGCCAAATTCAAACTTCCTGCCCTAACCTATCAGCGGCACTGCATCAGCGGGACAACTACACTACCAGGAATGATACAACCGGCAGTCATGATCACCATAGTCCCCCAGATGCTTTCCCTTGCACTCCCTTCACCCATGACCCCAACTCCTGAAGATTTCATAAAGGCAAACAAATAAAAAATATTTGGAATGGCTTGAGAGAGCATTTTGGAGAACAAGTTTGGTAAATTCACTCTTCACTCCTTCATTCCTCTTTCCTCCCACCTCTGGACCAAACTCCCTCACTCTCTTCATTCCCTCTCTTCCCTCCAGGTCTTTAAAACAGCTGTTCACCACCATCTCTTATCTTCCCCCATCCAAAACCTTGATCTTTTCTACCCCCACTAATTTCACCCCAGATCCACTTTTTGGAAATACCGACTTCTTTCCTGGAAGTCCTTGCAGTGTCCTTGTGTTTTTTACCTCTCCCATGCCCCCCGCCCCCTTTCCACCTTTCCTCCCCTTCCCACACCTCCTCCCCCCAAGACCTCTCCCTCCCACAGATCTCCCGATGTCCCTTCTCTCAAATGTTGTGTTTGTGTGCCTCACCTTCTCTCCCCATCTTGTCTACCACTCCCCTTATTATATGTTTTGTGTGTCTGTTTGATTTTTTTTTGTGTGATTAATGTTAGCTCTTTCACGAGCCTCGATCCTGTATACAAAAAAAACAAACTTTTTAAAAACTTCCTATGGCCTACTCTTGTTTTCATTAATACCCAAGCATCCAGTCAAAAGTCAAGACCCTTTAACCCTCAATCAGTCAACTTTTGGCTTTTGCTTTCACCTTGATTCATTTCCCATCCACAAGGTATTCATCTCCACGCGTGAAGTTGGCAGTAATTGTACACCATAATGATGTCTCACGTCCAAGAACAGCCTTCAGAAAGCCTTCTACAGTGGCACCGGTGGCCTAAACTCATACCACCTGGACAGGCCAAGTGTCATGACGGATTGCCCACAGCATGAATGCTTCTCAAAAGGCTGTTTGGATCAAAGTGTACCATCCATTACTGGGCCAAATGGAACAATCAGAGCGATCCTGGTGTGCCTTTTACAGCTGTTCCCCTTTACACCTGAAGCCATCGCAAAGCGCCGATCCAAAGTTGGGCCCCACAGGTGCTACCTGGACAGTTTTGCACCCCGAGTTTGTTGAACATTATATAGTCACAGCCAATTTAAGCAGTTATTAACCTGCGCTCGCAAAGTGAAAAGCAGGGTTAGGCATTCGGGTACGTACGTGCGTACGTGTGGTGCACCTGCATGTCAGCATTTTAAAAATTCATTTTCTCGGCAACCGTTGGTCCGATTGACGTGAAATTTTACCACAGCAGCCCTTCCGCCTGTATAATTTTTATTCATAATTATGACGTCATAGGTCTTGTGGTACAGTCGCCATCTTGGAAAATTGAAAAACGTTGCACCTCTATATCTCCGAAACCACTCCATGGAAAAAATTGAAACATGGTGCATTGTCAAGTACTCCCCATGGGGAATAACATATGTTAATGATGACGTCATCGGTACCTTACTTATGACGTCATAATTCGACAAGTACAACGCTTGATTCGATCAGTATGAATTTTTCTTTTCTCTGCAATTCTTGGTCCCATTGACAAAAGTTTTCACCATAGGCGCACCTCCTCCTGTAAAATATTTTAATGATAATTATGACCTCATAGGTCATAAGGTACAGGCGCCATCTTGGAAAATCTTCGCACCTCTATATCTCTGAAACCACTCCATGGAAAAAAAATTGAAACATGGTGCATTGTCAAGTACTCCCCATGGGGAATAAGATATGTTAATGATGATGTCATCGGTGCCTTTGTTATGACATCATAATTCGACAGGGCCAATGCTTAGTCTGATCAGTTTTAAATTTTTTGAGCATGATTTATGCAACAATTATATTTGAGAATATAAATTTATGATGTCATCACTCACGTGGTCTGGCAGCCATATTGGATCAAAGAAAAAAAACCCTTCAAAAACAGAAGAGTTGGCTCGCATCAAGTTGACTGCGCAGGGTAAGTATTCTATGAATACCATCTAGTTTGGTTTTCTAATCCTAGTGTAACAGAAATGTCTGGACGCCCTTCGCTGCCTTCCATGGTGACTGCACAGATGTAATCCCAATGCACCATAAAGGCCTCATTTGTACCGAATACAATACAAAGCAGGTGTTTTTAACTTCTCCTATTCTTAACCTGTTTTTATTATCAAGCTTTATTCAAAAAAAATTTGGAGAATATTGTGGTCATTTTGTCCTTTCTCTTATATGAGTTTCACCCATAAATTATGGTTTGACAAGGCGAACAACCACTACTGTTTGTAACAGTCGTTTTAATGGGTAGTAAAAAATGTCTTGATGTTAATTTTGCAAAAATTGTAAATGGGGTCAATGAACTTGTTTTGAGTCAGATCAAAGACTGTATTCGATAAATCATACTGGAACGTCTTTAGAGTCATTCCACTGTCATCTGGTAAATTACAAGAGTTTGTTTGGCCAAGCAGGTATTTGTATGTGCAGTTGTGTCTGATTTATTTTAAGTCTGTTCTGATGATCATCAAAAGCTGGTAACACCTTGTTTGCAGTTGACCTCGTGAAAGTAATTACATTCTGTTGACATAACAGCACAACACCTCCAAAAAGACACCAAGATTATCGCTCTATATAAGTAGAACGGCACTCGGTTAACACATAGTCTCCCTTCGCACATTCATTCTGAACAAAAATACCACCGTTAACTGAACACGCTACTATTATGGCCCATGTACCCGTATCATCCATGCACACTATTATGTCACATACATTGCCATTATCCGTAGCTTTATTGATTGTTATTGATTGATTATTAGGGTATTTAACGAGGAGCTTTTGTGCATATAAGGGTAATTTGCATCAATGAAGATGAATATGAAGAAAATTCAAACTATATTCCCCATGACTAGTCGATCATATGTATGAAGTTTCGCATCGATCTGCAAAGCGGTTCTGGAGAAGATTTTTTATGTTTTTATTTTCAATCCACTATGGCTGCCAGATGACGTGACCAATGACATCATAAATTTATTTCTTCACTCGCTTTGGGTCAGATATATGAAGTTTCAGATTTTTTGGATAACGATTTTGATTTGACCAGTTATCTTACTATAATTCAACAAATGTCTGTCTGTCTGTCTGTCTGTCTGTCCCTCTGTTCCCAGGTACCGCAAAAACGGCTGAACCGATTGCAACAAAATTTGGGGTGGGTAATCCTGGGACCCCCTGGAGTAAAATAGGCTATATTGTTTTCCCAATTCTTCCAATTTTCCAATTTTCCAGTTTTTCCAAACACGATGGAATAATATTTACCGATATGAACAGTGATGTGGCTTTTATTGAAATTCTACAAATACTGTTTAGATTTTGATGATTTGCGTGTGATACGATTTAACGGATGTTTATATAAATCGTTTAAAATAAAAAAGCCTTCAATTTCTGATATTTTGCCTTTTAATTTGGGCCTCCCAATTGAAGTCCAGCCCATAGAGAACAATTGGGTACCAATGGGTACCATTGCTAGTGGCTAGAATAACACTTTGCCGTTGACATCAGCTTTATCACCCTATATATAACCCAAGGGAAGTTCATGACATATGACATACGTTTCAAATTTTTTTCGATGAGTGGTTTTAGAGATGTCCAAAGTTTTTCCTTTATCCGATATGACTGCTATACCAATACCACGTGACCTAAGACATCATAGTTATCAATAAAGTATTATCCATGGGGAGTCTTAATCCATATTACCATGGGGGAATCCATATGTTTAAAGTTTCACATCGATCGGTCAGGGGATGTAGAGGAAAAAAACCGCAAAAATATATAGATGTGGACACAGACACATAGACAGACAGGGGCATTACAATAGTCTTGCAACCCCTTCATGGCGAGACTAACAACAAAGGTGATAGATCTGATTGCAACAACTACCGAGGAATATCTCTGCTTGGTGTTGCTGGGAAGGTTCTAGCTCGCGTTCTCCTTCCGCATCACTTTTGCCGAGCGTATCTACCCCGAGAGTCAATGTAATGTGCTTTTCAAGCCGGATGCTCCACCATCGACATGGTTTTCCCAGTGAGACATCTGCGGGACATTCGCAGGGAACAACAAACAACTCTTCATGTTTCCTTCATTGATCTGCAAAAGGCATTTGATAAAGTTAGTAGAAGTGGACTGTTCCAGCTTCTTTCTAAGATTGGCCGATTATTCTTCAACTCATTAGAGGATTCAGTGATGGTGTCGAAGCATCAATTCCGCTTTGTGGGGAATCAGCAACAACCATTCGTAATACGTATAACTGGTGTTGAGCAAAGCTGTGTGATTGCCCCCAACAGGTTCGGCATTTTCTTCTCTTTGTATTTTGACGATGCTTATGGTGATGGCACATCTGGTGTACCGATTGAATCCTAAACCGATGGTGCCCCTTTAAACCCATCTTGCTTCAGAGCAAAAGCCAAGGTCAGACAACTTTCTATCCGTTAATTTTTGATTGTGGATTATGATGGCCTAGTTGGCCAATCCGCTTCTGATCTCAACAGCTCTGCACCAAATTCTCCAACACCTAGATGGACTTTGGTGTGGGAATAAGCATCAGGAAAATAGCAATCCTGTCGCAACATTCTACCTCACAACCACAAATCGACACCGGCAACAACCTCATTCACACAATGGACTCTTTTTGCAACCTCGGCTCAAATCTGTCCCACGATCTGTCCTGCGGCCCTCAAATTGACAGCAGGATTGACAAGGCAGCCACCACCTTTGGTGACTGCGGAGGAATAAACACCTGACATTGCCAACAAATATGTCTGTGTACCGGTCCTGTGTATTAAGGACTTTGCTATATGGCTGTGAATACTGGACAACGTATGCAAAATAAGAAAAGTATCTCAAAGCCTTCGACTTCTAGTGCCTCAGGAAAATCCTAAGCATAACCCGGAAGGATAAAGTTTCAAATTCCCAGATCCTGCAGTTGCCAGATGCACACTATCTACACTGTTCTCCAGTATCGCAGACACCGTTGGGTGGAGACCGCAGCATCCCAAAGTCCATTATTTCAGTACAAGTGCACGGAGAGATGTCTGTGTTGGTGTATAGATATGGGTATGGGAAAGGAGTGAAGATATTGCCATATTTGTATACGTATTAAATGGATGGCCTCTGATCGGGAGGAGTCATTTTGTGATAATCTAAGAGGTTCCCCCCATACCCATACCCCTCTAGAAGTGAAGGAACTGTAGAGTTAAAAGTTCAAGGTGGCATTTAAGAGGTGTATCATAAGCTGAGGCTATAACATATATCTGATCTGTAGGACATAATTACCATGGAAGGGGACTCGAAAGGGGCAGCTTGCTATGATGCCATGAATTTTGAAATAACAACAGGTGGTTTGACTCACTCAGCCTGTCATCCTTTCAAGGTATGCAAAATGAGTACCAGCTTACTGGAACCAGAAGGCACGAGCTTACTGTAAGCTGCATCCCAAATTATAATAAGATGGACTTGTGGGCAGAGAGATGAGGCAGAAGTCACTTATGAGAGACATTTCTACTGAGCAATTACTACGAACCACCATCCAAAAGGAATATTATCAATACCAGTAACGGTACCCGCCCCATGGGCGGGGCTTCAATTCGGAGGCCCAAATGAAAAGGCAAAATATCAGAAATTGAAGGCTTTTTTTTATTTTCAACGATTTATACAAACATCCGTTAAATCATATCACACGCAAATCATCAAAATCTAAACAGTATTTGTAGAATTTCAATAAAAGCCACATCACTGTTCATATCGGTAAATATTATCCCATCCTGTTTGGAAAAACTGGAAAATTGGAAATTGGAAAATTGGAAAATTGGAAAATTTGGGAAAATTGGAAAATTGGGAAAATTGGAAAAACTGGAAAATTGGAAAATTGGAAATTGGAAAATTTGGGAAAATTGGAAAATTTGGAAAATTGGAAAATTGGGGAAAAAAATTGGAAAAACAATACATCCTATTTTACTCCAGGTGGTCCCAGGATTGCCCACCCAAAATTTTGTTGCGATCGGTTCAGGCGTTTTTGCGGTACCTGGGAACAGACGGACAGACATTTGGTGAATTATAGTAAGATGGGTTCTTTTACAAGAAACTTCAATGCAGGAGGAAGGCCATCCGGCCCATCAGGTCTGTTCAATGGTTGCCAATGTGAGGCTGTTTGTCCATACTCTAACCGTTTTAAATGTAGAGTATCAAGCAAGGAAGCAGCACAGATGTACCATTTTAAAAGTTTGATTTGAATCGTCCAGGGTTCGACCCGTCGACCTCCCAGACTCAGAGTGGATGCTCTAACCGTTAAGCCACGGTGTCTGGAATGAGTGGTATTCAAAGGTCATGTGAGTTGGAAAAAGATTCCACCAGAAAGTGGTTGGTTGCCCGTGAGGTTTAGTGCGATATTGCTGATAGGCTGTGGGTGGTTACAGCACAGAGCACAGGGCAAGGCCCTGCGGAATGCCAATCACCAATAATGCCACTTTACCAAGATCTATAAACCTGAGTGAACATTCTCGAAGTTAAGAGATTCTCAGATAAGCAATCAATTAAGAAAAACAATTGTGCTGTTTCCCGAGTCACTCTATACCACAAGGCCTAAGCGTTGGTTGGGTTCAAAGAAATCCCCAGCTTATTGTGAACTTGAGATGAGAGGCGTAAAGGTATATAGGTATGAAAGATTACCTGGAGCAGCCAATGTAATATTATTGTCCACAAGTTCATGTAGGGGACATGGACCCTAATATTTTAAAGGAATAAGGTCACGCAAACATTTGCTGTTTTTTGCGTCTTGCTGATTTGGCCAAAAAGTAAGGAAAGAGCTGGTTAAGATCGCTTTTAATTAGCAGCTACTTTGTCTCATGGATTTACTTCTGGTTAAGATTACATTAGGTAATAGATCATTGCAGCAATATTGACAAATGAACGCAGGAGATTAATTTTGGACTTTCTCTGCGGAAAGCACTCAGTTAGGCTGTAACTGTCTTTACGAGTTGATCCCGAGAGACCATATTTCCTGATGAGACTTGGTAGGTACAGTGCCTTAAAGTATTCACACCCCTTCATTTTTACCTCCTCCACCAAGGTGGATGGAGGTTATGTTTTCACCCGTGTCTGTTTGTCTGTCCGTTTGTCTGTGAACAAAATATCTCAAAAAGTTGTGGACGGATTCGGACGAAATTTGGCAGCGATGTAGCATATGTGACAAGGACGAAATGATTAGATTTTGGTGAAGATCCGGATCCGGCTACTATAATTTTTAAAGTGATTCTTCACCATTGGGAGATAGGGCCAAAAACTATGCATAGCAGGATATCTCAAAATGTTGTGGACGGATTTAGATGAAACTTGGTGGACCAGTTCGGTGTCTGACAAGGACGATTCGATTAGATTTTGGTGAAGATCTGAATATGGATTCGGATATGAGAATTTTTTTTTTTTTTTAAGTGAATCTTCACCATTGGGAGATTGGGCCAAAAACGATAATTAGCAGGATATCTCAAAATGTTATGGATGGATTTGGACGAAACCTGTTGGACAGGTTGTGTGTGTGACAAGTGTATGTGACAAGGAAGAACTGATTCAATTTTGGTGAAGATCTGGAACCAGCTAGTAGAATTTTTAAGTGATTCTTCACCATTGAGTGATATGGCCAACCAGGTGGAGGTATGCTCTCTACTGAGTACCGTTCTAGTTTTCAATTGTTTTCCTTTTGATATCCTGAATTTAAAATGGATTCAATTGAGGTTGTTTATCAATGGTCTACACATAATATCCCATAATGTCACAGTGGAATAATTTTTTTGAAATTCTTACAAAATAACTAAAAATGAAAAGCTGAAATGTCTTGAGTCAATAAGTATTCAACGCCTTTGCTATGACACTCCCAAATTGAGCTCAGGTGTATCCAATTTCCTTTGATCATCCTTGAGATGTCTCTACAACTTGATTGGAGTCCACCTGTGGCCAATTCAATTGATTTGACATGATTTAGAAAGGAACACACCTTTCTATATAAGGTCCCACAGTTGACAGTGCATGTCATAGCAGAAACTCTACCATGAAGTCCAAGGAACTGTTCGTAGAACTCCGAGATATAATTTTGAGGAGGCATAGATATTGGGAAGGGTATAAAACAATTTCTCGTGTTGAAAGTTCCCAAGAGCACAGTGAGCTCCATCATTAAGAAATGGAAAGAATATGGAACTACCTAGTCTCTCCATAGAGCTGGACGTCCAACCAAACTGAGCAACCGGGCAAGAAGGACCTTGGTCGGGTAGGTGACCAAGAACCCAATGACCACTCTGAAAGAACTGCAGAGTTCCTTGGATGAGATAGGAGATCCTGCCAGAAGGATAACAGTCTTTGCAACACTTCACAAATCTAGGCTTTATGGAAGAGTGGCCAAACGGAAGCCACTCCTGAAAAAAGGGCCATGACAGCATGCCTGGAGTTTGCACAAAAGCACGTGAAAGACTCAGAGCACGAGGCAACAGATTCTCTAGTCCGATCAGACAAAAATTGAACTACTTGGCCTGAATGCAAAGCGGTATGTCTGGTGGAAACCGAGCTCAGTTCATCACCCATCTAACACTATCCCCACCATGATGCATGGTGGTGGCAGCATCATGCTATGGGGATGATTTTGAGCGGCCAAATGAATGGAGCCAAATACAGGAAAATCCTTGAGGAGAACCTGCTTCAGAATGCAAAAGACCTCAGACTATGGCAAAGGTTTACCTTCCAACAGGACAATCACCCCAAGCATACACCCAAATCAATCCGGAATGTCTTCAGAACAAGAACAAGAAAGTCTTTGAGTGGCCCAGCCAAAGCGCAGACTTAAATCCCAATGAGAATTTGTGGAAAGACATGAAGATTGCTGTTCACCGAAGCTCCCCATCCAACTTGACAGAGCTTGAGCAAATCTGCAAGGAAGAATGGGAGAAACTCCTCAAATCCAGATGTGCAAAGCTGATACAGACATACCCAATAAGACTCGAAGCTGTAACCTCTGCCAAAGGCGCTGCTCTGAAGTATTGACTCAGGGGGTTCAATACTTATGAAAATTAGATATTTCTGTATTTAATGTTTAATTATTTTCTAAAAATTTCTGAAAAAAAATTGCACTTTGACATTATGGGACATATTATGTGTAGATCAGTGACAAAAAACCTCAATTTATTCCATTTCATATTCAGGCTGTAACAAAACGAAATGTGAAAAAGTGAAGGGGTGTGAATACTTTCTGAAAGCACTGTCGGCATCGACATAACTGGTGTAAGCCCACCTTTTGTCTTTCTCTGATGATAAGACACAGAGGAAAGCCATCCTGAGTTTGATGGTGCACTGCATCTGTCACTTAGAGCGCTTCCTTGTCCTACAGCTGTTATTTATGAGCACTTAGTCTAAGTGATTTGCACAGATGATGAGAAAATTAAAACGCCAGCCAAACATTCCTCAATTCTTCCTCCTTGCCACCAATTTAGCTTGCAGATGTCTAGTTGGCTTTCAGCATTGGGTTGGTCCATCACCATAAAAAAGTGACAATGTACGATCTGTCTTGTTGGAAAGCTAGAGTAGCTTACTAGTGGTGTGCGGCACATGACACAAAGATCTGCAGTGAATGCAGAATCAGTTCTGAACTTGGATGACTCTTGAATGGGCTGGCAGCAACACCTCGCTGGCAATGCATGACTTATATAGGAGCGAGTAACAAGGACCTTCCAAATTGGCGACCTCTATATGACCGTGACTTTAACAAGATGTCGACTGGTCCAACTTGTTGGATAAGTTTTTATCAGGATTCTGCATCGTGATATTCACTTTTACCTTGGGCACATATAATGGGCCGGAGTGCTGTTTCAATACTGGGTGTGCAACGAAGGGAGTGTAACTTTCAAAAAAGTGTGCCGCCTATTTTCTTAACAGACAAATTATTCCTTGTGATAAAGTAATGGAAGCCAAGCACGCTTCCAAATGGACCATGAAATACGGTATTTGATGAAATGAGCTTAATGAACCTGAAACTTTTTACCTTAATATTAATTATTTTGGAAAATGTACTTTTGATTTGTTCTTCTTCGAAAAGGCAGACAGATTAATCGGTATGAATTTCATAATTATACAAACGGAAGTACCCGGCGTTGCCCGGGAAGGGGGTAGTGGTAGGGGTAGGAGAGGGGGGAGAGAGGAAGGGGAGAAAGTATGGGGAGAGTGCAGGGGGGGGGGGGGAGGGGAAGGGAGAGCAAGTAGAGGGGAGAGATATACTGTGTGTGTGTGTGTGTGTGTGTGTATGTGTGTATATATATAAATATCTTTTGGGGGGGGGGGGGAGGTGGTTTTGACAGAACCCTCCGTTTTTTGGGGGGTGGGAGGAATAACGGAGGGAGGACAAACTTACCTGTGTGAAGAATGCTTTAACCTCAGTATTGCCCAGTTGGAAAAGGAAATTGTAATACCCTCTGCCACCACCATCAGGTGGTGCTACATGGGTACACATTTACATCGATAATTAATTTATTCGTCTACCTCTGCGCCCTACACTCCTGCCCCCCACACGCCTGCATGAGGCCATGGCCACATAGCCTATGTTAAAATATTAACATATTTTATTCCACATGGAGAGTTCTTTACAATGAGCCGCTCAATTTTGTCTATGTAGCGCTTTCGGAGATTGGAGGTGCAATTTTTTTTCGGTTTTTCAAAAATGGCGGCCAAACCACGTGAGCGATGACTTCATAATTATCATTAAAAAATTCCACAGGAGGAGGCCCACTTATAATAATAATAATAATGCATTTATTTTATATAGCGCTTTTCAGGAAGCCCAAAGACGCTTTGACAGAGTGCAAAACATAATGCATAGCAAAACATAAAAACAATTGCAAAAAAAGAAGAATCAATAGGGAAATATTCAAAGCACAAAGGAGGGAGAAGGAGAGGAGATAGTCAGGGGTTAGATGCTGTGGGTTAAATGTTGAATGCAGTGTTGAACAGGTGGGTCTTGAGTGATGTTTTGAATGTGGTGAGTGAGGAGGAGTCTCTGATGGTGTGAGGTAGCGAGTTCCAGAGGGTGGGAGCAGCGATGGAGAAGGCCCTGTCCCCCCAGGATCTAAATTTGGTCCGGATGGGGGGGGGGGGTCAGGAGGTTGGTACCAGCAGAGCGGAGGTTGCGGGTGGGAGTGTGTCTGGAGAGGAGGTCAGCCAGGTAGGATGGGGCCAGGTTATGGAGGGCTTTGTAGGTCAAGAGGAGGATTTTGTACTGGATTCTCTGGGAGATGGGGAGCCAGTGAAGCTTGTAAAGGACGGGGGTGATGTGGTCACGGGTCCGGGAATGGGTGAGTAGACGGGCAGCGGAGTTCTGAATGTATTGGAGTTTACTGGTGATTGTTGAGGGTGAACCATAAAGGAGGCTATTGCAGTAGTCCAGACGGGAAGTGATGAAGGCGTGGATACTTATGGTGAAAATTTCCTGTGAATCGGACCAACGGTTGCAGAGAAAATCATATTTATTCTGTGCGGACAAACGGACTCAAATGCTATTGCTATCTCCTCTGGCGAGGGTAAAAATCCTCTTTGATGCACCTGCCTGTTTTCCCCATCAGAGTATTTATCTGAATTTGTAATTTTCCGGTGCGCTGATCGCCACTCACCTTCTCTATACGAAAGACACCTTGCGATCTTCAAGGTCCACCATCTAATTCTGGCAGGCCCAGTTTATCGCCCATCCGAGGGATGGCACACACATCAGTGCCTCGCCCTGCCTGCGAAGAACCAGTTTATAATTGGGCCCAGATTCCAACCCAGGTGACCCCAGACGAGTATGCATACCTCTCGTATGTTATCCCAGCCTCATTATTCCTTTGCAGAGATCATATTCATAACTAGCACTAGATTGATATCCTCGCTGGCACACTTGTTGGCAGTTCTGTGTTTCTGAATGCAGCGAAATTTGAATCGTATTCTTCTTTTGTAGAAAATTTCACGCATTATTTTTATTTATGCCAAACATGTCATTATGCTGAAAGAACCATTTTGAACGATTCTTTCACAGCGACAACATAAAAAAACAATTTAACAATTTGGTGTCAACGATGGAAATGATGGGGTTAAATTAAAATCGACTTGAATACGATGCGCAGCACAATAATTACCGTAATCTCGCTCATTAGTTTTCCAGGTATCATGGTACCTCCCGATGCCATGTGTGCTGAGAACAGAATTCCAGGATGGTAGGTTGACAAGAGGTTTTCTCGGAGGAGCTGCAGAGGATACATCACAACGCGTCTTGCTGCTCTCTTCATTTTGAGAATGATTCCTCAAGCAAAAGACATTTCACAAAACCTCTCTCACGGTGTGAAACAAATTGTATAGCAGGTTTTTTTTTTACATATCTTAAAGGAATTGGAGCCAGAGCTTGGAAACAAAGTATATATTTTGGGGATTGTTGCAATTATGCTTGTGCACGTATTTGGGGAAGTCTGATTGTCTCATCTCAACACAATCACACCTCTGTTTGCCATTATTGAGATGTATTGTACCACTGGGTCTGTTTCATTTGAAATGCAGGGGATTTCACTTGGAGATGCAAAATGTGCTGCGTGGATGGAAAATCCATATGACAACTCAGCTGGAATGTCTCATAAGACGACATACAGTCACGTGAAAAAGTAAGTACACCCAATGTAAAGTTTTGACTTTTTCAACATATTTCAACATACAGCTATTTGATCTTCATTTCAACAATATTGATAGATATGGGTGATATAATATAACAAATATCATGAAACATTTACATTTTGTAGTCCATTGTATAATTTAAATAATCATAAATGCAAATTTCGCATGTGGAAAAAGTAAGTGCACCCTTGGGTCTAATAGGTGGTATTGCCCCCTTTGGCAGAAACAACCTCAAGTAGGCGTTTCTTATAACCGTCTACCAGTCTCTGACATCGAATGGGAGAAATTTTTGCCCACTCCTCCATGCAGAATTCTTTCACTTGTGCGAAGTTTGAGGGGTTTCTTGCATGCACAGCTCGTTTCAAATCCCCCCACAACATCTCGATGGGATTTAGATCCGGGCTTTGACTTGGCCATTCCAGAACCCTCCATTTGTTTCTTTTCAGCCATTCCTTGGTGGATTTACTGGTATGTTTAGGGTCATTGTCATGTTGCAAGGTCCACCTTCGGTTGAGCTTCAACATTCCGACAGATGGCGACACATTATCTTCAAGCACCCTCTGGTACAATGAAGAATTCATCGTGGATTCTATGATGGTGAGCTGCCCAGGCCCTGATGCAGCAAAGCTGCCCCAAACCATAATATTTCCACCACCATGCTTTCCAGTTGGTATCAGGTTCTTGTGGTCAAATGCTGTCTTTGGTTTTCGCCAAACATGTCTTCTGGTACTGTGGCCAAATAGCTCTACCATTGACTCATCTGTCCAGAGCACATTGTTCCAGAAGTGCTGGTCTTTGCCTCGGTGTTCATTGGCAAACTTTAGTCTTGCCCTGATGTTCTTTCTGGACAGCAAAGGTTTCCTCCTGGCACACCTCCCATGTAGATCAAATTTGTGCAGCCTCTTTCTAATGATAGACTCGTGCACTTTGACATCAACAGTGGCAAGAGCTACCTGTAGGTCCCGTGATGACATTCTGGGGTTCTTAGAGACTTCTTTCAGCATCTTGCGGTCTGCGCTCGGGCTGAACTTGCTGGGGCGGCCTGGCCTGAACAAGTTGGCAGTTGTTTGGAATCTTCTCCACTTGTAGATGATCTTCTGGACAGTCGAATGATTGATTTCAAATTGTTTGGGATCTTTTTAAATCCCTTCCCAGACTTGTAGGCTTCTATAACCTTCTTTCTGAAGGCCTCAGAGAGCTCTTTTGATCTAGGCATGGTGACGCCACACACTTCAACAACAAAGAGCAAACCAAACTAAATGTCTGAGGTTTAAATAAGACAGGTTCCTCCAAAATCCTCTCTAACGATGTTCTAATCATTTGCACCTGAGCTGGTGCACCTGATTCTAATTTTCGGTATTTGAAGTAGTGATAAATGTAGGGGTGCACTTACTTTTTCCACATGCGAAATTTGCATTTATGTTTATTTAAATTATACAATGGACTACAAAATGTAAATGTTTCATGATATTTGTTATATTATATCACCCATATCTATCAATATTGTTGAAATGAAGATCAAATAGCTGTATGTTGAAATGTATTGAAAAAGTCAAAACTTTACATGGGGTGTACTTACTTTTTCATGTGACTGTACATGTCATTGAAATAGGCTTTTTGATGTCCTCACAAGGAAGGCTAATAACCCCGAAAGCAGATAAATAAATCAATTAAATGAAGGACTATGCAAGCATGAGCAGAAACGGACCCAAATGCAATACCCTCTCCTCTGTCGAGTGTAATAACACCACTAATGATAATAGCATAACATTCATCTTATTACAAAACAATATTAATACCAACAAGAATTCTGAGTATTGCGCTGCAATACATGTCCCCTACCAAATTTCAAAGTGCCATAACTTTGTCAAAAATGATCGAATATGCAAATTTATGCACGGTTGATGCTGGTTTTCAAACTTGATCTGAGGTATGCTGAGACACATCTGAGTCACGCGTCGCCTCATTAATAAGCCCGCAAGGTCGCTCCGTGGAGCAACCTGCACGTATTGCACTGTGTGAATTATATAATTACCAACTCCCGGTCTGAGGTACTAGCGATTCAAGAGATATCCTTTTTTTTTTTTATATTTCCGTTTAATTAACGATATCTGCCAAACTACGTGACCTATCGCAAATTTCAAAAGGACATTTTAGTAGACTGACATGCTGAACAGATCTGTGAAGTTTCCCCTCGATTGAATCAAAAATGAGGGAGGAGCTCGGTTTTAAAGGTTAATGCTTAAAAACGTCATAACTCTGAAACTATGTGACGCATTCCGTCATGCTCGCTGACTTTTTTGTTCGACATGAGTATGCGATTCTGCCTGCAAAGTTTGGGCTCGATCTGTTCAACCGTTGCAGAGACAAAGGGGTTTTCGTGTTTTCACGAAAAACAATATGGCGGCCGAACCACGTGACCTGTGACGTCATAATTACCATTACAATATTCCACAGACCGAGTCCCCCCTACGGTGAAAATTTGATCTCAATCGGTCCTATTATTGCAGAGAAAATATTTTTTAAATGAAATTAAAACTTAAAATGGCACTGAGTTAAGGATCATCAGAATTATCAGAATTCCCAAAGTTCAAAGTGCCATAACTTTGTCAAAAATGATCGAAACGTCGTGAAGTTCGAACTTGAACTGTAACTTATCATGAGGAAACCATGTGTCAAGTTTGAAATCATTAGCATTAAGCGTTTAGAAAAACAGTCCGGAAAACTGTTCTTTGCTTGACGGACTGATGGACTGATGGACTGACGGACTGACGGACTGACAGACTGACGGACTGACAGACTGACGGACTGACAGACTGACGGACTGACAGACGGAGGGACGGCGTGCAAACCTATTGTCCCCTCTGGTGTACACCGGTAGGGGACTAATAATATCCCCTCACCACAAGGGGGTTTTCTCCTTGGACAAACGATGTATTAATTTAAAGAAATAGGTTATCGTTGGGCAAGCCCTCAGGAAGTAAAAAAGGGAAAATATTATTATAATATATATATATATATATATATATATCTATATATATATATATATATATATATATATATATATATATATATATATATATATATATATATATATATTGGGGTGGTCCACAGAAAGATGTAATATTTAATACTATTAAAAATCCATGCTCCACAAGGCTGCCCTTGTTCCTATATTTATAAAGATCATATGAACCAAATATGAGGTCAATTGGAACTTATTTAGAGGTTTTTTTTGTTTTTTTAAAATACTGAATCGACGCTCGTGAAAGAGCTGACAACCACGAGGGAAAGACAGCACAGGGGGACCACGAGGGAAAGACAGTACAGGGGGAAACATTCATTAAAACACATTCAACAAAAAGACATCCAGGAACACAGTACAGGGGGACCACGAGGGAAAGACAGTACAGGGGGACCGTGAGGGAAAGACAGTACAGGGGGACCGTGAGGGAAAGTCAGCACAGGGGGACCACGAGGGAAAGACAGCACAGGGGGAAACATTCATTAAAACACATTCAACAAAAAGACATCCAGGAACACAGTACAGGGGGACCACGAGGGAAAGACAGTACAGGGGGACCATGAGGGAAAGACAGTACAGGGGGACCGCGAGGGAAAGACAGTACAGGGGGATCACGATGGAAAGACAGTACAGGGGGACCGCGAGGGAAAGACAGTACAGGGGGATCGCGAGGGAAAGACAGTACAGGGGGATCGCGAGGGAAAGACAGTACAGAGGGACCGCGAGGGAAAGACAGCACAGGGGGAAACCTTCATTAAAACACATTCAACAAAAAGACATCCAGGAACACAGCACAGGGGGACCGTGAGGGAAAGACAGTACAGGGGAACCGCGATGGAAAGACAGCACAGGGGGACCGCGAGGGAAAGACAGTACAGGGGGACCACGAGGGAAAGACAGTACAGGGGGACCGCGAGGGAAAGACAGTACAGGGGGAAACATTCATTAAAACACATTCAACAAAAGAACATCCAGGAACACAGCACAGGGGGACCGCGAGGGAAAGACAGTACAGGGGGACCGCGAGGGAAAGACAGTACAGGGGGAAACATTCATTAAAACACATTTAACAAAAAGACATCCAGGAACACAGCCGAATATGTATTGCTCAAAAATAACATTTTTTATTTATCCTGTTTTTTTCAGATGGCAGAAACTCACAGCTCTTCCACAGTTTGGTTGCTGGGCAAGTCTGAAAAGGAAATAATATGTGGGGGACTACCAACCAAAGGACACACATTGCAGAAAATGGTGTACCATCACATACAAGAACACCATACAGTTCGTGAAAGTGCCAAACTTAGTGTACAAGCTGTGTGTGCATACTGGGAGAAAGCACGAATTCCAGTGTGGAGAGTAGATTCCTGTGAGCACCAACTTTTGAAGTTGTATGATGCCTCCAAACTGGTAAAGAAAAATAGAACCAAGACATTCGAAAACTATAGAGTGAAGGAGCAGATGTTCAAAGATGATCTTCAATCCCTCTTCGATATCTCACCAAATGATGCGCTTGAGAAAATGACGAATGAAGAAGACAAAGCATTCCTTATCATGCAGCGTGAGGATCCCTCAAGTTCACGTATGCGATCTGTGGACAACACTCTGGCAGTGAAGGAGAACAGAAAGCATATCAGGCTTGAGAATGAAGATAAAAGAAAGAAGAAACATGCTGCTGAGACTCCAACAGCAATGCAATCTGTTCCATCAACATCGGCTCTGGTTGATGATGATGATGAGTCTGAGATTGAAAGCTCCGATTCAGGGGACAATGAATTCAAACTCCAAAGTCCATCTTCTGCCAAACAGGAGAAAAAGGCTCCCATCAAGGTGATCACTCCAGCAATAGTGGCAACTCTGGACAGAGTAAATCTCTCAGATCGGCATGCTATGTTTGTGGCCAGTGCTTTTGCACAATCTCTTGGTCATACCATTGAAGACAAGTGCAAGCCAACAATAATAAATAATTTGAGTATTTGAAAATAGATAATTATCTATGAATTGATGTATGATGCTAAAAATTCTGTGTCTTATTATTCATTAAAATTTGTCAACATTTTGAGCAACCTCTAAATATTGTCTAATCAAGATCAACATTTCCCCACAAATTACTTTCTTCAATAGGAATAGGGGCAGGATTGTGGAGAAATGACAAGCGTTACCCTTCGGTCCCCCGTCGTTGAAGTGATGTGAGTTGACAAAGTGGAAGACACTAGGTGCCCATCTTCGATTTTGATGTGGCGACCCAATTTTCAATAGCGTTCTCCCTTATGCGTAGATACACCCACACACCAGATTATAAGTTGGTACTTCGCTTATTTTTCAAGATATTTCGCTCACAAGGTTCAGACATATATATGGTGCCGGCCATCTTGGATTTTGACGTGGCGACCCAATTTTCAATAGCTTTCTTCCTTATGCCTGGATACACCCACACACCAGATTAGAAGTTGGTACTTCGCTTATTTTTCAAGATATTCCGCTCACAATGTTCAGACATACATGGCGTCAGACATACATGGCGGCGGACATCTTGGATTTTGACGTGGGTTGCACCCACACACCAAATTAGAATTCGGTCCTTTGCTTACGCACGCACGCACGCACGCACGGACGCATGCACGCACGGACGGAGGGGAAAACCATAGTCCCCCTTTCGCTCCGCGGTGCAACGGGGGACAAAAATCCAATCTTCAAATTTTTGGACCACCATAATATATATATATATATATATATGTATATATATATATATGATGAGGTTTATCTATAAGAGTGGCAGCTTGGCTTGCATAAATAAAAAGCTCATACTGCTCACTAATTCTTCATTTAATTGACTTATTTATCTGCGTTCAGGCGTATTAGCCTTCCATTGCGAGGACATCAAAAAGCCTACTTCAATGACATATATGTCGTCTTATGAGACATTTCAGTTGAGTTGTCATCTGGATTTTCCATCCCTGCAGCACATATTGCATCTCCAAGTGAAATTCCCTGCATTTCAAACATATATATATATATGTATATATATATATATATGTATATATATTTACGTGTATTGTGGTAGGTAATGAAATACCGTAGTCAAGGTAGAATTGTATAGAGTAGCATGCTCCATATGCCACCAAGCCACTTCTATGTATTTAAGTTAGGACCGGATGTCCGTGTAAGCGTTAAGTGTCTCCATGCGAGGAGTGGAGCTATGTGAATTAGTTAGGGCCTATGGATAAATTCCCAGTGTGTAATTGCCTGTGTGATTTTTCCCTTCGTTCTTATAAAGCACACTCGGCTATCCATGCGACCGGCCCATGATTAAAATAATATAATCACAGACGGTACCCAGACACTATGACACCATCCAGCCGAAGCTTCACAATGGGTGCCAAGTGTGGCCATGAGGCCATGCCCCAAAGGACGATTGGTTGGGACAATTTGATGGCGCTCGGTGATTGGAGGGCGGGTGACGTCAGAGAGAACGTTCAAAACAATCGGAGCAACAAGGGAAAGCACCGCAATGTTCTCTCTCTATGCTCTTTCTGTCCCTAGCTGGTAGTAGGTGATCGCATTCACTCTCTCTATTCTGGCATTGGTGATGACGGATGCATCCCTCTCTCTCTCTCTCTCTCTTGGTCCGGGCTCTGGGTACGAGCAGTCGCATTCTCTCTCTGTGTTCCTCGCACGGTAAAAGGCGGTCGCATTTGCATTCAGTCTCTCTGTTCCGGGCGTTGGTGAAGACGGAGCATCTATCTATCTATCTCTATCTATCTCTATCTCTATCTCTATCTCTATCTCTATCTCTATCTCTATCTCTCTCTCTCTCTCTCTCTCTCTCTCTCTCTCTCTCTCTCTCTCTCTCTCTCGCAGGTTTTCACCCCGGCAGGACACTCGTGACTGCTGCGCTTCATGTCGTGCGCGCCTGGGACGTTCGGGACGGTTGGAGCTTGATGCAGCCAAACGAGAAGGACCCGACTTTGCGCCATTGCGTGTTTTACCGCGCAGGGACGTGGGACCTGTAACGGCCCCAAACTGTCATGGAAACCGGAGTTTAGTGGCTGCACGACATCTGACATTTATTTTTTATTTTATCATTCCCCTTGTTCATATACGAGTCTATGTGTAGGCGCCTCAATAAGGAATTAAGTTAAAGTACATTCATTTTTGTTGTCCTGGCATTATTTTCATTAAATCATTATTTGTCGAATCTTACTTTTCTTGGTTTGTGGATTTTGCTGTGCCGTCTGTCTCTGTGCCAGTGGGGATCGGATAACCTCCCATGTGCAGTCCATCCGTGCAGGTAAGGACCTTGGTATCCTACCCCCCCCCCCCTCCACCATGGAAGGTGAATTGAGGTTGTGTTTTCACCACGGCAGGACGTTTCAAAAAGTTATGGATGAATTCCGATGAAATTTGGTTTTTAGAGGTTGGATGTTTGACCAAGGCGAATTGATTCGATTTTGGCGAAGATCCGCATCCTGACACCAGAATTTTGTTCGGGATTTTTTAAACTATTGAGCGATAGGGCTGAAACCGATATGTAGCACGATATCTCAAAAAGTTATGGACGGATTCAGCCGAATCTTGGTGGACAGGTTGAATGTGCGACAAGGACGAATCAATTCGATTTTGGTGAAGATCTGGACCCGGATATAGAATTTTTTATTTTTTTATTCGAGTGATTCTTCACCATTGAGTACAACAACAACAACATGCATTTTAAAAGGCCATTTTCCCTGCTAGAGCGGGGGTTAGCCTTGCGGTCCCCATGACAATCTTCTCCATTTTGCCCTATTTTCTGCATCTCTCCTTGTTAACCCCCTTGCCCACATTTCTTCTTCCACGATCTTTAGCCAAGTCTTTCTCGGTCTTCCCCGTCTTCTACTTCCTTCTACATTCATTTCCATCACTCTTCTCAACCAGTCACTTTCATCCTTCCTCAACACATGACCAAACCATCTCAACCTGTTCCTCTTCACAGCATCAATCACAGGCTCTATTCCCATCATCTTTCGCAATTCATCATTTGTCTTCCTCTCTCTCAACGATACTCCGCACATCCGTCGAACCATTCGCATTTCCACCCTTTCCAACCTTCGTTGCTGCTCTACGTTCATTACCCATGTCTCGCTCCCATAAATCATAACACTTCTCACACATGCAGCATACACCTTTCCCTTCAGCTTCAACGACACTCCCCTCATCATCAGCACGCCACTCAATTCCGGAAACTTCTTCCATGCACATCTCACTCGAGCAACCGTTGCCGAGTCTGATCCACCTTCTCCATTCAGCATGTCTCCGAGGTAGCAAAATGTTTTCACACCTTCCAGCTTCACACCGTCTCCAAGATCCAACTCAACATTTCCTCCATCTGCAGCTCCCTCTGTGCACACCTTACATTTGAATGTAGCTGCCACACTGGTTAATGACCCTCTCAGACCACTACATTTTTGATGAACCCACTCAGCGCACATTGTACACTGAATGGAGTTCACTCCGACACCCTTCCTACACACAGCACAGGGCCACTTCCCAGTTCTTTCCACCTCACCACATGCTTTACCACTTGCCATCACCTTCGTCTTTCCGATATTCACCTTCAGACCTTTTGTCTCCATACATTCCTTCCACGTGTTCATCTTTTCCTTCAGTCCATCCATACTTTCCGCAATCAACACCAGATCATCTGCATACAACAACTCCCACGGTAAACCCTCCTTTACGTTCTGAGCCAGCACCTCCATCACAGCTACAAATAGTAGTGGACCTAGTACCGACCCCTGATGCACTCCCACCTTCACCTCAAACTCACCACTGTTCCCGTCCTTCGTCCTTACAGCTGTGCGCGCTCTTTTGTACATTGCCATCACTACTCTGATCAACCATTCCTCCACTCCTAACTTCCTCAATGCCCATGTCAATACTTTGCGTGGAACCCGATCGAATGCTTTCTCCAGATCAACAAACCCAAGAAACAACTTCTTCCTCTTCTCCATGTACTTCTCCTGCAACTGCCTCACAATGAAAAGCGCGTCTGTCGTTCCTCTTCCTGGCATAAATCCTAACTGCATTTCGTCGATCTTCACTTTCTTCCTTATCCTCCTCTCCAACACCCTTTCCAATACCTTCATCCTTTTCAATACCTTCATGGGCATGACAACAATGAGCACAAACATCAGAACCAACCAAGGAACGCTCTGTTACTGTACAAGGAATGACAGAAGAATCTGACCAACAACTGATGGAAAACTGGGAACAGATGTTTGAGTGAAGGCTAAGTTTATAGCACAGAGAGAGCCCTCAATATATTCACCATTGAGTGATAGGGACAAACTCGATATATAGCATGACATTTCAAAAAGTTGTTGCTGACTTGTGAGAAAACTTGGAGAATGAGTTGGGTAGTTGACAAGAATAAGCTGATTAGCTTTTGGTTCAGATCCGATTCCAGATATGAAGCATCAGTGGGATATGAAACGTAAACTGTTCAGCCTGGTGGAGGTATGCTCTCTTCCGAGTGTAGTTCTAGTCGTGAATTTGTTAACTCCCATTTTATTGATTTGAAAGTTAGCAGTTTAGGGAGATCTGTTTCGAAAATTAAATAAATGAAGAACACATTGAAGCATCTGGACATCCCATGATGTGAAGAGCACGCAAAAGCTGGATAGATGGCAGAATAAGATGAGAGAGGGTATTTGATTCTTCTTTTCGGAGCATACTTTGGTGCTTGATGGACAGGCTTGTTGGTCTCTCGTGATGAGGATCATCACGTGATTTTCCTGCCTTAAAGTTGAAACCACAGACACACACACCCCAAATTGCCCTGTTGTTCCGAAGTAACGTAGTTGTTGCAAGTGATCCGGGTTTATTGAGCTGAATCACCAAGCGAGCATTCCCAAACATCCCCTGACGATGTGGCCAAACCATTAGCATTGTAATCAGGCCCTGTTTTGCTCCCACCGATCTCATTGCGATTGCATGATGGCAGCATAAAAAGACGTATAAATACGTGCATGCCATAAAGCAGATGCCATGTCTCACTGTGGGGTGTCTGCAAGCAGAGTGCTGCTGAGTTAATGTGCTCGGACAAGTGTCCTTGATTAAAATTCACTTTTTTCAGCGCTGTGCAACTTTGGGATCATACTTAACCCTTTGTTCAGGTTGCTATGGCCTCAGAGGGAACATGGTAAGAATGACAACAAGACAGTTCTTCTTCTGCAGATCCAGATTTCACCAAGTCTTCCTGTGGGATACAACGGCAAAATGGAACACGATGTGTGTCGATAACGACGAAGTGAGAGGATTCTTCGCAGGATCCATTTCTATTTGATATCCCTGGGAGAGAAGCTTGATTATACAGCCTTGAAATTGGTTTATCTTTATATTTATTTTAAGTTTACAGATTTGTATCCTGAGGAAGAAAAAAAGTGATAAGTGAATGAACTAATAATCTAGATCTAGGGCCAGGTTGCAAGTCAGTAAATTGGGGAGATACGATATCTCGTTTGGTCGTGTGCTCATCACCGAGGTGTCTCATCTTTCTTTTGATCCCAACTGAGTCTGATTTAACTATAGGCTGATGTTCTGTTGGAAGTCCAGCAGGAGGACTCCGCCGGCCTTTGATTCGGGACATCAAGCTGGCTATGCCGTCTGCATTTAATCGGAGGCCAGTTAAAAAGAGTATGATATTGCATGCCAATTGTCTGGCCCAATTCCCTGCTTGGATCTTTTTGTCTAATTAGCACTTGGTGGAAGTGCTTGGGTGTGGATACGAACATGATTGATGGACGAAATTGCGTTTAGTCTTCCTAGGTTTCCTTGTGCAGCGGACTCTCACTACGATTGGTTCGACGAGCTCTCCGTCCTCATGAAAATGCGTTAGCGAGGATTCAGCGACATTAATATATAATAGAGGCAGAAATATGAATTTCAATTTTCTTCCTTCACAATTTTTTAAGGTTCGTGGGGAGCCTTGTGCTTGCAGTTCAAGTGACACACGTAAAAGTGGGCCACTTTGAGCTCAGCATGTGACCTGATCCTACTGCGTCGGACGTTGCAGAAACGATCCGGCCCTGGCCAACTATGCATTGTGTTTCCTCTCCCAAAGACCTTGGCCTCTACATGTCGCATGCCAGGCTCTCCACGGTTCTGAAGGATCGCTTGTCTCGTGCCCGCCGAGGTCCTGTACAGCCGGCAGAAGGTCAACCGCTCACATGCAAAGAATATAAAACATTCCAAGTTTGATTCCCTTGCGAACTTTTATTAACTTAAACAACGCATATATTACCAGTGGCCCTCACAAGCATGGCTCCTCTTTTCTTACCTGGACTCTTCCTCTCCTTCAAATTTGCACCTTTATTCTTCCACAATCGGACAGAGTGGAGATAGACACTGGTGTGCCTGTGTGGAAATTGATGAATCACTTCAATCTGAAATTACCCATGAAACATGGACCTTGGGATGCTGGAAACCCATCCTCACACATCGCAGTAGACATAAACACATTGGAGAAGCTTCCTTACTTTGCTTTCCATGTTTGAGGAAAGGAAAACTTTCAATCGCTCATCTAATTCTTCAGGATCTAAATGAAATGCTGCTTTCTTGAAACAGCCAAGGACTTCTTCAACATACAGACCAAGGTTTCACCTTTCATGGAAAGCTTTCAGACACTGTTGTAAACGTCCATTAAGCAGCCTCTCCTTTCACAGGAAACGTATGACACACTATTGTGTGGTTTTTATTGTGAATGGGCGGTATGTTGAGCGGCGACAGAAGAAACTGTGGAGCTGCAGGAAAATAGCAGTCTATTAAACCAGAGATGGGAATGTCTACTTTTACTCAGGTGCTGAAAGCCAGGACAGTAAGCAGCCCCCTGGAAGTTTACACTACAAAGCATAGCCAATCACAGTGTATCGCCACTACACCTTGCATTTGTTCAACTTCGCTCCAAAAACGCTAAGTCGTGAATGCTGTGTATTTTTTTTAGCCAATTCCAAAATGATTTTTCTTTACCTCTGACACTGAAAGTGGATGGAGGTTATGTTTTCACCCCTGTTTGTCTGTATGTTTGTCTGTCTGTCTGTCTGTCTGTGAGAAGGATATCTCAAAACGTTCTGTACGGATTCGGCCAAAACTTGGTGGATGAGTTGGGTAGGTGACAAAAACAAGCCTATTAGATTCTAGTTCTGGTCCGGATGCAGATCCAGCCCATCAGTGGGATACAAAACATAAATTGTTCAGCCTGGCGGAGGTACGTGCTCTACCGGGTGCCGTTGTAGTTATCTTTGTTAACTGAAAAATCGAAGATTTCTCTAGTATATTGGTCGGTTGAGTTTGTTATTCTGTCTGTTTGTCTGTTTGTTTGTTACTCATCTACAGCTAACAATTCTAAACTGATCATCATGAAACTTCACCAAGTTGTAGAGGTCATCACATTGAGAAGCCTATTGATTTTGAGGTGAAAGGTCACCTGAAGGTCAAATTTATAAAATCGACATTTTTCATACAATTGAATTGAAATTTGAACAATATTTGCATATTGGGTCACTGATTTGCGAAGTCAACTATTTTTAAGGTCAAAAGGTCAAATATCAATTCTAAGTCAAACTACTAAAATCATCAATTTTCATCTGAAAAATCATAAATTTTAATCTTATTGACCCGAGCTTTGATTAAGATCGTCAATTATACTCTTAATAAAATGGACAATTTGATGTATCCATGGCAACATTTATTTTGGGGAGGGGTGGATTTTGCAAGTATCGTGCTCTGCATGACGTCTTCTTGTTTTATTATTATTATTACTTCTTACCTTCTGCCATTCAGCCTGGTATTGGCTTAGCAGTTTGGGTGCCGGCTTGGGATCCGAGGATCCTGGGTTTGAATCCTGGTCGATCGCTGAATTAACACCAGGGGGTGTTGACTCAGCCCGTCAATCCTTCTGAGGTCGGCAAATTGAGTACCAGCTCACTGGTAATTCCCTGTGTGTCGCAAGAGGCGACTAACAGGGTTGGTGGCAGGAACAGCATCCGGCCATAAAACATTGCTTCAAAAAGGGGACCAAGGTGCACAAAAAAGGCCAACCCCTGCTCTGCGGGGGGGAAATGGCCTCTAAAGGTGGTTCTTATCTTCTGCCATTCGCTGCCTTTTTTACTGATCATATTTGCATGTTCTTCGAGTGTCCGCCTCTTCCCTTCTGACATTTTGTTTCCATTAAAACTCTCTGATCCTCTTTTGTTGAATTGCTCCGTGAACGTCGACATTGTCTTTATTTATAAAGATATAATGGGTAAATTTTTTTTGAAGTGGATTCCAAAGAGCTGCATTGCTAATAACAAGCTACAACAGTGTAAAGCACCAAAGATAAAAATAGTATTCATAGAAAGATTTCACGGATTTGAGATTTATCCATTTATCACTCAAATCCCATGAGAGAATCGGGGCACTGCAGAAATATAATACTGTATTTATAATTTTGTTCTTGAAATAGTTGTTCTTGATAAGTAGAACAACGAAGTTTTGAAATAATGTGAGCTTTAGGATCTGAGCAATGAGCAATGGCCTGCTGTGCTGACGTGTAGGCCCTACCCTGATTCATAATTCTTCTGGAATCAACTCTATCGAAAATTATCTTTGTGACCTAAGATTGTGTTTACTTTCAAAATCCTTAGTGGAACCGACTTCCCCACAAGATTTCAGGTCTACTGCCCACCACAACCTCTTGGTATCTCCTGTTTCTACCTCTGAGATGTACTCCACCTGTTGAGACCCTTTTCTCAACGTTCTACAATTTCGAGCCGTCATGCTCTGATAGATCCATTTCTTTTCCTCCCACTATTTTTCTTCTGCCCCGTTTTGTCTGACAATCCACTGCACCTGTACTCCCCCCACAAATACTTTGTTCTGCTCTTCCATGAGGCTCCATACCTGTATATAAACAAACAAAATTGGTTCTATGGTTCAGGTAAACTTCATCAAAAGCCGCAAATTCCCAGAAACTTACTATTATGATATCTGAATCTGTCGGATCGATGTTTTGGTGAAATCCTGCATGCTACCTTATCATTACCTGGATAACAGAACCAAACACTTTGCACTAACCTATAATGTCCAACAAAGTATAACTATTAACATTTCCAACGGACATTATCTTCATAATCAGTAACCAATCATCATTCCAAATAGCCCTGTGTTTACTAATCACAGAACATACGATTACGGAAAGCTAAATGTTTGTTCTTGATGAATAAATATGATCATGGATTGATGAAATTAAAATGGGGTAACGTTACACAGGGTAGTAAACTATATAATACTAGCTGAATGCACCCGGCGTTGCCCAGGTTCTTTTTGAATGAGTTGTTAGAATAAAACGCGGCCTTGTGAAGCAGCGGAGTTTGACTATCCGGCCGTGGCCGCATTTCGTTCATTTACTACTATAATTCAGCTTTTACTTGCGGCCGTAGAAGATTGACTACTATAATTCAGCTCAGCTTTTAATTGCGAAATGGGCCCAGCCCAACCGAGGCGGCCTCGACCGGCCTCGCCACCTAGCCTATAACCTTCCCAGGGCCCGTCCCGACATTTTTTGTTTCAGAGGTTTCCTCCTATCTTTCACCGTTCAGGAGATTAGTGCATACAGACAAACAAACAAACAAAAACTTTCTTTTATTTATATAATAAATAATAATAATAATAATAATAATAATATAGAATATAGAAGAAGAAGAAGAAGAAGAAGAAGAAGACAAGCTTGTTTGTCCGTGTGTATGTGTCTGTCTGTCTGAAAAATTCTGTTCCACCCATTTGTTGGACAGTTCGTCTGAGTCCACCCACAAATTCTCCTTGGGGAG
This sequence comes from Myxine glutinosa, assembly GCF_964187855.1. Classification (NCBI taxonomy): domain Eukaryota; kingdom Metazoa; phylum Chordata; class Myxini; order Myxiniformes; family Myxinidae; genus Myxine; species Myxine glutinosa. Next base: position 189,127,318 of record NC_136264.1, on the reverse strand, counting down.
GAGGGGGTGGGGGGGGGGGCAGCAACCCCAAGAATAATGCAACCAGCAGCAGCAATAAGCTGCATATGAAATAATAATAAATATAAAAGGTCTTTGTCCGAGGTCGTTATTTATTATCCGCCATTGGACTTAGTCTGAAATGGGGGCTTATGGATTGGGTCTCGTCCTTCCGTCCCTGTGTCCGTCTTTCCGTGCGTACGTCCAGCCACATCCATATCACAAATATGGATAGACCGATTTTGTTCATACTTGGCACAAAGAAAAAACATGATGGTATGCATGTCATCGTTCTTTGAAATCAGATCAAAGATGGCCAGCTGGTGGCCATATTGTTCCTTAAACGTGTCCCCAACGATTTATCAGACGTGCATGGACCAATTTTGTTCAAACTTGGCACAGAGACAACACGTGAGAGTATACATATGCCGAAGATTTTGTTTTGTAATTCGACCAAAGATGGCCGACTGGTGACCTTTAATTCCATAGAGCAAAATTACTAAAACCATGGGGGCTATGACGTTTTATGTCTTTTTCGCTTTATTTTTAACAATGTGTATGTATGCATCAGGAGAGAGATAATTGGTTTCAGGTCATTTAATGTAACATATCTTTTTCACATATCTCGCGGGATTGTGAGTTGGACAAGCAACTGTGACGGGCCATGACCTGCTCATGGTTACATATCGTTTCCGCATATCTCACGGGATTGTGAGTTGAATAGGTGACCATGATGGGTGGGGAGGGGGTTTGAAGGCCTCATGTGTGGAGAGTATTGATGCCTTAGTGTTGGGAGGGGGTGCATGAGGACATAAGGTTGGAGAAGGGGAGGGAGCAAAGATAGGACAGAGTTGGAAGCAGAGGTTAAGGACTTGGGGTTGGTAGATGGAGGTTGAGAACTTTTGGTTGGAAGTCAGAGGTTGAGGACTCGGTGTTTGTGAGGGGCGTAGGGTGGGAGGTCACATTTTACATTTACGTGGAATTTCAATGAGCCCCTGTTTTTCATTTAAAATATATTCGCAGTGGTACCTGGCATTGCTCAGTGCTGTTAGAATCCTATTGGCATTTTGAAGATATCAAACTTTCTTTTTTTTTCCTATTTTTGTGTGGGCTGAAAAGACTTCCCTGCACTCATTAAGGAATGAGTCAGGGATAATTTAATATTTCCTTTCACATAGCTACAAAGGCTTAGGCACTACTAGAGAGATAAAAAATTTTTTTAGGTTTTCAATGAATCTCTGAAAGTTTGACGAAGATCCGTTTGGTCATCTCTGAGAAAAATGGTGACACACAGACACAGACAGACAGCCTAGCAAACATCTCTTATTGAAACAGATACAAAAAAATCACAAAGCTCAACCTGAATTCGCTTTATAAATCGTTTCTTCACAATGGTCGTGGTGATCTCAGCACACATTTCATATCCTCTTCCTGGCTTCTTCCCATTTGGCCCCCTTGAATGCCAGTGGATATAATGACTGTCCTTAATTTCCCCCTATGGCTGAAGTAAGAGATATAATGGAAAAGACCAAACGACTAAAATGGCAATGGGACAGGAGACATGGAAGATAACAAAAGAGAGAGAAAGAGAGAAGGAGGGAGAGAATGATGCGGAGAGAAGACACCCGATCGACAGTAATAACGGAATGGACATCGCTAGATGGTCTTCTGTTATTTCGTTTTCCAATTATGAGAGAGGAGCTGACAGACTATACCAAGGAGTTAACACCTGGATAAGAGTAACACCGGGACAGAAAGTTCTGGAATAATCACCTTGAGCTCTTTGTCTCACAATGCACCGAAAAGGGAAAAATACCGAATGATGATTTACATGTCAGGCCAGGAACATTTCCAATGGCCGTCATATTTAATAAGGCAACAAACACAAGGCGATTAAATTTTCTAAAACATTCCAACCATGACATTACTTTATGCTAAATAAGTTATTATTTGTAACAAATGTATCTGTGAGGAGTCCTTTACTGGTGCAGTAAAAATCACATGTAAATTAAAGTTCCTGATGAAATTCAGGGATTATTTCCTTACTTCATGGCTATTATGTAAAACCTAAATTGAAATACAGGTGAAGATTGAACTCGTATTGAAATTACCTTCCATAAATGTACTCGATCTCAAGAGGCTTGAATTTCAGCCATCACATGAAAATGCATGTTTCCGACTCAAAACACAACCTCGATCAGATAAAGACTGGAAGTCAATGATTTTATACCACTGGATATTGAACCCATTCACAAAGGGATGGGATAGACTGTTTCAATAAGTCTGTGTGAAGGTGAATGTGTGAGTCCGCACACATATACTTTCGTATAGATTGTTCATTCTCAGATCTACTGTAATCTATATACCTGAGGATCTGCATTGTTAAATGGTCAATCTTGTTTTCATAGAATTCAACAAAAAAGAGCAATCAGAGATTGCAGATCCTCGCCAGGACTTGTTTTATATGGTGTTTGTGCCGTTTGTGTGCTGGTATGCTGTGTAATTAATAATAGATGTAATTAATATGTTCAAATACATAAATTAATATGTTATGATATGTAATTAATGTTACTAACCATCATTAATAAAGAGATGTCATTAATAAGTTCAATACGTAATTATCATGTTCATATACAGAATTAATAAGTTTAAATCCATAATTAATTCGTTCAAGTACTAATTAATATGTTGAAATACAAAATTTATAGATTCAAATACATAATAAATAAGTTCAAATACAAAATTAATATGTTACAATACATAATTAACATTGCTGTACGTAATTAATAATGGATGTAATTAATATATTCAAATACATAACTAAATATGTTCAGATACGTAGTTAACATGTTCAAATACATAATTAACATGTTTAAATACATAATTAATATGTTAAAATATGTAAGTAATATGTTCAAATATGTAATTAATATGTTCAAATATGTAAGTAATATGTTCAAATACATAATTAATATGTTCAAATACATAATTAATATGTTCAAATACATAATTATTTTGTTCAAATACATAATTAACATGTTTAAATACATAATTAATATGTTAAAATATGTAATTAATATGTTCAAATATGTAATTAATATGTTCAAATATGTAAGTAATATGTTCAAATACATAATTAATATGTTCAAATACATAATTAATAAGTGAAATTACATAACTAACATGTTCAAATATGCAATTAATAATATATATAATCGATATAATCAAACACTTAATTAATATTTTGCAGTACGTAATAACTAAGTTACAATATGTAAATAATATGTTACAGTCTGTAACTAATATGTTAAAATGCATAATTAATATGTTCAAACACATAATTAATATGTTCAAATACATATTTAATATGTTCAAATACATAATTAATATGCTACAATACATAACCAATATGTTCAAAATATGTAATCAATATGTTCAAAATATGTAATCAATATGTTCAAAACATGTAACCAATATGTTTATTTAAAATCCATAATGAATATGTTCAAATATGTAATTAATAATACATATAACGAATATGTTAAAATACGTAATTAATAATACATGTAATGAATATATTCAAATACGTAATTAATATGTTCAAATACGTAACTAATATGTTCAAATAATAATTAATATGTTAAAATACATAATTAATATGCTACAATGCGTAACCAATATGTTCAAAATATGTAATCAATATGTTCAAAACATGTAAATAATATGTTCAAAATCCATCATGAATATGTTCAAATATGTAATTACTAATACATATAATGAATATGTTCAAATGCGTAATTAATAATACATGTAATTAATATGTTCAAATACGTAATTAATATCGTCAAATTTGTACTATGTTAAAATATGTAATTAACATGTTCAAATATGTAATAAACATGTTCAAATACGTAATTAATATCTCCAAATATGTCATTAATATGTTTAAATTTGTAACTAACATGTTCAAATATGTAATTAACATGTTAAATTTTAAATAAAATTTTGTATTTTTTGTTAACCTATTTTCGTTATTTTGAGAATTTTGAAGAAGAAGAAGACGGATGTGGACAAACGGATGTGGACGGATGTGTACAAACGGATGTGGACGGATGTGTACAAACGGATGTGGACGGCTTTGCATTTTCAGATGATTTATAGTTGTTGTTCTGTTCATTTAAACCAATTGCTAACATACGCTAATTATCTTTCTTCTGACCTTCTTTTCAAATCCACTCATTCATTTATTTATTCCCTGAATCATTTCTAATCCGTTTGAAATAACTATTCTTTACGCAAAGGAGATTGTGTGTGAAATCCTAAACGTGTCTCTAAATCTCTAAGTATGTTTTAAAATTTAAAGGCACCTTTTCATCGCCAACATATGAAAATCAATGCGTGAGTGGGGGGGGGGGAGGGGGAGGGGAGAGGTGGGGGAGGGGGGAGAGGTGGGGGGGGGGGGGTGAGAGGTGGGGATTGTCAATGCACCAAAAGTTTTCAATTTCATGCCATATGGGATTAGAACAGCAGTGCATTTCCAATAGAATACTTTGTCATTCTCCATGCACTCCGTATCGGCGATGGATCCCTGAAATAATTGACGAAATGCGGTACACATATACTATGGAGTTGTGTGAGGATGAGCGGAGCACAGCATACCTCTGGGAGAGATTGAATCAATGGCGGAAGCTGCAGGATGATAAGGCTCCCCGCTGGCAGTTCTCTTGCCTGGTCGAGGTGCGATGAGGCCACTGCGATGCAGAGATGTCAGCTTTTACAAATGTCAACACCACACTTGCACATCGTAAGGATGCCACATCAGGGCGCGGAGCAGAGTTTCCTGAAACTGAAGGCCTTCTCTGTTTATTTATTTATTTATTTATTTTACAATGACACTGGCTTCTCATAAAGGCTTCGGGACTTGGAATATTTGAAGGACAAGGATGTTGGGGGCATTCAATGCTCAAAAAGAAAATTGGCGAATTGGTTTTGAATGGTTTTCCATCACACCCAGTTTGTTTGTTGTTTGTGCTCAAAATGTTTATTTAAAATAAAAATTTAAGAGTTTCCAATATTGCATGACTTTTGGGAGTTTTCAAGGATATTTCAAGGATAAGCATCCATTCCATACGTCTGTCCCTCCCCGCCAAATTATCCGGAACCCTTTTTTATTTTCAATAATCTCATTTGTATGTCCATCTCTTGCCCACCAATTCCACTTCATTATCACCATCCTGGGCTTACAGAATGGTGTAGAGTTATACACACTCACCTCTAAGCTGTTGAGCATGGGTTTGAATCCCAACCCAGCTATAAACTGTCATCGCAGTGTTTCACAAGCAGGGTGATTCATCAATGGGTCATCGCTGGCACCTTGGCCAAATTCCAAATTCCTGCCCTAACCAGCAGAGGGCATTGAATCAGCGGCACCCCCAAGTCCTCAGCCAATGACACTACCCCGCAGCCTTGTGCTGCATACAAACGAAGAATCGCAATCATATTTATCATCCATTTTCTCCCTTTCAGCTCTACTGCGAACCTACTTCCTTATTCTTCGATTCAACTATCTCTTTGTTTACTTCTAGGGACAAGATAATATAGAAGGAACCACCTTTGGAGGCCATTTTTCCTTACAGAGCAGGGGTTGGCCTTTTTTTGGGCACCATGGTCCCATTTTTGAAGCAATGATTTACGGCCTGATGCCCTTCCTGCCGCCAACCGTGTGAGTCACCTTTTGCGACACACAGGGAATTACCAGTGAGCTGGTACTCAATTTGCACGACCTCGGAAGGATGACAGGCTGAGTCAACTCCCCTGGCGTTAATTCAGCGATCGATCGGGATTCGAACCCAGGATCCTAGAATCCCAAGCCAGCACCCTAACCGCTAAGCCAACACCAGGCTTGGCAAGATAATATAGAGGATGATGAACAACGCAATGTGGGCAAAAGCTGGCACACAAGCAAACACAACCGCACAGAAAACAAACCGGAGAACCATGGCAATGCCACTTCCCACATGCCCGATCGTCTCGGCCATCTTCGCCTCCGCCACCGAAGGTGGAAGGAGGTTAGGTTTTCACCCAAGTCTGTTTGTCTGTGAGCAGGATATTTCAAGAAGTTGTGGACGTATTCAGAAGAAATTTGGTCGACAGATTGCGTGTGTGACAAGGACGAATTGATTATATTTCTGTGAATATCTGGAGGCAGATGCGGCCTAGTAGTGATATACAAGACGGAAACTGTTCAGCCTGGTGGAGGTATGCACTCTACCGATCAGAGGTATGCACTCTACCGATCAGAGGTATGCACTCTACCGATCAGAGGTATGCACTCTACCGATCAGAGGTATGCACTCCACCGATCAGAGGTATGCACTCCACCGATCAGAGGTATGCACTCGACCGATCAGAGGTATGCACTCTACCGATCAGAGGTATGCACTCTACCGATCAGAGGTATGCACTCTACCGATCAGAGGTATGCACTCTACCGATCAGAGGTATGCACTCTACCGATCAGAGGTATGCACTCTACCGATCAGAGGTATGCACTCTACCGATCAGGGGTATGCACTCTACCGATCAGGGGTATGCACTCTACCGATCAGAGGTATGCACTCTACCGATCAGAGGTATGCACTCTACCGATCAGAGGTATGCACTCGACCGATCAGAGGTATGCACTCTACCCATCAGAGGTATGCACTCGACCGATCAGAGGTATGCACTCTACCGATCAGGGGTATGCACTCTACCGATCAGGGGTATGCACTCTACCGATCAGAGGTATGCACTCTACCGATCAGAGGTATGCACGCTACCGATCAGAGGTATGCACTCTACCGATCAGAGGTATGCACTCTACCGATCAGAGGTATGCACTCGACCGATCAGAGGTATGCACTCGACCGATCAGAGGTATGCACTCTACCGATCAGAGGTATGCACTCTACCGATCAGAGGTATGCACTCTACCGATCAGAGGTATGCACTCGACCGATCAGAGGTATGCACTCTACCGATCAGAGGTATGCACTCGACCGATCAGAGGTATGCACTCTACCGATCAGAGGTATGCACTCGACCGATCAGAGGTATGCACTCTACCGATCAGAGGTATGCACTCTACCGATCAGAGGTATGCACTCTACCGATCAGAGGTATGCACTCTACCGATCAGAGGTATGCACTCTACCGATCAGAGGTATGCACTCTACCGATCAGAGGTATGCACTCTACCGATCAGAGGTATGCACTCTACCGATCAGAGGTATGCACTCGACCGATCAGAGGTATGCACTCTACCGATCAGAGGTATGCACTCTACCGATCAGAGGTATGCACTCTACCGATCAGAGGTATGCACTCTACCGATCAGAGGTATGCACTCTACCGATCAGAGGTATGCACTCTACCGATCAGAGGTATGCACTCTACCGAGTGCCGTTCTAGTTTCCTTTTGATTCTCTGGAACTCGACACATTTTTCGAATTCCCCTTTAGATCTATCCTTACATCTCTCCTCGAATAGGAAAGGGAAACCTAATTTTCTCCTTTGCATCTTTTTTTTGCAGGAGCGAGGCTCATGTAAGAGCAAGGTATAACTGACAGTAGAACAAACATCAAGGAAATGAATGGAGGAAGAGAGGAAACCCTGAAACTAGCAGTTACGTGGAAGATGGTTTGTTTCGGAAAGGTTAATGAGGGTCGTAAAGATCACGAGTCAAAATTGGGGGTGACAACAAATGGTGGTATGGATCGCTTTCTTTGGGTCCTGGAGGGAAGAGTGAAACAGAAAAGCTTCTGGACGGAGGTTCATAAGATAAGATTGAGATGCGAGGAACAAAGTCGACATGTGCACAGTCACGTGCAATCTTTGTATCAAACAATTACAATCACACATCATTCATTCCTTCATTTCTGAGCCATCCTCTTCAAATTTGGCATGGTGGTACCATGGTCCGATACACCAAGACCCTTTGTTTTGTTGTTTTCGATTTTGGCCCTGCTCCAATTTCAATGAATCAAAACAGAAACGCTAAAAATCACACATTTCGTCTTGGCATCTCTGGTCTTTGAGTCGACAAACATTAAATTCCCACGAAGGTGCTTCCTCACAGCCCTTATAGAAATGCAGAGACATATTCTGGATCATACATGGGTCAAAGGTCAAATCGATTGCAAAATTCAGCTTTGTTTTTTTGTTGTTTTTTTTTCTCACCAAGCCTCTTTTTTCATTGAATCTTGACAAAAAATTCGCAAAACATTACCCGACCACAGCCTCGACACAAAAATGCTTTTCGATATTGGTCTGGGGTCTTCCTTTCAGTTTCACAGGGGGTCAAAGTTCAAAATGGGTTGTACAATCATGGATTTTGGTCTCGCGAGCCACCATGCATACACCAATCCAGACACGACTTTGCACAAAAATGCATTGCCACCTCACCTTCAGAACAAAGCAGGTAGACATTGGTCTAGTGGCTTCCTTTTTAATTTTTCAGGGAGCAAAGTGGATATATAGGAGTTGTTGTGAGGGTAGGTGGGGAGCCCAATTGCATCGGCTCGTGAAGGATTGTGGTTCTTGTCCTTACATCTTCCTGTCAGGACATTTCCCTTGTCATGCTTTCATTTGTACGTATCCATTTCAAACTCCTCTGCACATCCCAGCTTAGTGTTTTGGTGCAACGACCTTTAAACTGCATACGGTTGGATAATATGTGCTGAAAATGTGGGCAAAACAAACCACATCACACGAAGCTCAGCAATTGATGGGTCGGTTTGCTCTCTTGTGTGATGATAACCAGTTGTTTTCCCTTCAAAGTTGTAATTAATATTCAAACTGTCATTCATTTATCCTTGTTTCTTAATCTCCCTCTTCCCCTGATATTTTGCCATGATGTAAAGGTCATCACAATGTTCTGCTTTTGTTTTGTTTTCAATACCAGTTGAATGCTTGTGGCGTTTTTCAATTGTTTTGTTTTTTTTTCAATACAAATCACATGCAAAGGACTTGGACATGCAGAGCCCGCAGCATACTTTTAGAGGAGTTGTAAGGAGGTTCGAAGTCAATAGACAAGCCGACATGCTAGCGTGCGGGATCCCAGAGTCATGAGGCGTGCTCTCAGATGGAATCGGCCATTTTATTGATTCCGTTTCTAAATTAGAACGACACTCGGTAGACAGCGCACACCTCCGCCAGGCTGAACAGTTTATGTTTTGTATCCCACTGAGTTGTTAGTGGATATTACCTCTCTGCCAAATTTCGTCCGAATCCGTCCACATCGTTTTGAGATATCTTGTTCACAGACAGACAGACAGACAGGTGTGAAAACATAACCTCCATCCACCTTCGGTGGCAGAGGTAGTTGGCGAACTTCCAGCTATCCAAGGTGATGTAGTCCTTTGACGTATTTACAGTCTTGACAAATTTACAGGACAAAAATATTGGCACCCTTGCACTTTTTCAAATAATACACCATTTCTTGCAGAAAATTGTTGAAATTTAAAAATATTTTGTGTCCACATTTGTATTTCGTTGGTTTGCAGTGGAACAAAACAAAAAAAGCTGAAAAAATTACTAAATCTTAGCTTATTCCACACAGAAATCCTAAAATGGCCTGAACAATATTAAAGGCACCTTTTAGAAGTTGTTATAAATAATTATACTTCAAGCAGGTGATTCTCCTATATTTTGTAATTGAACTCACCTGTGATGAGAAGTAGGCGCCTGCAATATAAAAATCACTCATTCAACCAGTTTGAATATAGAAAAGGAGTCATTTTGCTGTTTGGTTACACTGTGTTTACCGCAATGACCATGGGGAAAAGAAAGAAAAACAGAGAATTGTCTGAGGAGGTCTGACACAAGATTGTAGCCAAGCATGGACAATCTCAAGGCTACCTGTGTCCACCGTACGCAATGTTTGAGGAAGCTTAAGGCCCATGGCACTGTAGCCAATCTCCCTGGACGTGGCCCCTAGAGAAAACCTAATCGAACATTGCAGTGAAAGATTGTTCAAATGGTGGAGAAATCACCATGATCAACTGCCAAACAGACTCACTCTGACCTTCAGACACAAGGTACGACCGTTTTAATTTGCACCATCCGTCGCCAACTCAATGAAAAGGGGTTCTATGGTAGGAGACCCAGAAGGACCCCACTGCTGAGAGAGAGACACAAGAAAGACTGACTGGAGTTTGCCAAAATACACCTGAACAAGCCAAAACCCCTAAGGGAGAATGTCCTGTGGACAGATGAGACCAAATTCGAGCTTATTGGTGAATCACATCATCTCTATGTTTACAGAAAACAAAATGAAGCTTTCAAAGAAAAGAACACCTTCCCTACAGTCAAACATGGAGGAGGTTCAGTGATGTTTTCGGATTGCTGTGCTGCCTCTGGCACTGGGTGCCTTGAATGTGTGCATGGCATCATGAAATCAGGAGATTGCCAAATCATTTTGGAGCGCAATGTTCAACCCAGTGTCAGAAAGTTGGGTCTCCGTCAAAGGTCATGGGTCTTGCAGCAGGACAATGACCCCAAATACACTTCAAAAAGCACCCAGGAATGGTTCAAGAAAAATGCTAGACTGTTCTGAAGTTTCCAGCAATGAGTACAGATCTAAATCCCATCGAACACCTGTGGGGAGATCTGAAAACAGCAATTGGGAGAAGGCACCCTTCCAATCTGGGAGAACTGGAGCAGTTTGCATAAGAAGAGTGGGAAAAACTGCCAGTAGAGAGATGTAGGAAGCTCATTCATGGCTATAGGAATCCCTTGACTGCAGTTATTTTGTCCAAAGGATGTGCTACCAAATATTAAGTCGAGTGTGCCAATAATTTTGTCAATGCCATTTATTTTATTTTGTGATTTCAAAGTATATATTAAGTTCTGAATCAAAAATAACTAATTAGTTAGCGGACGTGGTGATGACATCATGACGTTCGCTCATTAGGTTGGAGCACCAAATTACAGATACTAATTAGTTACTCCCAACTGCATCCAGGTCGACTCCATATATTGAATGGATACCAGAGATAAGTTACCATGTGGCAGGCGGTGCTTATCGCTCACAGTAAGGTGCAGCAGTAGCTGTATGGGACACCTTACTGGCAGTTCTCCACTGATGGTATGAAGTCGCATAATGACTGATATATAACCGAAAGGTTTTCAGAGTCTCAAGTGTATGGAAGGCTCACTGTGTTGCCCTGATGAAGCCCCAACAAGGGCGAAACCAGGTCGGTAACTGTGAGTTTTGCATACACTTGACAGTATCTGAATTTAACATCCATAATGACGCACTGCTATATGGCCCTTCCGGAGCATGGCAGGCAATGCGGAAATGCGTGGCGATGACGTCATGACGTTCGCTCATTTCGTTGGAGCTATCTTCACAAGTGGGTGAGTTTCAGGATATGGAATGGAGATGCACCAGGTCTCAATGTATCCACCTCTGAGTTTGTGTGTGTCTGTGTATGTCTGTGTTTGTATGTACAGTCACGTGAAAAAGTAAGTACACCCCATGTAAAGTTTTGACTTTTTCAACATATTTCAACATACAGCTATTTGATCTTCATTTCAACAATATTGATAGATAAAGGTGATATAATATAACAAATATCATGAAATATTTACATTTTGTAGTCCATTGTATGATTTAAATAAACATCAATGCAAATTTCACATGTGGAAAAAGTCAGTACACCCCTATATTTATCACTACTTCAAATACCTAAAATTAGAATCAGGTGCCCCAGCTCAGGTGCAAATGATTAGAACATCGTTAGAGAGGATCTTGGAGGAACCTGTCTTATTTAAACCTCAGACATTTAGTTTGGTTTGCTCTTCGTTGTTGAAGTTTGCGGCGTCACCATGCCTAGATCAAAAGAGCTCTCTGAGGCCTTCAGAAAGAAGGTTATAGATGCCTACGAGTCTGGGAAGGGATTTAAAAAGATCTCCAAACAAATTGAAATCAATCATTCGACTGTCTGGAAGATCATCTACAAGTGGAGAAGATTCCAAGCAACGGCCAACTTGTTCAGGCCAGGCCACCCCAGAAAGTTCAGCCCGAGAGTAGACCGAAAGATGCTGAAAGAAGTCTCTAAGAATCCCAGAATGTCATCATGGGACCTACAGGTAGCTCTTGCCACTGTTGATGTCAAAGTGCACGAGTCTACCATTATAAAGAGGCTGCATAAATTTGATCTGCATGGGAGGTGAGCCAGAAGGCAACCTTTGCTGTCCAGAAAGAACATCAGGGCAAGACTAAAGTTTGCCAATGAACACCTAGGCAAAGACCAGCACTTCTGGAACAATGTGCTCTGGACAGATACGTCAAAGGTGGAGCTATTTGGCCACAGTACCAGAAGACATGATTGGCGAAAACCAAAGACAGTATTTGACCACAATAACCTGATACCAACTGTAAAGCATGTTGGTGGAAATATTATGGTTTGGGGCAGCTTTGCTGCATCAGGGTCTGGGCAGCTCACCATCATAGAATCCACGATGAATTCTTCATTGTACCAGAGGGTGCTTGAAGATAATGTGAGGCCATCTGTCGCGAGTTGAAGCTCAACCGAAGGTGGACCATGCAACATGACAATGACCCTAAACATACCAGTAAATCCACCAAGGAATGGCTGAAAAGAAACAAATGGAGGGTTCTGGAATGGCCAAGTCAAAGCCCGGATCTAAATCCCATCGAGATGTTGTGGGGGGATTGGAAACGAGTCGTGTATGCAAGAAACCCCTCAAACATCGCACAGCTGAAAGAATTCTGCATGGAGGAGTGGGCAAAAATTTCTCCTCGTCGATGTCAGAGACTGGTAGACAGTTATAAGAAACGCCTACTTGAGGTTGTTTCTGCCAAAGGGGGCAATACCACCTATTGGAGCCAAGGGTGTACTTACTTTTTCCACATGCGAAATTTGCATTTATGCTTATTTAAAATATACAATGGACTACAAAATGTAAATGTTTCATGATATTTGTTATATTATATCACCTTTATCTGTCAATATTGTTGAAATGAAGATCAAATAGCTGTATGTTGAAATATGTTGAAAAAGTCAAAATTTTACATGGAGTGCACTTACTTTTTCACGTGACTGTATATACTGTATATATAGCATGGGTCGAATTTATGAAAGGATTTTAAGAGTGAAGCATGTGCAGAATCGTTTATCGTGTGGTGATCACCTGTTCAAAGTTAATCGCCCATTGCCGAAGAGTGTTTATCTAATGCGTTAACAATACCTAATAAGAAGCGTTTAAATAACAAAGAAACCTTTACACGTCGGCGAGGCCATGTTTAAGAGCGTGATTAAGGCCTTGAAGCAAACATTTGGCAAAAAATGTATAAGTAGAACTGTAGTTGTACTCTCATATATTTCCTGGAAGTTTAAGTTAAATTTGGGAAACTGCAAGGGTATGGAAGGAGTGGAAAAACGTTTGACATTGCAATAGAAAAAGAAGCTCATGTATTTTTAATGCATTTATCAATATTTCAATAAATTAGAAAGATTGTGCAGAGATTTAGAAAGTACTGTAATTTTTGTGTTTTCATCATATGATTTGTATTGGTTGTAAAGGAAATATATATAATTACCTTCAGTGAGCATCATCTGTGCTGGCCAATGGAATCAGACAAATATTTTCAGCTTATTTCAGACTACCAGCTGCTGAAATGTATTCCCATGTGAGCTGCTTTTTCTTATTTGTGCCCGCATCACTTGTCCTGTTTTGGATTATTCCTTGTGAACCTTCATTCGATTGAATGAATCCATTCGTTGCTTGGATGAAAATTTGGCCCCTCTTTTTCTTTGCCGACATGATGCCACCGTTGGAACACACGAACTAAAACGTGTCATATGACGAGGCCAAAGCGGGGTCATTGAGGTTAATTGGTTTGATAACCTCCTATATGGTGCACTGAACACCAAATTAATGATTAAAGGAATGAATCATAATTTAGACGTGCATAACTAAATGGCTGTTTTGCTGTTTGTACGTGCACAGCTAAACATAATCTCCCTTCGTAAATATCTGTTTAAACGGGTAATTATCTGTGCACGTACAAATATGGTTTGTCAGCATTTAAGGGTTAAGTGTGCGTCAACAAAGCCTCGCTAAACACCTTTTGTAAATTCTGCCCATATAAGGGAATGGAAAGAGTGGCAAAATATCATCATATCTGCATACGTAATAAATAGATAGATACTAATTAATTTTATACGGTGTATACAACCCAAACATAAAACATGATCGATGTTAATCAATTCCCATCATCGATCAATTCATTCCAGATTACCCAGAGTGCCATAAATGTGGGAACCATAGCTCGGATAACGAGATTGTACATATTCACAGATTGTCTTTTCCATGATCAATGGTTGGAGGGATGGATGAGTGGAATGAGGAATGGATAATCTCGAAGGAGGGATGGATGGATCTCTCGAAGGAATCATTTCTTTGGCTGCTAAATCTTATGAAAGATCACCTGGACCAACCTATGATGAGGAGCAATGCGCTGAATCCCCTCCAACAGTTGTCCAGTGGTGCTGCAATTCTATGCAGGTGCATCATTTCAATTTGAAGTTGGTGATGTGGGCGGGGTTTCACTGGCTAATCGGTTGTTCAGACGTGCACAACTAAAAGGATGCTTATGTCCATTTGTGGATTGCTGTTTAAACGAGCAATTAGCTCTGCAGACGCTTGCTAAACGCCTTTCATAAATTCGTTCCAATATGTTTAGTATTATTGTCTCCACCATGAAGATGGATGGAGGTTATGTTTTCACCCCTCTCTGTTTGCCTATTTGTGAAAAGGATATCTCAAAACGTTGTCGACAGATTCGGCCGAAATTTGGTTTGGAGTTTGGGTATGTGACAGTACTAAATGATTATATTTTGTTTAAAATCTGGATGCGGGTCTGGTTCTAAGAGTTTTTACAGTGATTTGTCAACACTGAGAGATAGCGCTAAAAACGATATTTAGCACGATATCTCAAAAAAGTTATGGATAGATTTGGTCGAAACTTGGTGGACTGGTTGGGTGTGTGACAACAAATCACTTCGAATTTGGTGAAGATCTGAATCTGGATTCGGCTTCGAGATTTATTTTTAAAATTTTTTGATGTGATTCTTCACCATTGAGTGATAGGGTCAAAAACAATATACAGCATGATGTATATTTCAAAAAGTTGTGTATGGATTATGACATATATCTATCTATCTATATATATATATATATATATACATACATATATATATACAGTCACGTGAAAAAGTAAGTACACCCCATGTAGTTTTGACTTTTTCAACATATTTTAACATACAGCTATTTCATCTTCATTTCAACAATATTGATAGATAAAGGTGATATAATATAATAAATATCATGAAACATTTACATTTTGTAGTCCATTGTATAATTTAAATAAACATAAATGCAAATTTCGCATGTGGAAAAAGTAAGTACTGGTATATATATATATATCATGAAATATCATATATATAAATTTTTTTAAATCACGGAAAAATTATTGGACTGGGCGTGTAATTTTCCCACATATATTAATTTAAGTATTTTTAATCCTGTTCATTAATGTAATTGCTTCACTACGCCCCCAGTGGTACTTATAATAGCGGACTTGGATTTGTCCCCCCATTGGAGGAAGACCTTTTCGTGATCAGGCTGTTGGTGCTCCTCTGGTTGGCAGCAAGTGACCCAGAAGCATTGACAGAAAGAGAGTGGCAATTCTGTGTGTGGGAAAATAGCATGCTCAGTCATGGTCGACCAGATAGCTCAGATGGCAGAGGACTGGTATGGTTCACCAGAGGACCTGGGTTTGATTCCTGGTCTGGGTGTGTAATTTTCCCACATATATAAATATATATATATATATATATATATATATATATATATATATATATATATATATATACAGACTTGGCATTTAATATGGAATATTTTTTTGTGGGGGTGAACTTTTTTTTTTTCCTTTTTTTTTTTTGTATACAAGATCGAGGCTCGTGAAAGAGCGAAGTTGCACTTACTTTTCAAGATGACTTAGAACCAAAAGTTCATTGGAATTATGTTGAAATTATTCTAGATTTTGTTAATGTGACCTTTAAAAGAAACAAAAACCACATTTGACATTTCGAAGCAAATAAATTGATCCTTGAAAGTAATGTAAACTGATATCGAACTCAATTCATGGACAGTACTGTGTTAAACTTCTGTACGTTTTCCAGAACTATCTCTTTATTTTGCACATTAGCCAAAAAAAATTTCAATAAAAACAAAAGCTAAATTATGACTGGGATTACGGACAGTAAAATTACAGTTCGGTACTTCGTGTAACCCCCACGAGCATTCAGGAGAGCACGTACACGTCGAGGCATGCTGTTCACGAGATTTGCCAAGGTTTGGACAGGAATCGCTTGCCATGCAGTGACAATAGCCAGCTGCAATTCACGCACAGAGGTCAGCTGCTGGTCCAAGTTGTCGATTTGACACGTTAATTCTGCCCACAAGTTCTCTATCGGATTCATATCCGGGGACATGGCAGGCCACTGCATATGCTCGAGACCACGGTCAGCAAGAAAGTGTTGGATCATGCGAGCATGATGAGGCCGTGCATTGTCATCTTTGAAGGCAAAGTTTCCTCGAAAGGCTGCACGAGCAAATGGAAGCAATGTTTCTTCCAGAATGACCCTGTACTTGAACTGGTTCAGGTTTCCATTCAAAACAACCAGGTCAGTTTTGCCCCCTGCATGAAAAGCAGCCCAAACGGTCACCCCACCACCTCCAGCTTGGACTCTTGGCACTATACAATCTTCGTTGTGGGCTTCATGCACTTGTCTGCGCACTCGGACACGGCCATCTTGACGATAGACCAGAAATCTAGACTCGTCACTAAAGGTCACGTGATTCCAGTGTCCTGGCTGCGATTGACGGTGCTCTCTGGCCCACTGCAATCTGCGCTGGCTGTGTTGTCTGGTCAGGCATGGTTTTCTCTTTCTCAGGGGACGCCTGGCATGATAGCCTGCTTGAACCAGTCGTTGGTTGACTAGCCTTCTGGATATAGGCACATTTGTCAGTTGCTGCCACTCAGCCGTAAGCCGATTAGCTGACTTGGTACGGCCATTGCAGACTAACCGGTGCAGCTGGCGATCATCTCTCCTTGTGGTTCTGCGTGGACGTCCTGGCCTCGGTATTGGAGTAGGGATACCCCTCTGAGCATTTCGTTTCAGGATCTTTGACATCTGACCTTGAGTGATGCCATACTGCCGAGCAATAGCACGCTGTTTCATGCCAGAATTTCGTAAAGCCACCACTCCATGACAAACAGCATTGTCAAGTTGACGGACCATCTCCAGAGGAAGCGGCAATAACTTTTGTAGATGCGCAGCAGTTGTTTTCCACTAATACAGAACGCAACAACCCTTATATACCTGATTGTGAAGCCAATCGTCAAATGTACCTGTCCTTACATTTTGTCACACCACCTGTGATATAATCCTGTTATTGACTTCTTGCTGCGAAAGACAATCAGTGACATGGTTCTTTCAACAAAGACATCACCGAAGGGTAAACGAAACTCACCAGATTGATATACTGAGTTCAGAAAGTAAACCCAAGTCAAGAAAAAAAAAATATTCCATATTAAATGCCAAGTCTGTATATATATATATATATATATATGTATATATATGTGTGTGTGTGTGTGTGTGTGTGTGTGTGTCCAGTCGGACGGGGGGTACGTTCCTGGAAAATCCGCGAATCGCGAAACCCACGAATAGGGGGGCATTGTTTCATTGGACAAAGGGGGGATATATTCCCGAGTCACAAAAATCCGTGAATAGGGAGGACCAAACCGTGAATGTCGAGGCAAAATCCGTGAATGATGACTGAAATCCCGAGAATGTTGACGATAA
>NC_136264.1:188881879-189106879 GCF_964187855.1 Myxine glutinosa | reverse complement strand
TTCGAAGATACAGTAAAAACTGCTGAACCGATCTCAACGATATTTTGGGTGGGTCATCCTGGGATCTCCACGAGTAAAATAGGCTATTTAGTTTTCCCAATTTCAGCTTCAGTCTCCAGCATTCTCAGGTTTGGACTCCCGCATAACATTCGCGTTCGCATAACGTTCATTGTGACGATGTTTTCATTGTGACGATGTTTTCATTGTGATGATGTTTTCATTGTGACGATGTTGTTTTCCCGGGTGCCGCACAAACGGCTGCACCGATCGCTGCACAGCTGCACCGATCGGACTCGGTGACCTTGGACAAAGACCTTTCATAAGGACATGGGTTGAATCCCTGCTTGAGAGAATTCTAACCTATTTCAACTGAAGGAAACACGTATCGGGAGTACATACGACATAGCGATTGTGAACAGGATTATCGATCACGATTCACGATCACGATCATCACGATCATAGTGTATCGATCACTGTGGGACATTTGGTGAATTATAGTAAGATACTGTTTAGATTTTGATGATTTGCGTGTGATATGATTTAACGGATGTTTATTTGAATCGTTTAAAATAACAAAAGCCTTCAATTTCTGGTATTTTACCTTTTCATTTGGGCCTCCAAATTGAAGCCCCACCCATAGGGCGGGTACCGTTGCTAGTTGAGTTAATTAATTAGAATATGATTTTACAATATACGTCCCCACTGACTGTTTACCAGCATCTCAGGTCATCCCAATCCCACAACCAAGATCTTTCCAACCCCATATCAACCCTGTCAATGCTATCAACAAAGCCCACCTCTTTCCGAGTTTCAAATTCTTCATTTCACTTCTGTGATTAAAGGTTTGCGACTGTATCCATCTTGTTCACTCCTCTGTGTCCTCTACTTCCGCTCATTCTTCCTCACATCCCTTAGCCCGATCCATGCCTCCCTCAATTTTGTCCCTCACCTCCACTATTGGTGGTGCCTCCTCTTCCTGTGTGCTGTTTTCTTTTTTTTCCTTCTTTTAGATATTGGTCCATTCTCTCCCCATTGTTCTGCAGGAGCCTCAACCCTATTTTTTAAATGTTAAAGATGCATATTTTTTTGTTTTTGTTTCCTTGCAAAAAGAACAGATGGAAACGGTTGGCATTGCCGCTGAATACGTAATTGTTCTATCGCATTTGAATGGCTGGTTTTCTGTGAAAGCAGTATTGGTCATTTCCCTCTTTACAAATAGATGCTCTTGGCCTCCCAGCTGACCTTTGTTACAATTCTATTCCTTTCACCAAAAGCCACA
Organism: Myxine glutinosa; assembly: GCF_964187855.1. Classification (NCBI taxonomy): domain Eukaryota; kingdom Metazoa; phylum Chordata; class Myxini; order Myxiniformes; family Myxinidae; genus Myxine; species Myxine glutinosa. Next base: position 189,105,600 of record NC_136264.1, on the reverse strand, counting down.
AAACGGCATGGCCCAACTGACAAGCCATTGGCTGATGGAGTCATTTTGATACCGACATTATCGAAAAGGTTGAATGATAAGAGGAAAAAAACAAAAAGGCCACAAAATGGTATTGAAATGAGAACAAAGTCATACTTGTGTTGGACAATTTCAAAAGAAACTAAATAATAGACCGGGGCACAAAAATGCCAACACATGACCCAGCTTAGCATTTTGATCACACACTGACTTCTGCAAGGAATTAAACCTTATGGTATACTTGTATGTTGTGCCTCTGATTGAATGCTCCAGATTCTGTCACATCTCAAAAGGTAAGCCCAGTTACTATTTGGATGAAGACCTTAATAGAAATCTGGGTGTTATAGGCCAAGGGATGCCAGGATAATTTGGTTGCTAATGAGCTCACCTTTTAGCTGTATGGTCATGGATTTCTCCCTTGTGGAGTTCAATCCAAACCTCTGTCATCATGCAGGAAGGGCCTGCTGTATATTGGAGCTTCCATTACCAAGGTTCCTATATGGATTCAGGTTGTGCTTATTAAATATTCTCGAAGTAGGTGATTGGACGCTAGTACGCTGGTTAAATTGTAGCAGTTGCTGAGCAGGTCTTTGACCAAATCTCATACCCTCAGGTCTGTGTTAGGATCTTTCTGAATATGTTGCTGTGACATGTTATTTATAGCTTTAAATTAACCTTTTATAGCAGTGTGTTACCAACATGTTGCTCTAATCCATCTATCGGCACCATGCTGTCTTGATAACAACATTATGACCGAAATTATTGCCTTGAAATATTATGTAGCATGTCATCTTGGCATGTTATTGTGACCTTCTTTCTTCATTAAGCTCACATATGTACGGTGAGGTCCAGAGCACAAGTTCACTTGTTTTTAGACCAGAAATAACATTAGTACACTTTGCTTCCATTTCCTTCTGCACGAGTCCGTGCTTCAGATCAATCTGATTGATAAGTTTATCTTTATCAGCTATGCCACTCTTCTACGAGTATATGCATGCATGTATTGTTAGCTGCTACTAAATCTTTAACGGTCCCAATTATTTCCACCTTCTTGTGGGGTCGGCCGTGGAATGTTTTTGGCCAAAGTCTTAAACGAACCAGCTGGCCAGGTAAGAAGTTCGACTTAAGATGATTTGGGTGGGAATATTTGTATTGTTCACTCATACTGGTGATAACTTGACTATTATTGTTTAAAAGGCTTAAGCACAGAGGTTGAACACTCACATGTTCTAGCACAAAAGGAGGGTCCAAAACAGAGAAGGAGAACTAAAATATTCAAGCATCAAAATAATTCCAGCAAAGAGATAGATGGTCAAAAAGGATCCAGCACAGATATCGATCCTCATTATAGTTCCAACACAGGGATCAGATCACAATAATTTCAGAGCCAAGCTTCAATTAGTGCCAGTACAGAAACCGGGCTTCAATATGGTTCCAACACAGCGTTCAAGCCTCAATACTGTTCCAGCAGAAAGATTGAGCCTCAGTACAGTTTCAGCACAGACATTGCGTTTTAATACTGTTTAAACGCAGATATTCAGGCTCAATATGGTTCCAGCACAGAGATTTAGGCTCAATACAGTTCAAGCACAGACATCTAGCCTCAATACAGTTCCGGCACAAAAACGGAGCCGAAATATGGTTCTGTCACAAAAATAGAGCCTCAATATGGTTCTGGCACAAAAATGGAGCCCCCCAACGCTTCTGACAGACATATGGAGCCTCAGAAAGATTGAGGCACAGTGTTAGGGTCTCAAAGGTATTCCACTACAGAGATGTAGCCTCAAATATATTGAGTGCAGAGATGAAGCCTCAAAGAGGTTCCACTATAGAGATGGAACTTCCAAAAGTTGGAGCCTCATAAAGGATCCAGCACAAACATTGCTCCTCGATAATGTTACAGCACAGAGATTCAGCCTCATTAAGATTCTGGCACAACAGAGAGTCAGCCTTGATAAGGTTCTGGTACAGTGATGAAGCCTCAAAAAGATGCCGGCATAGAGATGGAGCCTCAAAAAGCTTCCGGTGTAGAGATGGAGCCTCAAAAAGCTTCCGGTGTAGAGATGGAGCCTCAAAAAGCTTTCGGCGCAGAGATGGAGCCTCAAAAAGCTTTCGGTGCAGAGATGGAGCCTCAAAAAGCTGCCGGCATAGATATGGAGCCTCAAAAAGCTTTCGGCGCAGAGATGGAGCCTCAAAAAGCTTTCGCACAGAGATGGAGCCTCAAAAAGCTTCCGGCGCAGCAATGGAGCCGCAAAAAGTTTCCGGTACAGAGATCGAACGTCAAAAAAGTTCTGGCACAGAGATGGAGCCCCGAATAGAATCCGGCACAGAGATTCATTCTAGAAAATGTTCCAGCACTGAAATTCAGCCTCAAAGGATACTGGTGCAGACTCATCCTCGAAAAATGTTTTGGCACAGAGATGCAGCCTCTAAAATGCTTCTACGCAGAGATTCAGCCTGAATAACAGTCTATCACAGAGTCAGAGCCTCAAAATAGTTCCAGCACAGAGGCAGAGCCATAGAGACAGAACCCTAAAGAGGTTCTGCAAATAGATTGAGACACCAAACGGTTCTGGCACAGAAAGGGTTTGGCACATAGATCAAGCCTTGAAAAGGTTCCGACACAGATATTCACTATCAAAAATGTTCCTGCACAGAAACAGTGATCCCAAAAATGTTTTAACGAAGATATTCTGCCTCGATAAGATGGAGCTTCCATATTGTTCCACCAAAGAGATTGAGCCTCCATATCATTCCAGCATAGAGATGGAGACTCCATGTTGTTCCAGCACAGATGGGGCCTCCATATGGTAACGTCCCACATATGGAACCTCCAAAAGGTTCTGGCAATGAGATTGAGCCGTTATGTCATTTGGCATCACTGGTAAACTGAACTGATTTATGCAATGTGCCTTTAGAGTGATACACGAGCAATAGCATTGACATTTAAAAAGCAATTATTTTCAGACATTGTCAACAATGCTTAGTATAGGACATGATGAGCAAGCTCCGATAAAACATCATTAAAACAGTGAGGATAAATATATTTGCAACCCAATGCGATATCGGTTTGAATTGCATTTCTTTATTGGTGAGTATGTGTCATGAGTGGAACGAGACCATTGGACAAGAGCTTGGTATTGTCAGAATTGCCTGCTCAAGAGTAAACGCAGCAAACCTCTTGCTTCTGCCTTTTACCCAGAAGTATTAATCAGTCAGAGGTTTAGCTTCCAACACATTGAATAAGGTGAGCACGAATGAAATTTCCTCATGATAGTTTTGTGGACGGAGTTGGTCAAAGCCACCTTAATGTCAGATTAAAGAACCATTTTTCTCAAGAAGATGCTCCCTTTTCATTTATTGCTTGTTAACCACTCATCATCATTTCAATACTGATGCAAAACCTTGTGTGAGCAAAGCTATCCAAACTCATGTAATCAATCACCGGCACCCCGCTCCATCCTTACGTCATAATATTTTCAAGCCAGTTCTTTCCTTTGATTGTTTGACCAATTCCCGGAAAAAATGTACCAATCTCTTTATTGTGCACAAAACCTCAATCTCAGCAACTAAGGTTCTAAAAGAGTAGGCTTTGGTGCCAAATTATGGTGCCAAATTACCTGATCCACAGGGGCATTCCATATCTTGTAGAAAATGCCAAGCAATAGAAAAGAAAGGACATTCCATAGCTTGTGGAAAATGCAAGATGATAAAAATAAGGGACATTCAAAAAATCTGGTGTGCATGCTGTGCTACCCTTGTGTTCTTAGGAGGAACAAAGTAATGCTCTAGAAAAGTTCATATAAAGGGGCGCAAATTTGATTCATGCAACTGCATGAAGAAGTAAATGCATTTTAACCTATATATGTCGGGGTCCTGGAGTGCCCTCCATCCTCTTCCTCCACACTCCACCAACTCAGGGTAAACATAGCTTGGGGCAATCCAAGCGACAAAGCCACACATGGTTTACTCTCGAACTCCATGATCAGTTTTGTATGTCCTTCTTCCATACAAAGCTTTTGTGATCTCCAGTCTGAACAATGTGGCCTCCTCCTCTTATTCTTCTTAATCTACAGGTCTCTCCTGTTCCCTCCTTCCTCAAGCAAGGTCTCTCCCAATCTCCTCCTGGGCAGAGTTCTCTTCTCAAGCTGTCCTACCCACAAGAGTAGCACTTATAATTTCAGGATGGTACTCCCATCTCCACAGCACATTACACCACCATGGCTGAAACACATTGGCCAGACAGATCGTGATGGCCAGACAGATGAAGGTCTCTCTCTTGGGAAGTTCTCACCTCATAGCCCCGCCTACCACATGAGGCGTTCACACCCACAAATTAAGGCCTAACCAATCTACAAATTACAAAGGCTGCCTCCTCAGCATCATATGGAACAAACATCTTAACCTGGCAGATCCCTGTTACATGGCAGTAGAACTGCTACTCGAAACACACTGACCATACTGCACTTACCACAGTCTAGCTTTGAACTCCCACCCCTCCCCCCTTATATACATACATGGGAGATAGAGTATCCCCCAACCCCCACCCCCCATAACTTTGGGTTTTATTGTCTCAGAAACTTTTTTATATTAAGATTAATACAGTTTCATATTGCATCGGTGATTATAATCAAATTACCGGTGATTATATGAGGCCTTAATACCAAAGAAAGTTTACTATGGATTTGTCTGCTTTTACAAAAAGTCAAGTTGTGGATTTATCTGCTTTTGAAAACAAAACAAATTGATTAATTTAGATTTGTAATATTCTGGCCTTCTGTTACTTTACTTACATCAATTTAGGACATCTCTTTTTGGAATTGATATATTATACCACGAAATCACATTAAAACTGTTGATTTACCATTTACCAAAAATGGAAAAAATGGATTTATCGGTTTTTGCGTAACTCTTACTATATATATCTATATATATATATCTATATATATATATCTATATATATATATATATATATATATATATATATTATATATATATATATATATATATATATATATATAATTATATTGTTTAGCGGACTCCGGGTTCGTCGCTGTACTAAGGGGTGTTTATGCCCTGCTCCCCCTCAAACTCCAGGTCCACTGAGGCCGCCGTCCACGACTAAGTTCGTGGTTGACGGATTGATAAGCAATTCTGATCGCCAATTTCCCAGCTACACGTCAAAGAGTTTACTGGTCAATATTCCCAAATACCTTCAAGACACATGAACGGAGAAACCGGGGATCAAACCCTCGCTTTCACACACCTTATTCAATTGCGTGCCGAGCGGATTTGCACGGTGTGGGAAGCAGTGTTACCTTACGAGATTTATGGACCTGAATCTAGCCAAATTCGGTCTCGGATGATGCTAGGCCAATGGAGAAAAGACGTATATGAACAGGTTGGAAAGTAACCAAATGTACAGCCTTTTATTTAGAAGGCACAGAGAATACACAAAAGATACAGCTTATCAACTCTTACCTAATAATAAACCCCGACTTGGCGCCTTCACACTCACTCTCACACAGGGGAAAAGTCATTGGTTATTATCGTACCGATGTACGTGCTTGGATTGCCTCGCTGGGGGCCACGTGGTCTGGTGTGTGCAGCTCGCAGCTCGATCGTGACGTGCAGCCTGGACGAGGTCAGGTCCGAAGGATGAACCGCCGCCTCGAAGTTGGCATGGACGAACTTCAGCACAGGTAGATGAACTTCAGCGCAGGTAGATGAACTTCAGCACAGGTTGGACAAGTGTTACGGATTCGTCACTTCTGCTGGGGTGGTTTTCACCCACTGGACATGTTTCTGATATTATGTATTATTATTAGTTTCACAAGGTTTATTATTCACGAACGGTTATCAAAAGTTAAAAAGGATAATTGTAAGTGAAACAGGAAACCGAAGGAGAAGACAATGAGGTGAAGAGGAAGAAGGAGGGCGAGCAAAGTCGGAGAGGACGCGTGATGTCAGCGCTCTGTAACGAACCAGGTTTACCGACAGCCGCGAGGGGATTTTGAGTTCCTGGAAGGGACGTCCGGCGATAAGAATATTCGCTGGAGTGGAGAAATCTGCGTAGACAGATTTGGGGCGCTGAGATTCCGACAAATCCTTGCCTCGTCTCATCGGCTCAAGCCAGAGCCGTCTGCCATTTTGAACCCCGTGCTTCGGACACCTGTGAACGTTTGCTTCGTGTCATCTTCACCCCCAACATCCTACCGTCTGTCGGGGATGAGTGGGTGCGACCGCTTCGTTTCGAATTACGTTGCGGTTTGCTGAGGGAGCGGTGAAGGTGCGCCTCTGGAGGGTGCCGTTGTACAGTTTGGCGGGAAGAGCACCCTTGCCCACTGTACACGCTTCGGAGATCGACTGGAGAGCGAGATTCGGGCTTTGACCGGATTTCGTTCCATCGACCGCTGGAGCAAATCCCATTCGCCTTGGGAAAAGTCATAGAGACATCGAGGAGTGTCGTTGCACTCGCTGACCGTGCCGTGAGTGACCTGGCTGTATATAAGAGATATATAGAGTGCACTCTTAATGGCCATTGGTTGTACCATTACCTGTGTGTGATTTATAATACAAGTTTGTTCATTTATAATCATTGGTGTGGTTTCACTATTGATTTTCACCACAGGGTAACATATTTTTCTGCCGGGGTTCCTCTCGGGGTTCGGGGGTTACCGAGACCAGGAGATTGTAGAGGACCCCGTAACACAAGCTTGCAGGTCGTCGACGTGGCGAGGTGAAGAGCGATGGGTCTCGGGCGTTGCCGCAAAAATCAAGAGAGTACAGAGCAGGAGGTTGTCGACGTGGCGAGGCGAAATGCAAGAGCACTATCGTCGGCGAGGCAGAGTCCAAGAGGGGTGTCGTCCACGTGGTGAAATCCAAAGCAAGAGTTCAAAACAGGAGGTCGTAGCGCAGCAAAATAGAAAAGCAAAGAAAGGAGTGTTGGCGAAGGACAAACGCAAGAGAATTGTGGTCCACGAGGTCATATACTGTATATCATTGTTTGTTCCTGTGTGAATGACTTCTCATCATGTTTGTCAAAAGCATTCAATTTATTTCGTGTGTTTTTCTGTTGAGAACCGCAAGTCTAATGGAGCATCGGCACCCGTTGATCCGACTGGCTTTTCAGACCAGAACGGGCTACCAGAGCCACAGTAAGCAGCTTCGGGGCTCTTCTTGCTGCTAATATGCTCGTAATTAGCAAGCAATTAGGCACATTTTATGGGGGCTTTGATGGTGCATTGCCCATTACGCCACCATGAGACAATTGAACAAGATACTGATAAGGGATATTTTTCCTTAACTTATGCTTGTGAATGTGTGGCAAATTTATTAGGAAATTAAGCTGTTCATTATTCTTCCTGCTGCACCTTTATTACATGCTCATTTGCCTGATTATCTCTGGCTCAGGTTTTAGCTGGATTGCAATTTTTTCTCTTTTTCTTGACACATGCATCGTTCTTCGTCAGTTTGTTTGCTTCGTCCTTACACAGCATGCTTTTCTTTATGATTTGCAATTGTTTTTACTGTCATCATTTCTGTTATGCAAACCTAATTACAGCGCAATGAGCCATCACAATGAAAGTGCAATACAAATCAGATGGTTATTAACTTAAAGGAAATCCCCCAACATTCCCACAATCTTCCCAAATTCAAACACCAAATCGCAAACAATCCGAATCAAAACCTAAACCCACACCTTGTAATAATAATTAAACCCACACACAAACCCTAAAAATATTCAGAGCTCAATGCATGTCTTTAATTATGCAATAAATCCAGAACACACTCTAAAATACACAAAGCTCCGGGATATACCATTCAAATACTCCAGACAACACCTTCATGAGGCTGTTCTATGCGACGTTTCCCTTCCCAGAGCTTCAAGAAGGTGTTGCACCACCATCTCATATCATCCCCCAACCTTCCCACAATCTTTTTTAACCACCTTGTTGCTTGCTGGTTGCATTGCTTCCTCTTTTCCTCTTGGTTCATTTCCTTGCTTATTGTATTTACTTGTCACACCATTGTTAGTCCCTACATCATCCTTCCCTTCCTTGAGCCTTGATCCTGTAAGTGAAATAATTAAACCAAAACTCTTGCAAAACTCCCCTCACCCCCCCCCCCCCACCCCCACTCCCAACCCCCTCCCTACAATAGTTTCTCAAAAAGAAATTCTACTTTGACATTATGCGGTATTATGTGTAGATCAGTGACAAAAAGCCTCAATTTCATCCATTTTTAATTCAGGCTGTAACAGAATAAAATGTGAAAAAGTCAAGGGGTGTGAATACTTTCTAAAGGCCTTGCACCTTTATTTGGGTGGTGCATAGGAAACTGACAGTTTGCTCCCCTGTATAAAAAAAAACAACCCGGGTTACGTGCATGAAGCGAAAACATGGCTACTGCTTATAATACAAACACCGCACTGCACTGTAAAACATGGGGAAAGGAACACTGTACTGAAAGTGTGGGGACTTGTAATACCCTCTCCAACCTAGAGAGGCGCTACACAATACACATTTACATAGAGAATTTGCATTCCCCCCCCCCCCCCCACCCCACCCCACCCCACCCATACACAGATGAGAATGGCACTCTATAGATAGCATACCTCCACCAGGCTGAACAATTTGTTTTGTTTCCCCTGATAAGCCGGTTCTGGATTCAGACCTGAACAAAAATCTAATCGCGTATTCTTGTGATTGATGGGGAGAACTCTGTAGTTATGTCAGAATGGTCTTTGGGTTCTCGGTCCCCTCCCTGACCAAGATCCTTGTTGCCCTGTTGCTCACTTTGGTCGTACCACCAGCTCCAGGAAGAGTCTGGGTAGTTCCATATTCTTTCCATTTCCGGATGATGGAGCTCACTGTGCTCTTGGGAACTTTCAACACTTCATGGTACTTCGTGGTAGAGTTTCTGCTCTGTCATGCACTGGCAACTGTGGGACCTTATATAGAAAAGTGTGTTTCTTTCTCAATCATGGGCAATCAATTGAATTGGCCACAGGTGGACTCCAATCAAGTTGTGGAGACATCTCAAGGATGATCAAAGGAAATTGGAATTCACCTGAGCTCAATTTGGAGAGTCATAGAAAAGCAATAATAAGCATTTACAATTTTAATAAATAATTAATTACAATTAAGCAATAATAATTAATAAAAAATGTATTTTTAAAATAATTTAAATTGAAGATTTAAGTAGATTTATGAAATAACATGAAAGCCCACTGGAGTTTGCAAATTAACACCTAAAGGACTCTCAGACTGTGAGAAACAAGATTCTGTGGGCTTTCATGTGTCTTTCACTGAGGAGAGGCTTCCGTCTGGCCACTCTGCCATAAAGGCCAGATTGGTGGGGTGTTGCAGTGATGGTTGTCCTTCTGGAAGTTTCTCCCATCTCCACACAGGATCTCTGGAGCTCAGCCAGAGGGACCATCGGGTTCTTGGTCACTTCTCTTACCAAGGCCCTTCTCCCCCGATTGCTCAGTTGGGCCGGGCGGCCAGCTCTGGGAAGAGTCCCGATTCTTCCAAACTTCTTCCATTTAAGAATTATGGAGGCCAATGTGCTCTTGGGAACCTTCAATGCAGCAGACATTTTTTGTAGGCTTCCCCAAATCTGTGCCTCGACACAATCCTGTCTCTGAGCTCTGCAGGCAGTTCCTTCGACCTCATGGCTTGGTTTTTGCTCTGATATGCATTGTTATCTTTGAGAAATTATATAGACAGGGGTGTGCCTTTCCAAATCATGTCCAATCAATTGAATTTAAAACAGGTGGACACCGATCAAGGTGTAGAAACATCTCAAACATGATCAAGAGAAATGGGAGGCACTTGAGCTAAATTTCAAGTTTCACAGCAAAGGGCCTGAATACTTATGTAAATGTGATATTTCAGTTTTTGCTTTTTAATAAATTTGCAAAACTTTCTAAAATCCTGTTTTCTCTTTGTCATTATGGGGTATTGAGTGTAGATTGATGAGGAAAAAAATGAATTTAAACGATTTCAGCATATAGATGCAACATAAACAAAATGTGAAAAAAAGTGAAGGGGTCTGAATACTTTCTGAATGCACTGTATATATATATATATATATATATATATATATATTTATATATATATATATATTTATATATATATATATATATATATATATATATATATATATATATACATACATATATATATATATATATATATATACATACATACATATATATATATATATATATATATATATATATATATATATATATATATATATATATATATATATATACATATACATATATATATATATATATATATATATATATATATATATATATATATATATATATATATATATATATATATATATATATATATATACTAGCTTGGCTCGCTGCGCTCGCCTCACCAAGCGTCGATACTGAGGAGCGGGCTTATTTTAACTGAGGCTAATGACTGTACCTGAGTTGCTGTGTTGTCATGATTTTCACCAATCATAATACAAACAATTACTTTGCACAAATGTATTTGTTGTGTTTGTGATATTACATTTTTATAGGCAATTTAGGTTGAAGATTTAGGTTGAATGTTTTATTTTTCAAGAAAGAACCCCTCCGCATATACATAGGGGAGGGGTAGGTGCAGACTGGAAGTTTGGGACGATTACACCTCACCACCACATATTTCAAAATACCTCACCACCACGTGATTCAAAACCACCACAATGTTATTAAAAACACTTCACAACCACGGAAACAAAAGTTTGAGGGAGTCGTTAAGTGACAACACAGACACTGCCCAGATGTGTAGATACTCGTATATAGATAAATGACTGTACCCGAGTTGCCGTTTTGTCATGGTTTAAACCAATCGTAATTCAAACAATTATTTTGCACAAATGTATTTGTAATATACGTGATATCACATTTTATAAACAATTGAAGTTAAAAAAAACAAATTCCCCAAAAAATTCCAAATTTATTTTTTAAAAATAGGAAAATTTTTCAAAAAAAATACCCTTAGGACATACCGACGGGAGAGATATGTGCATACCAGAAGATTGGTACGATTTCATAAAAGTTTGAGAAAGTAGTTCAGTGACAACACAGGACAACACATCACAACACAGGACAGACGCTGCACAGATATATATATATATATATATATATATATATATATATATATATATATATATATATATATATATATATATATATATATATATCTTCTATCTATCTATAATTCCAGTAATCTCTGTATGTCTGTATGTCTGTGACCGCTGTTTCTCGACAACCACGGGTCCGATATACTTGAAACTTGCCAGGTATATTGCTGGGGACCCGAGGATGTGCCTTTTCAAGGTTTCATATTAATCGGACAAGTAGTTACCGAGCTATGTCCAAAAAACGATTCAACCAATCAGAGAGCAGCGAGTTATCACGTGTGCCGAACGTGGCGAACAGACTCTGCCTCGGACGGCACATTTGAGAGCGTATTCATTTATTTCACGTTGGCAAACTATGTTGCCGCTATGTTGGCGTTAAACTATGTTTTAAAACTAATTAAAACTAATTTGCGATTCTTTCGCTTTCCTGCGCGTTTGTGCACGCTATGGCGATTTCTTTACCAAACTCCGCAAGCCGTTCGCTTTGGACCAAACCATTTCATGTAAATAGAGGGGGGGGGGGGGATTGTCACCGTACTCGCAAGCCGTTCGCTTTGGACCAAACCATTTCATGTAAATAGAGGGGGGGGGATTGTCACCGTACTCGCAAGCCGTTCGCTTTGGACCAAACCATTTCATGTAAATAGAGGGGGGGGATTGTCACCGTACTCGCAAGCCGTTCGCTTTGGCTTTGCGAATGGACCAAACCATTTCATGTAAATAGAGGGGGGGGGGATATAATTTTAGATATATATATAGTACGGGCATGCCCTAGTATATATAATAAACAGGAAATTATATATACTAGCAACGGTACCCGCCCTACTGGCGGGGCTTCAATTCAGAGGCCCAAATGTAAAGGCAAAATATCAGAGATTGAAGGTTTTTTTTATTTTAAACGATTCATATAAACATCCGTTGAATCATATCACACGCAAATCATCAAAATCTAAACAGTATCTTTAGAATTTCAATAAAAGCCACATCACTGTTCATATCGGTAAATATTATTCCATCGTGTTTCAAATCGTTATCGATACACTATGATCGTGATGATCGTGATCGTGAATCGTGATCGATAATCGTTTTCACAATCGCTATGTCGTTTGTACTCCCGATACGGGTACCAAATTCCCGATACGTGTAACTGTACCAAATCAACAGTTAAAAGGATTTTCAGCCGATAGCTGTTACGGCCTTGGCAAGATCGATGGAGACAGCGATCTGTTAGCGTATTCACCGCCCAAATAGCTATTTGGAATTCTCTCATGTAGAGATTAAACGTTTGGGCTGTTACGGCCTTGGCAAGATCGATGGAGACAGCGTTTATTATACTTTTAATGAAGGACACTGTCTCAAGCCCCATTCCCCATCACGGATGGGGCTCAGCGGTTTACCCGAGCCTGACAGCGAAGGGCAAGGTACACGCTGGCCCGTCCAGTGTAGCGCGCGTGCAGCCCCAGCCATCGAAGGGCATTAAACGTTCATTAAACATTAAACGTTCATTAAAGGATTACGAAACGAAAAACATTACGAAATTACGTTCACACCGTCACGTCAAACACTACCGTGACAACATACATCGTCACAATGAGAACATCGTCACATTGGACGTTATGCGAACGTGAATGTTATGCGGGAGTCCAAACCTTAGAATACTGGAGATCAAAGCTGAAATTGGGAAAACTAAATAGCCTATTTTACTCCTGGAGATCCCAGGATTGCCCACACAAAATATTGTTTTGATCGGTTGAGCCGTTTTTGCGGTACCTTCGAACAGACGGACAGACATTTGGTGAATTATAGTAAGATATATATACAAGCCGAAAGCACCTGGCGTTGCCCGGGTTCTTTTTGAATGAATTTACTCCTAGAATTCAGCTTTTATTCGTGGCCGCAGAAGATTGACTACTATAATTCAGCTCAACTTTTAATTGCAAAAAGGGCCCAGCCCGGCCGAGGCGGCCTTGACCAGGCTCGCCACCTAGCCTATAACCTTCCCGGGGCCCATCCCGGCATTTTTTGTTTTAGAGGTTTGCTCCTATCTTTCACCGTTCAGGAGATTAGCACGTGCAGACAAACAAACAAACAACCAAACAAAAACTTTCTTTTATATATTAATAATATATATATATATATATATATATATATATATATATATAATCGGGAGATTAAATCAGACGCGGACGTAGCTTCAGGACGTCGATCTTTAATTTTCGACAAGCTTTCGACCAGCAAAGGTCTTCTTCTTAGTCGTCCCCAAGTTCAACGGAAGTGAAGCGCAGCTTACAGTTACTGTAAGTGGTAACTGTATATATATATATATATCGTAGCGTGGATCGGCTCACTACCCTCGCCTCACCACACGTTGCTACAGACGAACAGGCTTGTTTTAAATGAGGATAATGACTAAGTTAATGTGTTTGTTATCACACTAACATCTAACATAAACATTAACAATTTCGTGCTCATACCCATATAACTGCACAATTTGGCGAAACGAGCACTAAACCCCACTTTGTTTCCATTGATCCCACACTTTAACCCATTGTCATATAGCGTAGACCAGCCCTGAGCAATGTGAGCGTTAAGACCCGGTACAATTCGTAACCATCCTCGATCTCATGTTGAGATGTTTGGGATTTCCTCGGATGACTTATCGAGGCACTCATGAAGTCCTCGTACCTTTCCCCCACTATACCTTTCCACCTTCTTGCATCTATAGTCGTTTGGTATGCTCTGTGCTACACCTTGCTCAGAAAACTCCCAGAAAATGCTTTGTTGGGGAGAAATCCGACACGTTTGATTGCCAGGCTCATAACCGCCGTTTGAATTCCATTCGCTCTGTGCCGATGACGATTCAAATGAAAAACAATGATGGAGGGCAGAGTTTAAAATAAAATAAAAACGGGAGGGGTTTGGGTCTATTTGTATTCCAATTGGAAACAGGCTGGTGTCGGGAGCAGAGCTTTTAGCCGTTGATTCCTTGATCCTTCGCTGGCACCATCGAAATGGCTTTCTCGCCATTATGACCAATGTTGAGAGTGCTGAAAGAATTTATTAGCAAAATGCTGTAAAGAACAAAAGTAGAGCCATAATTTCAAACGTGAGCAGCATAGTAATCTGTTTGACTTTGTGCGAATTGGGTTTTAGTTTGGAGCATGCTGGGAAATCGAGCTCATGTCAGGCGTTTGTACTGCATGTGCGTATATTGCAATTTCCTAGCTGAGAATTAGATGTAAAACCAAGGTCTTTTTCATTCCCACTCATTGACAATGCCTCACTGTTTGCCGTCAGTGCAACCTTCATCATGTAAAGCTGTTTGAAAAGCAATGGTGGGTATGCGCAATCCTACGTTTTCCAGATTTGTTGTATCAAACATTTGTCTTGCTTCGTGCGGGACAAAGTTGTGCAGTCTTGGCGATCCCACCTGTCAAGTACCGTATGTCATGGACCACGTGCCACACCGAATATTGCTGCGTGGATCCTGACCTACAGGATGCATCTGTCGCACATCATCCTGTCTGTGGGCCCACGTAAGCAGATCTGGAGAGGGCAGGCAGGTTATTTGCACATTTAGCAGGATAAGCTCTTTCCTGGCCTCATGCATGCTGACAAAGCAGATCCCGCTCCAAAATAAAAAACGCCTATGGGATAGGTTATGCTGCAGTGTTATTGTTACCAGGACAATGGGTTCTCGACCTTTTAGGCCAGCTTGCCTGGGTAGGAGCATCATCCGCAAACGCATGTTTCTGGCTGGCCATCATCAGCCTGTAACATATGCTTTTGGTTTTTTCATCGGCCATGCTCCACATCACCATCGCATGTCTATGCCTATTGACCAATGCGGAAATCCTAAACAACAACTATCTATACCGGATAACGGTTGTGCGCAACCGTAAGAGGCAGCTTGATAACATTGGCCAGTGTATGCCCGATTTCAAAGAACCATACAGGTTCTCTGCAAACCCTCTCTTCCTTTTATGCTGGAGACTCCACACATTGGTACACAGTATTCCATCCCACTGATATAGGTACACATCGATTGCATCACTCTCTGCTCAACTGGAAATGATTGGATGCTGGTCTCATAAATGGAACCTGCACTTCCATCCTCGCTTTCTCACCCTTTTGCACCGACCGGATGGATCATCAAATAAACCCACCTATCTATTTCCGACATTTGCTTTTTCTTTGAAGATGTTCAGTCACAGAATTGGCCATGACCTCTCCTGGGCAGACAATAAAGCAAATATGGCTTCCTAAGCCAGCAGGAGACTGAGCATCCTCTATTGTTCTAATATCAGAACGACTCATGGTTTTTAAGGCGTTTCTCCAAGCCTCAATGGAGTACTTCTCTCCAAAATTGGCTGGCATGCCATGATAATATCTCGCTCTCTCTCTCAGATTGTGAGGAATCTAATGCTCTCAACATTATTGGAAGCCCCCACAATGAGATTGGAGCATAGGGTCTGCTATCGTAGTCAGAGTGGTGCCCTCTCTTTTCCTTTTTACCACCTCTCCTCTGGTTTAGTTCTCTCTTCTCCTTCTGATCCTCCACAACAACTCCACAGTGTGTTATTTCACTAACCCTCTCCTGGTTAAACTTCCAAAATCCATCCATGCTGACTGTGCACCTTTACTCTTTTGTTCCTCGTTTTTTTCCATATGTGGAACTGCCTTCCAGAGCCGTGCTATCCCATTCTTGCTTCCAGGGATTTGAACAGGCAGTGCACTGCCATCTCAAGTCATCCCCCATCTTTACCCAGCCCTCTTTTTGGTACCTTCCGGATGTCAAAGAAAGCTGAAATCTGGCATGCCGACGGACATCAAAAGCCGATACACCGGAACAAAAATCAGAACCAACGGAAAGTGTCCGTAAATCAAAATTTACATAAAAAAACATAAACGCGTCCATTAAAAAAAAGACCTCAATCAATTATTCCTAGCATTTGAAAATTGTAATTTCTGTAACTGTAAACTGTGAAATAAAATCCTCAATCGATATCTAGCAGAAGGTCGGTGATGCTTGCCTATTAACATAAAGCTTCTATTTATTATCTAACTACATACGGAGCATGGTTCGTTATTGCTTACAATGTGTAAGCATACTTCACTAGTAGATAACACAGTCCAGGATATAGCGCATGCTTCAACGTTATGCTGAAGTTAAAAATCAAAGTATATCAAAGCTGGTTTTAAATTATTATTGGCCTAAGCCTTAAAACAGGCCGATATGCAACTTGGGCCTGTATTTGAATCCAAACTAGATGTAACTGACATAGTTTTGAAAGAGACATAGTTTGCCAGTTGGACTATGTGAAACTAAGTTCGACGACTTACATTGGATTTCATGTAATACTGCCTTTGATTTGACTCGGGCCTAGGTGGCCTTGTAAATCTTAAACTGGCCGAGAATTGACTCTCAAAAATATAAAAGTTTGCTTTTAATATGATATTTACCCTCGCCAGAGGAGAGCGTATTGCATTTGAGTCCGTTTGTTTGTTACTTGCCGGAAAAGATTCCGGCAAGTATGTTGATCTGTTCGTTTGTTTGTCTGTCTGTCTGTCTGTCTGTCTGTTTGTCTGTCTGTTTGCAGCACTGCATCTACACCGTTGCACGTAGAATCGCCAAACTTTGCACACATATTGGTCTTGCCCTGGAATAGACTGTGCCCAATTGATGACGTCATCGGTGACGTGGTTCGGCCGCCATCTTGGAAAAACCGAAAAACGTTGCACCTCTATATCTCCGAAAGTACTGAACAGAAAAAATTGAGACATGGCTCATTGTAAAGAACTCTCCATGGGGAATAAAATATGTAAATGATGACGTCATCAGTCACGTGGTTCGGTCGCCATCTTGGAAAAACGGCAAATCGTTGCGCCACTATATCTCCAAAAGTGCTGAACAGAAAAAATTGAGACATGGCTCATTGGAAAGAACTCTCCATGGGGAATAAAATATGTTAATGATGACGTCATATGTCACGTGGTCGGCCGCCATCTTGGAAAAACGGCAAAACTTTGCACCACTATATCTCCAAAAGTGCTGAACAGAAATAATTGAGACATGGCTCATTGTAAAGAACTCTCCATGGGGAATAAAATATGTTAATGATGACGTCATCAGTCACGTGGTCGGCCGCCATCTTGGAAAAACGGCAAAACTTTGCACCACAAAATCTCCAAAAGTGCTGAACAGAAAAAATTGAGACATGGCTCATTGTAAAGAACTCTCCATGGGGAATAAAATATGTTAATGATGACGCCATCGGTCACGTGGTTCGGCCGCCATCTTGGAAAAATGGGAAAACTTTGCACCACTATATCTCCAAAAGTGCAGAATGGAAAAAATTGAGACATGGCTCATTGCAAAGAACTCTCAATGGGGAATAAAATATGTTAATGATGACGTCATCAGTCACGTGGTTCGGCCGCCATCTTGGAAAAACCGAAAAATTGTGCACCTCCATATCTCTGAAAGTGCTGAATAGAAAAAATTGAGACATGGCTCATTGTAAAGAACTCTCCATGGGGAACAAAATATGTTAATGATGATGTCATCGGTCACGTGGTTCGGCCGCCATCTTGGAAAAACCGAAAAACTCTGCACCTCCACATCTCCAAAAGTCCTGAATAGAAAAAATTGAGGTATGGCTCATTGTAAAGAACTCTCCATGGGGAATAAAATATGTTAATTATGACGTCATCGGTCACGTGGTTCGGCCGCCCTATTTGTCCTAAATGGCCGATAAAAAAGTACATTCCGGCAAGTCCTCGGTCTCTGACCGATTTTTCATCTGTTTGTCTGTCTGTTTGCAGCACTGCGTCTACACCGTTGCACGGAGAATCGCCAAACTTTGCACACATATTGGTCTTGCCCTGGAATAGACTGTGCCCAATTGATGACGTCATCAGTGACGTGGTTCGGCCGCCATCTTGGAAAAACCGAAAAACTTGGCACCTCTATATCTCCGAAAGTACTGTACAGAAAAAATTGAGACATGGCTCATTGTAAAGAACTCTCCATGGGGAATAAAATATGTTACTGATGACGTCATATGTCACGTGGTCGGCCGCCATCTTGGAAAAACGGCAAAAATTTGCACCACTATAGCTCCAAAAGTGCTGAACAGAAAAAATTGAGACATGGCTCATTGGAAAGAACTCTCCAGGGGGAATAAAATATGTTAATGATGACGTCATCGGTCACGTGGTTCTGCCGCCATCTTGGAAAATCCGAAAAACTTTGCACCTCCATATCTCCGAAGGTGCTGAATAGAAAAAATTGAGACATGGCTCATTGGAAAGAACTCTCCGTGCGGAATAAAATATGTTAATGATGACGTCATCGGTCACGTGGTTTGGCTGCCATCTTGGAAAATCCGAAAAACGTTGCACCTCTATCTCCAAAAGTGCTGAACAGAAAAAATTGAGACATGGCTCATTGTAAAGAACTCTCCGTGGGGAGTAAAATATGTTAATGATGACGTCATATGTCACGTGGTCGGCCGCCATCTTGGAAAAACGGCAAAAATTTGCACCACTATATCTCCAAAAGTGCTGAACAGAAAGAATTGAGACATGGCCCATTGGAAAGAACTCTCCATGGGGAATAAAATATGTTAATAATGACGTCATCTATCACGTGGTTCAGCCGCCATATTTGTTCTAAATGGCCGATAAAAAAGTACATTCCGGCAAGTCCTCGGTCTCTGACCGATTTTTCATTTGTCTGTCTGTTTGTCGGCACAGAATAAATATGATTTTCTCTGCAACCGTTGGTCCGATTGACCATAAATTTCCACCATAGGTGCACCTCCACCTGAATAATTTTTTAATGATAAGTATCACGTCATAGGTCACGTGGTTCGACCGCCATCTTGGAAAAACCGAAAAGATTTGCACCCCTATATCTCCGAAAGCGCTGAATAGAAAAAATTGAGACATGGCTCATTGTAAAGAACTCTCCATGGGGAATAAAATTTGTTAATGATGATGTCACAGGTGCCTTCATTATGATGTCATAATTCGACAAGTACAAAACTTAATCCAATCGAGATGAAATTTCTTGAGCGTCATGGCGGCATAAACTGGTGGAGAATAAAAAAATGATGATGAGGTCATCGGTCACGTGGTTCGGCCGCCATCTTTGAAAAACCGAAAAACTTACCACCTCTATGTCTCTGAAAGCGCTGAATAGAAAAAATTGAGACATGGCTCATTGTAAAGCACTCTCCATGGGGAATAAATTATGTTAATGATGATGTCATAGGTGCCTCCATTATGATGTCATAATTCGACAAGTAAAAAACTTCATCCGATCAAGATGAAATTTCTTGAGCATAATCTAGGAATAAATTAATTTGAAAAAAAAATAATGATGACGTCATCGGTCACGTGGTTCGGCCGCCATATTTGTTTTAACACAAAAGCCTTAAAAACCACTGAAAATACATCCTGGCAAGGGTTTGCAATCACTGATTGCTCTTTTTCTTGTTAACTATGCTATGCATTGGAGCGAGGATTTTACGACCTTGCACTCATAATTTTTGTCTTATCAGGTTTACTCACTTGGCCGTATGCCGCTTCAAAAGTGCCACCGCAAACTTGATGAAATACCCAGGTAATATAGCGCATCAAAACTCTACTGCATAATTAATAAGGTGATAAATGTGAAGTACGAGAGAAGATGATAAGGAATATCTCAGCATGTTATCCTGACAGCCAAAAATAAATAAAGTTGCTGATATTTGTATTCTGAGGTGCATGGAGGGAAGTATATAATATAACCCCAAGGTGGAAATTGGTAGGAAGTGCTGGGGAAGAAGGGACGCTGAGTCGATGCCATGGCATTAAAGCCATTTTCCCGGTGGCCAAAGCCTTTGAGAGCATGGTGATTTGTTTTGGACCCAGGGATTTTTTCCCACTCATGTAATTAAAGCTGTAAATTTGGCGTACTACCACACACCATCTTAGTGGCATCGGAATGGGGTCGAGGGGGGGGGGGGGCAGGAGAGCTGAGCTATGCACGTCCTGAAACATTTTATTAAAGCCATCGTTTTGCACGGCCTTGCTGTGCTTGGCTGTGTCATGCTGCTGCAGAGCTGTTCTGCAGAGGCAGTTTGAGAGATGAAAAAGTGGGGCGTTTCGCGTTGATCAACCTCTGGGTGCTACAGATTCACGTATTGCAAGAACCATGTCGGCCAAATGACTCTGCCTCTCTTGTACCATTCTGATGGTATCGTGAAGCAATAATGAATTTGTATTTTTATCGTTTTCTGTAGTGCAATTTCCAGTGTTACAATTATAGTTTGGTTTCTGGAGGACGATGAACTGCACAACATCTACAATTTTATTTTAACCTTCTCTCACAAAGCAGAGAATGTACTTTGGTGCCAACTGAGGCATTTCAGTCCTCTTTTCATATCGTCACTAAATGAAGCGGAAACTTCACATTTTCTTTATTACCTGTATTACAGTAATTGTACCGTAAGAAATACAACCATGCATTATTCTGGAAAACAAGTCTTTATTGAAATTCTCATGCAAAATGATCGGTATTTGTGCTGGTTTGACGTCCCTTGCATTGGCCTTGTCATCCCTGTGTTGGATTGGCTTTCCCTGCATTGCATTGTCCTTCACCACTTTGTCAGGTCTTCTCTGTATTGTCCATATGTCCCCTGCATTGTTCAAATCTTCTCTTCATGAGCAAGGTCTTCCCTGTTTTGCCCAGGTCTTCCCTGTATTGTCGAAATATTCCCTGCATTGGTCACATCTTTCCTGCATCAGCTAGGTCTTCCCCGCTTTGGCCAGAACTTCCATGCATTGGGCACATCCTCCATACATTGGCCACATCTTCCCTGTGTTAGCCAGATTTTCTATGCATGGGCCACGTTGTCCATTAATTATTTTTATTGTATGCAAGATCAAGGCTCGTTTACAAGCGAGCACATCAAACACATATTAGCACATACAACACAAAAAACATAAAACGACACGTAAAACAATAAGGGTGGGAGGGGAAGACAAGATGGGGAGAGAGAGGGAAGCACACAAGCACAACAGTAGAGAACAGGGATATCGGAAGATCTGTTTGAAGGGAGAGGGCTGGGGGGGGGGCGGGGGGAGGGGTACACGGTACGAACTAAATTGACACTACAAGGAAATTCAGGAATGAAGTCGGGGATTGAAAGATGTGGATTTAGGGTGTATTAACGAGGGTAGAAAAGATCAAGGTTTTGGATGGGGAAGATAAGAGATGGTGGTGAACAGCTGTTTTAAAGACCTGGAGGGAAGAGTGGGATTGAAGAGCTTGGGGGTGTTTGTTCCAGAGTCAAGAAAAAAGACGAATGAAAGAAAGAAGGTGAGCAGAGAGTCTTGATATTGGCAGTTTCACCAGAAGAGGGTTGCTGGCATTTCTTGTGTGTCCTGCAGGAATATTTGGGGAACACAGCACAGACAGAGCTGGAGGAGCTAGGCAAGAGAGGAGTCGGGAGAAGACAGAAAGACCACCAACCTGCCTGCGAGTGAGTGAAAGGCCATCAGAATCAGCTTCATCGCGGGAGATTCCAATGATCCTGAAAGCTTTGGTTTCTACAGCGTGAATCCGAGCTAGTTGTGAGGCATGAGCAGAAGCCCAGAGTGGAGAGCAGTATTCCATTGAGCTACAGATGAAAGCCTTGTATGTGGTGAGGAGCTCAGGTGTGCCAAGGAAGGATTTCGCACGACGGAGGATGCCCAGTCAGTGACTGGCTTTGGAGGCCACCTTGGAAATGTGGTTTTCCCAGGAAAGATCATGGCAGATAGTGAGACCCAAAAGCTTGAGTGACCGAACTTCTTGGAGAGGATTGTTGAGAAAATAGATGGGAGGGTTTTCCGGACAGTCTTTTTGGAGAGACAAAGTGAGAGTGTGAGATTTGTCAGGATTCAACGACATGTTCCACTTGTTTGACCAGTTTGTGATTTTGTCCAGGTCTGCAGAGAGTGAGGAGGCTGCAGACTGCTGATCTGAGGGATGAGGTATGGAGCAGCAGAGAGTGGAGTAATCAGCAAAGAAATAGAGTATTTTCCAGAGAGTCGGAAAGATCATTGATGAAGACCAAAAAAAGCACAGGGCCCAGAACACTGCCTTGAAGAACTCCAGTCTGAACAGGAAGGGGAGATGAGAGAAATCCATTCAGGGCCACATGTTGACTGCGACCGGAAAGGAGGTCTGCAAGCCATGCGTGGAGATTTCCATGGATACCATACCTTGAGATTTTGGTGAGCAGAGCGGGGTGCCAGACCATATTGAAGGCACAATATATGTCAAGGGAGACAGCTCTGATTTCCTGTTTGGCGTTGAGGGCCTCCATCCATTGTTGAGACAGCAGAAGCAGCATGTCCGGAGTAGAGTGCCCTGGTCTGAATCCAAATTGATGATCCGAGATCAAGCAATTGGAGAAGAGGAAAGATTTGATATCCGAAGCAATGATCGATTCCATGATCTTGCTGATGATTGGGAGCAGGTTGAATGGTCTGTAGTTGCAAGGATCTGTTTTTGCACCTTTTTATGTAAAGTGGTGATGTTGGTTGATTTCCAAGCAGATGGTAGATGACCTTGAGCAAAAGAGAGGGTGAAGATAACAGAGAGAGGGTGAGATAGAGCTACAGAGCAGGATTTTAAGACTCGTGGGCTGATGCCGTCTGGTCAAGTTGCAGAATCAGAATCGAGATTTGACAGAAACCTCTCCACCTTGTCAGGAGAGAAGGACACAGAGTCCAGGAGCAGCTGGGTTTGACTGGGTAAGGTGGGTACAGAGAGAGATGGGTTTGGGACACAAGATTTTGAGGCAAACACAGAGTTGAGGCATTCAGCTTTTTCACGTGCATTGTCAGCTGTGTAGCCGTTTGAGGTAAGGGAGGGGATGGAGGGGGAACAAACACCAGAAACGGGGATGGAGGGGGAATAAACACCAGAAACGGATTTGACCAGATCCCACCAGGATTTGGAAGAGAGAGACAGATTTGAGAGTTCACTCTTGAGAGTGGAGAGATAGTGCTTCCTGGCTCTCCTGAGGGTAGACACACACTTGTTCCGAGCTCGGTGGAAGGAACTGAGATTGCCTTCAGTTGGATTAGCCTTCCAAGAGGCAAAGGCAAGTTGTTTCAGGGAAATTGCCTCACTACAAGATTCTGTGTACCATGGACGGGAGGAAGAGTATGACAACTGAAGACGAGATGGGATGAATCTTTGCATGAGACAGCAATTGTTTTTGGAAGAATTCCCAGGATGAGTTGATGTCAGAGAAAGTGGAGATGGGAGACCAGTCCAGGTGATTGATGGCTGCCTGAAGACTGTGCCAGTCGGCCTGAGTGAAATGCCAGACTCGTCGATGCTGAGGTGGTCCTCTGAGAATGGCCAAAGTGATGTCCACTTTAACAAACACATGATCAGATGAACTGATTGGAGCAGAAGAAGAACAGCAGACATTTTCAGGGAAGCTAGTCATAACCAAGTCTAGAAGAGATGATGTACCGTTGACTGAGATCCTGGTCTGGAAATTGACAGATTGTGTCAGTCTCAATGAGTCGCAGAAGTTTTTTGCTGAGATGCCATGGCTGGTGAGAGAGGTACCCACACCCAGCCAGCTGGCATGATGACAGTTGAAGTCGCCACATATGAGGAAGAGAGAGTTGGGATGAGTGGATAGAAGTTGGTCCATGTTGTCAGACTGCGAGATGTAAAAGGAGTCATCACTGTTTGGTGGACGGTGCAGAACACAGATGAACAAAAGGTGGGAGCGGGGGGGAAGCCGTAGCCAGAGGGACTCCTGGGCGTATGGTGGAGAGAGGGCAGTGCAGGGAGAGTGAGGAAGAGAATTTTTGATTAAAAAAAAAAATAGCAACCCTGCCACCTCAGGACGAGGACAAGGCTCAGGTCTATCATACCAGAGGAGAGAGTAACCAGAAAGAAAAATTAAGGAATCAGAGACATCTTGAAGGAGGAAAGTTTTTGTTAAGCAGATTAAGTCTGGTTTGTCTGAAGCAACCTGTATGGAGAGATCAATCAGGTTTGATCGAAGGCCCCGAATGTTTGAGGTCCATACCGTTAAGGAAGGGGGAGGGGAGCATCGGAAACAGGACAGGGGAGGGGAGGGGTATGGAAAAATAAGGAAGGAGAGGGGGAGGTAGGGAGAGCTGTTGACAGTGTGTCGGAGATTGCAGGAAAGGTCGGAGAAGGGAAAGGATGAGGAGGACAATAGGTTTGATGATGATGGGATAAGGAACAGTGAGGTGTTGTTTGAGGGGTGTCAGAGTGAAGTCGAAGGTTGGAGGATGTGGAGGTATCAGTTGGAAGGGAGAGGAAGCGGGGAGGAGGCAGCTTTGTGGAGGAGTTAAGAGGAAACTTTGAGGAGGAGAGGTGAGAGGAGAGAATTGAAGAAAAATGGTGAGGCGGGAGTTTTGAAGGGGTGAGGTGAGGGGGAGTAATTAGCAGGGAGATTTGAGGGAGAGGAGTGAGGGGGGAAATTTGAGGGTGAGGGGTGAGTTGGGAGTTTTGAAGAGGAGGGGTGGGTTGGGAGTATTGAAGGAGAGGGGGAGGGGTGAGGAGGAGGGGTGGGGTAGAGGGGGAGGGGTGAGGAGGAGGGTGGGGCGGAGGGGTAAATTTGAAAGTTTTGAATGATGAGAGAAAATCAAACATTTGTTGCAGACTGGGTTTTTTAAGATATTCAAATAAGAGATCTGTTTGAGAATGTTTGAGGAGGGGTGGAATGAGTAGTTTTGAGAATGAAGAAAGAAAGAATTGTATGAGATTGATTTTTTTTTGTGATGGAAAGATTTAATGAGCAAATTGATGGCAGTCTTTTGAACAGGAAGAAAAATAGCGAGTTGTAGTATACAAAAGAATACAGCATGGCCGGGGGGAGTTTAAACATTTTTTAAGCAAAACCACCGGTTGAACACGTGGACACGGGCGGGGAAGGGAAGAACACATGGACACGGACGGGAAGAACACATGGACACGGGCGGGAAGAACACATGGACACGGGCGGGAAGAACACATGGACACGGGCGGGGGAGGGAAGAACACATGGACATGGGCGGGGGAGGGAAGAACACGTTTACACGGGCGGGAAGAACACGTGGGCACGGACGGGAATAACACGAGAGAAGGTAATTATTATTATATATATATATGTATATATTTTTTGTATTTAAGACATCAAACAAAGTGTAAGAGGTTGGGGAAGAAGTAGGGGGTGATAAAAAATCCAGAGAGAGATCGAACGTGGATAACAAAAGACTATACTACTCGACTGGGCAGGCCTCGAGGCTAACCAGGCCCCAAAAACACGAACGACCAAACAGACTGACTAATACACAATTGTGCACGAAATGCAAAACACAATCAGCCAGAAACACAGTAGACACAAACACAGCAAAACAAAATACTTAACTTTGAGAAAAAAACAACTTAACTTTGATCGATGTGGACGAGCTCAGAGACACACACAACCTCACCCGGGGAACTGGAAACGGAAGTCAAAAGGCATTGGTGTGATCTTCCCAACATTGGCCAAATCTTCTCTGTGTTAGCCAGATATTCCCTGTATTAGCCAGTCTTCCCTGTTTTGGCAAAATCTCCCATGCGTTAATCAGATCTTCCCTGCATTGGCCAAATACTCCCTACATTGGCCATATCTTCCCTGTATTGGTCATCTCTTCCCTGCATTGGCCAGATATTCCCTGCATTGGCCAGATATTCCCTGCATTGGCCAGATATTCCCTGCATTGGCCATATCTTCCATGCAATGGCCAGATATTCACTGCATTGGCCAGATATTCCCTGCATTGACCAGATATTCCCTGCATTGGCCAGATATTCACTGCATTGGCCAGATATTCTCTGCATAGGCCAGATCTTCCCTGTATTAGCCAGATCTTCCATGCATGGGCAATTCCTTCCATGCATTGGCAAAGTCTTGCCTGCATTGGCAAAATCTTCCCTGCATTGGCCAAATCATCCCTGCTTTAGCTAGATCTTCCCTGCATTGGCGAGATATTCCCTGCATTGTTCATTTATTCCCTGTATTATCCAATCTTCACTGCATTGGCCAGGTCTTCCCTACATTAGCCACGTCGTCTCTACATTGGCCAAATCTTCCCTGCATTAACCAGATCATCTTCCCTGCATTAACCAGATCATCTTCCCTGCGTTGGCTAGATCTTCCCTACATTGGCCAAATCTTCCCTGCGTTAGCCAGATCATCTTCCCTGCATTGGCTTGATCTTCCCTACATTGGCCAAATCTTCCCTGCATTGGCTTGATCTTCCCTGCATTGGCCAAATCGTCCCTGCCTTATCAGATCATCTTCCCTGCATTGGCCAAATATTCTCTGTATTGGCCATGTCTTCCCTACATTGGCCAAATCTTCCCTGCATTGGCTTGATCTTCCCTGCATTGGCCAAATCGTCCCTGCCTTATCAGATCATCTTCCCTGCATTGGCCAAATATTCTCTGTATTGGCCATGTCTTCCCTACATTATCCAGGCCTTCCCTTTGTTGAGCTGACCTTCCTTGTTTTGTACAAATGATGGAAAAATATTTTTTTAAAGGAGTATAGTCGAGCAGCGTAGGCAGAAATATAAGGACAAATGTGCTCACCACTATGAGAAAAAATGGCTCATGCCCTCTCTTGCTTTGCAGAAGGGTTCATGCCAAAAATGGCAGCTCACCTTTCCGTCACAGCGGTTAGCATACCTCTGTTGATATTTGGTTGAGAATCTTTTTTTTCCCTGTGTTGGCCTGAACATTCCTGTGTTCAATGGAATTGTTTTTTATGTTGGTCAAGCAGAGTTTACAGCTTAGGCCTCTTTGATTTCATAACGTAACTCTCTGGCATCGTATGCCTACTCTCTCGTACATGATTTACTTTCATGTTACTTCTTTGTTAGTCTTTCCTCTAAATTGCAGGAAAGGAAAGTCTTGCTTATTGAATATCAACTGATGAGAAACCAAAATGGAATTTGTAAGGAGAAACCCAGGGAACTTGTAAGTAGGAACCCAGGGAACTTGTATGTAGGACCCAGGGAACTTGTAAGTAGGGACCCAGGGATCTTGTAATTAGGGACCCAGGGAACTTGTAAGTAGGAACCCAGGGATCTTGTAATTAGGGACCCAGGGAACTTGTAAGTAGGGACCCAGGGAACTTGTAATTAGGAACCCAGGGAACTTGTAAGTAGGGACCCAGGGAACTTGTAAATAGTAACCCAGGGAACTTGTAATTAGGAACCCAGGGAACTTGTAAGTAGGGACCCAGGGAACTTGTAAGTAGGGACCCAGGGAACTTGTAAGTAGGAACCCAGGGAACTTGTAATTAGGAACCCAGGGAACTTGTAATTAGGAACCCAGGGAACTTGTAAGTAGGGACCCAGGGAACTTGTAAGTAGGAACCCAGGGAACTTGTAATTAGGAACCCAGGGAACTTGTAAGTAGGGACCCAGGGAACTTGTAAGTAGGAACCCAGGGAACTTGTAAGTAGGGACCCAGGGAACTTGTAAGTAGGGACCCAGGGAACTTGTAATTAGGAACCCAGGGAACTTGTAAGTAGGGACCCAGGGAACTTGTAAATAGTAACCCAGGGAACTTGTAATTAGGAACCCAGGGAACTTGTAAGTAGGGACCCAGGGAACTTGTAAGTAGGAACCCAGGGAACTTGTAAGTAGGGACCCAGGGAACTTGTAAGTAGGGACCCAGGGAACTTGTAAATAGTAACCCAGGGAACTTGTAAATAGTAACCCAGGGAACTTGTAAATAGTAACCCAGGGAACTTGTAAATAGTAACCCAGGGAACTTGTAAGTAGGAACCCAGGGAACTTGTAAATAGTAACCCAGGGAACTTGTAAATAGTAACCCAGGGAACTTGTAAGTAGGGACCCAGGGAACTTGTAAATAGTAACCCAGGGAACTTGTAAATAGTAACCCAGGGAACTTGTAAGTAGGGACCCAGGGAACTTGTAAATAGTAACCCAGGGAACTTGTAAATAGTAACCCAGGGAACTTGTAAGTAGGAACCCAGGGAACTTGTAAATAGTAACCCAGGGAACTTGTAAATAGTAACCCAGGGAACTTGTAAATAGTAACCCAGGGAACTTGTAAATAGTAACCCAGGGAACTTGTAAGTAGGGACCCAGGGAACTTGTAAATAGTAACCCAGGGAACTTGTAAGTAGGGACCCAGGGAACTTGTAAGTAGGGACCCAGGGAACTTGTAAATAGTAACCCAGGGAACTTGTAAATAGTAACCCAGGGAACTTGTAAGTAGGAACCCAGGGAACTTGTAAATAGTAACCCAGGGAACTTGTAAATAGTAACCCAGGGAACTTGTAAGTAGGGACCCAGGGAACTTGTAAATAGTAACCCAGGGAACTTGTAAATAGTAACCCAGGGAACTTGTAAGTAGGGACCCAGGGAACTTGTAAATAGTAACCCAGGGAACTTGTAAATAGTAACCCAGGGAACTTGTAAGTAGGAACCCAGGGAACTTGTAAATAGTAACCCAGGGAACTTGTAAATAGTAACCCAGGGAACTTGTAAATAGTAACCCAGGGAACTTGTAAATAGTAACCCAGGGAACTTGTAAGTAGGGACCCAGGGAACTTGTAAATAGTAACCCAGGGAACTTGTAAGTAGGAACCCAGGGAACTTGTAAGTAGGGACCCAGGGAACTTGTAAATAGTAACCCAGGGAACTTGTAAATAGTAACCCAGGGAACTTGTAAATAGTAACCCAGGGAACTTGTAAATAGTAACCCAGGGAACTTGTAAGTAGGAACTCAGGGAACTTGTAAGTAGGAACCCAGGGAACTTGTAAATAGTAACCCAGGGAACTTGTAAATAGTAACCCAGGGAACTTGTAAGTAGGGACCCAGGGAACTTGTAAATAGTAACCCAGGGAACTTGTAAGTAGGAACCCAGGGAACTTGTAAGTAGGGACCCAGGGAACTTGTAAATAGTAACCCAGGGAACTTGTAAATAGTAACCCAGGGAACTTGTAAATAGTAACCCAGGGAACTTGTAAGTAGGAACCCAGGGAACTTGTAAGTAGGAACCCAGGGAACTTGTAAGTAGGGACCCAGGGAACTTGTAAATAGTAACCCAGGGAACTTGTAAGTAGGGACCCAGGGAACTTGTAAATAGTAACCCAGGGAACTTGTAAGTAGGAACCCAGGGAACTTGTAAATAGTAACCCAGGGAACTTGTAAGTAGGAACCCAGGGAACTTGTAAGTAGGGACCCAGGGAACTTGTAAATAGTAACCCAGGGAACTTGTAAGTAGGGACCCAGGGAACTTGTAAATAGTAACCCAGGGAACTTGTAAATAGTAACCCAGGGAACTTGTAAGTAGTAACCCAGGGAACTTGTAAATAGTAACCCAGGGAACTTGTAAATAGTAACACAGGGAACTTGTAAGTAGGAACCCAGGGAACTTGTAAGTAGGAACCCAGGGAACTTGTAAGTAGGGACCCAGGGAACTTGTAAATAGTAACCCAGGGAACTTGTAAGTAGGGACCCAGGGAACTTGTAAATAGTAACCCAGGGAAATTGTAAGTAGGAACCCAGGGAACTTGTAAATAGTAACCCAGGGAACTTGTAAGTAGGAACCCAGGGAACTTGTAAGTAGGGACCCAGGGAACTTGTAAATAGTAACCCAGGGAACTTGTAAGTAGGGACCCAGGGAACTTGTAAATAGTAACCCAGGGAACTTGTAAATAGTAACCCAGGGAACTTGTAAGTAGGGACCCAGGGATCTTGTAAGTAGGGACCCAGGGAACTTGTAAGTAGGAACCCAGGGAACTTGTAAGTAGGAACCCAGGGAACTTGTAAGTAGGGACCCAGGGAACTTGTAAGTAGGAACCCAGGGAACTTGTAAATAGTAACCCAGGGAACTTGTAAGTAGGAACCCAGGGAACTTGTAAATAGTAACCCAGGGAACTTGTAAGTAGGAACCCAGGGAACTTGTAAGTAGGAACCCAGGGAACTTGTAAATAGTAACCCAGGGAACTTGTAAGTAGGAACCCAGGGAACTTGTAAGTAGTAACCCAGGGAACTTGTAAGTAGGGACCCAGGGAACTTGTAAGTAGTAACCCAGGGAACTTGTAAGTAGGGACCCAGGGATCTTGTAAGTAGGGACCCAGGGAACTTGTAAGTCGGGACCCAGGTTTGAGACAGGATGACAGCTTTAAGTTCCAGGTGGAATTTATCGAACACATCACCTAGGAGAATGTCACTCCAGACTAGTAGCTGGAGCGAACTGGTACCCAAATGTTTTGGTGCTGTCTTCTCACTTGGGAATTGGGAGAGTAAATGAAGTGAGCAAAGTGGAAGACAGTATGAGCACTTCCACAGCATAAGTGCTGCAGTACTTTTGCTGTGGAAGTGCTACATAAGTGCTACAGCAATATGGCAACAATGTAGGACCAGCAGGTTATCAAATTTTTGTCACAAAACGAGACTGCAAAACACAGTGGGCACTCATTGGAGTAGCCATCTGATTTGGAATCCACACTTTTATGATATATTATTTGCCTGGTCTTTGTGAAATGCTACAAAAATTTTTTAACAAGAGGAATATAATAGAATTTGTGAAAACTCGTGCCAGACTGCGTCGGCAGACAATTTAAACGATACGTTTTATCAACTGGAACAAAAGTACGCCAACTGCCATGAGAAGCAAAAACTTTGCTTCCAGTCGATAAGCTTGAAGTTAAAAATAAAAAATATTCGTTTTTTTCAGTAAAATTCTGCAGCTTTGCATTCCTGACATGTGGGTTGGCCTGGCTGGGAAGATGTGACACAGTCCCAGACTTCTGCGCCACTAGCGTGACCACTGGGAAAATAATGTGTTTTGCTCTTTAAAATTCTAAATTAAATCCACAGTGATCATGAGGTTGGCTTATGATGGCCTAGAAGTCGCGCACTCGCATCTGAGCTGTCTAGCCTGGGTTCAAATCCCAACCCAGCTATAAACTGTCACCCTGGTGTTTTACAGGCAGGGTGATCCAATGTGTGTGCTGTCTCTGAAATGGACGTTAAATTAGGAGTCTCATCTGCAGGCGTTAGTTGGTGAACGTTAAAGATGTCACAGTGTCCTTCGTGAAAGGTAGGCGAGCACCCTGAAACAAAATACAAATTCCTGCTCTAAGCTACAGGCAGCACTACACCAGGGGCACAGTCTTGCTCCTAACAGATGATGGCAAACCACAGCCACTTGCTGCAAAAGACCAGTGTTCTCATCTGTGTACATCCGGGAAAACTAACCTGGCACGCTTTATGCGCACACACAGTCATGAACACATCTTCAATCTCAGTTCAATGAGGTCCTTATAGGAATCAAGAAGAACAGGAGTTTTAATGATCTTTTGGGTGTTGCATCTGCGACTACAATATGTTTTACCTGTATGGAACCACGGGACCTCTTCATGCGTCCTGGTAGCAGCTGAGACCCTTATTCATGAAACACTTATTTGGAGTATTTTGTCAGTAGTGGTCTCTCATCCAAGCAGTCTCTTCACTTGTTTAGGAAGAACCCATTAAATGAATGAGGTCATTTGAACACACACTTATTGTTATTTATTTATTATTTCTTCTTTCTTTTTTTCAATCAACAATTTTACAATTGCACCCCACACCGTTCCTTCGTTTCTGAGTGAATCATTCTTAAATTTGGAATGCAAGTACCTTGGTCCAATGCAACCTTACACTTAAAGTAGACTTATATAGGTCCACCCACACCACCACCGCTCCCCTGATGTTAAGGGGTCAAAGGTGAAACACTAAAAGTCACATCTGTTTTTGCCATTCCCTTGTATTTGAGTCGATAAAGACGAGATCAGCACAAAGGTGTTTCCAAACGGTCCTGATAGGTATGCGGAGAAACGTTTTGGATTAGAGTCGTTTTCGTGATGATACAGGGGTCAAAGTTCAACTCAGTCACAAATTTTAGGTGTCTGGCTTGCCATGTTTCGCACTTCAACCAATCCAGACAATAATTGCCAAAACAATGCCTCAACATAGCCCCTACAGACTAAAGCACATACGCATTGTTCTGATGTCTTTTTTCGATTTTACATGGGTCAAAGGTCAAAATCTATCAGAACATAGGAATGAGAATTTCTGGCTGCTAAAGGACAGATTTTGCACCCTGTGATCTTTTTGTCGTTGCATTTCTTTTATTGTGCTAATACAGGGAGACATTTGCATTTGCTTGCGAATGTCTGCGATTCGAGGTATGTGCCGAGTTCATTTGCGAAGAAGTGGTGTTCAATTTGATGGAAAAAAAGAACAATTCTGAGCATTCATCACTGTCTGGTACATACCAAGAACGACCACACTGTGGTCACACACAACCTGTGACAAAATCCCGTAAAGGGCTGATTGGGAAACGCAAATCTAAACATTTAAAGCACTCTTAAAAGATGAACAGCGCCATTGGGAACCAAACATTTAATGCACCATTAAAAAATTAACTCGACACCTCTTATCCATGTCATCCTCACCACGGTTATATCAGAACGAGCTGATTCATTACACGGTCCCTAATTGTCTAACCCCAAAATGAGGCCATTCAAAAATTACATAAACCATTTTTTTTAGTAATTTGCGTAACTCGATGCTTGATTACCATGCGATCTGAAATACTGTGCATTTCTGACAGGCTTGATTAAACCTTACCATTTATTATTCGACATATCATTAGATTTTTCGGGGTCCCTCATCATCAATAACACTCGACATAAACAACGCCAATGGAAATCTGATGCAACAAGCCCAGGCAGTGTATAATCAGCAGAGGCCCACAGGCCTAATGTGCTAGGCCCACCAGAAAACCAGGATGGAGGCCATATCATTTCCTCTCTATATGATTGGGTTGTCCATTATGTTTTTGGATTGTCCAACCGGCTGTCCATCCATCCTTGTGTCCGTCTGTCCCTGCGTCAACCTTGGTACAAGGATGTATATTGTATAATGATGCAAAAAGCAACTGATTATATTTTGGAGTCAAGATGTCAAAGGTCAGAGGTCATGTTAGGTAAAAATTATGTTATGGCACTAACGTGTGAACCAGGGATGGCATTTTGACCAAACTTGGTATAAGTATATATTATGATGCAAAGATGAAATGATTCGATTTTGGCATCAAGAGGTCAAAGGTCAAGGGTCAGGTCAGGAAAAATGTGATATTGGAAAACAGCTGAAGGGATTTAAATAAAACTTGGTACAAGTATGTATAATGATGTAAACATGAACTGATTAGATCTTGGGGTCAAGAGGTCAAGGTTCAGAGGTCGTATTAGGTAAAATTCTGTGACTGCGCTAACTTGAGACCCAATGATGGTATTTTGACCAAACTTGGTAGAAGTATATATTACGAAACAAAGATTAACTGATTAGATTTTGGGGTCAAGTGGTCAAAGGTCAGAGGTCATGTTTGGTGTAAATTCTCTGTTGCCTTGCTAACTTGTGAACCAATCATTAAATTTTGACCAAACTTGATACAAGTATGTACAGTCACGTGAAAAAGTAAGTACACCCCATGTAAAGTTTTGACTTTTTCAACATATTTCAACATACAGCTATTTGATCTTCATTTCAACAATATTTATAGATAAAGGTGATATGATATAACAAATATCATGAAACATTTACATTTTGTAGTCCATTGTATAATTTAAATAAACATAAATGCAAATTTCACATGTGGAAAAAGTAAGTACACCCTTGGCTCTAATAGGTGGTATTGCCCCCTTTGGCAGAAACAACCTCAAGTAGGCATTTCTTATAACTGTCTACCAGTCTCTGACATCGACTGGGAGAAATTTTGGCCACTCCATGCAGAATTCTTTCAGGTGTGCGATGTTTGAGGGGTTTCTTGCATGCATAGCTCATTTCAAATCCCCCCACAACATCTCGATGGGATTTAGATCCGGGCTTTGACTTGGCCATTCCAGAACCCTCCATTCCTTTCTTTTCAGCTATTCCTTGGTGGATTTACTGGTATGTTTAGGGTCATTGTCATGTTGCAAGGTCCACCTTCGGTTGAGCTTAAATTTACCGACAGATGGCTTCGCATTATCCTCAAGCACCCTCTGGTACAATGAAGAATTAATAGTGGATTCTATGATGGTGAACTTCCCAGGCCCTGATGCAGCAAAGCTGCCCCAAACCATAATATTTCCACCACCATGCTTTACAGTTGGTATCAGGTTCTTGTGGTCAAATGCTGTCTTTGGTTTTCGCCAAACATGTCTTCTGGTACTGTGGCCAACTAGCTCTACCTTTGACCCATCTGTCCAGAGCACATTCTTCCAGAAGTGCTGGTCTTTGCCTTGGTGTTCATTGGCAAACTTTAGTCTTGCCCCGATGTTCTTTCTGGACCGCAAAGGTTTCCTCCTGGCACACCTCCCATGTAGATAAAATTTGTGCAGCCTCTTTCTAATGGTAGACTCGTGCACTTTGACATCAACAGTGGCAAGAGCTACCTGTAGGTCCCATGATGACATTCTGGGTTTCTTAGAGACTTCTTTCAGCATCTTGTGGCCTGCTCTCGGGCTGAACTGGCTGGAGCGGCCTGGCCTGAACAAGTTGGCAGTTGTTTGGAATCTTCTCCCCTTGTAGATGATCTTCCGGACAGTCGAATGATTGATTTCAAATTGTTTGGAGATCTTTTTAAATCCCTTCCCAGACTCGTAGGCATCTATAACCTTCTTTCTGAAGGCCTCAGAGAGCTCTGTTGATCTAGTCATGGTGACGCCGCACACTTCAACAACAAAGAGCAAACCAAACTAAATGTCTGAGGTTTAAATAAGACAGGTTCCTCCAAGATCCTCTCTAACGATGTTCTAATCATTTGCACCTGAGCTGGTGCACCTGATTCAAATTTTAGGTATTTGAAGTAGTGATAAATGTAGGGGTGTGGCGGACACAAAAGCCCACTGGCGTGGTGACATCATTCCGCGCACCAAGTGGGCGGTGGCCACGCCCGAGGGGTAGGCGTGGCCTCATGATATACACCGGGCGCGCAGCCCGGAGCGCGCCAGTGTTACAGTGAGCTCCTGAAATAAAGACGCTTATAAGTTACCACTTGTCCGCTTCCTCCTTGCTCGCAAGCAGCACGCGTAACGCCGCGCTTTACTGGTGACCCCCTTGACGTTGGATCTCCCAGAGCGATCCTTCCACACGCGACGCCATTGCCATGGCCAACTTCATCAAACTTCCCGAATTTTGGGAGGCTCAGGCCGAAGTCTGGTTCGTCCAGGCCGAAGCCCAATTTCAGCTTCGGCGCCTCACCGGCGATGACACGCGCTATTGCCACGTCGTCGCCTCCCTCGGGCCCGGCACGGCCGCTCGAGTTGTGTCCGTCCTTCGCCACCCACCGGACGGCCACAAGTACGAGGCACTCAAGCGGCTACTCCAAGCCACGTTCGGCCTCACGGACGACGCACGGGCCGACCGCCTCCTGGATCTCCCCGAGCTCGGTGACAGGCGCCCGTCGGTCCGAATGGACCATATGCTGTCACTGTTGGGCGACGAAGCCCCCGGTTTTCTATTCCGGCCGCTTTTCCGTCGCCAACTTCCAGCGCAGGTTCGCCTCGCGTTGGCCGGGACCGGGCTAACGGAACCCCGAGCATTGGCAGCCGAGGCGGACAAGTACTTCGCCGCTTCGGACACGCGGGCGAGAGTCGGCGTGGCCGTCACAGCCCTCATGGCTGATGCTGCTGATGCTGCTGCTGATGCTGCTGATCCACAGCATCAGCTTATACAGCATACGCAGCATGCTGATACGCACCTCGTGACTGCCGCCACGCCCCGCCCACCGCCGCGGCGAAAACCGCCACCGCGGGGAAACCCGCCAACTCCACCGGCCTGGCGGAGCCAGCCGCGCTCCTCCAGCTCCACCACCTGGTGCTGGTTCCATGCCAAGTTCGGCTATGAAGCTCGGCAGTGTCATCCGCCATGCTCCTTCAACAGGTCGGGAAACGCCTGGGCCGGCGCTCAATAGTGGCGATGAGCGCCGGCCGTTCGAGCAGCCTGCTGTTCATAACGGACACCTTCTCCGGGCGCCGTTACCTGTACGACATGGGAGCGCAGGTGAGTGTCGTTCCCGCCGGCACGTCAGACAAGCACGCCGCGGGTGGGGGCCCCGCGCTGCTTGCCACGAACGGGACGCCCATCCGTACGTACGGAAAACGCTGCCTCTCTCTGCGGTTCGGAGGGCAGGTTTTCCGATGGACGTTCGTCACCGCCGACGTGCCCATGGCACTGCTTGGCGCGGACTTCCTGTGCGCTAATGGGCTCCTGGTCGACGTCAAGCGCAGACGTCTTGTCCAGGCCGAGACGTTCAGCTCGCTCGCTTGTGCGTTGCCCAGCTCAACGAGCGGCTTGCCAAGCGGCTTGCTGAACGGTTCGGTTCCGGCCACGTTGGTCTGTACGCTTCCGGCAGCGGACGCATTCACCCGCCTCCTCGCCGGCTTCCCGGCCCTCACGCGGCCCACCTTCTCGGCGGGGGCCGTCAAGCACAGGGTGGCCCATCACATCCCCACCGTCGGGCCACCGGTCTACGCCCGGGCACGCCGCCTCGAGCCGACGAAGCTGGCGGTGGCAAAAGCGGGGTTCGCTACCCTGGAGCGACTCGGCATCGTTCGGCGCTCAGAGAGCGCTTGGGCGTCGCCGCTGCACATCGTGCCGAAGCCCGGCGGGGGATGGCGACCGTGCGGGGACTATCGCCGTCTCAATGACGCCACGACTCCCGACCGCTACCCCGTCCCCCACATTCAGGACTTTTCCGCCCGTTTGGCGGGCATGTCCTTCTTCTCGAAGGTGGACCTCATACGCGGCTACCATCAGGTCCCCGTCAGGCCGGAGGATGTCCCGAAGACAGCGGTCATCACACCATTCGGACTCTTCGAGTTCCTGCGCATGCCCTTCGGTCTGAAGAATGCGGCTCAGGCGTTCCAGCGACTGATGGACAGCGTCCTGCGTGACTTGGATTTTGTCTACGTCTACCTGGACGATAGCCTCGTCGCCAGCGCGTCCCGCGAAGAGCACCTACGCCACCCCCGCACACTCTTCGAACGCTTGGGCCAGCATGGCCTGATTGTGAACCCCGCAAAGTGCCGGTTCGGCGCCACCATAATCGATTTTCTGGGGCACCGTGTCACCAGGCACGGAGCCGCCCCCCTGCCGGCCAAGGTGGAGGCGGTGAAGGGGTTTCCACGCCCCCGCACGATCAGAGGGCTGCAGGAGTTCCTGGGCATGGTGAACTTTTACCGTCGGTTCCTGCCCCGTATCGCCCAGCTCCTGCGCCCCCTGCACGAAGCTCTCCGAGGTAAGCCGGGCAAAGGCGACGTTACCTGGACCGAGCAGATGGACACGGCGTTCACGGGCGCGAAGCTCGCCTTGGCTAACGCCACCATGCTCGCGCACCCGGTGCCCGATGCACCGATCGCCCTCACCACCGATGCCTCGGACTACGCGGTGGGCGCGGTGCACGAGCAATGGGTGCGTGGAGCTTGGCAACCGCTGGCGTTCTTTAGCCGGCAGCTTCGCCTGCCCGAACGCCGTTACAGTACCTTCGACCGCGAGTTGCTCGGGCTTCACTTGGCGGTCAGGCACTTCCGCCATCTGCTCGAGGGCCGTGCGTTCACTGCCTTCGTCGACCACAAGCCGCTGATCTTCGCGATGGGCAAGGTCACCGAGCCGTGGTCGGCCTGGCAGCAGCGTCACCTCTCGGCCGTGTCCGAGTACACGACGGACATCCAGCACGTCGCGGGGAAGGACAACCCGGTGGCGGATTGCCTTTCCCGGGCCGTCGCCCACGCAGTCCACCTCGGCACGACTATGCCCGGATGGCAGCGGACCAGGCCGCTGACCCCGACGTCCAGGCCTTGCGGACCGCCGTCACGGGCCTCCGCGTCACCGAGGTGGCGTTCGACGGCACGGGCGTGGCCCTCTTGTGCGACGTCTCCCTCGGGCGTCCTCGCCCCATCGTGCCCGCGGGCTGGCAGCGCCAGGTGTTTGACGCCATCCACAGCCTGTCCCACCCGGGCGCGAGGGCCTCCCAAAGGCTGATCGCCGACAAGTTCGTCTGGCATGGCCTCCGGAAGGCCGTCCGCGGCTGGGCCAGGATGTGCCTCGCGTGCCAGCGCGCCAAGGTGCACCGGCACACCCAGGCCCCGTTGGCCCCGTTCACGGTGCCGGAACGCCGGTTTGACCACGTCCACGTGGACCTGGTGGGACCTCTGCCCCCCTCGCGGGGTTTCACCTACATCCTCACCATGGTGGACCGCACCACCCGGTGGCCGGAGGCCGTGCCCTTGGCGTCGACAACGGCGGCCGATGTCGCGCAGGCTTTCATCGCCACCTGGGTCGCCCGGTTCGGCGCACCCTCAGACATCTCGTCCGACCGCGGCCCCCAGTTCACCTCGGAGCTCTGGGGGGCGGTCGCGCAGGGGCTCGGGGTCCGGCTGCACTGAACCACGGCCTACCACCCCCAGGCTAACGGCCTGTGTGAGCGATTTCACCGCTCATTGAAGGCCGCGCTCCGGGCCACCCTCCGCGACGGCGGCTGGGTCGACAGGCTCCCCTGGGTCCTGCTGGGCCTCCGGACGGCGCCCAAGGAGGACCTGCGCGCATCCGCGGCGGAGTTGGTCTTCGGGCAACCGCTGCGGGTGCCGGGTGAGTTCCTCCCCGACTCCACGGCACCATGGTCCGCGGCACAGCAGCGCTCCGCTCTGCAAGAGACCGCCCAGAGGTTCGCCCCGGTGCCAACGGCATGCCACGGGCACCCACCGACGCACGTCGCCCCGGAGCTTCGCACGGCGGAGTACGTCTTCGTCCGCCACGATGCCCACCGGACACCACTGCGGCCCCCGTACGACGGGCCTTTCCGCATGCTGGAGACCGGGGCGAAGCACTTCACCCTGGACATCGGCGGTACTCCTGACCGCGTTTCGGTAGACCGCCTCAAGCCGGCCCACCTCGACGTGGACCATCCACCGCCAGTGGCCCGACCCCCACGTCGGGGCCGCCCCCCTGCGGGCGGACCCCCGGCACCGCCCAGCCCCGCCGCCACGCCGCCCCCCGGTCCTGCACCCATCCCAGGGGCAGCCAGGGGCATCCCACCTGGCATCCCTGCACCCCGGACGCCGCCGATCGCCAGGGGGCGCTTCGGCCGGGTCATTCGTCTGCCCCGCAAACTGGCCCTCCAGGTGCGCGGGAATCCTGGGGGGGCGCGTGTGGCGGACACAAAAGCCCACTGGCGTGGTGACATCATTCCGCGCACCAAGTGGGCGGTGGCCACGCCCGAGGGGTAGGCGTGGCCTCATGATATACACCGGGCACGCAGCCCGGAGCGCGCCAGTGTTACAGTGAGCTCCTGAAATAAAGACGCTTATAAGTTACCGCTTGTCCGCTTCCTCCTTGCTCGCAAGCAGCGCGCGTAACGCCGCGCTTTAGGGGTGTACTTACTTTTTCCACATGTGAAATTTGCATTTATGTTTATTTAAATTAATTATACAATGGACTACAAAATGTAAATGTTTCATGATATTTGTTATATTATATCACCTTTATCTGTCAATATTGTTGAAATGAAGATCAAATAGCTGTAGGTTGAAATATGTTGAAAAAGTCAAAACTTTACATGGGGTGTACTTACTTTTTCACGTGACTGTATATTGATGTGAAGATGAACTGATTAGATTTTGGGGTCAAGCATCAGAGGTCATGTCAGGTAAAAATGTGATATTTAGAAGAGCTGATGGGATTTAAATCAAATTTGGTACAAGTATGTTTCATCTATCTATAATTCCAGCAATGTCTGTGTGTCTGTGTGTCTGTGTGTCTGTGTGTCTGTGTGTCTGTGTGTCTGTGTGTCTGTGTGTCTGTGTGTCTGTGACCGCTGTTTCTCGACAACCACGGGTCCGATATACTTGAAACTTGCCAGGTATATTGCTGGGGACCCGAGGATGTGCCTTTTCAAGGTTTCATATTAATCGGACAATTACTTACCGAGCTATGTCCAAAAAACGATTCAACCAATCAGAGAGCAGCGAGCTATCACGTGTGCCGAACGTGGCGATCAGACTCTGCCTCGGACGGCACATTTGACAGCGTATTCATTTATTTCACGTTGGAAAACTATGTTGCCGTTAAACTATGTTTTAAAACGAATTCAAACTGCGATTAAATTAAAACGATTCATCCTAACTGCGATTTGCGAACTTCCGGACAGTGAAGACTGTCCGGCAGCACGCTTTCCGGCAGCCAATCACAGAACGCTTTGTTGCGTAGGCGTGGCCGATGTGAGACGAGCGGAGCTGAGCGCGTTACGAGCTGACCGCCATTACGGTACGTAATTCGATTTCTTATGCGCATTATTTCTCCCAATTCAGTCAGAGCGAAGGGCGGAAGCGAAGAGCGTTGTTTTTTTTGTTTACGGGCGTACGGGCGGGGTAGAGCGTACGGGTAGCGTTTTTTTTTTTTTTTGGCAAGGAACGGGCACCCACGTACGGGCAATGCCCTAGTCTATCTATAATTCCAGTAATCTCTGTGTGTTTGTTTGTTTGTACGTTTGTTTGTTTGTACGTTTGTTTGTTTGTCTGTGACCGCTGTTTCTCGACAACCACGGGTCCGATATACTTGAAACTTGCCAGGTATATTGCTGGGGACCCGAGGATGTGCCTTTTCAAGGTTTCATATTAATCGGACAATTACTTACCGAGCTATGTCCAAAAAACGATTCAACCAATCAGAGAGCAGCGAGCTATCGCGTGTGCCGAACATGGCGAACACACTCTGCCTCGGATGGCACATTTGAGAGCGTATTCATTTATTTCCCGTCGGCAAACTATGTTGGCGCTATGTTGGCGTTAAACGATGTTTTAAAACTAATTAAAACCCCGGGGGGATTGTCACTGTACTCGCAAGCCGTTCGCCGTTCGCTTTGGCGTTGCGAATGGACCAAAACATTTCATGGACCAAACCATTTCATGTAAAGCGTTCGCCGTTCGCTTTGGCGTTGCGAATGGACCAAAACATTTCATGGACCAAACCATTTCATGTAAATAGAGGGGGGGGGGATATAATTTTAGATATATATATAGTACGGGCATGCCCTAGTGATATAATAATGGTGGCAGAGGAATATTGGTCGACATCATGACGTCAAAGAGTGCTGGTCTAGTTTAAGTGATTCTTCACCATTAAGCGATAGGGCCAAAGCGATAAATAGCATGTCGTCTCACAAAGTTATACATTGATTCGGACAAAACTTGGTGGACAGTTTGGGTGTGTGACAAGGACGTATTTATTCGATTTTTGTGAAGATGCGGATCCGGATATGAGAATTTTTGATTTTTTAAAGTGATTTTTCACCAATGAGAGATGCGGTCAAAAACGATATAATAACGCGATATCTCAAAAAAATTGTGGACTAATTCAGATGGAACTTGGCCTATCAGATGCAGATCCGGCCTATCAGTGGGATACAAAACGTAAACTGTTCAAGCTAGCGAAGGTACGTGCTTTACCTACCGAGTGCCTTTATAGTTCTCATAAGTAATATGCAGCCATCAGTTTCATCCTATCTTCTGCCCTAGATATGCAGATGCCGAATGGTGTTTTGAGACCTGTTCTGTTGTTGGTTTACATTTATGACGTCACCACTTTGAAAAAAAACAACCCCACAACCAATCCCCTTTTTTTCTCTGTCAGTGTTTTGCCTTCTGCCTTCT
Organism: Myxine glutinosa; assembly: GCF_964187855.1. Taxonomy (NCBI): domain Eukaryota; kingdom Metazoa; phylum Chordata; class Myxini; order Myxiniformes; family Myxinidae; genus Myxine; species Myxine glutinosa. Next base: position 189,063,645 of record NC_136264.1, on the reverse strand, counting down.
GTCACATCATTCTTCCCTGAAACTGCATATTGGATTTAAAAAGAAAATCTATATCATGTTGCAAATATCTCCACTCTGTGACAGAAAGTTTATCACACCAATGACAGGCAGGCTGCAGCTGCATCCTTATCCGTCCATCTGGAGAATATTCAAACCTGCCAATCACCTGGAATATGTATCTCAATAGCTTCAAGTCCCACTACTCTCTCTCTACATAAAGATCATATAGATAACCCTCCTATTTACTTCTGCAATCAACCTGTGACGGAGTTTATCTTTGCAGATTCTTGGACTAACAATATGCCATAATCTTGGTTTTTGGATCATTCACATATCTAAACTGCTATAGGCCTGGTGTGCTCCATGAAATACTCTGCAGATTTTGAGCCATATCTTGGCTGCTTTCAACACCTGGGCAAAGCTTTCATCCATAGTGCCATAGTGTATGGATCTCACCTTTCCTTTATAGTGCCATGGTGCATGGATCTTACCTATCATCCATGGTGCCACTACTCATCCATAGTGCCATGGTGTATGGATCTCACCTTTATTTATAGCGCCATGGTGTATGGATTTCACATTTCATCCATGGTGCCATAGAGTATGGATCTCACCTTTCATCCATGGTGCCATAGAGTATGGATCTCACCTTTCATCCATAGTGCCATGGTGCATGGATCTTACCTATCATCCATGGTGCCACTACTCATCCATAGTGCCATGGTGTATGGATCTCACCTTTATTTATGGTGCCATGGTATATGGATCTCACATTTCATCCATGGTGTACTAGTGTATGGATCTCACCTTTCATCCATGGTGCCATAGAGTATGGATCTCACCTTTCATCCATAGTGCCATTGTTGCACTATAACAGTATTCCGGTGTGATGGTGCAGGGTGATGAGGTAGGTTTGATCAGAGCAGAGTCGCCATTGCAATTCCAAATTATTTTACTGGAATAATAATCAAAAATGCACAACATGAGATGCCGGCCTGGCGCATTCAAACACAATATTCGCGGCAACCGGATGTGCTGTAAGAACAGTGGTGTTCACTGTTCAATTACTCATGCACAGAATGCTTGCATTAATCCTAATATCCCAACAAATAACATCGCTAACCAAACAACGTAATCAATCACGGTATCACTGTACCATCATTGTCCCCAGAACACATTTGGTATGATGGATTGACAGAGATGGTTTGACTAAATGCTTCCAGTGTTCCCTGAGTTTGTAGGCCTTAACTAATAACAACCCAATAATGCATTATGCGAATTTACTTGCAACATTGATAATAAACTCAACAACATCGTGCCTCAATATTCACTATTTTGAGAGAAATCGATCCATACCTGGAATAATAATCAAAGATGCACAACATGAGATGCCGGCCTGGCGCATTCAAACACAATATTCGCGGCAACCGGATGTGCTGTAAGAGCAGTCGTGTTGTTCAGTGTTCACAGCAGATGGTCCGAGGCTGCATCTCCACTCATTATTATTATTCCGACTGGTTTGTGAGTTTTAATATTAATCTCATCATTATTCTAAATTGTATAATAATCGCAGATATAAAACAAGAGATGCAGGCTTGGTGCCTTCCAATACGCCATTCGCGGCAACCTCAGGTGGTGTAAGAGCGACTGTGCTGTTAACACCCGGTGGTCAGCGGCTGCATCTCCACTCTTTGTTATCATTCGGGCTGCCTTCTGCACTTTAATATTAATCTCGTCATTATTTTGATTTTTTTATGGGGTGGTAGTAATGAAAATGGGGGTAGTAGTTTTTCTCGTAACACTCTCCCCCTCAAAAGAAATGTCGTCCCGACATTCACTTCACCCGAACAACTGTTCGTTCTTCCATCACTCATACGTACTCCCAAGGTTTTTTACCACGAGTAGACAGAGATACTGGTGTCAGTTTCTTGGAAGACCTCCTCCAAAATTTTCAGCACCGTTTCCAAATTCAAGTCCTCCAACCCACATCCATTCTTTGGCATGCAGACCTTGGTTATTCCATGAGCAACGCAGTGGTTTCTCATTGCCTCCAAGCTTTCCTTCAAGCTGGTGCAGATTGATCTCTGGTCAGCACTCTCCTTTGTGATGAGGTAGTACACAAATCTTGTTCCTTTTTTTTAGCACCACACAATCTCCGGTCTTCCTTGTGTGACTAAACAGCTCTTGTATACCAGAGCACTTCTCTTCCAAGAGTGTAAGCATTCCTGCTCCCATGGAGCAATCTCTGCTAATGCAGTATGCAAGAGTCTCTGTTGGGGGGCAGTTAAAGATGTCTCCATCAACCAACTGAATCCTTCATTCCTGGGTGCTTACTATTCTTCTCACCAAAGATGGTTTTCCCAGTGACTCATAGGTCAATGTTTGTGGAGGTTTAATCCGTCTCTTTGGTCGGGAATAGTTGCCATTGGAGGTGTCTTCTTGTACTACTTCCTCCGATTCCAGGAGCTCTTGTGGTCCTTCACTGGTGTGTCCCTCTGCCTCTTCACTGAGGCCCCACTCTTCCAGTAGATCTTTCTGCATGACCACCGGAGATGGAGATGGATTTGGCTGTCGTTGTACCCTCCTCCGTGGTTGAAATGCTATGGCGTCAGGGTTGAGATCCGAGATATCCAGTCCCTCCACTGTGCCCCATTGGGCTTGGTCCTCAAAGATTTCGTCTTCTGACTCACCAACTGGCTCAACCCATTCCACAACGGAACCTTGATGGCATGTCCACCTTCTCCTCAGTCCTCACTCACTCTGTGTTGTTTCCTGTCTGTGCGGTCTCTGCTGAGGTTCTGCCACAGGGAGGGAGTCACATGGCAACAGAAGATTGCGGTGGAGGGTCCTGGCTCTGCCTCTCCCATTTTCAGGTCTCACCTCATACACTGGGCTATCTGGAGTCTTTCTTCTGACAACAACGTATACCTGGTCCTCCCAGAAGGATCGGATCTTCCCAGGATCTCCCCTCTCACCAACATTCCTCACCAAAACCCGACCACCTGTTTGTAGCTCTACACCGTAGACTCTTTTGTCATGTGACAGTTTTCCCCCAGTGGCCTGCTTGGCTGCAGTTTCGCTCGCGATTTCATATGCATCTCTCATCCTGTTCCTCCACTTGTCAACATAGTCAGCATAAGAGCCCTCTTTCCCCTCAATGTCAAATCCAAATAGTAGATCTATCGGAAGTCTGGCAGACCTCCCATAGAGCAGGAAGTACGGTGAGAACCCTGTTGCTTCATTGCGGGTGCAGTTATAGGCATGCGCCACACTTGCTAATGAGTTCTTCCAATTTTGTTTTTGTTCTTCAGTCAGAGTCCTCAGCATTGCCAGCAATGTCCTGTTAAACCTCTCTACCTGACCAATTACTTGAGGGTGGTATGGTGTGGTGTGGGAGCCTTTAATCCCACTTTGTTGCTTCAACTGGGCCATCAGTTGATTTTCAAATTCTCATCCCATATCATGATGGATTCGTGTGGGAAAACCAAATATCAGCAAAAGTCACTGAATATCTTGTCTGCAACTGTCCTTGCTGACTTGTTGGTTGTTGCATACGCCTGTGCAAATCGAGTGAAATGGTCCATCACCACGAGAATGTACTCATACCCTCCTTTACACGTTTCAAGGTGCAGGAAGTCGATGGACAGCAATTCAAAGGGATATGTGGTCTTTATATTCAGCATGGGTGCTCGCGTGATCCGGCTTGGTTTTCGCTTCATTAAGCACTCGCATTCCTGTGTCACAAATCTCTCCACATCCCGCTGCATCCTTGGCCAGTAAAATCGGTCCCTGATAAGTTCTAACGTTCTTTCCGAGCCCAGGTGCCCCATATCTTTGTGCAGTTCCTTGTATACAAGTGGATGGGAGCAGCGTGGCAACACGAGTTGGGTCCTTGTTGCAGTCTTGCGATATAGGGAACCTTTGCTATTTACCTGCAGCTTTGACCACTCCCTCAGCAAGGCCTTCACCTCAGGGCTTTCCTTTTCTACTGTCGCATTGCTTGGTTGCTCACCCTGGTATTTTAGCTTCAACACCGGGCCAATGACAGGATCCTCTCCCTGAGCTGACTGGAGATGACTCCATTTTTTTTCTTTTTTTCTTCAGTTTGGGGGGTGGAGGGTTGGCATTAATTTATTAAAGGAGCATGTTGGCCTATTTTTTCTTCCCCCTTTATTCCAAGCTGATGTGTGCTTTCCTCTTTGAAGTACCCCTTCAGAATGATCTTCAGTTTCCCGAGTATCAAGACATTCTTGATCTCCAACATCTATCTATAATTCCAGTAATCTCTGTGTGCATGTGTGTGTGTCTGTGTGTCTGTGTGTCTGTGTGTTTGTTTGTCTGTGACCGCTGTTTCTCGACAACCACGGGTCCGATATACTTGAAACTTGCCAGGTATATTGCTGGGGACCCGAGGATGTGCCTTTTCAAGGTTTCATATTAATCGGAGAAGTAGTTACCGAGCTATGTCCAAAAAACGATTCAACCAATCAGAGAGCAGCGAGCTATCACGTGTGCCGAACGTGGCGAACAGACTCTGCCTCGGACGGCACATTTGAGAGCGTATTCATTTATTTCACGTTGGCAAACTATGTTGGCGCTATGTTGGCGTTAAACTATGTTTTAAAACTAATTAAAACTAATTTGCGATTTATCGTAACTGCGATATGCGACCTTCCGGACAGTCAAATGAGGACGTCACTTCCGGACTTACGGATAGTCATAGTGACGACGTACTGATGCTGAACGTGGCGAGCAGACGCTGTAAGGTACGATCGATTGTAGTACACGTTTATAATAACTCTGCCGATACAGGCCCGATTAACTGCAGCGCCATCCGAGCTGCGGCGTCGGGACGATACATTCATTGTACGGTCACATCACGCACTTACGGGCACGCCCATGGGCCCATGGGCACGCCCATGCATGCATGGGCGAAGACATTTTTTTTTTTTTTTTTGGCAAGGAACGGGCACCCACGTACGGGCACGTCCTAGTCTATCTATAATTCCAGTAATCTCTGTGTGTGTGTGTGTCTGTGTGTCTGTGTGTCTGTGTGTCTGTGTGTCTGTGTGTCTGTGTGTTTGTTTGTCTGTGACCGCTGTTTCTCGACAACCACGGGTCCGATATACTTGAAACTTGCCAGGTATATTGCTGGGGACCTGAGGATGTGCCTTTTCAAGGTTTCATATTAATCGGAGAAGTAGTTACCGAGCTATAGCGATTTCTTTACCAAACTCCGCAAGCCGTTCGCTTTGGACCAAACCATTTCATGTAAATAGAGGGGGGGGATTGTCACCGTACTCGCAAGCCGTTCGCTTTGGCTTTGCGAATGGACCAAACCATTTCATGTAAATAGAGGGGGGGGGGGATTGTCACCGTACTCGCAAGCCGTTCGCTTTGGCTTTGCGAATGGACCAAACCATTTCATGTAAACAGAGGGGGGGGGATATAATTTTAGATATATATATAGTACGGGCATGCCCTAGTATTTCACAAACTCAGTCCTGGGCTGACTGATTTTATTACTGCATCAACAATCTCTGATTCCCCATGTCTCTTGCAGAGGCCTGCCTCAATCTGGTGCATGAGGTTTGTGTAAGACAGCCTATCCTTTTGACCCCCTTCCCCAATTTGTCCCTGAATTTTGAATTCTCGTCGAATTGTCACTTCTGCGAGTTTACCTTGTGTCAGTGTGAGGACTTCTGTTGGGTAACGGCCCAGTCCTTCCAGTTTTAGGCTGAGGGCTCTAAGACCTTCCTCCAATGCCTCTCTGGATTCTTCTTGGGACTTCTGCAACCCGTAACATTGTGCTTTCAGGAGCTCAAACTAATGGCGTGCTGACACTGTGTCTCCAGGTTCCTGGTGTGTTTCTCCGAGTGTCTCCACAAAGTCCAGAAAGTTCTGCACAAACTGTTGTACCTCAACCCATTCCTGTTGTTCTTCAACAACGTCTAACTCACGGTCTCTGCTTTGAACAAAGTGCGCCTGTTCTTTTGTCTCCAAGCCTCATCTTCCCCTGAAAAACATTTCAAATAACTACAGGCCTCAATAAGCTGGTCCTGGTCTAACTCATTTAACACAGTGCTGGCACTCTCCTGCAGCTGTTCGAGAATCATCTTGGACAACAGCTTTTGCTCTGTAGCCATTTGTTTTTTAAAGGTTCGATTCACTTGAGGAGTTGCTTCAGGCTCTTGTGCTCGATGAAAAACTCCTCCTGCCTGGCTCGCCAAAATGTTGCACTATTCCGGTGTGATGGTGATGAGGTAGATGGATCAGAGCAGAGTCACCATTCCAATTCCAAATTATTTTACTGGAATAATAATCAAAGATGCACAACATGAGATGCCGGCCTGGCGCATTCAACCACAATATTCGCGGCAACCGGATGTGCTGTAACAGCAGTCGTGTTGTTCAGTGTTCACAGCAGATGGTCCGAGGCTGCATGAATGAATGAATGAATGAATGATCGTTTTAAGGCCATTTTCCCCGCTAGAGCGGGGGTTGGCCTTGCGGGCCCCATGACAATCATGGTTCCCTGTTTGAGGCAATGTTTTTTTTTGGTTTTTTTTTTATGGCCGGATGCCCTTCCTGACGCCAACCCTTGGTCGCCTCCTACTATGCGCAGGGATACGGTGTACCTATTCTAAATCGGGGTACACACCGGGATCATTCATCCCAGCAAGCTGGTACTCAATTTGCCGACCTCGGAAGGATGATCAGGCTGAGTCAACCCCCCATGTGTTAATTCAGCGATCAGACCGGGATTCAGAACTCAGGATCTTAGGATCCCAAGCCGGCGCCCTAACCGCTAAGCCAACACCAGGCTGCATCTCCACTCATTATTATTATTCGGACTGGTTTGTGAGTTTTAATATTAATCTCATCATTATTCTGAATTGTATAATAATCGCAGATATAAAACAGGAGATGCAGGCTTGGTGCCTTCCGATACGCCATTCGCGGCAACCTCAGGTGGTGTAAGAGCGACTGTGCTGTTAACACCCGGTGGTCAGCGGCTGCACCTCCAATCTTTGTTATCATTCGGGCTGCCTTCTGCGTTTTAATATTAATCTCGTCATTATTTTGAGTTTTTTTGTAGTGTGATAGTAATGAAAATGGGGGTAGTAGTTTTTCTCGTAACACCATGGTGTAGGGATCTAACCTTTCATCCATGGTGCAGTAGTGTATGGATCTCACCTTTCATCCATGGTGCAGTAGTGTATGGATCTCACCTTTCATCCATGGTGCAGTAGTGTATGGATCTCACCTTTCATCCATTGTGCAGTAGTGTATGCATCTAACCTTTCATCCATTGTGCCAAAGTGTATGGATCTCACCTTTCATCCATAGTACCATAGTGTATGGATCTCACCTTTCATCCATAGTACCATGGTGTATTGGTGTACAGCCCTCCTCTGTGCAGTTGACATCGGATCTCACCTTGCACTCCTGGAAGTGTTCAAATCCAAGACCTCGAGAGTAATTACAGTCTCTCAACAGGAGTGTGAGGTGCAGAACCTGCTCCTCTCACACTGCAGAGAAGTCGGTTGTCTAACAGTTTTATACGATCTCTTATCTGGTCTTGACATGTCTTGTCCCGCCTATCCTCTCAGCTATTCATCCCTCATAAGTCCTACTTTGATACACTTGCTCAGACACGAATCCTTACCTTTCTACCACTATGACCAGACTTTTCATCCTGTATTTTACAGGATCCTCCCGTTTAAACCTCATTTGTCCTGTATTGTCAGTTTGCCAATTAGCATGACACAGCTGGCCTATACATATATAACGTGTCCTTAACATTATCTAGAAATAATCTCAGGTTTATTTAAACACTTAAAACCTCATTCCTTCAGGAAGCTTTGTCCCCTGACCCTGATAAGAGGTTCTCCCACTTTACCCAGCAAGGGAGTCTATGGTGGCCCATTTCACCCTTGCCTTTTTCATGAGTGGGTCGCCCTGCTTTCACCCCGTTTAAATCAAAGGTAAATCTTCACCTGTGCTCTTCACCACCCCCCCCCCCTTTCTCCCAACTGTACTAACAACTGTAGAAGTGTGTGTGTGTGTGTGTGTGTGTGTGTGTGTGTGTGTGTGTGTGTGTGTGTGTGTGTGTGTGTGTCATTGATTGTTATCTCCTTAGTTTGGGTTTTCAGAAGGTTGAACTAAGTCCTCCCAGGACTCCATGTATCCTATCCACCCCAACTTTGGTGAAGGATTGCGATTCATTGGCTAAGTTGTGAAGTTTTGTTGTTTTCAGAGTTTTGTTCCGAAGGCTCTTTTCAGGATCGTCACCGAGCCCCTTACAGCCTCCAACTGTAGTTCGTTTGTAGTAATGTTCCCATGGATGTTTTTTTAAGATCACTGTAAGGTTCCTCTTTATCATTCCTATTGCCCCAATTGTCACTGGTACAATTTCGGTGATCTTCAGCTTTAAGGATCTTTCACTTCATTCTTGAGGTCTTGGTATTTGGTCATTTTCTTGATTTCTGCATTATTTAAGCCAAAATTGTTGGGTACTGATATCTCAATCAGCAATGCTGTCTTTTCCTTTTGGTTCCTGAGTATGATGTCCAGTCACAATGCTTTGTCTTTTGTGTTCACACTGGTTGGGATCATCAGGTTGTACATGCCGTACGTGAGCATTTATGTCCTTGTTTTCAATAATTGCTTTTGGTTCATGTTTCCATGAGTTTTGTGGAACTGGGATATTGACATTTCTGCAGATGTGCCAGTGGTTTACTCTAAATACGTTGATGTACCTTTGGGTGTACAGCTGCTCTGACATGAGTTTTTTACATCCCGATAGGAGGTGACTCATGCTTGTTTCTACCTTGCAGAACCTACACTTGTCCGATTGACACAGTCCTGCCATATTCTTAAATCCATTGGTATAGTGTCCTTGGTCTTGGGAATTAATAATAATGATTCATTCTCCAACCCCGGTTGAGCAGACCTCTTCTTAGCCATTCCAGTGATCCTTCGTTGTCCTTCCCCAATCTATCCAACTCTTTTCTTTTCTTTTTTTTCTTGCTCTTTTCTTGCAGTTGTCACTGTATATCTGCTGGCATTTCATCTTTTATTTTTCATTTGTCTTTTTTGCAATCTTGGGGCTGTAGCCATTGCTGTTTCACTTTTGTGCATGACACCAAAGTTCCAATTGCTGTTCACTTCCAATTGCACCTGTTTTTGGAAGTTTTTTGCAAGGTGAGTGAGAGATACCTTTTCTGGCTTGTTATGTTCATGCTTGTGCATAAACTGTATTTGGTAGTGTTACGTGCTCCTCCCCAAACCCCGGTCACGGTGTACCTCCGAGCCCCGAGAGGAGTCACGGCAGAAAGATGTGTTATTCTGTATGTCAAAGATCAATGGTGAAGCCACACCAATTGTTACCAACAAACAAATATTGTATTAAGATCACACAAGAATAACAGAACAACAACAATAATAATCAATTGTACAACCAATATACATTTCCTATGATGGTACCATCAGTTTCGTAATATATAACTCACTGTGCTCCAAGTGAGCGAAAAGAAGAACATTCCCAACGTCTCTATTCCGGCATCAAGCCAAAGTTTTCCCGGCTTCAAGCCAAAGTTGATTCCGGCTTCAAGCCAAAGTCGATCCGCTCCAGCGATCATCAGAACGATGTCTAATCGAGATCAGAATCCCGTTCGGATGACAGTCACGCGGCCAAAGCTGCGCAAAGGCGCCCTCAAGGTGACTGGGAAATCACACCTTCGGGTATGGACGTTCAACAGCTCACAGTCGGCGAGCCGCAAATTAACCTTCAAAATCTACGTTACACACACACACACACACACACACACACACACACACACACACACACCAGATAAACGTCTGGAGGCGGTGAAAATGGGTGAAGCGAAGTGAAAAACCTTGAGCGATGTGCAAAGCGTGCGAGTCAAAATGGCCGACGGCCCGTTCTCGTGGCGTAACGACACTCTGATGATTCTCTCCGGAATCAACCACAAAACCTGTCACGCAGGTTGATCTGTCACAGCGATAACAACTCTGTCGCAGGAATCCCTTTCCCAGGAAACCCAACATTCACTCGTGACTCTCGTTCGCCAATCGTTCGCTCCAGACCTCGAAGCAGCTAGGCTTCTTGTCCGACTCACTTGCTCCGCCTTCTCTTCCTCCTCTTCCTCTTCATCCTCTTCGTCGTCGTCCGGTTCCGGTTTCATTTAAAACATTGACTTTTTTACCTTTTGAAAATAGCAACCTCTATTTCCCTTAAACGACAACAATAATAGTACATGGAATCAACAATGCCCACAGTGGATGAAAACCACAACAACGGAAGTGAGAAATCCGTAACAGTAGTCTGTTGAGTTTTTCACATACTCTGCTAATCCTACAGTCGTTGCTCTGTGCACTTGAATGAGTTCCATCAGGCCGCCACCTCCTACTTTCCTCGGCAGGTTTATTTTTGGGATGCACTGATTTTCTACTTTCCTCGGCAGGTTTATTTTTGGGATGCACTGATTTTCGTAGAACAACATTTTGTGGATATTGCGGAGCTTCCTTGTTTTGATATCTAATTTTTTGACAGCTGATTGTGGGCCAGTTTACTATTCCACAGCTGTACTGGAACATTGGTACTGCTTGTTGGTTTATAGCTTTGGTTTTGTTTCTTCGGTGAGATGTTTTCAGGATGAGCCTCATTCTACACAGGTATTCTTTGATAATTGTTTGACGCATTTTATTTTACAAATTTGGTGGCCCTCTTCTATTCCATGGTATTTGTAAGATGCTTCGTTGTCTAGCTCCTGTATTGTTGTATATACATCAATTTTTATGTTGGCCATTTTTGTTGGTCTGCCTTGTATGAATGTGCACTTGGCACACTTATCTAGGCCAAATTCCATTTGGATGTCATCAGTAAATGGTGAGATAATAAATCTATAATAATAAAGGGCAGTGTCCGTCCGTCCGTCCATCTGTCTCCTCCATAACTCCAAAACCATGAAACCTAGCAGCCCCAAACTTTGCATGCATAAACCTGGACCTCCAACAGATTGCAAAGATGAAAACTGGGTGTCTGGGTGTGCTATAACAACCTTTTTGAAGATGATTAATTAGGTGCTCTTAAGAAAAAAAACACAAAAAGCCTTCCCAATATGGTGGCCCCCAACTTGGTCATCCCACTGCACCTCGCTGGGTTTGGAAGCCGCCATTTTCTTTCGGCCTATTCAAACGTGCCTTGCCTTAGAAACTCGATGGATTATCATTACATAATTGAAGCATATCATCAAAATCTGGATTCAGATATGAGGAATGAATCGTGTAAACTAAATAAATGTCCAAATCTGAAGTGAAATCTGACAAAATTTACCATATCTAGCGATTCTTATAACTAAGTGTATATATTCATTTATTTAAGCGAGGCTGTCATTCTCCTTCTGTGGTTATTTTTTACAGCATAGCCCATAGGGCAACGCCATCTAGAACAGTTTTTGTCCGTCCATATGTATGTACCTCACAAACATACACCAATCAGAGCTCAGGATCTGGTCACAAGACAGGGGTGAAGTGACGTGATTATGTCTGTGATGTAATTATGGCTTACGATGGCTGACTCTACAAACCACCATTTTGATTCCAATGCCGTTCAGGCCGAACATATCGTCGAACCTGTCATATATCACAATCGCCATGCTCGACGTTTACATTTTTCATTCAGTGTGAAACATAAACAAACCGATTCTTAAAATAACCATCAAATATCAAAAGCATTGGCGTTACGGCTCTTCCAACGACACTATGTATAGGCCTTAGGCTTCATGCCTTCATGCCTCACCTTCAGGCCACTTCGGCCAAATTAGCCCAGGTTTCTTAATGCAGTAGTAACGTTTTCGTAATAATAATAATAATAATAATAATGCTCTAGTAAATATAATTGTAATACTGCAACCCCTTTGTCATGACTGCAAAGTTACTGGATTGAAGCTGCATATGGTTGGTTCATTGTTGACTTGAAACATAGAATAAACCAGCATCTCAATGCAATCTCTTCAATTTAATGGTGACAGACAGCTTATAGACTCGCAGTACTTCAAAAAAAATATTTATACTTACATTATTTGCTAACAGGTATCCCCACCCAGGTCACACTATCCTCTTCAACTAAAGTATCAAACAAGCCCGGCTACGCCGCTGTTAGACTTTCGGTCTTGTTTTTATTCAACTTAATAATAATTTTTAACTTAATTAATACTTCCATGGGATAGGGTGTCACTCCACTGTACCTACAATCTGTTTTTAAAATTCCCTCTAGACGATGGACTCAGATTGCGTATATTTTAAGTACTAGGGCATTGCCCGTACGTGGGTGCCCGTTCCTTGCCAATGCCCGTACTATATATATATCTAAAATTATATCCCCCCCCCCCCTCTATTTACATGAAATGGTTTGGTCCATTCGCAACGACCACAGAACCCCCCCCTCTATTTACATGCAATGGTTTGGTCCAAAGCGAACGGTTTGGTCCATTCGATGTGATTCGATGATTCGATGTGAATGGTTTGGTCCATTCGCAACGACCACAGAACCCCCCCCTCTATTTACATGAATGGTTTGGTCCATTCGCAAAGCCAAAGCGAACGACCACAGAACCCCCCCCCCCCTCTATTTACATGAATGGTTTGGTCCATTCGCAAAGCCAAAGCGAACGACCACAGAACCCCCCCCCCCCCCTCTATTTACATGAATGGTTTGGTCCATTCGCAACGGCAAAGCGAACGGCGAACGGCTAAATCGCCATAGCTCGGTAAGTACTTGTCCGATTAATTTCAAACCTTGAAAAGGCACATCCTCGGGTCCCCAGCAATATACCTGGCAAGTTTCAAGTATATCGGACCCGTGGTTGTCGAGAAACAGCGGTCACAGACACACAGACAGACACACAGAGATTGCTGGAATTATAGATAGATTAGAGGTGGTGTCCCGAAGATTTGTTTTTTGTTTTTACATACACAGTTTTTAATTGCACCAGATCGCATTGATTCACATTTTTTGTGCGATCTACTTTCATTTTATATTAATATTGTATGTAGTTCTAGTGAAACAACTACTATAAAAATACACTTATTAAAAAAATATCGTGTTTGGAACTACGCCGTGTTGAACTCTAGCTTTGCAAGTGAAAGTCTAACATTTTGTTTGCTCGCTGTGATTTGCACATTTCTTTGATTCCCTGCTTGATTTTCACATTTTTTGAAGATTCAAGCTGCTTTTGCAAGCCATGGCGTTACAGTAGACAGAGCTCCCTTTCTCATTTTACATACCCATTTTTTTATTGACTAATCTTTTTGTGTGATATACTTTTATTGTATTAATAGATAGTTATATTAATATACCTATAAAAATATACTTATTTAAAAAAAACAAATCAAACATCCACCATGTCGAACTGCGGGCTTGGGATCCTAAGGTCCTGAGTTAGAATCCCATACAGCTGTTGAATTAATACCAGGTGGGGTTGACTCAGCCTGTCATCCTTCGAGGTCGGCGAAATGAGTACCAGGGTATTGGGTCCTCTCTCTAAAGGAGGTTGGTGGCAGGATATGCACTCTGGCCACCGTAAAACACCTCATCCCATAACACACATAGTGGTGTGTGTCGGGATGGTGCTGAGGTGTCGTCCAAGGACGCAGCGATGTGCTGATCCGCATTCTCCAATATACATACATACATGTCGACTGTATCATTGCAAGTGTAAAGTTGACATTTTGTCTGCTCTCAATGGTTTCCACATTTCGCTGATTTGCTGCTTGATTTTCACATTTATAGAAGACAATTTGAAGGTAAATATTTGTGTTTACCGTACCGTTTTAGTGTTTGGTGTACTTCATCTGAGCTGTCCACCTGTAGATGTCTGCAGACATCTGGAGAACAAATTAACGCTTTTTAGCAGTCAGAACTGCTGCTAAGCTCAATTCAGCAGGTTAATTTTTTTAATCTGGCTCAGGTTAAGAGTCTCCGGCCATCATAACCTACCATTCTCAATGCACGTCATTATTTGTGCTAACTCCCACTCACCCCATCCCCTTTTCTTCCCATCCCCTCTCTCTCGCCGTGCACTCCTTCCACACACCTCTCGCTCCCACCCTTCTCCTAACTCCCTCTCCCTACCAGAGTTTATAGCAGAGGGACGTGTGGTGAGGTGTCACCCTCTCCATCCCACCCCACCCCCTACGCTTCGTCGCTCCACCCTCCTTCCCTTCTCTCTCTCCTCCCTGCTCATCCCTCTCCTTACTTCCCCACCCCTCCTCACCCACCTCCCTCCTCTCCCCCTTTCCCCATCCACCCTCCCTTCTTCTCTCCTCCCTCCTTTCTCTCTTTCCCCTCCACCCTCCCTCTTCTCTCATCCCCTTCCCTCTTTCTCCTCCCCTATCCTTCCCTTCCTCTCTACCTCCCTCCTCTCCTCTCCCCCTCTTCATATTCCCATCAGAAAGCGATTCAGTTTTACCCAACAACGCCGGGTACTTTTGCCATTGTGATAATAAATCATCCATATACGGTAGATGCGTCACCTTTCTTGTTTCTTTGGGCATTCTTTTCTTGGATGTTGGAGCGTATCCATGTGTGTGTGTGTGTGTGTGTGTGTGTGTGTGTTTTTTTTTTGTGTGTTTGTGTGATCATTATGTTGTGATTACTATTTTTACCCCCATGAGTGTTTTTTATTCTCACGAACCCTCTTGTCCATTTGCACTCTTTTCCACTATATATCTTGTTTGCCACCTTTTGCTGTCTGCTCATATGTCCTTTGTATACTTACCCTCTCTGTTCCTTTGTCCAGTAGGTATGTAATGACATACTAGTATGATGCTTGCCTGTTGGTTTAGTCTTTTTCCAATTCCCAGTCTGATGATTACTCGATTCCCTCTGCTTCATTGCTTTTGTTCCGGCCTGTCACCCCTCTGTTGTTCAGCTCTTCCATGAGCCATAATCTATTTATAAATAAAATGAATAATAATTCAAACACAACAAAGCTTCTGCTGGTTCAAAACAGAAGATGTCTCGGTGGCTAAAAACAGGACGCCAATTTTTACCTGCAACAAGTCGCAAGTCTACATTGATGTTGTTGTTGTTGTCGTTGTACACCGCTCCTTTCCTATGCCATCTACAGGCGCTGCATAACGTCATTGCTGGGCACCAAAGGGGGCTCGGCAATGACGCACGCTGAAAGGGAGTACCGTACTCAGTTTTCACTCCGTTTGTTTTCTTGGTTGTTTGTTTGTCCAGGCGATATCTCAGCCATCATTTGAGCTAGGAAGCTGGAATTTAGGCACAATAGTGAGTAAGTACTTTGTCAAAATCTTTATTTTTTGTTTTTTGATTATTCAATTAATTGATTAGTTAATTTAATTATTATCGATTAATTAAGTACTTATATATTTCCTTTCTCTTCTGGGCATTATCTCAGGCACCTTTTGAGATAGGAAGCTGATATTTGGACATGCCAATGACCAAGTGATTTGGCTATAAATGCTATTTTTGATTTATTGATTAATCAATTAATCGATTAATTATATGATTAATGACTTTATTAATTCATTTTTTAAAGTTACAGATTCGGATGAAATGGTGGTGGTTTATGTATTCTATTAGCCAATTGATTAATTATTTAATTTTTGTATGATTATTATTTCTTTATTTTCATTATTAGTCATTTATTTATTTTCTTTCTCATCTGGGCAATATCTCAGGAACCTTTTGAGTTAGGAAGCTGATATTTGGACACGACAATGACCACGTGATTTGACTGTAAATGGTATTTTTGAGTTATTGACTAATCAATGAATCGATTAATTATTTATTAATTAATCAATAAATTATTTAATTTTTTCGATTAATGACCTATTTAATTAAATTTCAAAAAGTTACAGCTTCGGATGAAGCACTGGTTGTTTCGATATGCTATTGGCCAATTGATTAAGAACATATTTTATGATCCTTATTTATTGATTTTAATTATGCAATTAGTCAATCAATTATTGTACACCTCTCCCTCCAAATACAGTCTCTATGCGCTGCATGGCAGCATTGCTGGGCGCCAAAGGCGCCCCGGCAATGCTGCGCTGGAGGATGTTATTTATTTATTTGGAATGGGGGCAGTGTACTTTGAATGTATCTGTACTTGTTTTTTTGGGGGGGGTTCTTGTTCGGGGTCGATTTTTGAAATGTGCTCTCATTGGTCAGACAGCTGCAGCACCCCATATGCATTTGTCGCTTTGTGCATCAGATTTCCATTGGCTTTGTTTGGGTCGAGCGTTATTCATGATGAGGGACTCCGAAAAATCTAATGATATGTCGAATAAGAGTAAGGTTTAATCAATCCCATCAGAACACACAGTGATAAAGCATTACATTATATAATGAAGTGTTACGTTACACAAATTACTTTAAAAAAATTTGTATTATGTAATTTTTGAGCAGACCTATGTATATGCGGGTTAAGCAATCCATGGCTGTGTGATGAATCAGCTCATTCTGATATAACTGTGGGGAGGCTGACATGGATAAGAGGTGTTGAGTTGATTTTTTAATCGCGCATTAAATGTGCATTTCCCAATCGGCCCTTTATTATCGCATGCTGTCCTTGTCTTTGTTAACGTTCGCTGCAAATGGAAGAAATGTTAAGGCTTGAGAAGATAGGATTGTTGAAGAAACATTATAATGTACCATCCTGGGGATTCTTCCTCCAAAGGAGAATATATCGCAAGCAAATCAAACTGTTAATGATTTTTATTTTTTGTTTTTTATACATTCACTTATCGTGGTGGCATGTTCATGTTTTCCACTAACTATGACTACGGTTCATCTCCACTGCTACCAAAGGTAAAGACATACCCATTAATAAGCTCTGTTTTACAGCTCGGTGTAGGTCATTTTTATAGTTGTGACAATATAAAGGGTAGCACAGGGGAATGAAGCTTGATTGGGAAGGGAGAGATAATGAGAATTCGAACACGTCAATTGTTGTGAAGTGTTGGCGAAGCAAGTTGGGTGGGGAGCCCAATGGGAGGGGTGAAGATAGTAAAGGAATACCTGGGATAATTGTGGTGTAGAAAGGGAAAGTAGAGGGTGGGTGGATCATGCTGAGATGATTATGGTGGAGAGGGTAATGTATAATGGGGAGAGGATGGGGAAATTCAAACCATCATAGGATGCATTTGATTGATGTCCTGGATGAGCTGTATAAGTTGTCATTATTAATGCCTAGTTAATGACCTAATGACTTTCGGCTTTGTAACTGCTGACATCGAACCAATCTAGAATACATTCATTGCAGCCACTCAGAATGTATATAAATATATAACGATGACCTGGAGGGGATGAAGCAGAGAGAGAGAGACAGAGACAGAGACAGAGAGACAGACAGAGAGACAGACAGAGAGACAGAGACAGAGAGACAGACAGAGAGACAGACAGAGAGAGACAGACAGAGAGAGACAGACAGAGAGACAGACAGAGAGACAGAGAGAGAGAGACAGAGAGAGAGAGACAGAGAAAGACAGCATATACCGACTCGCTATAAACTGCCAGGCTGGAGTTTCACGTACAGAGCAATGCATCAATATGTTCTCAGTTTATCAGAAGGACATTAGGCCAGAGGACCCGTCTACCAGCACTGGTTGTTGTTGGACGTTAGATGTGGCATCTATCACTGGCACCCTGAAAAATTCCTGCCACTTACAGTTGAGTATCCTCCCCCGGAGTGGCATCAACTCCACAATTATATAAGTGGATGGAACAGCGATGTGTTGCCTTGACGAGCCCCAAATAGGGCAAAACTAGTCGACAGCTTCGCGTTTCATCACCTTGGTGACAGCATTTGATCGTGATATCTTTACACAGCAAAAGGCCCTTCTGTGGCTGCATTTATGAGACGTCATTATAGTATTGTCACAGCGTACCTCCAGGTTCGATAACTTAATGAACTATCTTCATATATATATATATATATATATATATATATATATATATATATATATATATATATATATATATATATGTGTATATATATATTATCATCCAAAGAGATACAGATCCACCGAGTCCACTTTTTGATAATGTGTATCTTAGTCATCTTGAGGGAACGATGACACCCATACTTTTGGCTCGCTCATTCGCAAGATCTCCACCAGAACATCATGTGTCATGTATTGAACATACTCTAAGGTACTTAACATCACTTTTTGAAAGTTTGTACTTTCTTCCTCGACCGTTTCTATTTTTTAGTCCAAGTTTCACATATCTTCCTCAATCTTGCCTGCAGCACCTGCAGAAACATGAGGCCAAGCTGCAATCTGCCGCATGTAGTCACCTTCAAACGCTAAGACTTTGATTTCTACATGCATGTTTGTCACGTGATATTTCTTTCCCATGAGCTCACCATACATGCTCACCACACACAGTACTCAACACACACTTCTTAATAATTCGTATGTAGCACAATCATTGGCTGTGGGCATAGCAATGCCACTGATGCAGTGCGCTCTGCTGGTTAGGGCAGAAATTGGGAATTTGTTCATGATGCCGGTGATAGCTTGCCTACTCTTCGCGAAGAGCACCATGGGATCTTTAACATCCGTGCGTACCTCCAGGCCATTCTGTCAGCCCTACCAGATACCCAAGACGCTACAATGACACTACAATGAAAATGAAATGATTAATGGTAAAGTCACGCGTTGATATAGACCCTGGTGTTGGCTTAGCGGCTAGGGTGCCGGCTTGGGATACCTAGGATCCTGGGTTCGAATCCCGGTCGATCGCTGTAATTAACGCCAGGGCGGTTGACTCTGTCTGTCATCCCTCCGAGGTCGGCAAATTGAGTACCAGTTCACTGGTAATTCCCTGTGTGTTGCAAAAGGCGACTAACAGGGTTTGCGGCAGGAAGAGCATCCGGCCATAAAACATTGCTTCAAAAAGGGGACCAGGGTGCCCAAAAAAGGCCAACGGGACCACGGTGCCCAAAAAAGGCCAACCCTTGCTCTGCAGGGAAAAATGGCCTCTAAAGGTGGTTCTTCTTTCTTCTTCACGTGTTGATATAGTACACTGTGATTGGTTGTCATGCAATAATTCAGAAAGTGTTGCACCTGTGAAAAAGACTGCAAAAATCATGGAGGGCATTTGCATTTTTTTTACCAAGTTTTTTTTTCTCTACTTATTTAATTCAAACATACTTGTATACCTTACTTAGCTGCAACCTCTCACAAGTAGATTTTTTAAATCGTCTAGTTATACTTTCTTATTTTTTGCTATATGCCCAAGTATTTTAGGAAGTAAATGAGCAGCATTTGTTTGTATTCAGGTACATACTGTTCAAGACAAGCAAACACCCAGAGCTAGTGTCGTACTATATAGTGTTCAATTTCACAGGTGAGTGCATTGTGATTATAAATGTAGCTTTTCTCGCACTATACTGAACTGCGATAATACTTGGCTCACTCTTTGTGTTCCATTTCATGAACACATTTAACGTTCATTTTCACTTTCCACTACACACTGATGGGTATGTTTTTGCGTGACATGTGAAAAGTGGAAAATTTTATGCAAATACATGTTAGAAAAATCATTTTGCTTTAACTGATGTCGTAGTCCCTTTTGCAAAGCGCAAACGTGGCAAATGTCATATTTATGTAATTTTGGGAATATGAATATCCAGGAGTAATTTGGCAATATAACGGAGGTCAAACTTTGCCTTGTTAATTGCAACGTGGATTTGACCTTGTAATTCGGCTGAGGCCGAGCAAAGCGAGGTCGATGCCTTTTATTCCTAATGCGTGAAACACGTTGCACCTGCTGAAAACACCTGCTGAAAACTGACTTTTTTGAATGCCGTCTGCGTTTCCCATCCAGTCATCATGTATTTTTGTAAAAACAATTTCCATGGGTAGGCGCTCTTTTGTTTAAGGTTCCGTGTAAATCGCTCAAGCAGTTGCGGAGAAAACAAATTAAAAACTTAATAAAGGTAAAGAAAAATTGAGGACGGAAGGAAATAAAAAGTGATGGCCTCGACCGACATTCCTCAACGTGATCAAGGATGGTTGTGGATGCCTATTACTAGTTTCATTTGAAATACGTTTCAACCACCCAGACGTCATCATGCTGAGAGCGAAAACCCGGGATTTGACGACTCCCTCTATGGCCTATGCCATGTTATGCCTGCAGGGAACCGAGTTCTGTGAGATCCATTAACCTGCCGAATACAACAGATTTGTGGGGGGCGAGGCAGGTGACCGTGGCTTGATTGGTTTTTCCGACTCTAACCTGTCGAGGAGGACGCGCATGCACGCACAGGGAGGGGGTGGGGGGCGCTGAGATTTGACAGACCCGAGTGGAAGGAGGCCTGAGATTTGGCAGACCTGAGTGGAAGGAGGCCTGAGATTTGGCAGACCTGAGTGGGAAGGGGGCTGAGATTTGGCAGACCTGAGTGGAAGGAGGCCTGAGATTTGGCAGACCTGAGTGGGAGGGGGGGGGGGAGGGGGGCTGAGAGTACACATTTGGCTTTGGTTTTGCTTTTGATTTTGTTTAGGCATGTTTTGTTTTGTTTTGTTTTGTTTTGCATGACATCATATGCTGTGTATTGTATGGACAGATATTATTTATATGCGTTATATATACATATACATATTGTTCACATGTTTTATTCAATTTATTGTATACACACATGGTATGCGTGACATGACAGTGGTATGTTGTACACACGTGTCTTGTGTGTGACATATTGCACATATATTGTGTGCACACATGCACACATATGCACATGCATGCACACACACACACACACACACACACACACGAAGGTGGAAACATCGAGACCTGAGAGGGCTCCGTTCCACATTCTGAAACCCGCAAATGAAGATAACAAACAATGACATACACACACACGTGCACGCACGCACACACACACACACACACACACACACACGTGCGCGCACACACACACACACACACACACACACACACACACACACACACACATGCACGCACCCACACACACACACACACACGTGCACGCACACGTGCGCACACACACACACACACACACACACGCACACGCACACACACACACACAGAGACAACTATATCTTGGTATAATTGCTCCAATAAATGAACACTCTTTATTTTTCTCATATGTAATGCTCATGGATTAACACATACATATTTATCTGCTGGACGAGGACATGCACTTTAAAATAAAATAGGACAATTCAATATACTATGTTGTGTTACATATTTATGTGAATGTATGTGAATTACCCTTCAGGTCTTTGCTTATCCATGTTTAGTAGATTAAGGGTTGTTGTGGTTGGAGGGTCAGGAGCCCTGCTGAAAAGTGGCCGGAAACGGAAGTGACCGGAAACGGAAGAGGAAGGGACACGAGGAAGAAAAGGGACGAGTATTCTTCTCTTTCCTCGCCCGGCTCCGACGAAAAGGTGGGATTGATTGAGCCGTGTGGAAAAGCGGCGTTCCCGAGCCTGTCTGGCGAGAGGAGTTACCGGGACGGATACCTGCCCGGTGGACGTCAAACTGTCGTGTGGCCGTGCCCCGACCCAGCGTTTGGCGCCGTTCGCGACACCATCTACAAAGACGCGTACGGGTCGCCCGTTGGGGCCTAACACGCCTGGCAAGCGGCGTGGGGCTTTTGGCTTGCTTTCCCGTACCCGCTTCGCGTGGCCACGAGGGGCTGTAGCCGGGGTGCCTGGTACGATACCTGCCCGGTGGAAACACGTCCACCTGGGGTTCGTTCAACCGCCCGAGTGCGGCGACGCCGACCATCATCTTGGTCAGGAGGGGCCCAGAGACATTGTGCGGGACCGAGACCAAAAGGGAGTCGTGAGTACTCACCGGGACACACATAGATAAGATGGCCATCTTAATCATAGGGAATTGATTGTGGAGTGGGAATGGTTGATGGTTGTGTATTGTTGATTGCTCGGGGAAAATCTCCGCGGTTGTATCATTGAAATTGTATGGTATCATTACCATTGGAAATATATCCTTGAACATCAGTTGTCTCTTGGGTGAAATTCATATGGATTGCGTGGCGAAAGCGCAGATATAATACAGCTTTCTGGCGAAGTTGCTCTCACGGTCCGGGGGTCACCGAGACCAGGTATTCACCGAGGGGACCACGTAACAGAATTGGGGGCTCGTCCAAATTACGATTTGCGGTTTCGCAATTGGGTCTACGTCCGGGATCTAAAATTGTATAACATAATAAAATAATAATATTTTATTAATTAAAATTTATTAATTAATTATTAATTGGTAAATTTTTTTGAGAAATTGGGGTAAAGTCTTGGGGGAAGGTTAACAGGTGTTAACGATAGACACCATGGCGTTTGTGGCACAGAACTTTGGGGTAACCCCGAGTGAGGCACAGTTCCGAGCGTTGCTAAAGTCGGACCTCTTGAAATTGGCCAAACATTTTAACTTGGAGGTCCGAACTAATTTGAGGAAGGCAGAGTTGCAGGCCACGGTGATACAATCTATGGTGGGATTAGGAACATGGGACGAGTTAGCCTGGGAGTGGCTACCCGAAGAACCAGAAGATGTTGAGCTCCGGAAACTGGAGTTGCAATTACGGAGCCAGGAACGGATTAAAGAAGAAGAAAGGAAAGCAGAAAAGGAAAGAGCAGAAGAAGAAAGGAAAGCAGAAGAGAGGAGAGAAGAGAAGCAAGCAGAGTAAAGGAGAGTGGAACGAGAACTCCAGGAAAGGTTAAAAGAAGAAGAAAGGAAAGCAGAAGCGAGGAGAGAAGAGAAACAAGCAGAGGAAAGGAGAGTGGAACGAGAACTCCAGGAAAGGTTAAAAGAAGAAGAAAGGAAAGCAGAAAAGGAAAGAGCAGAAGAAGAAAGGAAAGCAGAAGCGAGGAGAGAAGAGAAACAAGCAGAGGAAAGGAGAGTGGAACGAGAACTCCAGGAAAGGTTAGCAGAAGAAGAAAGGAAAGCAGAAGCGAGGAGAGAAGAGAAACAAGCAGAGGAAAGGAGAGTGGAACGAGAACTCCAGGAAAGGTTAGAAGGGAGAAAAGCAGAGGAGAGGAGAGCTGCAAGGGACCTCGAAGCAGAGGAGAGAAAAGCGGAAAGGGAATTAAAGGAACGTGACATGGAGCTTCAGCAAGAAATCAAATTCAAGGAGCTGGAGTTAATGAGAGAACGGGGAGAGGCACCACCCTTGCTGACGGGGTCGACACCTAACCAGAAAACCTGGGATGTGGGCAGACATGTGAGGCTGGTTCCACCGTTCAGTGAAAAAGAAGTCGCGAAATTTTTTCCACACTTTGAGAAAGTGGCTCGACAATTAAACTGGCCGGAGGAGGCCTGGACCATACTCGTGAAAAGTGTGCTGGTGGGGAAAGCTCAGGAAATTTATTCGGCGCTACCAATGGACCAATGTGCAGATTATGAGGAACTGAAGAAGCACATCCTCAAAGCCTATGAGTTGGTTCCGGAAGCTTACAGGCAAAAATTCAGGAATGCCAGGAAGAGGGAGAGTGAGACCCATGTGGAGTTTGCCAGAGTGAAAGAAAACATGTTTGATCGGTGGTGTGAGTCAAAAGGAGTCGGGAAAGACTTCGAAACATTGCGGGACTTGATCCTGGTGGAGGAATTCCAGCAGTGTGTCCACGAGGACATCAAAGTGTACCTGCAGGAAAAGAAAGTACCAAAGTTGTGGGACACAGCCACCATGGCAGATGATTATGCTTTAACCCACCGAATAGGGGTCCACAAACCTAACTCCTCGCCTAGACTTCAGCAGGGGAGTTATGGAACAGCAGGTGCGGAGAACGACCATACATGGCGGCGGCCTCGAGATGATTATGGGGACAACTATGATACCCCACCTGTTCGAAATCAGAGGGATGCGGGCCCAAGACAAACTTATAGTACGGGGGGCCCGAGGCAGACCACGAGTTTTCCCTCCGGGCCTACTTGCGCTTTTTGCAAGAAACCTGGACACTTGATGTCCAGTTGTTACCGCATGAAAAGCGAAGACCCAGAGCGGAGTCCGACTACTACGACTCCAAACGCAATGGCCATTGTGAGAAATCGCCATCAAAAGGGTTACCAACCATTTATTTCAGAGGGGTTTGTGTCACGGGATGGAGCCTCGACTAACCGGAAACCGGTTAGGATATTGAGGGACACAGGGGCACATCAATCTTTAATGCTTGAAGGCATTTTGCCAGGGTCCGAGGAGACGGCAACGGGGGATAGTGTTCGTTTACAGGGGATCGGGGGCGGTGTTAGTGCTCCCCTTCATGTCATCCATTTGGAGTCCGATTTGGTGTCAGGACCGGTCACCGTCGGTTTACAAGCCACGCTTCCTGTAGAGGGTGTATCTGTGGTTATCGGGAATGATTTGGCCGGGGGTCAAGTTTATGGTAACCTGAGGGTTGGTAAAGAGCCCAGCAGGGAAAATAACGCCACACCAGCTCGGGATGGCGACAAAAGGGCCAAGTTATTTGTAGGGGGACTGAACTTCAAAACAGAGGAAGAAGTTCTGACCTCTGTCTTCAACAGATATGGGCCGCTGGTGGAAGTGCGGTTGGTAAGAGACTGGGAAACGCAACAGTCAAGAGGGTTCGGCTTTGTCACGTTTGCCAGCACAAAAGACGCCAGAGAGGCAGAGAAGAATTGGAATGGAAAGGATTTGGAGGGTCGGACCATAACAGTAGGGAAGGCATTGCGTAGGCGTCGAGAGGTCTACAGGAGAGGACAACTGGGCGGTAGTTTTGGTGGTGGCCGCAATCAATATTATTATGGAGGCTCCCTGAGTTACGGCCGCTCCCGAAGGAAGGATTGGCAAAGTAGTGGCCGAGAAGGAGACCGCTATTCAGGGGACTACAGGGACAAGTGGTCCCACCCTAAGTATTAGGGAAGTTCTGAGAAGTTGAAGCACTGAATGCGGCGGAGCCGCCGAGCCAAGATTCCTACACGGATTAACCGTGAATGCCGTTCCTAAAGGCGTCCATGTAGTGAACTTTCATGCACGGACTAACCGTGAACTCCACGTTCCTCAAGGCGCCCATGTAGAGAACTTTCCTGCACGGACTAACCGTGAACTCTCCGTTCCTAAAGGCATCCATGTAGTGAATACTCGGCTTGGCCTCCCGGAAAAAGTGCTATCGAGTGGCTTAACTTTGGAGCTTTGATCAACCCCTTAACCTTCATTCACAAGAAACTGACGGTCAAAGTCTGAGGGTCATAAGATGGAGTTTGATTTGGCAGGGACAATGTCGTTGCTGGTGCTTAGTCCAGAGTGAGTAATCTGGAGGGGTGGTGGTGAAATTTTGGTTGCTTTATTTTTAAGTAATAACTGTGCCCGGGGGGGACTGATAATGTGGGGGGGTTGAGTTATCTGGTTTGTTTCTCCAAATTGGCCGGCCAAGAAAGTTTTCGCTGCGTTCAAACTTTCTTTCTTGAAGGGGGGGAGTGTTACATATTTATGTGAATGTATGTGAATTACCCTTCAGGTCTTTGCTTATCCATGTTTAGTAGATTAAGGGTTGTTGTGGTTGGAGGGTCAGGAGCCCTGCTGAAAAGTGGCCGGAAACGGAAGTGACCGGAAACGGAAGAGGAAGGGACACGAGGAAGAAAAGGGACGAGTATTCTTCTCTTTCCTCGCCCGGCTCCGACGAAAAGGTGGGATTGATTGAGCCGTGTGGAAAAGCGGCGTTCCCGAGCCTGTCTGGCGAGAGGAGTTACCGGGACGGATACCTGCCCGGTGGACGTCAAACTGTCGTGTGGCCGTGCCCCGACCCAGCGTTTGGCGCCGTTCGCGACACCGTCTACAAAGACGCGTACGGGTCGCCCGTTGGGGCCTAACACGCCTGGCAAGCGGCGTGGGGCTTTTGGCTTGCTTTCCCGTACCCGCTTCGCATGGCCACGAGTGGCTGTAGCCGGGGTGCCTGGTACGATACCTGCCCGGTGGAAACACGTCCACCCGGGGTTCGTTCAACCGCCCGAGTGCGGCGACGCCGACCATCATCTTGGTCAGGAGGGGCCCAGAGACATTGTGCGGGTCCGAGACCAAAAGGGGGTCGTGAGTACTCACCGGGACACACATAGATAAGATGGCCATCTTAATCATAGGGAATTGATTGTGGAGTGGGAATGGTTGATGGTTGTGTATTGTTGATTGCTCGGGGAAAATCTCCGCGGTTGTATCATTGAAATTGTATGGTATCATTACCATTGGAAATATATCCTTGAACATCAGTTGTCTCTTGGGTGAAATTCATATGGATTGCGTGGCGAAAGCGCAGATATAATACAGCTTTCTGGCGAAGTTCCTCTCACGGTCCGGGGGTCACCGAGACCAGGTATTCACCGAGGGGACCACGTAACAGTTGGATTTGAACCCACAATACCAACATAATCAGCAAAATGCTCAGATGTGGGAACACCAAACAGCCATACCCAATCAGAAGTTGTCTTTGGATATTTTCATCACATTGTGATCCATTTACTATTTCACAATTGCTACTTTGGCTTCTCCACAACCTTCATTACTCCGCTGGTTTGTCTCATGTCCAGTGGGCCTGGTCCTTTTATCCACCACATTGTAACCCATTTAATCAACAGAGTATTGAGTTGGTGAGCTGCAGACTGTTTATTTAGCTAAACTTACACTTGATGTATTACCCTACTAATGCAACCCCAGACATGTTTATCTCCATGTTTGTTATCTCCAAAAAGTCACCAAAACTCAACTCGGATCGCTTGCGACCTCCTCAAATGTTTGGCAGTCTATGATGCTTCTTACTCATTATTGTTGCCTCATCTCGTATTTCAAATGACGCCTCTTGTATAATTTCATTGGACGTCATAAGATTTGAGTGTCTGGCAGTGGAACAGACACTGCAGAATGAGAGTCTGTGCTTGGTTGAAGGTGCTGGTGGTCATAGCAAATGATGCTAATCGGCAAGACCAAACGGCGATAGCACCCCGACCCACTGATATTAAGCAAATAAGATCTTCATTGAAGTTTCCCGGCCCACCTGAGAGAGGATTGAGTGACATCCTCGATTGCGGGTTCTTGTATTTCAAGAGGAATGACTGTTCTGGAAGCGACAATATGCGGGCGCACAAACTACCATACGTCCTCCCAATTCCGTCGCTACTTTTGGCCAATCAATCATTTATCCTGCATGTTCACCTTCAGCGATAGAGTCTTCTATCGTTGGCACGAAAATGCTTTAAAATCATCCATGTGTTCTTCGATGGCTGTCTTCTACCGACTTCTCTCTGGCGTAGCTCCCCCAGCTCTATCTGTGCTCTGTCCCCCAAGTACTGCTACAGGTCGCACAAGATCTGCCTGCAACCCTCTTATGGTGAAATTGCCAAAATCAAGACTCTCTATTCACCTTCACTCTTTCATTCCTCTTTTCTCCCACCTTTGGAACAAACTCCCTCACTCTTCAATCCCACTCCTCCCTCCAGATGTTTAAAACAGCTGTTCACCACCATCTCTTATCTTCCCCCATACAAAACCTTGATCTTTTCTACCCCCGCTAATTTCACCCCAGATCCACTTTTCTGAATTACCGACTTCTTTCCTGGAAGTCCTAGCTGTGTCCGTGTGTTTTTTACCTCTCCCATGCCCCCCCCCCTTCCACTGCCCACTACCCCCAAGCCCTCTCCCTCCCACAGATCTCCCGATGTCCCTGCTCTCAAATGTTGTACTTGTGTGCTTCCCCTCCTCTCCCCATCTGGTCTCCTGCTCCCTTTATTTTGTCTCATATGTCCGTTTGTTTTTTTGTCATTAATGTTAGCTCTTACACGAGCCTCGATCTTGTCCACAAAAAAATAAAAGTGTGATCGAGAGCTTACTCCTGACAATTATGACTCTTTCTTTGCATGAAATTAGCTTTTCTTAAATGAGATTGTGTGATGGATTCAGCTAGAGCTGACATCTTTGCTGATAGAGTCTCATTATGGTGAACTTTGTGCTTGAGAATCTCAAAGTTCCTGAAGACCTATTCCTAGCATCCATCCGCGGGAAGAGTAGCGATTGGACCTTTGCTCTTCACACAGCCTGAAATCCCCAAATGACCTTGATTATTGCTCATAGCCATTGCAAAAAATTCTCACAACTGTTGAGACTTTCGACTGTTGAGAAATGTCGAGACTTTTGGTAGTCCCATCACCATCGACTGTATGATATCTGGATATATCCTTTTACTCGCCCCTAGATATTACTATTGCATTAAACAGTTATTCTTAGCGTTCCGTTGTTCCCATTGCCACTCTTTTACCCCACATTTTGGCAGCCGTCAAGGGACCAACTAATTGTATCTTGAACAAAACTTTTGTTGGAGCTAAGAGGGCAAACACATGTATTCTGCACAATAGAAAACTCCTGAGACACCTGTCTAACTCTCTCACCTTGATTAACATTCTGCAGTCAGATCCATATTTTGAGATGAGGCGCTTGATTGAGATTTAGTGTCGACATTCACAGTCTCTATGTCAAACTCCCTTTCTTACCAACAAAACCTGCTTCCCCTGCAATCTGGCACCACCCAATTGTTACAAATCCCAGGTGGCCACGCCAGCCCCTTTTCAAACCAGTGTGCATGCTCCAGTTCAGCCAGGTTGGCGCGTGCCGAGATGAGCGGGGGGGGGGGGGGGGGGGGGGGGGGTGGAACGGGGAGGCCCAATTAATGGCAAGACGAGCCGGTGATGTTGACACCGTTTGTGCCTCGTACGTCCAATTTCATCTTGCTGCTGCCTCGACTACGTTAACGGAATGGAAATGCATTTGAGAGAGGACTCTGATGAAGCATTTTGTGCGCTGATTGCACCTCAGCAAAGTTTTCCGTTCAGAGTTTCAGCACAAACTTGTGATTATGAAAATGCTCGAAGAACATCATCTTGGCGTGCAAACAGGAAGTTGTTTATTCACCCCAGAAATGTGACACTCGATATTTTGTATGAATATTATCGCATTTTTCAGAATCGTCAATCTATTAATAATTTTGGCATCAGATGTTGAAGGATTCTGTATCTGCATGTTATGAGGCAAGTGGGTCACTTGAGAAACAACAGTGGGTCACTCTACCCTGATTATGCAACTGGACCTGACGGCATCAGCCCACGGGTCCTAAAATCCTCCTCTGCCGCTCTATCTCACCCTCTCTCTATTCTCTTCACCCTCTCTTTTGCTCAAGGTCATCTGCCTTCAGCTTGGAAATCAGCAAACATTACCGCTTTACACAAAAAGGTGCAAAAACAGATCTTTGCAACTACAGACCAATCAGCCTGCTCCCAATTATCAGCAAAGTCATGGAATCCATCATTGCTTCGTATATCAAATCCTTCCTCTTCTCCAATGGCTTGATCTCGGATCATCCATTTGGTTTCACACCAGGTCACTCTACTCTGGACATTCTGCTTCTGCTGTCCCAACAATGGATGGAGGTCCTCAATGTCAAACAGGAAATCAGTGCTGTCTCCCTTCGCAGATCACGTGCCTTTGATACGGTCTGGCACCCCGCTCTGCTCACCAAACTCTCCTCCTATGGTATCCCTGGAAAACTCCATGCATGGCTTGTGGACTTCCTCTCTGGTCGTATCCAACGTGTGGCCTCTCCCATTCCCCGCCCCTTCCACTTAACTTCCCGCTCCTCCCAAGCCCTTTCCCTCCCACAGATCTCCCGTTGTCCCTGCTCTCAAATGTTGTACTTGTGTGCTTCCCCCTCTCTCCTCATCTTGTCTCCCAATCCCTTTATTTTGTCTGATGTGCCCGTTTGTTTTTTTGTCATTAATGTTAGCTCTTACACGAGCCTCTATCTTGTACACACAAAAAAAAATTGAGAGAGTGAAGGAATAGATTGAGAATTGCATTTGGAGGAGAATTAGTCTCTTGACACCTGCAAGTCTTCCCTCCATTGCTTTAAGGTTGGAGCTCACTGTCATCTACGGTCGTCCTCCATTTCCATCCACGATCTCTTTTACTTACATTAACTTCCTCAAATATTGTTCCATGTCCATGGCATCATAATATCAGAAGATCACCAAGGCATTTTGGAGCGCAAAGTTCAACCCAGTGTCAGAAAGCTGGGTCTCTGTCGAAGATCATATGTCTTGCAGCAGGACAATGACACCCAAACACTTCAAAAGCACCCAGGAATGGTTCAAGACAAAACGCTGGACTGTTCTGAAGTGGCCAGCATTGGGTCCAGATCTAAATTCCATTGAACACCTGTGGGGAGATTGGAAAACAGCAGTTGGGAGAAAGCACCCTTCAAATCTGGGAGAAATGGAGCAGTTGGGAGAAGGCACAAGAAGAGTGGGCCAAACTGCCGGTAGAGAGGTGTAGGAAGCTCATTGATGGCTATAGGAAGCGCTTGACTGCAGTTATTTTGTCCAAAGTCTGTGCTACCAAATATTAAGTTGAGGGTGTCAATAATTTTGTCAATGCTGGCACATCGGGGATCTCGCGAGATCACGGCGAGGTCACATCTTTTTGAAGCTGCTCCATGCGCTCACGCTTTCGAAGCTAAGTTATATTTCTCAATTGTGTTTTTGTCGAGACTGTATCTATCTTTCGGTGTATGTACCTATAGCGTATCTTTTGGAAAAATTTCGGTGCTAATTTTTCGTACATGTATACACAATCGTCGGTTAATGGTATCGAGTATTCTGCGGCCTAGTACTCGTAGGCTTAGACTACCGTACCGTCTCCGACCTTGTGGTTTGTTTTTCTCTCAGCGATTCGTCGAATGCGCTGAAATTATTTTCGTTCTCTGTTTCGTCCCAGTCGTTCACCCCGTACCTCCTTGTTTAATATCTGTACTCACAAAAAAAAAAAAAAAACCCCCCCAAAAAAATATTTCCTTCCCAGGTCTTATTCGTTTATTTGTTGTTATTTTTGTTCGTTCGTTCTTCGTTCGCGATCACCCGGTAAGAAATGTATAATCTCTCCCCTGAACAACTATTTTCTCTCATATATTATAACACCCTTTTCTTCTTTTCCGACAAAAGGATGCTTTCGTCTTGCTCACCAAATCTATTCATTCCAAAAAATATATATAATACCATCTCTTACAGTTCCTCCTTTCTACATTCCCTAAACTATCCAGAACTCCATCCCTCCTCCAGTGTCCTCAAACGTATTTTTGACTCGAAGGTCTCAAACTCATTTTGCAAAAAATGTTCGTTTCCCATGAATCGTACACTTTTCAAAATCCAATCTCACCCCTCCCCTCTAAATCCTCCCCATCACCCATCCCTTTCAAATCTCCCCCCTTGCCCCTTCCCTCCCCTCCGAGACTCTCCCTCGCTCCTCCCCTCCTAGACTCCCCTCTCACTCCTCCTCCTCAAAGCATCCTCCCTGCTTCTTCCTCCTTCCAACTTTCACCTTCATCTCCCCAAACCTTCTGCCTTGCTCTTCCCCCTCCTCAAATAACACCTCACTGTGCCTCACCCAATCTCCATCAAACCTTTTGTCCGCCCCATTCTTCCCTTTCTCCAAGCTATTCTGAAATCTCTGACACACCTTCAACAGCTCTCCCTACCTCTTCATCCTCTTCCACATCTTACCCTACGCCTCCCCCCCCCCCCTGTTCTGGACCCGATGCTCCTCCTTCCTCTTCATTAACGGTATGGACCTCAAACATCCGGGGCCTTCGCTCAAACTTGACTGACCTCTCCATACAGGTTGCTTCTGACAAACCAGATGTGATCTGCTTAACAGAAACTTTCCTCCTTCATGATGTCTCTGATGCCTTGGTATCTCTCCCAGGTTACTCCCTCCTCCGGTATGATAGACCTGAGCCTCGTCCTGGAGGTGGGGTTGCTATGTTTATAAAAAACTCTCTTCCTCACTCGCCCTCCACTGCCCTCTCTCCACATCACCCCCAGGAATACCTTTGGCTACGGCTTCCCCTTCGCTCCCACCTTTTGTTCATATGTGTGTTGTACCGTCCACCAATCAGCGATGACTCCATCTACATCTCACTGTCTGATAATATGGACCAACTTCTATCTACCCATCCCAACTCTCTCTTCCTCATATGTGGTGATTTCAATTGTCACCATGCCAGTTGGCTGGGTGTGGGTACCTCTCTCACCAGCCATGGCTCTTCAGCAAAGGACTTCTGCGACTCACTGGGTCTGTCAATTTCCCGACCAGGATCTCAGTCAACGGAGCATCTTCTCTTCTGGATTTGGTTATGACAAACTTCCCTGAAAATGTCTGCTGCTCTTCTTCTGCTCCAATCGGCTCATCTGATCATGTGCTTGTCAAAGTGGACATCTCTCTGACCATTCTCAGAGAGCCTCCTCAGCGTCGACGAGTCTGGCATTTCACTCAGGCCAACTGGCACGGTCTTCAAGCAGCCATTAATCATCTGGACTGGTCTCCCATCTCTACCGCCTCTGACATCAACTCATCCTGGGAATTCTTTCAAAGTAAATTGCTCTCTCTCATGCACAGATTTATACCATCTCGTCTTCAGTTGTCATACCCTTCCTCCCGTCCATGGTACATGGAATTTTGTGGTGAGGCTGTTGCCCTGAAACAACTTGCTTTCGTCTCCTGGAAAGCAAATCCAACGGAAGGAAATCTCATTTCCTTTCACAAAGCCCGAAACAAGTGTGTGTCCACCCTCAGGAGAGCCAGGAAACAATATCTCACCATTCTAAAGACCGAACTCTCTTATCTGTCTCCCTCTTCCAAATCCTGGTGGCGTCTGGTCAAATCTGTTTCTGGTGTTTGTTCCCCCTCCATCCCCTCCCTCACCTCAAATGGCTTAACGGCTGACTCCGCACGTGAAAAAGCTGAATGCCTCAACTCTGTGTTTGCCTCTAAATCTTGTGTCCCAAACCCATCCCTCTCTGTACCCACCGTACCCAGTCGTACCCAGCTGCTCCTGGACTCTGTGTCCTTTCCTCCTGACAAGGTGGAAAAGTTTCTGTCAACCCTCGACTCTGATTCTGCAACTGGTCCTGACGGCATCAGCCCACGGGTCCTAAAATCATGTTCTTCTGCTCTTTCACTCCCTCTTTCTGTTCTCTTCACCCTCTCTTTTGCTCAAGATCATCTGCCATCTGCTTGGAAATCAGCCAACATCACCGCTTTGCACAAAAAAGGTGCAAAAACAGATCCCAGCAACTACAGACCAATCAGCCTTCTCCCAATTATCAGCAAAGTCATGGAATCCATCATTGCTTCAGATATTAAATCTTTCCTCTTCTCCAATGGCTTGATCTCTGATCATCAATTTGGTTTCAGACCTGGTCACTCTACTCTGGACATGCTGCTTCTGCTTTCTCAACAATGGATGGAGGTCCTCAACGCCAAACAGGAAATTAGAGCTGTCTCCCTTGACATTTCACGTGCCTTCGATACGGTCTGGCACCCTGCTCTGCTCTCCAAACTCTCCTCCTTTGGTATACATGGAAATCTCCACGCATGGCTGGCGGACTTCCTCTCTGGTCGTAGTCAACGTGTGGCCCTGAATGGGTTTCTCTCATCTCCTCTTCCTGTTCAGGCTGGAGTTCCCCAAGGTAGTGTTCTGGGCCCTGTGCTTTTTCTGGTCTTCATCAATGATCTCTCTGACTCTCTTGAAAATCCTCTCTATCTCTTTGCTGACGACTCTACTCTCTGTCGCTCCATTCCTCATCCCTCAGATCGGCAGTCTGCAGCCTCCTCACTCTCTGCAGACCTGGACAAAATCACAGACTGGTCAAACAAGTGGAACATGTCTTTCAATCCTGACAAATCTCACACTCTTACAATGTCTCTCCGAAAGGACCGACTGGACAACCCTCCCATCTACTTTCTCAACAATCCTCTCCAAGAAGTTCTGTCGCTCAAGCTTTTGGGTCTCACTATCTGCCATGATCTTTCTTGGGAAAACCACATTTCCAAGCTGGCCTCCAAAGCCAGTCGCCGACTGGGCATCCTCCGTCGTGCGAAGTCCTTCCTTGGCACACCTGAGCTCCTCACCACATACAAGGCTTTCATCTGCAGCTCAATGGAATACTGTTCCCCCCTCTGGGCTGGTGCTCCTGCCTCACACCTTGCTCGGCTTCACGCTGTTGAGGCCAAAGCTTTCAGAATCATTGGAATCTCCTGCGATGTAGTCAACGCCGAGGGCCTTTCACTCACTCACCGCAGGCAGGTTGGTGGTCTTTCTGTCTTCTACCGACTCCTCTCCGGCCTTGCTCCCCCAGCTCTCTCTGTGCTCTGTCCCCCCAATATTCCTTCAGGTCGCACAAGATCTGCCTGCAACCCTCTTATGGTTAAACTGCCAAAGTCTAGGCTCTCTGCTCACCTTCACTCTTTCATTCCCCTTTTCTCCCGCCTCTGGAACAAACTCCCCCACTCCCTTCAATCCCACTCCTCCCTCCAGGTCTTTAAAACAGCTGTTCACCACCATCTCTTATCGTCCCCCATCGAAAACCTTGATCTTTTCTACCCCCGGTAATTCACCCCAGAGTCCTTGCAGTGTTCATATGTTTTAATCCTCTCCCACCTCCCCCCAAGTCCTCCCGATGTCCCTGCTCTCAAATGTTGTGTTTGTGTCCTTCCCCCTCTTCCCCCTCTCTTTTGTGTCCTTCCCCCTCTCTCCCCATCTTGTCTGCCGCTCCCCTTGTTTTTTGTGTTTTGTGTGTCGGTTTGTCTTTTTGTGTGGTTAATGTTAGCTCTTTCACGAGCCTCGATCTTGTATACAAAAAAAAAACAAAAAAAAAAACATGCAATTTCTTTTTATTTTCTGATTTAAAAGGTTATATTAATTTCTGAATTAAAAACAAAGGTTTCTTAATATTAACAGTGAAATAAAGAATTGTGGAGAACAAATACTTTTGTCAATTTCAACTTATTTTTATTGAGTTATTCAAAAAAGTGCAAGGGTGCCAATATTTTTGGCCACGACTGTAAATAACGATAACCCTTTAATTATAGGACAGAATTCAATGTGGTCTTGATAAGAAGTTGATCAGGAATGCTATCCTTGGTGCGCACAAGTGTGCAAAAGGATTTTTATTGAATCAATGATGTCCCACCTAAAATTTGGGTGGCAGATGGTTGTAACTTGCTCAATCCGATAATATTCAAGAGTTATAATGTTTCCTGGAAACAGTTTGTGATACATTTATTATATACTAGCATATGTACCTGTCTGGGAAAAGCTAGGCATGGTGGTGGCGAGGATAACCACAGAAGATGACATAAGAAGGCAGTTGTCGGGGAAATTCAATTTATCCTGGAGTGGTCAATTTCACCAAAGATGGCGCTATTCAAACCAAATGCAACAGAGAAAGTATACCCCATCATTTTCCTGGAGGTTTCCCGGTCTGCAAAGGAGCCGTTATGCCCGTTAAAACCTGGCCGGTACAACCTTTTACGTCTGTGACAAATTTGGTCCAAATCCATCCAGAAGTGTAGAGGTGTTACGGACCCGGCCCTAATGATTGTTGTTATGAGTATTGTTGTTGGTTCGAAGTATTCTAGATATCATGCTTATTGTGACTTAAGGGAAAGGGGTGTTGTGAGTAAAAGATTTTAAAACGCTCATGGTAAAATGTGGCCGGAAAATCCGGATCGAGACCGGAAGAGGTGGAGCGAGAGAGAAAGAGGTGGGAGGACATCGAAAAGAGACATGGTGGTTGAAGCTCCGGGCCGAGCGTTCGACGTACAGTGCAAGGGAACTTTGCGTCCTTGAAGGGAAGTTCGGTCGATAAGAAATATCGCCGGAGTGCGTGGAGCCTGTGTCGTCGGGTATTCTCATTGAGGTTCCGGAGGATCCAGGCCTTGAGAATCCAGGTTGGAGCGAAAGCCGTCCGCCATCTTGGCCACGCGAGCACCCTGCAGTGAACAGGCTTTCGTCATGTCGGCTGGGCATTATTCCCTGGTGGATTGCCGGGGAACGACTGTGCCAGAAAGGGACACGTTAGAATTGTACGGAGGCTCGCGGGTTGAACCGCAACGTGTACGTCTGAGCGCATCTTTGTAAGGTTCCTCTCCACCGCTGTGTTGCTGGGGGCTGAGCACGTGACCTCGGGGTCGTCTCGCTCGTCTACGCCTCAATTGACCACCGGGCCTTGACTCCCCGATCGCGGGAGCGCACAGAGACATTGGGACTTCGCCTTGGAGGGGAGCAGAGACATTGGGGGAGGTGCCGTGAGTGGGGTTAAGGGGCTTGACAAGGATATTATCGTAAGATTTGAAAGTAGGGTTGATTGCCCAATTGCTGTATGGCTCTTTGTGTGTGATTTATAATATAGTATGGTTTGTTTATAACTTGGTGTGGTTGCATCATTGGTTCGGCTGTTTCATTTGCTGGTTCCATTGAGGGGCATTATTTGCTGGGTTTCAACCAAGGATAAAACATCTTTCTGGCGGGGACCCTCTCGGGGTTCGGAGGTCCACCGAGACCAGAGGTAAGGGGGGGGGGGCATAACAATAGGTAATACACAGACAGACAGATAGACAGACAGACAGACAGACAGATCGACATATTTAGTTATAGACTCTGATGCACCCACATAACATCCCTGCAATGTAAAATGTGACTTCAAGTCCTCACTTCCCCACCTCCTCCTTCACAAACCTCAAGTCATCCACTCTATCGTCCAAACCCCAACTCCTCAACCTCCCCCTCCTGATTTGAAGGCTTCAATCCCCTTCCCACTTCAAGCCTTCAAACCCCCTCCCTACCCCCACCACAACTCCCCGAGCCCCCTCCCGCTAGGTCTCAGCCTTCACCTCCCTACCCTGTCCTATCTTTGCTCTACCCCACCCCCTCCCCTTCGGCGCCTCCCAACCCCAACTCTATCCTCCCATTCCCACTCCCCTCCTCCCGCTTATGAAAGCAAAAGGTAATTCTCACATCATATCAGGTCACGACAATCACTGAGTTTGAAGGTGTCTTACTTGCATCCTCCTTTGGAAGGAAGCAAACTTGGAAGCAATAAAAGCTTCCTCTTACTTGGAAGCAATAAAAGGCTTTCTCAGTATTGTGGTGTATTTTGTGCTACGGACAATCGTTCAAAGAGAATCTTTACCAGGGTTGGTATAAAAAAGAAAAGAATAACTTAAAATATATAACCTGCTTTTTATTATTATACCAACCCGCTTTTTGTCGCCTACAATTTGCCATGTACGGTACCGCACCATACTGTATGTTTATTTGCTTCACATAATATGTGAATTACATGTCCATGAACATGTGAAATAGTTTGTTTATAAATCCTGTATTTTCACACTATTCAGCCTTGAAAACTCAGGTGAAAACCAAAATTAGACAACATTCCAATTTTTTTAGCCAGTCTTTTGCACAAGTATGAAACTTTTCTTTGGGAGGTGTATAGTAGACCACTGCCTCAATCACTCCTGAATAAAACCTCCATTATCTCATTTCCTCTGCATGGGTTGTAATCAAAATGTACCTTTCTTTCCTCAAAACGTACCTCTATTTCATGATAGAAGACACCTTGTTCGGTCTTCAAATGTACACCAAATACATGAAGCCTAAGGCCCTAGGCCCAGTTGCACAGAGCATCCTAAGGAAAGATTTGAGGATTTACTTAAATATTTCCTGAAGTTTCCCCTGAAGGACACCCTTAATTTGAGGATGGCTTGATATATGAATATTCCTTAAGTTTTGCCTTAAACTCAAGGAGGCACTCTCCCTTCCCCCATCCTTAAACACCGACCTTTGAATTTACAAATGACGCTATTTTTGGAAATTGTTCATGAAGATGACGATTATTGCAGCATGACGCAAAGACTGATAGAACAATACTTCCGCAATTGAGAAATGATTGTGCATTGTGAAACACACTGAGTGGTGGCACAGTGACTTGGATGACATTTTCACTCTTTCATGACATCCAGAATATTTTCTTTCTTGTTTCGCACTCGTATTTCACTTTCATAACTCCGCACTTTCACCATTCTCAGAAAGTTTCCAAATATTTACTGCACCTATTATTAAAACGCATTTACAATGAAATGCTCAATGAGAATCTAATGAATTTTACACAAGAATCATTTTATTCTTCCTTCATCCGGAAGCACGTGTTCCCCACGCAACATATAACAAGCGTCATTTAAAATTACATGTTCATTACGCATTCTTGCTTTCGGATGCCTTTTCCTATCTCCAATCCGATTGGTTGCCTCACATCGCAAAAGCTCCTAAGGATTTCCTCAACCCTAAGGAAATTCTTACTTGAGGATTTCCAAAGGGTTGTTTATGCAACAGCTCGTAAGGAAATCCTCCGCTAAGGAATCACAGTGTACCTTAAGAGAAATCTTTCCTTAAGGATAAGTGCCCTAGACCTCATAAGTGGCAGTCAAAATGGCGGACATATAATTAGATTTTGTTGAGGTTCAATTGTGGGTGGAGTCAGGCCAGCTGTCCAACCAATGGTTGGAAAGATCCAGCTAAATCCAGCTACCTTAATATATAGATTATTTAGTCATATATTTATTTATATTTCTGCTCGAACAGCATGCATTAAAGAAGAGGGCCTCTTGGGTAGTCCAAGAAGGAGACTGGGCAGCAAAATGTCTTAATGAGGGAAGCTTATTAACCCCACACTTGACCCATATGTGCCGCCATGTGTACCTTAAATGAATAATACATTTGTGTATGTAAATACTTTCAGAAGTCGTAAACTTTTTTGCCAATTATAATGTACACCAATGACATTAGTATGCATGCACGATGTCATAACCACAGACTTTTGTTGCAGCTTGAAGCAGAGGTTGCGCTTTTCTGTAATACAAGTCGAAGGTCACGTTAGGCCGAGAGCTTGCCGATGGGGTTATCCTGATGTAGTGTCAATCTTTTTGAAATAAAATCGGTCTGTTTGTTTGTCGGTGACATTTTGCAGTTACCTTTGAGCTACGAGTTGTCTTGAACATTTAATTGCGGAGCACCTTTTGATTGCCGATTCCCGCGAAGGAATTGAATTGTTATTTCCTTTTTTATTTGGAGAACCTGAAGGTGTCCTGTCGTGAGTTTTACTAATTTCATTGTTTCTCTTTGCTGATTTAGAACAATGCCCTTTGATTTCATGCAAAATGACAGCGAACGAGAGGTCTAAGTCAGGGAAAAGAATTAACTCGCTCGGTCGTTTACAATAATAAATGCGGGACCTCTTTTTGCCGCAGGGATACCGAGAAGCTGGAAAGCCATGAGTTTGTCCCGATTGATTGCGTGTGAAGCAGCCGTTTCCCATTTACACATGAGAGGTCTTTGGACCGATGATGACGAGCCAATTTCCTTGCCATGAAAATTGCTGCATGCCGCATGCAGTTATCATTGCATAAAGCAGGCTTGGACCTGCAGCCAAAAGGAGCGATGTTATTGGTTATTAAAGAAGATGACTGATGCTGCAAATATATATCTCGAGGAACGTGGAGGCAGGGAGAGGGCATTTGACCAATCACGTCTGTGCTTTGTCAACACTATATTAATTCAATATATCACTTTATTTACTTATGTTCGCTGGGGGAAGGGGAGCGGAGGGAAGAGTGGGGTAGGCACAACTACATCTCCATAATGTTTTGTTTTGGGAGGGGGCACAGGGGTGAAGATGAGGAATGAAAATGCACCGACAGTTCATTTACCTTTTGATGAAACCCAATCACAGACATCACAAACACGACGCACATATCCAATGACAATATGTTAATGATGATGTCATAGGTGCCTCCATTATGACATCATAATTCGACAAGTACAAAACTTCATCCGATCAAGATGAAATGTATTGAGCATCATCTAGGGAGAAATTGGTGGAGAAAAATAAAATAATGACGTCATCTGTCACGAGGTTCGGCAGCCATATTTGTTTTGAACACAAAAGCCTTAAAAACCACTGAAACACATCCTGGCGAGGGTCTGCAATCTCTGATTGCTATTTCTTGTTATTATTTTGGATGCAGCATGTGGCTGCTGGTTGCATTATTGTTTGGAGCACAGTTGTGCT
Organism: Myxine glutinosa; assembly: GCF_964187855.1. Classification (NCBI taxonomy): domain Eukaryota; kingdom Metazoa; phylum Chordata; class Myxini; order Myxiniformes; family Myxinidae; genus Myxine; species Myxine glutinosa. The sequence continues at coordinate 189,023,648 of NC_136264.1, read as the reverse complement.
ACTGATGCACTGCCCCATGTTACCAGTAAGTTAGTACTTACTTATTTTGCCAACCTCGAAAGGATGACAAGCTGACCAACCCACCTGGTGTTAATGAATGGGTAATACTTTATCACAATTGGTTCAAATAATGCAAATATTTCATCATCTGAGATCAAACGCAAAGCTAAGCAGGGAAACCTAGACAAAGGACAAATTATACTAAATGGAAATCCTATAATTTTTGTGATGCACCTTTATTCCAGCATTTTATCTTAGTGTTAGAATGTGAGCTAGCATGAACTGGCACATCACAAAACAACAAATCAGATGACGTTGCACAATCTGTCGGAAAACGTTGATGGCAATGGAGGAAAGTAAAAAGAGAAATTGAACATGTTCCCTCATGTTTACTTGTCCCAGCTGTGTATCCTTCTCTCCTCTCAACCAACAGATATCTATGTAAGCTGACAAGATAGCCTCGGGCCGAGTCCTATAGGTATGTGCATTTACCTTTGGGCTGCACAGCCAGGGTTTGATTTCAATTGTGGTCCAGCTTTGCAGGAGTGCAAACAAACACCTCGAATGATCTTGATAATTTCCAATGTTATTATCCTTATTCAAACGTGTAATTCAAAATACCTCTCACTCACTGCAAATTGTAGGAATAGGAATGCTGTACTGTAAACGGTGGTTACTTGTAATACTCTTTCCCACATCTCCCAATTAATCTCTCCAAATCCAAACTTGCAATAATCCACGTCCGACTGACCCGTCTCCCATCCTTGCATGATTTCACATGAGAACATACGACATATTTTTTAAAAAATTCACCTTTTCATTGATAATTACTTTTAATTTCACATCCTTTTTAATGACAACTCATTTCATTCACCACAGTCTTACATTTAGATACTTGAGTATTTTTTTTATTGTTTGCACTTTTGTGATTTTTTTTACACTAACATTTTCCCTTTAACTTATATGTTTTTAAACGTGGATTTTTCCACGAGTATCACTAGTTCATTAAGGTTTCATACTCCTGAGGTTGTGTGAATTTAAATTGTAACATCAGTTACCGTGGAATTGCCCAGTTACACCAATCGGGGTCATGCTGATCCTATGTAGCAAGCCTGGTTGTAATCGGCCCAGAAATGTAGAAGTGTGACAAACACAAAGTCACACAGAGATTCGTGAATTATAGTTAGGATTACGACTTATAATAGCCACCACCACCAGGAATAGCGCTCCGTCATCCATTACTCCGACCAATCACGAACCTCGGGGCGCTGTCTCCTCATCATGAGTTGTCGGGGGAAGGGGAAGGGGAAGGGGAAGGGGGGGGGGGGGGGGGGTGGAGTCTCGTCTCTGTTTGGGAATGTTCGAACAACGTCGTTCCCTTGTCGGCAAATGCTGTTTCTGTCGGCCTTGGCGGCACTGTGAGAGAATGAGTCCCATTACAGTGCGATCATTGTTTTACTGAGCCCTCCATTTCCAAGCTGGCCGAATGTAAGAAAACCGAAGGGAAGACCACAGGAGGTAAATTACACACTGGGGAATTAATCTTTAAACCCTATAAATAATGAGCACAAAGCCACGCCCCTTATGGTGACATGCAAACGCTCTTACCCGGACAGACGGATTACTTACGTACATCGAGATGGCTTCGTGGCATACGGAGCATGCTAATCTACACATTCTGAAATTTATTAAGGTATTTCATGCTTACCCCCATTCAAACGTAACTATGTACACACTACACTATGTGCACAAGTCTTAGATATTTTGTATTTTCTACTACTCTTTTGGGAGGGGAGGGGGAGTTGCTGTGTGGTTCTGCTTTGTGATCAGAGATGGTCTGGTGGTTCTGCTTTGTGATCAGAGATGGTCTGGCGGTTTTGCTTTGTGATCAGAGATGGTCTGGTGGTTCTGCTTTGTGATCAGAGATGGTCTGGTGGTTCTGCTTTGTGATCAGAGATGGTCTGGCGGTTCTGCTTTGTGATCAGAGATGGTCTGGTGGGCCATGCTCTGCTTTGTAAATTATTGGGGTCCGGGTTTGTTCAAAATGCAGAATCACTACTCACCCCCACTCATTTGTTCCTTATTCTTCCCACCTGTGGAACCAACTTCCACGCTCTCTTCAATGACAGTCTACCCTCCAGGTCTTCAACACTGCTATTCAGGTCTTCTCCAGGTCTTAAAGACATCTTATCTTCCCTTGTCAACACCTTCCCCCTTCCCCCTTCCCCAAGCCCACCTCTTTGCTTCCTGAGAGTTTGCTTCTGTATCCCTCTTGTCCAACCCTGTTTATTCCCTATCCCTCATTCTTCCTCCTTGTCATTCTTCCTCCCTCCCCTATCTCTCATTCTTCCCCACATCCCTTATTTGTCAAAGTCTCCATCTATTATGTCCTTCAATCCTGCTGTTGGTGTCCCCCCCCCCCCCTCTCTCTCCATTGTTCCTTTGCATCCTGATCCATCTGGGTTCTTGCTGTTCCATGAGCTTTGGCTTTGCATATTCCGTAACAAAAAGGTTTACTCTTCAGAGTGGTACTCTGGCTGGCTGGTATTTTGAAATAATCAACAGATCAAGTTGTGTGACACATTAGGTGCCATGAGGTTATTTCTGGGCAGTAGAGACAACCTTGATCTTTCTCTACAAATCGGATAAGACTGATGTAAAGTTGCTACCTCAAAGAAATGGCACTCTATTTGACACAAAGGGGTTAAAGTGAACCTGCAGATAAATAGAATACACATGTGAGATAGCAATGGATGGAGAACATTGCGTACAAGGGCTTGGGATATTATTCTGAAATGCCAAAGCTTGTGCAAAACAATCTTGTACTCTTATTGCTTTTGGAAGAATCCTCAGTAAATACTTTTGTGACAATTTTCATCAAAGGAAGTTCCTTAATAATTCTCATGATGCTAAAATCTCATGAGAAATATAACGATATTATATTAAATATAACGATATTTTAATATAACGATATTAAAATTTGCACATCATCAGGTTCAGTGATGCCTCATATATAGGCCTAAAGAATACTACACGACATTATATCCAGAGTACAATGGGCAGGACATGCCCCATTAATTAAAGGGATGCACCAGGTCCAACAGCTTGGCCTAAGCGGATAACCATCCCAAGGGCAGGCTGCTGACTGGTGCTTGCCATAAGGTCGTTGTCAATGTGGCGACACCAAGTTTATGTGGAACGCAGCTGTCACAGGCCGTTTCATCCTGATTAATCCAACAATTTCAAATCCAATGGTCCTGGTAAGTATCTGGGGGTATGAGTTTAGTCGGATAACCTCACCCAAATAAATATATATACATATCATGGAGTACGTGAGAACTCGATATAGTTTATACTATAGCCGGCGAAGCCGGTGTTGTCAATGAACGCGTACGTATTATGTTGAAAACCTGATTATGCCTTGGCTCGAGAATTCCGAAGCGCAGTGGAGGCCGCCATCTTGCGGATGCGGAAGTATGCATAACAAATTTAAAACGTTCATTAGGAGTTTCTTTCACCCGTCATTGTTTGATTCACATTCTTATGCACCTCCAATGTATTATTAAAATACTTTAAGACCAACATCGGCCCGCACGGGCCTGGTTATCTTCAACGAAACGCGTCACCAAACACAGGACCCAATGAGAGTCGAGCATTTGCAAAAATATTTCTAAAATGAAATCACTCAATGGTGGCCGCCATCGACCGGATGCGGAAGTTTGCATAAAACAATTGCGAAAGAGTTCAATATGAGTTTGTTTCACCCGTCGTTCTTTGATTCACAATCTAATGAACCTCTAATTAGTAATTAAAATACCTTAAGACCAACCTCGTTATCTTCAACGAAAATCGTCATCAAACACCAGAACCAATGAGATTCGAGCATTTGAAAAAATATTTTTTTAAAGCTTATTACGCGTTTCGGAGGGTGAAAACGGCGTCAAATATTCTAACATTGACGAAGAATTATTTTTTAGAAATCTCGCGGCCGTACGGGATAGTTTTTCACGGCCAGAAATACGGTATAAGCGGTTTACTTTTTTAGTTTAGAAATACGGATAGTTTTTCACGGCCGGAAATATCCGAAGTTGAGACAGAATTCACCGAATTAATCACTGCAAGCTAACTTCTTCTGGTGGAGGAAGCCGCAGTGCCCGGAGAGAACCAGCCCTGACAGCGACTGAAGTTAGAAGACTACACACATACTGTGAAAACGTATTTTAAGCCCAGTTAAAATTTCTTAAAATAGGCCTTAAGCTAGCACATCGTATAGTTACTTCCTTAAGCTTCTTGTGACATTTATTGTATGCAGGTATTGGGGAGGACGGCCTGCTCTTCTCTTTTACCAAGTCTTACCAGGTACGGTACCTACTACACCTACCAACTACCTAACCTACTGATGCCATAGTGATGGGTAAAATAGTGGCAAGAGGCTTTGGCTTCGCCGGCTCATTGCGGCTTTGCAGTCGGTACTAGTAGCCGGCGAAGCCGGTGTTGTCAATGAACGCGTACGTATTATGTTGAAAAATTAGATTATGCTGGATCCCTTGGCTTGAGAATTTTGAAGCTTTGATGCACCAAATCGCTCAATGGAGGCCGCCATCTTGCGGATGCGGAAGTATGCATAACAAATTGAAAAAAGTTCAATAGGAGTTTGTTTCACCCGTCTTTGTTTGATTCACCATCTTATGCACCTCTAATTTGTAATTAAAATACTTTAAGACCAACCTCGTTGTCTTCAACGAAAATCGTCACCAAACACCGGAACCAATGAGATTCGAGCATTTGAAAAAATATTTAAAAAAAGCTTATTACGCGTTTCGGAGGCTGAAAACGGCGTCAAATATTCTAAAATTGACGAAGAATTCTTTTTTATAAATCTTGCGGCCGTAGGGGGTAGTCTTTCACGCCTGGAAATATCCGAAGTTGAGACTGAATTCACTGACTTAATCAAGAAGTAAATTTTATCAATTTTAATCTCATCCAGAATGCAAATGGTATCATTTTAGGTCTGAATTTGCGAAATTTTGTGAGCTGACCAATCAGCGATCAGCTTAGGTCAGCCAATCAGCGCCATCGACACGGTTTGATTAACGACAGTCACACATTGCCGTTGAAACGGCGCTATCGTCTGATCTGTCGGCACTGATCTTACTGCAAGCTAACTTCTGGTGGAGGAAGCCGCAGTGCCCGGAGAGAACCAGTCCTGACAGCGACTGAAGTTAGAAGACTACACACATACTGTGAAAACGTATATTAAGCCCAGTTAAAATTTCTTAAAATAGGCCCTAAGCTAGCACATCGTATAGTTACTTCCTTAAGCTTCTTGTGACATTTATTGTATGTAGGTATTGGGGAGGACTGTCTGCTCTTCTCTTTTACCAAGTCTTACCAGGTACGGTACCTACTACACCTACCTACTACCAACTACCTAACCTACTGATGCCATAGTGATGGGTAAAATAGTGGGAGGAGGCTTTGGCTTCGCCGGCTCATTGCGGCTTTGCAGTCGGGTACTCGTAGAGTGATGATCATGGAAAAACATGGCCACCGCCTCAAATGTGTTCAAAGTTATATGCTAAAAAGCTAATATAAAATGAGCTTTTAAAAACCATACCTTTTATTCTCAAGTGTTTTCTGAGTTACTAAAACTTTAAAAGACGCCAGAATACATCGCAAAAGTACCACGTCGGGAGATCTCTAAATCGCCAAATTGTACTTGCTCTTCTTCTTCTCCACAATAAAACAATGTTAAACTGTTGCCAAATGTAACACAATAACGACTAAAGTGATTAAGGTGACTCCAACGCGAGGAAGTTACTTTGTCTCTGTCTTATTGCATGCAACCTTAAATTTAAATATACCTACAATATTTACCGTTTTATTATGAAATGAAATCGAACGCAAAATGTGGACTCAACCAGACGGAAGGGACAGAACCATTAGCCACAAGCGATACATATCCGCCCCATCCCCAAAATCAACTGTAGTATTAAAGGGCCTACCAAGTATTAAAATAATTTAATTTTGTATTAAACTATTAAAACATGGACTTAATCCATAACAAAATAAAATATATAAAACATTAAGCATTTTATTATTTCAGAAAACCCGAAAATCCCATCTATTTCCGCACAAGATGTGCTATCCAAATAGTCGACTGAACCAAAAACCACGATTGGAGTGGGGGGTAGAATGTACCACAAGCCAAATTTAATAACATACAGTGCCTTCAAAAAGTATTCACACCCCTAGACTTTTTCACATTTTGTTCTGTTAAGCCCCAGTCACACCGGGCCTGCGACCAGGTTATGACCTAGCTGCGACTGAAAATTTTGTGAATCGCGGGCAAATCGTAGAAAGAGAGCGCGACTGGTCGCAGAGGTCGTGAGTGATCACCAGAGCAAAATCAGTCGCAGCAAGGTCGATGGTTATGTTCAAAACTTCTGACCTGCGATTCCAAATCGTAAGAGGTCGCAGACAGGTCTCACATGGTCGTACCACCAGTCGCGCATGGACGCACCTCCAGTCGTGCATGATCGCGGGTCAAGTAGTCGCACGATTGGTCGTGCTACTGGTCCTGCCACCTGACGATTGGTGGTGCCACCTGTCGTTCAACCTCACGATCGGTAGTGCTAGCGTTCGCAGGTTGTCACGATTGATTGTCCGAGCGGTCGCAAGTCGCCACGATTGACCATACGATTGGTCGCTGATCGCCACCACTATTCGCACGATTACCTACGATTGATCTTGTGATCGATCTTCTCCAATCGTTGGTGATCGCACAACCACGCATACCACCAATCGTACGATGACCCCCAAGACCAATCGCTGTTTGCGATCGCAAATGGAGAGCGTAGCAAACATTGACGATTGGTCGTACCTCGGCCAGATTGCCATCAATCGCACGATCCAGAAATCGTACGATCCAGTGTGACTGAGGCCTAACAGCCTCAATTAAAAATGGATTAAATTGAGATATTTTGTCACTGATCTACACGTAACACCTCATAATGTCAAAGTTGATTTTGTTTTTAGAAGTTTTTTGACAAAATAATTAAAAATGAAAAGCTGAAATGTCTTGGGTCAATAAGTAATCAACTCTTTTGCTACGACACTTCAAATTGAGCTCAGATGCATCCATTTCCTTTGATCATCCTTGAGATGTCTCTACACCTTGATCGGAGTCAACCTGTAGCCAATTTGATTGATTGGGTATGATTTACAAAGAAACACACCTTTCCATATAAGGTCCCATAGTTGACAGTGCATGTCAGTGCAGAAACTCTACCATTAAGTTCAATAAACTGTCTGTAGAACTCTTGAGAAATCTTTTTCTAGATTTCTGAGAACTGTGAGGAGGTATAGATCTGGGGAAGGGTATAAAACAATTTATAGAGTGTTGAAAGTTCCCAAGAGCACAGTGAGCTCCTTCATTAGAAAATATAATAACATGGAACCACCCAGACCCTTCCTAGAGCTGGCAGACCGACCAAACTGAGCAACGGGGCAAGAAGGACCTTGGTCGGGGAGGTGACCAATAACCCAATGACCACTCTGACAGAACTACAGAGTTCCTTGGCTGAGATGGGAGTACCTGCTGGACAAGCGACAGTCTCTGCATCTGCAGCCCTTCACAAATCTAGGCTTTATGGGAAAGTGTGGGAAACATTGGAGGAGGGGGGGGGGGGGGGAGATAATGCTTTTGCAGGCCACTATGTGTATATATATATATATATATATATATATATATATATATATATATATATATATATATACACAGTGGCCTGCAAAGGCATTCACCTGCAAAAGCTTTATATATATATACACAGTCACGTGAAAAAGTAAGTACACCCCATGTAAAGTTTTGACTTTTTCAACATATTTCAACATACAGCTATTTGATCTTCATTTCAACAATATTGATAGATAAAGGTGATATAATACAACAAGTATCATGAAACATTTAGATTTTGTAGTCCATTGTATAATTTAAATAAAAATAAATGCAAATTTCGCATGTGGAAAAAGTAAGTACACCCTTGGCTCTAATAGGTGGTATTGCCACCTTTGGCAGAAACAACCTCAAGTCGGCGTTTTGGGGGGGGGGGGGAGGGGGAGAGATTTTTGCCCACTCCTCCATGCAGAATTCTTTCAGCTGTGCGATGTTTGAGGGGTTTCTTGCATGCACAGCTCGTTTCAAATCCCCCCACAACATCTCGATGGGATTTAGATCCGGGCTGTGACTTGGCCATTCCAGAACCCTCCATTTCTTTCTTTTCAGCCATTCCTTGGTGGATTTTCTGGTATGTTTAGGGTCATTGTCATGTTGCAAGGTCCACCTTCGGTTGAGCTTCAACTTTTCCGACAGATGGCCTCACATTATCCTCAAGCACCCTCTGGTACAATGAAGAATTAATAGTGGATTCTATGATGGTGAGCTGCCCAGGCCCTGATGCAGCAAAGCTGCCCCAAACCATAATACTTCCACCACCATGCTTTACAGTTGGTATCGGGTTCTTGTGGTCAAATGCTGTCTTTGGTTTTCGCCAAACATGTCTTCTGGTAATGTGGCGAAATAGCTCTACCTTTGACTCATCTGTCCAGAGCACATTGCTCCAGAAGTGCTGGTCTTTGCCTCGGTGTTCATTGGCAAACTTTCGTCTTGCCCTGCTGTTCTTTCTGGGCAGCAAAGGTTTCCTCCTGGCACACCTCCCATGTAGATCAAATTTGTGCAGCCTCTTTCTAATGGTAGACTCGTGCACTTTGACATCAACAGTGGCAAGGGCTACCTGTAGGTTCCGTGATGACATTATGGGGATCTTAGAGACTTCTTTCAGCATCTTACGGTCTGCTCTCGGCCTGAACCCTATTGGGGCGGCCTGGCCTGAACAAGTTGGCAGTTGTTTCAAATCTTCTCCACTTGTAGATGATCTTCCGGACAGTCGAATGATTGATTTCAAATTGTTTGGAGATCTTTTAAAATCCCTTCCCAGACTCGTACGCATTATAACCTTCTTTCTGAAGGCCTGAGAGAGCTCTTTTGATCTAAGCATGGTGACGCCGCACACTTCAACAACAAAGAGCAAACCAAACTAACTGAGGTTTAAATAAGACAGGTTCCTCCAAGATCCTCTCTAACGATGTTCTAATCATTTGCACCTGAGCTGGTGCACCTGATTCTAATTTTAGGTATTTGAAATAGTGATAAATGTAGGGGTGTACTTACTTTTTCCACATGGGAAATTTGCATTTATGTTTATTTAAATTATATAATGGGCAACAAAATGTAAATGTTTCATTTATAGTCAATAAATGAAATATAGTCAATAAGTCAACATAATAGTCAATCACCTTTATCTATCAATATTGTTGAAATGAAGATCAAATAGCTGTATGTTGAAATATGTTGAAAAAGTTAAAACTTTACATGTGGTGTACTTACTTTTTCACGTGACTGTATGTATGTATATATATATATATATGTATATATATATACCTTCACGTGTGCGTGTGAGTGTCATTATGTGCACGTACATACGTGTGTGTTTTTTAGATACTCGCACCTACACCGGGCTGTTGTAAGGAAATTAGTTGCCAATAGTTTGGAATATATTTGGAGTTTGCTCTGAATCTCCTTTGACAACATAATAGTCAACAACTGTTAAAATCGCTGAGGTTTCTCAGTAAAGTAAATCGACGGAAACGTAATTATATGATCGACGGAATTAACTGAATAGTTTGTGGTTATATTATTTTTTTTAATTCCGGTAGGTGTGCAAACCAATGACTCTGAGCTTTGACTTTGACTTTGCACTGACTATGACTTTGACTTTTTTTGCGCACACACTTCGACCATGACTTTGCACTGACTCCGCATGCACACCACCAGTGTGCACAAGAAAAATGCACATAACTCTAAATAGCATGAACATTGATATTTTTAGTCCTCCGCATACACTGTCCAAACCCAAGAGCTCTTAAATGAGGTGCCATAAAGATTTATATGTGTTGTGGTTACAATGTTTACCCCATTCAGACACAACTGTGCAATTTGCATTTATATGAAGAATAGATTTACATTCCCAATGGCTGATGATCTGGATGGCTGTTGAGTCAGGTGGTCAATTTAACCTTAAGGAATACTTCAGATCTTTCCCATAAATTTTCTTCCCCTTTTCCTTTCTCACCGCTTTCTCCAGACTCTTTTATCCCCTGTTTAACCCCTCTTCCTTTTCATTTTCTCTTTCCACTCGTCTCTATTGTAATTCTCTTCATTTTTTCAAAACCATCAAAGCCCTTTTTGGTTCACTGACTTAGACCGACAGAATGCAGGAGTTTTCTTGTTTAATGATCAAAGCTGGAAAAAAAAAATTCAACCACCTTATCTCATTCTTTAACAATTATTTGTAACAAAGTGGTAGCTCATGCAGGAGCAGAAGGACAGAGGAAAACATGTTTGTTTTGGAACAGGCCAACACACAAAAAAGGCAAAAACACTGGAAGTGATTACGTATTTGAGTACCAGGAAAGGAAGTGAGAGAGGAATACGAATAGAAATCTGGGAGAGGTAGTGTGAGAGGAGAAATGGTCTGTTGTGTGTCTGGGAGAAAGCATGAGGTGACGATGGAGGTTGTTTAGACACAGGCATCAGAGTTATCCCATGGTCTTATATATTCCTCTTCCCAAACACATTATGATGAACCACCGAACAGGGAAAGGACACATAATTTAATAAGCAGTGAAAACCTAAATTAATATAAAAGTAATAACACCAAGCAGGTGGTCTTTGCAATATTCTCGTAACATTATCGGGGAGAGTCAGATGGAGGAATCCCTTGCTTATCTTCGTCATCCTGGTTGTAGCACTGATGATCCGCAGCCCGCAGATGAACTTTGATGATGAAAAAATGTTATTTGATCGTGTTTTCTTTCTGGCAGTTCAGTTCACCCCAGTGCAGCACTGGAATTACAACTCTTCAGGTGCATGATGCAAAGGGAATTACGAGAGCTATTCTACTTCCACAGAGCAAACAAAGCGGATTTATGGGTCAGTGTCTTTAGGGGGAACGATGGGCTCCAAGTGCTCTGAATCACAAATCAAGGCTATGCAGTACAATGCGAGTCTTCTCCCCGTTTGGCCGAGAAGAAGAAGGGAAACGTGGTTATTTCTCTCTCTCTCTCTCTCTCTCTCTCTCTCTCTCTCTCTCTCTCTCTCTCTCTCTCTCTCTCTCTTCCATTCACCATCACTCAAGAATGAATGAATGAATGATCGTTTTGAGGGCATTTCACCATCACTCAGGCAAAAGCCAAAATAAATTCTGAACGAGGGTGCTCTTGAAAAACCGGAAGAGGGGCATGAGATACAAGTGTGAAATACAACTGATACAAGCAGTTATTTCCCCCAAATGGAAGTAGAGAGGGATGAAGGAATGGAGGTGACTATCTTGAGCTTAGACGTTGGGAGGGAAAAGGGGCGTTGGTTTCTGGAAGGACGTGTGTGACCCGAGTTAGGTTACTGCTCGACAGAGTGAAGAGTGCACAGACAGAGTGAGGCCGGATGAGCGGCCATACAAACTGAGTGCACCAACTGCCTGCAATAGGTGAGAATTAGGTTCAGCATGGGATTCGGCCTCTTTCTAGGAGATGCCAATAATACAAAAACCCTTGAACTTTACCATCTAGTCACGTGAAAAACGAAGTACACCCCATGCAAAATTTTGACTTTTTCAACATATTTCAACATACAGCTATTTGATCTTCATTTCAACAATATTGATAGATAAAGTTGATATAATATAACAAATATCATGAAACATTTACATTTTGTAGTCCATTGTATAATTTAAATAAACATAAATGCAAATTTCGCATGTGGAAAAAGCAAGTAAACCCTTGGCTCTAATAGGTGGTATTGCCCCCTTTGGCAGAAAAAACCTCAAGAAGGCGTTTCTTATAACTGTCTACCAGTCTCTGACATCGACTGGGAGAAATTTTTGCCCACTCCTCCATGCAGAATTCTTGCAGCTGTGCGATGTTTGAGGGGTTTCTTGCATGCACAGCTCGTTTCAAATCCCCCCACAACATCTCGATGGGATTTAGATCCGGGCTTTGACTTGGCCATTCCAGAACCCTCCATTTCTTTCTTTTCAGCCATTCCTTGGTGGATTTACTGGTATGTTTAGGGTCATTGTAACGTTGCAATGTCCACCTTCGGTTGAGCTTCAACTTTCCGACAGATGGCCTCACATTATCCTCAAGCACCCTCTGGTGCAATCAAGAATTCATAGTGGATTATATGATGGTGAGATGCCCAGGACCTGATGCAGCAAAGCTGCCCCAAACCATAATGTATCCACCACCATGCTTTACAGTTGGTATCAGGTTCTTGTGGTCAAATGCTGTCTTTGGTTTTCGCCAAACATGTCTTCTGGTACTGTGGCCAAATAGCTCTACCTTTGACTCATCTGTTCAATGGCACATTGCTCCAGAAGTGCTGGTCTTTGCATAGGTGTTCATTGGCAAACTTTATTCTTGCCCTGATGTTCTTTCTGGACAGCAAAGGTTTCCTCCTGGCACACCTCCCATGTAGATCAAATTTGTGCAGCCTCTTTCTAATGGTAGACTCGTGCACTTTGACATCAACAGTGGCAAGAGCTACCTGTACGTCCCTTGATGACATTCTGGGGTTCTTAGAGACTTCTTCCAGCATCTTGCCATCTGCTCTCGAGCTGAACTTGCTGGGGCGGCCTGGCCTGAACAAGTTGGCAGTTGTTTCAAATCTTCTCCCCTTGTAGATGATCTTCCAGACAGTCGAAAGATTGATTCAAATTGTTTGGAGATCTTTTTAAATCCCTTCCCAGACTCGTAGGCATCTATAACCTTCTTTCTGAAAGCCTCAGAGAACTCTTTTGATCTAGGCATGGTGACGCCACACACTTCAACAACAAAGAGCAAACCAAACGAAATGTCTGAAGTTTAAATAAGACAGGTTCCTCCAAGATCCTCTAACGATGTTCTTATCATTTGCACCTGAGCTGGTGCACCTGATTCTAATTTTAGGTATTTGAAGTAGTGATAAATATCGGGGTGTACCGTACTTACTTTTTCCACACGTGAAATTTCATTTATGTTTATTTAATTATACAATGGACTACAAAATGTAAATGTTTCATGATATTTGTTATATTATATCATCTTTATCTATCAATATTGTTGAAATGAAGATAAAATAGCTGTATGTTGAAATATGTTGAAAAAGTCAAAACTTTACATGGGGTGTACTTACTTTTTCACATGACTGTACATGGCAACAAGATGGGAAACAGCTACATCAACAGCCCATCGTGGAGAATCGTGCTCCATATTAACAGATTGATAAGCGAATTTTTTTTTACCCTGAATTTATTTTTCTCATGCCCAGCTAGATATCTCATCGGTTTGCTCCGCACAGTAGGTTTCCTTTTCTCGTTATGGTTCCTGGTGGAATCTGATCCGACTGAGTACAATCTGCAGCCAGTGTGAGTTGGTGTTTTGAAGAACACGCTGTCCTTCAGAAGGGATAAATGTTTATCTTCAATGTGAACGTTATGGTTCACAAGAGGCCTTTGGAGCCAGTGCTTTGGCTAAAGGCCAAACTCTCGAGTGCATACTTGAAATGACAAATTCAGAAAGAGAAGAGAATGGAGGCATGGGAGGAGGGGGGAAAGAAAAGGGAAAGGAGGTGGGGGTAAAAGGATAGGAGCAAAGGGGGCATAGGAGATTTTAGTGGGGAAAGGTGCAAAGGGTCAAAAATATATTGTTATTGCACATGCGATGTGCCCTTTACGTGACCGTAATCACAAACAGCATGGAGATCAGGCTTCATGCAGTGATCAACCAATCAGAGATCATATTACTGAATACCTCGTGGGATCCTTTAAAGTATGTCTGGCCAAAGTACCTAATGGCCTAAAGTAAAGTTAAAGGACATAATCACTAAGTCTGAATGTTTTGGATTCGGTGCATACCTCTTGAGATTGTCATGTGAATCAGGAAGTTACCCGAAGTCAACCATGGTAGTTTTGGTTATGTACTAAACTCTTACATTTATTTCTCTATATTTATATACATATTTTCATCTATACATCTATACATCATCATCATCATCATCATCTATATCATCATCTATATACATCATCTATATCATCATCATCTATATCATCATCATCTATATACATCATCATCTATATCATCATCATCCATATACATCATCATCTATATCATCATCATCTATATACATCATCATCCATATACATCATCATCTATATCATCATCATCTATATACATCATCATCATCTATATACATCATCATCCATATACATCATCTATACATTTATATATATTTCTATATAGAGCAGCGATGCTGCCAAAGCAGTTTCATCGCAAGGGTTGTTGTTGTTGTTGTTGTTGTTGTTGTTGTTACCCTGCGCTCACGAAGCGAAAAGCATTGTTAAGCTACTGGTTGCGTGCATAACATGTGGCGTACGTAGGTACTTATGGCTTACGTACATGTCTGCATTTTTTTATGGATTTTCTCTGCAAGCCTAGGTCCGATTGACACACAATTTTCACCATAGGAGCGCATCCTCCTGTAGAATTTTTAGTGATACTAATGAAATAATTGGTCATATGGTATGGGCGCCATCTTGGAAAAAGATGCACCTCTATATCTACGAAACTGCTTAATGGTATAAGATTGAAATATGCCTCATTGTCAAGTACTCCCTATGGGGAATAAGATAATATGTTAAAGATAATGTCATTGGTGCCTTCATTATGACGTCATAATTCGACAAGTACAACGCTTGATCTGATAAGTGTGAATTTTTCTTCTCTCTGCAACTGTTGGTCCGATGGACATGGAATTTTCACCATTGGAGCACCTCATCCTGTGGAGTTTTACTGTGAGGAACAGTGTTTGTCTGTCTGTATGTACGTATATGTATGTATGTATGTCCCCTCAAACGTACACCAATCAGAGCTGAGGATCTGGTCACATGACAGGGGTGATGTGATGTCATTACGGTGGTACGACGGCTGACTCCACACACTGCCATTTTGATTCCTATGCCGTTCAGGCCGGACATATCGTTGAACCTGTCGTGTATCACAATCTGCATGCTCTACCTTTACGTTTTCCATTTAGCATGAAACACAAACAAACACCCAAAACACATGAAGTAAAACACGTGAAAATAAGAATATTTTAGAACACTCAATTGTTATGGCTGTGGTTGGCTGTTTTTTATAACACTCAATTGTTACGGCAAGCAATTGCTGTGGTTGTTGTTGTTTGTGGGTCCTTATGTGTAGTTTTATTTATTTTTCTATTGCTTCGCAAAATATCACGACTGTATATATAATTTTGTGTGCTCATTCCGTGTCCTTCTAAAGGGTTTCTACTGTAGTAGAATAATAAATGTTTCCATTCAAACTGTTGTGTGAATAAACCATACATTAGTGCTTCTTCCTCTTCTTCAAACTCGCAAATAGTCTTTTAGAACTAGAAAATTCGTGATTAAACAAACGATTTGTTACCGCGTAGATGTTTGGTTCCCGTGTTTACAGCATTTGTCTCAGTATGTATGTATGTCCCTCACATATTTATCCTCCATGTTGGGTTCGTTTTATAGCCGACAATTACGCTTCTGAAAGGTAGAATGTAATGTCATTTGGCTTTGCCAGTTATATATTTTGTTTCAACACCCTTTAGGGAGCTTTCATAAATTACATCATATACCTGGTTACCTGGTTGGGGCACATTATCACACTTGATGATTGGGGGGGAACTGAAATTATGACAACAGGGTGATGATATATGACGGGGGGGGGGGGGGCAGGGAGGGTGCATTCCCCCCAGATCATATACAGTCGCGGCCAAAAATATTGGCTCCCTTGCACTTTTTTTCAAATAATGCACCATGTCTTCCAGAAAATTGTTGAAATTAAAATATATTTTGGTATCCACATATGTACTTCTTTGGTATGCAGTGGAACAAAACAAAAAAGCTGAAAAAATTTACAAAATCTTAGCTTATTCCGTACAGAAATCCTAAAATGGCCTGGACAATATTATTGCCACCTTTTAGAAGTTGTTATAAATAATTAGATTTCAAGCAGGTGATTCTCCTTTACTCTGGAATTGATCTCACCTGTGGTGAGATGCAGGTGCCTACAATATAAAAATCACTCATTCAAATCAAAATCACTTCAAAATCACCAGTTTGAATAGGGAAAAGGAGTAATTCTGCTGTTTTGTGTCACTGTGCACCGCAATGATCATGGAGCAAAGAAATAAAACCAGAGAATTGTCTGAGGAGGCCAGACACAAGATTGTAGCCAAGCATGGACAATCTCAAGGCTACAAGTCCATCTCCCTCGACCGTGATGTTTCTGTGTCCACCGTATGCAATGCTATCAGGAAGTTTTAGGCCCATGGAACTGTAGCCAACCTCCGTGGACGTGGCTGCAAGAGAAAACTTGTTCGAAGATTGCAGCGAAGGATTGTTCGAATGGTGGAGAAAGCACCTCAATCAACTGCCAAACAGATTCAAGCTGACCTTCAGACACAATGCAGGACAGTTTCAACTCGCACCACCCTTTGTCAACTCAATGAAAGGGTGTTCTGTGGTGAAAGACCCAGGAGGACCCCACTGCTGAGAAAGCCCAACTGGCGTTTGCCAAAACACACCTAAACAGGCCAAAATCCTTCTGGGAGAATTGCCCGTGGACAGATGAGACCAAATTAGAGTTTTTTGGTAAAGCACATCATCTCTATGTTTACAGAAAACAAAATGAAGCCTTCACAGAAAAGAACACCTTTCCTCCAGTCAAACATGGAGGAGGTTCAGTGATGCTTTGGGGTTGCTGTGCTGCCTCTGGCACCGGGGGCCTTGAATGTGTGCATGGCATCATGAAATCAGGAGATTACCAAGGCATTTTGGAGCGCAATGTTCAACCCAGTGTCAGAAAGCTGGATCTGCGTCGAAGGTCATGGGTCTTGCAGCAGGACAATGACCCCAAACACACTTCAAAAATCACCCAGGAATGGTTCAAGACAAAAAGCTGGACTGTTTTGAAGTGGCCAGAAACGAGTCCAGATCTAAATCTCAATGAACACCTGTGGGGAGATCTGAAAACAGCAGGTGGGAGAAGGCACCCTTCAAATCTGGGAGAACTGGAGCAGTTTGCACAAGAAGAGTGGGCCAAACTCCCAGTAGAGAGGGATGAAGCTCATTCATGAGTATAGGAAGCTCTTGACTGCAGTTATTTTGTCCAAAGGATGTGCTACCAAATATTAAATCTCAGGTGTCAATAATTTGGTCAATGCCATTTGTTTTTATTTTCTGATTTAAAAGGATATATTAAGTTATGAACAAAAGCAAAGGTTCTGTAATATCAACAGTGAAATAATGAATTGTGGAGAAAATTGTGAATTATTTGGAAAAAGTGCTAGGGTTGCAATATTTTTGGCCACAACTGCATAATTAAAACTTTGATTCAGGGATCTTCAAACATTGAAGCATTTCTTTTGCCTCCAACCACCCTAAGCCTGGTGTTAGCTTAGCGGTTAGGGTGGAGGGCTTGGGATCCTAGGGTCCTGAGTTTGAATCCCGGTCAGCTATTGAATTAACACCAGGTGGGGTTAACTCAGCCTGTCATCCTTTCGAGGTCGGCAAAATGAGTACCAACTCACTGGGCCCTCTCTAAAAGAGGTTGATGGCAGGATTTGCAATCCGGCGGCTGTAAAGCACCTCCTTCCATAACACTAACTGGTGTGTGTCGGGATGGTGCTGAGGTCACTTTGATAGTGTTGACTAACTGAACAACATATAGAATAAACCAGTGTCTCAATACAATCTCTTTGTTTCCATGGTGACAGACAGCTTCGAGATTTAGAGTTCTTTAAAATTGTTAAATACTAACATTATTTGCTAACTGGCATCTCCACCTAGATCATACTATCCTCTTCAACGAAAGTATCAAACAAGCCCAGAAACACCGCTGTTAGACTTTCGGTCTTGTTTAATGATAGTTATGATGTCAGAGGTCACATGTTGCAGGCGCCATCTTGGAAAAAACAAAAAACGTTGCACCTCTATCTCCTAAACCATTCCATGGGAAAAATTCAACCGTGGCTCATAATTCAACAAGTACAACATTTAGTCGAATCTGTTTGAAATTTATTGAGCATTATCTACGCAACAATTATATTAGAGAATGTAAATGTATGATGTCATTGATCACGTGGTCTGGCAGCCATGTTGTGTCAAAGAAAAAAAAAACCTTAAAAACAGAATAGTTGGCTCGCACCAAGTTGACTGCGTGGGGTAAATATTCTAGGAATACAATGTAGTTGTTGTTGTGTTACCCCTGTCAGTTCTGATTGACCAGACCGGCGGTGCGGACATAGCCGATCGAGCTCACGGGAACAACCCAGAGATCCCTCACATCCAAGATGTTGTGCACTTGCCTAGGTGAAGCCAGGACTGAGCAATCTTCCAATGGTTAGGGTTATACTGTGTGGTTAGCCACTTCGGGCTTTCCAGCAGTATAGTTATGGCAGGAATTTGGTATTTGTTCATGATGTCGGTGATGGTTCGCCAACTCTTCCTGAAATAAATCTTTAACATCCACCAACTAATGTCGATATATGGGACACCAGGATGGCAGCTTATAGCTGGGTCAAGATTCAAACCCAGGCTAGACAGCTTGGAGGTGAGAGTGTGTGCCTCGTGTAGGCCATCCTGCCAACCTGTTCACATTTCAGCCTTTCACCACTTGACTTGTACGAGTCACTAGATTGTAGGATTCCGCATTTATAGAGCAGCAAGATGGGTTGTGCTTCCTGCAGCTTAAATATGCAGTCAAGTGAGCATGGCTGTTTAAGCTTTAAATCCGATATCCTCCACCGATGAGACAAATGAAGCAGTCTTCCGTATGGTGGTTGTGATAGTCTTTTGTTGAGGAAAGATAGAAATACAGGTAATATAACCACCTTTAGAGGCCATTTTTCCCCGCAGACCAGGGTTTCGCCTTTTTTGGGCTCCGTGGTCCCCTTTTTGAAGCAATGTTTTATGGCCGGATGCCCTTCCTGCCGCCAAGATGGCTAGATGAAGACCCATTTTCATTTGAAACATCGTCACTTTTCATCCTATTAACTTGAAACTTAAACAGTAATCGCATAGTGCATCACTGAATTGGGAATGCAACCAACATAACTGAATTGGGAATTGTGGTCAAAAGGTCAAAGGTCAAACTTCTAAAATCATGAATTTTCATCTGAAACATCGTCAATTTTCATCCTATTAACTTGAAACTTAAACAGTAATCGCATAGTGCATCACTGAATTGGGAATGCAACTAACAATACTGAATTGGGGATTGTGGTCAAAAGGTCAAAGGTCAAACTTCTAAAATCATGAATTTTCATCTGAAACATCGTCAATTTTCATCTGAAACATCGTCACTTTTCATCCTATTAACTTGCAACTTAAACAGTAATTGCATAATGCATCACTGAATTGGGAATGCAACTAACAATACTGAATTGGGAATTGTGGTCAAAAGGTCAAAGGTCAAACTTCTAAAATCATCAGTTTTCATTTGAAACATCGTCAATTTTCATCTGAAACATCGTCACTTTTCATCCTATTAACTTGCAACTTAAACAGTAATTGCATAATGCATCACTGAATTGGGAATGCAACTAACAATACTGAATTGGGAATTGTGGTCAAAAGGTCAAAGGTCAAACTTCTAAAATCATCAATTTTCATCTGAAACATCGTCACTTTTCATCCTATTAACTTGAAACTTAAACAGTAATTGCATAATGCATCACTGAATTGGGAATGCAACTAACAATACTGAATTGAGAATTGTGGTCAAAAGGTCAAAGGTCAAACTTCTAAAATCATCCATTTTCATTTGAAACATCGTCAATTTTCATCTGAAACATCGTCACTTTTCATCCTATTAACTTGCAACTTAAACAGTAATTGCATAATGCATCACTGAATTGGGAATGCAACTAACAATACTGAATTGGGAATTGTGGTCAAAAGGTCAAAGGTCAAACTTCTAAAATCATCAATTTTCATTTGAAACATCGTCAATTTTCATCTGAAACATCGTCACTTTTCATCCTATTAACTTGCAACTTAAACAGTAATTGCACAGTACATCACTGAATTGGGAATGCAACTAACATTACTGAATTGGGAATTGTGGTCAAAAGGTCAAAGGTCAAACTTCTAAAATCATCAATTTTCATCTGAAACATCGTCAGTTTTCATCTGAAACCGTCAGTTTTCATCTTATTAACTTGAAACTTAAACAGTAATCGCATAATGCATCACTGAATTGGGAATGCAACTAACATTACTGAATTGGGAATTGTGGTCAAAAGGTCAAAGGTAAAACTTCTAAAATCATGAATTTTCATCTGAAACATCGTCCATTTTCATCTTATTAACTTGAAACTTAAACAGTAATTGCATAGTGCATCACCGAATTGGGAATGCAACCAACATAACTGAATTGGGATTTGTGGTCAAAAGGTCAAAGGTCAAACTTCTAAAATCATGAATTTTCATCTGAAACATCGTCAATTTTCATCCTATTAACTTGGTCGCCTCTTGCGAAACACAGGGAATTACCAGTGAACTGGTACTCAATTTGCCGACCTCCGAAGGATGGTACAGGCCGAGTCAACCCCCCTGGCGTTAATTCAGCGATCGACTGGGATTCGAACCCAGGATCCCAAGCTGGCACCCTAACCGCGAAGCCGATACTGGGCTGATAGATAGCTTATTATAATCGAGCAAACGTATATGGTTATGTCGCTATGTTTGTCGCTATGTTTATATCTTATTATATTAGAGCAAACGTATATGGTTATGTCGTTATGTCACTATGTTTGTCACTATGTTTGTCGCTATGTTTATATGCGACGAAAACGTCTTCTTCTTCTTCAAATAAATTTACCACCCTCTTAATTAACCCACTTAATTGCGTTAAGACTACTGAGACCCCTCAGACCTTTGACGACCCTTTAATTCCCCCAAGACCCTTCAGACCACCAAGACCTCTGAAGACCCCCAAATACCCCAAAGACCCAAAACACCCCAAAGACCCAAAATACCCTTCAAGGCCCTGAGGCTGAAAAACACCCAAAACACCCCGAAGACCCAGAAGACCCAAAACACCCCAAGACCCAAAACACCCCGAACACCCAAAACACCCCGAAGACCCAAAACACCCCGAACACCCAAAACCCCCCGTAGACCAAAAATAGCCCAAAGACCAAAAATACCCAAAAGATCCAAAAGACCCAAAGACCCTTAAAGACCAAGAAGAACCAAAGAACCTTAAGACCCAAAAGCCCCTGAAGACCCTAAAGACCCAAAAGACACCGAAGATCCTTAAGACCCAAATGCCTCTGAAGACACCAAAGACCCAAAAGACCCTGAAGACCCAAAACACCTCAAAGACCCAAAATACCCTCAAAGGCCCAGAGGATACAAAAGACCCTGAAGACCCTGAAGACCATGAAGACCCAAAAGGCCATGAAGACCCAAAACACCATGAAGACCCAAAAGACACCGAAATAGTCAAAGATGCTTACACCTCTGAAACGACGTGTGGCGAGGCGTGCAGAGCGCGCCGTCACGCTAGTACAGGTAATGGACTAGTTATTTACTTCATCAATGTACAAGGCCACTTTGGAGAAGCGCTGTAACGGTTTGAGGACGTGTTCATTAGCGAAAGCTTCCAAAGTCCTTTCTATCATTAACAACTCATTTGCAGATTCCAGTGACAACATAATTTTTAAAAATCAATTTTAAAAATGTTTTTTTTAAAATGTCTCTGAAAGCTCCATTCAATCATCATTTCCAGCATTGGTAACTTTAATTTTAAAATCAAACGAATTTTCCTTTTTGGGCTCGAGCTTCCACAATCCTGCTCTTTATTGAAAACGTCCTTGGCTGCTGGACATTCCCTAAACTCTATCGTCCCCCATTGCATTAAACCACTGGCGGAGTGGTTTTACACATTTGTATAACATTATTGTTAAGCTATTCTGGTTGAGCTTCTGGTTGAGTTGAGCGCAATAGGAAACTGCGGAGAAGAAAAACGGGCAGTCTTTTTAGCCTAATGATCTGTGCATTTGCCCTTGGAGCTGCGTTTGATGGCGCAGGTGAGGCAGCTCGGTGGGAGCGCCACCTGCCCGTGTGCCAGGCTCGAGTGCCCTTTCCTCCGGGGATAACTGCTCATCCATGCACGATTTGATAGGTAAACCTCAAGCATTGTTTTGGCAGGCATTCATTTGTCGGTTGCTTATGGATGCTCTTTTCTCTTGCGATGACACCATTCATTCACCAGACAATCGCCTCATTTAGACATTGTCTGCAGGAAGCGTTGTTGTGGAATGACATGAATTAACACAATTAAGGTTTGCATAAGAAGAAGAACCTATAATTATGTTCCTGATGATGATCGAACTCCTCTTGAATTTTTGTTTCCGTTTCATCAACATTTCCCCTTGTTACATGCAAAATCAAAGATTTTTCAAGTACGTATATTGGTCGGTTGACTTTGTTATTCTGTTTGTCTGTCCGTTATGGGGTTTTGTTTGTCTGTCTGTCATTTCTTTGTCTGTCTGTCTTTCACCTGCAGGTCACAATTCTAAACCGATCGTCATGAGGCTTCAAGTTGTAGAGGTCGTCTGAACTGAGAAGCCTATTGATTTTGAGGTCAAAGGTCATCTTGAGGTCAAATTTATAAAATTATCATTTTTTTTCATCCAATTGACTAGAAAGTTGAACAGCATTTGCATATTGAGTCACTGAATTGGGAAACCAACTATTGTTGTGGTCAGAAGGTCAAATGCCAACTCAAGGTCAAACTTATAAAATCATAAATTTTCATCTGAAAAATCGTCGATTTTAATCTGATTAACTTGGAGATTAAACAGCCATTCATTGCATAATGCCTCAATGAATTGGGAAACCAACTGTTTCAAGGTCAAAAGGTCAAATGTCAACTCAAGGTCAAACTTGCAAAATCATCAATTTTCGTCTGAAAAATCGTCAATTTTCATCCTATTAACTTGAAACTTAAACAGTAATCGCATAGTGCATCACTGAATTGGGAAAGCAACTAACATTACTAAATTTGGAATTGTGGTCAAAAGGTCAAAGGGCAAACTTCTAAAATCATCAATTTTCATCTGAAACATCACTTTTCATCCTATTAACTTGAAACTTAAACAGTAATTGCATAGTGCATCACTGAATTGGGAAAGCAACTAACATTAATAAATTGGGAATTGTGGTCAAAAGGTCAAAGGTCAAACTTCTAAAATCATCAATTTTCATCTGAAACATCGTCACTTTTCATCTTATCACTTGAAACGTAAACACTAATTGCATAGTGCATCACTGAATTGGGAAAGCAACTAACATTACTGAATTGGGAATTGTGGTCAAAAGGTCAAAGGTCAAACTTCTAAAATAGTCAATTAAGCTGAAAAATAATCAATTTTAATCGGATTGACCCAATCTATGATTAAGATCGTCAATTATAAACTTGATGAAATGGACAATTTGATGTCTCCATGGAAACTTTTTTGGGGGAGGATTGTGGATTTTGCAAGAATCGTGCTCTGCATGACGTCTTTCTTGTTGTACTATTAACAGTCTCAGTGGCTGATGTAATGAGTCTGGAAGGTCCTGGTCCCAATGATGCCAAAGACTTTAAAAATTGTAAGCGTCGTTCCCTTTCTTGATACTCAGCATTTAAATAGGATAGAGTATGTACAAACAGCCATATGTTGGCAAACATTGCACACGCTTGATGGGCTTCATGGTCTACACCTGCTGCATTGAAACTGGTAATATTATTGATCACCTGGGAAGGAAACGGTGTGGGAGAGGGTATGATATCCCTCAAACAATTCACTGATTGGTTGGATGCAAACACAGCTTGGGTGGTTCAAGCAAAAGGGAACTGAAAAAGAACAGGCCTGCTTTGGTGAGTTAAGGATTACAATGTAACTTGTATATTTATAATGAATAGGTCTTTCGAGCCAAGCATTGAGACCAATCCCCTAGTATAATCAGATCCGACAAATCGGCCAGCTGACACCTGGCTTGACCAGACTAATTAGTCCACTGTAGGACGAAAAGCTCCCTTAACTTGGTCCATGTATGAGTTTGCCATTCTGTAGTTACCCTGCACTCGCGAAGCGAAACGTAGGGTTAAGCATTCGGGTGCGTACATATGTGTCTGCATTTTTAAAATTCATTTTCTCGGTAATCATTGGGCCGATTGGCATGAAATTTTACCATCGGAGTGCCTCCGCCTTTATAATTTTTTTAATTCCGAATAATGACGTCATAGGTCACGTAGTACGGACGCCATATTGGAAAAACGTTACACCTCTATATCTACTAAACCGCTCAATGGAATAAATTGAAACAGGGCTCATTGTTAACTACTCCCCATGTGGAATAAGATATGTTGATGATGATGTCATCTGTGCCTTCATTATGATGTCATAATTCGACAAGTACAATGCTTGATCTGATCAGTATGAAAAAATAATTCCTCTACAACTGTTAGTCAGATGGACACGAAATTTTCAGAATATAAGAGGCTCTTCCTGTTGAATATTTTAATGATATTTATGACGTCATAGGTCACGTGGTACAGGCGCCATCTTGGAAAAAAATTGCACCTCTATATCTCTGTAACCACTCCATGGAAAGAATTGAGATCTGGCTCATTGTCAACTACTCCCCATGGGGAATAAGACATGTTAATGATGTCATCGGTGCCTTCGTTATGACGTCATAATTCAACAAATACAACACTTAGCTGATCATTATGATTTTTTCTTCTCGGCAACTGTTGGTCTGATGTACACGAAATTTTCACCATAGGAGCGCCTCCTCCTTTAGAATATTATATGATAATCATGACATCATAGGTCATGTGGTAAAGGCGCCATCTTGGAAAAAACGAAAAAAGTTGCACCTCTATCTCCAAAACCGCTCCATGGATAAAACTGAAATGTGGCTCATTGTAAAGAACTTCATATGGGGAAAAGGTGTTGTTAACAATGACGTCATTGGTAACATAATGATGACGTCATAATTTGACAGGGACAACACTTAGTCTGATCAGTTTGAAATTTATTGAGCCTGAACTATACAACAATTATATTAGAGAACGTATATTTATTTTGTGATCACTTACGTGGTCTGGCAGCCATATTGGATCAAAGAAAAAAAACGTTCAAAAACAGAAGCATTGGCTCGCACCAAGTTGACTGCACAGGGTAAGTATTCTATGAATACCATCTCGTTTTCAATGTGATTTGAGGCCATTGTACTCCATTAAATTTAGCAACCTCATCCCTCCATACATGATACTTGGTTAGTGCGTTCAATGTTTCATTGGAAAGTTCAATGGAAAAATAATTTACTACTATGTAAAAATGATATGTGGTTCAGGAGGAAATCAGACAAGAGCAATAAGAGAGGTTTATCATTTCATCTCTGTCCAACCAAGATACTTAAACAAAGAACCAAGTTCAAACATACTATTTATCAATATTCTCGATGGTGATGAGTTCAATAAGAAATTTAAGTTATTCCATAAAATAGAACATAAACAATTATTTGTTGGCTCTCTATATGAGTTCAAAGAAAATATGGGGTCTATTGAGGATTTAACCTTTGTTAATGGCTTAGATGGGAAAGGGAGAAATAGATGGATGTTTTTGGGGTGTGTGTGTGTGTGTGTGTGTGTGTGTGTGTGTGTGTGTGTGTGTGTGTGTGTGTGTGTGTGTGTGTTTTTGTTTGTGTGCGTTCATGTGTGCTTGCGCGTATGTGCATATGTATGTGCATATGTATGTGCATGTGTATGAACATGTGTATGTGCATGCATGTGTGCGTTCACAAGACATATATTTTGCAATATAATCGACATCCCAAATACTGCTACCTTCAGCTAGATTTAAATGGACAACTTCTGGGATGCCAGTGTTTTCCACCAGAAGCCACCGCTGTACCCATTACAGTAAATGTAATTTCTGCTTTCCTCAATATTGCGATGATTATTTTGCATCTCCTCCATTTTGACAGTGCAGTTCAACATTAATTGTTATCTTCGTCTCATTAATTTCTAGTTGCCACAATTGCCACCTGGTTGAACATCACGGTCACCTGATGTAATATGCGAGCAAAATGTAGATGTTTACCTGACTGTTCCATTTGCGTTCAAGTGAAAGATATCCTATTGTATTGATAACTCATAACACAGCCATGCACTGCTTTATAACCACCTAGACTATTGATAGTTTTATTGATAACCTATTAATCAGATGTGCTGAACAGGTTATATAGAAAGAGTAGACTCTTTGTAGCATAATTCGTCACATTCTACATTCCCTGGATGTTTAGAAAGTAGATTAGATGATCTCCCATAGTTGGGTGTGGTCTTCACTAGGTCTTCACTAGCTCCTGATGTCCTGCCTCGGCACAGACAGATCGAACGATGGATGAAATCAACAGGATGTCCATCGAGGTATGTTAACCGCCATGGAAGTCAGGAGAAGCTGACGTTTCGAGCGTTAACCATTCGTCGGAGCAAAAGGTTACCACTCCAAATATCTAGTCTGGTTGGTAGATGGACCCCCGTGCACTCCCCGGAAAATTTAACGACACACATTTTTATATATCTAAGGGTGTCCGCTAAGCAATTTCAGATGTTCCCATTGAATCAAACTGCACCGCACGGCGGCCATCATGGATTTCGTCATGCGTGAACGCCTAAAGCTAAGGATTCCCATTACTTTTGAACTAGACATCATAGAAAGACAAATAAACCCACTTTTCCATACAACTTTGACACGAGAAAACGTTTCAATGCATCATTTTTTAGATTAAAAGCAGTTTAATGCGGTAAAATAGAAAAATTATTAATTTATTTGGTGAAATCAAAGGAAATGATTCGTTCTCATCATCTAGGTAAATCCAGAAAGTCATCGTAATCATCGAGTCCATCGTCATCATTCTCTTCGTCATCATCTTCACAATCAGGAGAGTCCAGAAGGTCTACGAGTGAAGGAGGAAGGTTTAGTCCAAGAGACCAGAGCGGCTCAAGGGAGCCATCGCTCTTCACCCAGCCATGTCCGTACTCAGGCTTGGGGAGGAGGTCGTAGATCGGGATGTGGGACCGCTTCCACTGGTCAACATTGGTCAGCAAGGCACATGCCATTCAAAGCAAAGCATATCTACACAAATTATTGGTCAGTTTCTAGAGTGAATGACCTCCGCTAGCCTCATCGGACATGGGTCAGTCAGGCACAATCCCAGCAGATATGGAGAATTCTGGTCTAATTTGCATTTTCCCCCATATTTTTGCATTTCCCCCCCCACATTTTGCATTTGCATTTTCCCCCCACATTTTCCCCCATTTCCCCCCAAATGATTTGACCCTCATCTCAAATTTCAAAAATGTTGCTTCCAAACGTTTTTTCATATCAAAATTGCATGGAAAAGTGGGTTTATTTGTCTTTCTATGATGTCTAGTTCAAAAGTTATGGAAATCCTTAGTATTTTTCGCCATTCACACACAATGAAATCCATGATGGTCGCCGTATGACCCCTGTGCCTGTGGTGCAGTCTGTTTCACTGGGAACATCTGGAATTGGTTAGTAGACACTCTTAGGAATGTGAAAATGCAAGTGTCGTTAAATTTTCAGGGGGGTGCACGAGGGTCCATCGACCAACCAGACTAATCAGGTTCTCCATGTCAATGGTTCACCAGGTTCACCTCAATAAACTTCCTGTTGATTTCATCCATTGGTACCGCTGCAGCAGCTCCAGGATGGCCACCATAATTGGCAATGCTGTCCATCTGTGTCTATCGTTCCTTCATATTCAGTGCTCACTCCTGTGTATTATTTCATACTCATTCTATTAATTCCCCCCCACCCCTTCTCGTTTCGGTTGTTAGTTGACATCTGGAACCCGTGTTCTGTGTTCATCAGATACGGACTTGCGCGGAGATGATGAGTAACTGCCATCTTGACGATGAAAAGCTTCCCGAGCAGCATCTTTGACATCTCCTTTTGTGCTGCGACCAGAAACTGTTCTCCGAGGAAGAAGAGAATTGAGGGCCTTGAGTTGGCGCATGCGGAAAATGGGTTATGCCCCCATGATGGAGAGTGAAATTAGGTAAATAATAATTTGGAGAGAGGAGGTTGTCAAGCACCAAGCCAAGCAATCTCGTGAAAATCAAGTGCTCATTTCCAGGAAAGTGAGAGAGGCATCCACTATAATATGGAAGGGAAATCAATACGACTTTAGAGCAGATAGGAAAGAAAAATTGGAAAATAACCTCCAAACGCCGCATCTTAAATAGCGAGAGATATCAATATTGTTTTAACAAGGAAGTTAATCGGCGTTGACACCGCCATGGAACCGGAGGCCTGAAGCCCAATTTCTAACTGGTGAACTCAATTGAAATGAGGGAATTGATGAAAGAAGATGACAAAGATAACTAAGAGATGTGACAAATGGATATGAACAAAGCGGTTCATAAATATTTCAACCGGAATCGATACTGAAGGAATGGGGAACAAAATGGGTGTTTACGGTCCTCCATGACACACACAATGGTCGGTCGCTAGGATCCCATATGTATGTGCCTTGGTCGGTGCTTCTGTAACTTTCGGAAATGACTGTGTGTGTGTGTGTATCTGTGAGTGTGTTTGTGTATGTGCATTGTGTCTGTGTGTGTGTCTGTGTGCATTTGTGTCTGTGTGCATTTGTGTCTGTGTGTGTGTGTGTGTGTGTGTGTGCATTTGTGTCTGTGTGTGTGTGTGTGCATTTGTGTCTGTGTGTGTGTGTGTGCATTTGTGTCTGTGTGTGTGTGTGCATTTGTGTCTGTGTGTGTGTGCATTTGTGTCTGTGTCTGTGTGTGCATTTGTTTCTGTGTGTGTGTGTGTGCATTTGTGTCTGTGTGTGTGTGTGTGTGAATTTGTGTCTGTGTCTGTGTGTGCATTTGTTTCTGTGTGTGTGTGTGCATTTGTGTCTGTGTGTGTGTGTGCATTTGTGTCTGTGTGTGTGTGTGCATTTGTGTCTGTGTGTGTGTGTGCATTTGTGTCTGTGTGTGTCTGTGTGAATTTGTGTCTCTGTGTGTGTGCATTTGTGTGAGTATCCGTGTGTGTGTGTGTGTCCGTGTGTGTGTGTGTGTGTCAGTGTGTGTGTGCATTTGTGTCTGTCTGTCTGTGTGTGTGTGTGTGTGTGTGTGCATTTGTGTCTGTGTGTGTGTGCAATTGTGCCTGTGTCTGTGTCAAATGACACAGGCACAATTGACACAGGTGTGTGTGTGTCCGTGTGTGTGTCCATGTGTGTGTGTGTCTGTGTGTGTCGATGTTTGTGTGCATGTGTCATTCTTTATTCTAAAGGGTCCTGCTGTTACATACAACAACAACAACAACAACAACATGCATTTTAAGGCCATTTTCCGTTCCAGAGCGGGGGTTAGCCTTGCGGTCCCCATGACAATCTTCTCCATTTTGCCCTATTTTCTGCATCTCTCCTTGTTAACCCCCTTGCCCGCATTTCTTCTTCCACCATCTTTAGCCAAGTCTTTCTCGGTCTTCCCGTCCTCTACTTCCTTCTACATTCATTTCCATCACTTCTCAACCAGTCACTTTCATCCTTCCTCAAACACATGACCAAACCATCTCAACCTGTTCCTCTTCACAGCATCAATCACCTACTGTTACATAAATGAATATATATCTATATTATAAAACAGGAGTGTCTGTCTGTCTGTCTGTCCATCCGTCCCCAAACTACTCCCTCAGTTTTTGGGGGTAGCCCCGCCAAACCTCCTCTGGAATGTTTTGGGGTCCCAGCTGAGGTTGTAAGGTAGGGAGGAGGTTTCAAAAAATCCTCAATAAAATTATCATTTTGAAATTGAATCAATACGAACCTGCCCCAAATCCGGAAGTGAACACATGACGATAATGTGCTGGTTTATTAATATCTCAATACAATCGTCATTTAACACAGTATTTTGTAAAAGTATCAATTTATGATTGGAATGATGCTGTTTGGAATTAAGTGAATACAATTACGATTTTGAATTTCCAACCCTTCGGAACTGCTCCATATCCAGGTGTAACGTCAGCACGGATTTAAATATTTGTTTATGTCACGAAAATTAGTGAAAGTTAATTTTTTTTAATATCAGTTATTTAATTTGTGATTGGAGTTATGCTGTTTCGAATTAAAATAGAGAAATTAAGTTCAAATGAATGTGGAAATGACGTGAGGATTTCTACTTTTGAACTGCAACATTCGCGGACCGCCATATGCAGATTCACCATTGATGGGGTATAGAACCATTCAAACGGGTGCATTTTTTGTGCAAGTCCTTCACGAAGCTGCTGTCCATGCTTGATGTTCGACTACAGGTGGCACAGGAATGTGGAATTTATTGGTTCATGGTTTAACATTCACAGTTTATTTACCTGACTTTCACAAACATGCTGTCCATGTCTGACGTGTGACTGAAGGTGGCACAATAATGTGGAATTTGTTGGTTCTATGTCTTAGCATTCACCGTTTCTGCATTGTTTGTTTGCTTCTGGCTCCCCACCCCTGCGCAGCATATATATATACAGTCGTGGCCAAAAATATTGGCACCCTTGCACTTTTTTCAAATAATTCACAATTTACTCTAAAAATAAGTTGACATTGACAAAAGTATTTGGTCTCCACAATTCTTTATTTCACTGTTAATATTACAGAACCTTTGTTTTTTTTTTTCAGTTTCTTCAACTTCAACTTAATTGTTGTTAATAGTTGCTTCAACTTAATCCAAACCTATGGGAAATTATAACATTTTCAACCAGACAGTAAAATTGAAACCAGGTGGTGTATATGCAACAGACTGTTGCCACAATTACAACCAGAAAATAATTATTTAATGTCAAGAAATATGTAGCCTCCCATTTTGAGCTCTTTAAACCAGTGCAAGAATGAAAGGCTTCCTTTTATTTTTCTTTATTTATACTGTGGTATTTTTGCTTTCTGCTAGTTGATAATAACGGTACTGTTGGAAAGCTAATAACCATTATGTGCAAAATGCACTCTGTCATTGCTAGATATTCCTTTAGTGTACCCCATGATCCAGATGAGAGGTACTGAACTTAATGGGCTGAACCTTAACGACAAGGCAGCATTCTGCTGACAATAGTATCCAGTCGATTTTAAGGTATCTTTGTGCAAATGCTTTACAAGTCTGTTTCATGAAATTGTTTTTAACAATCTCCATTCACACAAGTTCTTCAAAAGTTAAATTTAAAGGAAAGTACTGTATAGCGGTCTTATAGTTTCTGTTATTCTGTTTCACTTTAAACGCAATCGCCCTGATTCAAAAACAAACCTCTACGTTTGCTGTTAGGGTTAGGGTTAGGGTTAGGGTTAGGGTTAGGATTAGGGTTAGGATTAGGGTTAGGATTAGGGTTAGGGTTAGGGTTGGTGTTGGTGTCCTCTCGCTCCCTTCATTGCATGTTTTGTGTGTCCGTACATGTTTTTCATGTTCAATGTGTTAGTTCTTACATGATCCTCGATTCTGTAAACAAAAAAAAAGTGTTACGGTTATGCTTAATGTTAGGGTTTAGGTTTGGGTTAGGATCAGGATCAGGATGAGGATTCGAGTTAGGGTTGGGGTTAGGGTTGGGGTTAGGGTTGGGGTTAGGGTTGGGGTTCGGGTTGGGGTTAGGGTTAGGGTTAAGATTACGGTTAGGTTTAGGGCGCACGTTGAAATGTACAGCTAAATCCCTTCTCGGTGTTCAAAAACCTCAATTCACTACTTTGGTGACAAAGAATTTGAAGTAGCATCCCTACTTTTTGGAATTCACTCCCTCTATACATCCGTCAAGAAGCCAGATTTATACAAGTTTTCAAAACATTGCTCAAATCACATCTTTTCAACAAAACCCGATCATAATCTTTATGTTACGGCCCTCGTTTGTTCTACCGAAATAAATGTTGGCTCGTGTGAAGATTGTTAATTTTAATTAATTTTAATTAATTTTATTTGTAAAGCGTGTCGCGGATATTATATTTCATCATTCGCCACATACACCTAGCTAGCATTATTATTTTTATCGTTGCTGCTCAAGGCGTGCTGTTTGTGTGAGTAAATCTCTCTTGATTGACCACATCACTTCTTTCCCAGCCTCAAAATAGGCTGTTGATGAGATTGTCATTTCGCAGGTCAGTTTTACTAACCCCGCTCCATTGACCGGGCATTTCCCCCAACGTGTTATAAGTTTGCAAACCGAACCAACAATTATGTAGATAATTGTAACCATGGTCATTTAATTATTTTCATGCAAAAACTCGATGACGCATGTATAGTGATAGACAAGTGGCTATTGGCCTGCAGAAACCCCTCTGACAGCAATCTGTCTGACTCCTCACCTGAGCCTTTCATGGCTGATCCCAGCACATATATTCTGGATACCTTTTCCCATTATCCGTGGTAAGGGAATGTAATTGTTGCATTTCCCAGCCACATTGGTGAGACTCGATCGACGAGAGCTTTTGAATTTGCTCGATGTTCGCCGCTGAGACGAGCGGTCATTTCCAAACTCGGCCGTGAGAAGCAAAGATACTGTGCTGTTAAATTCCAAGATGCCTTCAGGCAGCGCGGATTGGCATTTGGCTCATATCCAGAAAGCCAAGAAGGCCTGGAAGGATGTTAGACCTTGCCAGATGTGGATCGCTAATACCTTTGCGGGTAGCAGGTTCATTTACATGCAGCATTTATTGTGCTCACTGCAGTTTAGCACGCGGAGGAGGAATGCGGTCTGCACAGCATCGAGCGCACTCTTTCCCTTTGGATTGAAGCCAGGCAAGGCCTCAAAATGACAGATGGCTTTTTATTTGCAGATCATCGTGTATTTGTTCCTGCATTGCTGTAATACTCGTGGCATTCAGCTGGTAATCTGGGGCTAATCACCAGCACAAGTTGCGAGCATTACGGCGTCATCTATTGTGGCTGCGCTTTCAAAAAAATAAGAAGGCAAGTGCGTGAAAAAGGATGACAGCCATCTTCTCTAACCGAAGGTCACAACATAAACATCAGTTTTTCAATTGTAACGCGGTCTTTCTGGGCACGCTATAAAATGCCAGTCGTTCGTTTGCGATGTGTCGCGCTAAGTCTATGAGTGTGAACCTTCAAGCTCGGGTGACCGGGAAGCTAAGCCTGCTACTTGGGAGGAACAACTAGCTTCCTTGACATTGGTTGGAGTAAAAAAATTACATGCGAAATTACCGAGAATAAAGTGCATGTGCTGCTTTTCCCAATTCTTCTGGAATTGTAGCGCTGCCATGAGCATCGGTTGAGGCAAGAGAACAGGTATCTGTGCAAGCCGAAATTTTTGTACCACATTCAGGCCTTACACTATGTGCTCCCTATTCTATCAAGCAGATTCTGACCACTTTTTAACCATTTCCATAAATCTTCACTCAACGTATCGCTCTTCAGTGATTTGTCCCACGACATCAGATACTTAAAACGTGTGCCGATTTCCAACTAACTCCAACTTTGCTTGTGCCATGTCCATCTGTGCATATTTACTCCCGCCAGGGAGTTGTGTGTGTGTGTGTGTGTGTGTGTGTGTGTGTGTGTGTGTGTGTGTGTGTGTGTGTGTGTGTGTGTGTGTGTGTGTGTGTGTGTGTGTGTGTGTGTGTTCGTGTGTGTTCGTGTGTTTGTGAACAAGATATCTGGAAAAGTTCTGAACGGATTTGGGTGAAAGTTGGTGGGATGATTGCCCTTGGGATAAGGAAGAATTGATTAGTTTTTGGTGAAGCTCAGGATATTATTCCGGATCCAGGAATTTTTTGAAGGATTTTTTTACCATTGGAAGATAGGGCTCATTTTTTTAACATTATCTTCTATATATTCCATATTTAACATTGTGATATGAAAATAGTTTTCATATTTGTTGTAAATGTAGTTTAAACTCGTGGTTATGCATTAGAGCGGTGTATTTTTTTTAGCAGCGTCGTCTTCAATGTTCATCTTTTTTTTTCTAGTAAAGACATATTCTGTCATTTAAAACCACCAAAGTGTGTATTAGGTTTCCCCGTTTCATAAAATGTATCGTTTGATACGTATAATGCTTTAAAACTGTTTTTTTTTTTTTTTTTTTAACTTCGGAAGAGATATCAACATTTAGCTCAGCGAATGTCATTCGCGGTGTCAGTATTTGATGAACTTATAAAGACTTAGTTCCAAATTTGTCAATGGCTGAAGTATATTAACAAACGAATAAAACAGATTTGGCAAAATTCCAACTTTTTTTTTAAAGATCGCATGTTCACCCAGGGTTGTGAGAGGCTGAAGAAGAAGAAACCTCGCAAGGGCTTCCCAGACCAAATAAATAATTCTGGTTCTGGCTCTGCGATTTTCAGGTTTATTACTCCCGCCAGGGAGTAACGATTCGATCGTGTGTGTGTGTGTGTGTGTTCATATGTTTGTGTGTTTGTGAACAAGATATCTGGAAAAGTTCTGAACGGATTTGGATGAAAGTTGGTGGGATGATTGCCCTTCGGATAAGGAAGAATTGATTAGTTTTTGGTGAAGCTCAGGATATTATTCCGGATCCAGGAATTTTTTGGGAAATTTTTTTGGGAAAGATTTTTTCTGTTTTACTGCATTAAAGCTTTTATTCTTATTCTTAAATGATGTTTTTCTCCTCAAATTCCGAGATATATCAAAATAAATTCTCTGACAGTTCGGGCTTACTTTCTTTTTCATTTATTGTTTTGGGGAGAGGGGATGTTAAACAAAACGTACTATTCCAACTAAACCCACGGCGGGAGTATGCGCTCTACTGAGTGGCGTTCTAGTTTCACTATTTTATTAGGGAAGGTTAACAAACACCTACCATTTGAATTGTTCTGTCTATGTCTATTTAATACCATATTTGACTGGTATTTAATCATTAATTCAGCCTACTGGTTCCTTTATTTCTGAGGCACAACTGTACCACTGGCCCCTTTCACTCAAGACAGGAAATTTAAAGTATAGCTATGCTTGCAAGACGCAATGGTCTACTTGAGATCTTTAAAGCCCACCGGTAAATGTGAGCAGATAAGCAAAGCCGCTTTGACTACCCGTCAGAAGGACGCACGGCCTACGCATTGATGGGGTATTAAAAGGTACTGATGAAGGTGACTGCAAAAGATATTTTGAATTTTGTTAACGGTACCTACGGCTCGTCGTGTAGCTGCCACGAATACACGAGATACAACACAGGACTGTCAGATGAGACAAACACGGTCACTGAGCTTGAGGGAAGTGCTGTTAGGTATTCTTCTGGGTACCACTTCCCGGGGTATTCTGGGTAACATGTACGTCACAACACAGTGGGAGCGGCCTTTCTCACCTCACTCAGTGGGGAATTTCCTCATACCTATTGGATGCCAACCTATGGGGATTGTCTGTGCTCTATCCTTTTAAGTGCTGAATGTCAGGCAAGAAAGCAGCGCACACCATTTTAAAGTATTTGGTATGACTCGGCCGAAGTTTGAACCGCCGACCTCCCAGACGGAGTCGATGCTATGACCATGACACCACCGAGTCTGGTAAACTTGAGTTTGCGGCAGTAGAAATAGAGTGAGTGTAGCATAGATATTAGTTATCACGTGGAGTGAAGCTTGCTAAAGAACAGGAGTGGAAGGCCGACCATGGAGTGAACGCTCTTTAAGAGTGAAATACACAGAGATACATAGGAGTGAAAAACACTGGGATTGGACACAGGAAGAGACCATTTGGCCCATCAAGCCTGCTCTAAATAGTTGGTACCAAGAAAGACTCCTCGGTCTGCTTGGTCTCCCCATCTGAACACCCTCCCAATAATACAGGGTACTCAGATTCAATTGGTGTACTTTGTTGATTTGTCAGGCTTCTCATAATTTCTCTGTATTTCTATGAGAAAATGCATCGTCTCCTCATGTCCTCTTGCCACACATATTATATCCCATTGATGTGTTGGATTAGGAATCCTAAGTCTTGGTGTTCTGTGGGGTTGCAGTGCATCATGGATCGGCCCATTTGCCGTTTCCTGCATCTACTTTTCCTTGTGTCTTTCTTTGTATATTGTTAACTGAGTTACCATTCTCCCTGTCGATGGAGATATTATGTGCTTGGTAAGTGAGGAATCGCATGATGGCCTGTGTGTGTATTCGGTAGGAGAATGCGGATGTACCCCGGGGTCTTGTGATTAGGCCGTGTCTTTTGTAAGATACTATTTTTTTTTATTACCTCCGTTATCGAAAGTGGCCGGAGTTTATGTTTTCACCCATATGTCTGTCTGTCTGTCTGGGAGCAGAATATCCCAAAAGGTTATGGATGGATTTGGACGAAATTTGGTGGAGAGGTTGGTTGTTTGACGAGGATAAAGTGATCGGCTTTTGGTGAAGATTATGGATCCAGATCCGGATACTAGAATTTCCAAAGTGATTCTTCACCATTGAGAGATCGGGCCAAAAATCATATAGAGCGCGATATTTCAAAAAGTTGTGGACGAGTGATGACAAAACTAGGTGGATGCGTTGGGTAGTTGACAAGAAGAAGCCGATTCGATTTTGGTTCCAGTCTGGATCCATATCCGGCCTATCGGTGGGGGTACAAAAGGTGAACTGTTCAGCCTGGCGGAGGTGCGCTCTCTACCCAGTCCTGTTCTAGTGTTGTCATGTCTATGTTGCTCAGTTATATGTCACAATGGCTTCCTGGTTTGTTCTATTTTGCTGTGTAATACCTGGGTGGTGCAGTGTTGCAGATGCACGGTGGACCAGCTCGGTTCCTGAGATGTTTCCTCATGTACATCCCTTTGGTAAATGGCCTGGCATGGCGGCACGCATTCCTCACCCACGTGCTTATCAAACGCACACAAGCTTGTCCTACGTATGTTTGTGGCGTAAGCGTGTAATTGGTTATGGCTGTGGTTAATGTGTTTTTAATGAATAATGACATGACAGGGTTTGCCTTTTATATATCAGATACATTTGCAAGGCTGTGGGATGCTGCAAGCTTTGACCGATAAGGCTGCGCCATCCTCCCGTAACATGCGCGCACACGCTTGTCTTCTCTCATGTTGTTTTACAATCATGTTGAACGACAAACGACCTGAAATTACCGACGACACTTGTCCTAGCATTACGCCGGAATCTCTCGAGGCCTCCGAGGCCTCCGAGGTCTGCGAGGCCTGCTCGAGGCCTAAATGATGGTGCGCAGGGACCGTTGGGTCCCCCAAATCTGGAACATAGAGGAAGGAGAAGGGCAAATGAAGACTCCATGTTGAGGGAAAAGTGAAGAGGAAGACTCAGTTTCCTTTGCAAGTCCTTGTATTGTTGCTGGAAAACATTTCATCACTTAAATGACGGTGTAATGAGAATGTCTGCTTTTATATAAATGGAAGGTTGCACACTTCCTTCGGAGGTATTTCCTCTCTTGTAAATATGTCTCTAAGTTGTGTTTTTTTCGTGATGACTTTCTTGGGCCTGATATTCCTTATTCCAAGGAGGGAGAAGCCTCGTCATGGAAAAGCCCAAACAGATGCAGAAGGATCATTCGCCCGTTACCGTCATCGTCGCACAGTCAACTGGCAGTCCTCTTTCGACATCAAGACAAGATAAACAGCATGAGCGCTCACGGTGGCAGAGCGAGCAAGGCCCGGGGCACAAGGAGACGGAGCCGAGTGCTGTTAACAGGGGCCTTGGCATGAACACGGCCACGACTGATGGGTACAATGGCCCTAACAACATTGCCAATGACATCCTTCATGTCAGTTCGTCTTTCACTCTGCCCAAGGCCTGAACCCATGCCGCAGTACATCTGGCTCGATGACTTTGGAGTGTAACTGCGCAAGGGACAGCATTAGAGTTATTCATTCTTCTCCACATTAGGTCTCTTCTACGCTGAAAGCAATGGGATATTAGTCACGAGTTTTGTAATTTTTGAAGTGGGCAAGCGCCATAGATGAGGTGCGTGTCACGTGTCTTGTTAGGCCCAAACACTATGTTAGTTCAAACTAAAATCTCTCTACTAATGATACCAGCTGCCTCATTCATATAGCAGTCTCTCTGTTGCTTATTTACATCCTCACTCCAGACTTCCAAATAAAAACATTCAATTTTGAAAGAGCACATTACTACTTGGTGTACATAAATTACGCAATACTCTGCAAAGTTACAGGAGTAGCCTACAGGCCGCCAGTAATGAACTATACAGCATTTTCTCTTATCTCCGGCATCCTGTCCAAATTCGAAATTCATCCTGCATTGCCACGCCCACCAACAAATGATGCTACCCATAGTCATGTGCTACATAAAGGAAAAGGAGAAGAAGAAGAAGAAGAGGAAGAGGAAGAAGAAGCGTTTTCATTGTAATGAAGGTGTTATATACAAGTTGGTTTGGTAATTGTGAGTTCTCTGATCCAAGTCAAAAGCGAAAGAAAGTTTAAAATTATGAACACAGTAGTAATTGTGCCCCACAGAGCTTTGAAAGTCGTCCCATCAACAACCCTCAGGAGATGGCATTCAGCGTCTCCCTGTTACCATGACAACTTCCCTTGCATCAACAATGGCTCTGCCTCTTTCTGGAAGTTCTGGCTTTATAATGAAGGTTTATTTTTCTTCCAAGGTCAATTTACTTTGTGCAATACTCAAACGAGCCTGAGGCATTGGTTGTAAGGCAAAGCAACCCTTGGAGGCTTATTTGAATTTTTATTTCCAAGCAAGCTGCTCCCAACAATGAATTATTCCATCTCTGACCCATTGGATTTCTTTATCTCTTCCGTACTGGCGCTGCCTGAAGACAAGGATTACACTGGGTGGTTTGCCATTGCTTTCCCAGGGGTCGTCACTCGATCTTGTGATTTGTTTTGGGTGCTGGCGATCCTGTGAAGCACAAATTCGACATTAGATAGTCAGTGGGTCCCACAATTGGTTCCATATGAGATGCTGCACAAAGGAAAGTTTAATGTTAGGATCTGGTGGCATTCACCATCATGGAAATGTTTAAATAAGTTAATTGTTTCTGGCTTGCCTGAAGCCTCGTCCATTTACATGCCAATTTATGCCTACATGACACTCAATAAATTTCATCTTGATCGGATGAAGTTTTGTACTTGTCGAATTATGACGTCACAATGGAGGCACCTATGACATCATCATTAACATATTTTATTCCCCATGGAGAGTTCTTTACAATGAGCCATGTCCCAATTTTTTCTATTCAGCGCTTTCGGAGATTATAGAGGTGCAACGTTTTTCGGTTTTTCCAAGATGGCGGCCGAACCACGTGACCGATGACGTCATTAAAATTTTTTATCCACCAATTTAATCCTACATGATGCTCAAGGAATTTCATCTTGACAG
This sequence comes from Myxine glutinosa, assembly GCF_964187855.1. Classification (NCBI taxonomy): domain Eukaryota; kingdom Metazoa; phylum Chordata; class Myxini; order Myxiniformes; family Myxinidae; genus Myxine; species Myxine glutinosa. The sequence goes on along the minus strand of NC_136264.1, from coordinate 188,984,118 downwards.
GATGAAGTTTTGTACTTGTCGAATTATGACATCATAATGGAGGCGCCTATGACATCATCATTAACATATTTTATTCCCTATTGAGAGTTCTTTACAATGAGCCTTGTCTCAAATTTTTTCTATTCAGCACTTTCCGAGATATAAAGGTGCAATTTTTTTCGATTTTTCCAAGATGGCGGCCAAACCACGTGACGTATGACGTCATAATTATCATAAAAAAATTCTACAGGTGGAGATGCACCTATGGTGAAAAATTCCTGTCAGAGCAACGGTTGCAGAGAAAATCATATTTATTCTGTGCGGACAAACAAACAGACAAACAGACAAATGAAAAATCGGTCACAGTCCGAGGACTTGCCAGAATGTACTTTTTTTATCGGCCATTTTGGATCAAAACAATAATACATAAGGACATGCGTTGAATCCCTGCTTGAGAGAATGCCAACCCACTCCCCGCCATCACGGTCGTCTCTCCAACTCACTATCCCACGAGAAGTGTAGAAAGGACGACCCAAAACCAATTATCTTATTTTTGATTTGTATATAACATCATTAAAAGTAAATAATGACTTCTGCCAAAGTTCAAACGACGTGGGTTTAATCTCTACATGAGAGAATTCCACATAGCTATTTGGGCGGTGTATAAGCTAACAGGTCGCTGTCTCCATCGATCTTGCCAAGGCTGTAACACCTATCGGCTCAAAATCCTTTTAATTGTTGACTTGGTAGTTTTTACAATGAAGGAAACACGTGTCGGGAGTACATACGATATGGCGATTGTGAATGTGACAGCTCTGAGGCGTCTTTCGCTTCGCATCGCAGTGACGGTGAGCACCACCATGGCGGCTGTAAGATTAAAATCTGGCTTCAAGCCCCCTCACCACCCAAAATCTATTCCGGCGAATCTATTCCGGCAAGCAACAAAACAACCAACCGACATACTTGCCGGAATCTATTCCAGCAAGTATCCAACCAACGAACATACTGCCAGAATCTATTCCGGCAAGTAACAAACGGACAAACAGACAGGGGTGAAAACATAACCTCCATCCACCTTTGGTGGCGGAGGTAACGAAATCAGGATGAAGGTCCAAATGAAAATCCGCCTCATCACGGCTTCATTTAAACGGTCGAATCCTTCTGCTGTATCACTCCGCCTCGCCCCGGCTTTATGCTGCGGACACGATTTTCACGTTTTGGGTGACCTTGAGCTTGACCTTGGGCCGAGAGAGTTAAAAATCGGGCATAGTCTATTCCAGGTCAAGGCAAATATGTGTGTAAAGTATGGCGATGCTTTGTGCAACTATGTAGACGAAGTACTGCGCACAGACAGACAGACAGACAGACAACCAACCAACCAACATACTCGCCGAAATCTATTCCGGCAAGTAACAAATGGACTCGAATGCAATACCCTCTCCTCTGGCGAGGGTAATTAATGATAATCGCGTATTGTTAATGTTATTACAAAACAATTGTAATACTAATAATGTCCCATTTCCCCCCAAGGCGTTTTTCCTGCAGTGATAACGTGTATAAATAGCTTAGAATTATAATGGCGTTTCCATGGGAGCAACGGCCTCTACAGGAAGTAAAAATATTATAAACCACAAACACGTATGCTTTGCTTTTAAAACAGTCACTAAAGCTCTTTATAACACTAAATAAAGTAATTTGGAGGAATCCCGACATCCGATAAGTAAGGTTTACTTACAGAAATGAGCTAAGATCTACTGTACTCTATATAACCCACAAATGTTGGGTTAATAACATGACCCTTTCTGCCGCTACCGTGGCATTTTTCGTAACGAACCTTTGAAACTCGCTCCTGCTGTTTGATACGAAACTGAAAGGGAGGAGCTCGGTTTGTGCTCCTTTACCAAGCTAGCTGTTCTTTAACGGTTTTGAATGGAGTGCTTGCTCAAATGTTTAAACCACTTGGCGATCTCTTCACAAGAAACTTGATAAATGAACACACACCCAATGTTCTTGAGATCCGACCATAGATCGACTGTAATATACATACCCCAAAGAGGAATGACCCTTTTTTTTGCTCCCATAGTGAGCGGGTGTACTAGTACTAGAAATGTAAAATTGTGTTTTTATAAATTCTTCATTGCTTTGAGCTGTTCAGGAAGCTGTCATGTTTTTTTTGAGGTTACAAAACTGTGTTTGTCCCAAATATCATTGTTTTCGTTCCTTTTAGCAGGATTTTCTTTTTGACGAGAAGGTTAAGACTTATCGAAGAGCTAGGTGACTCAGAGGGTTATAAGGTAATGCCCCAACAGTAGGGTAATGTCGAATGTAGATGAGATGTGGACATAATAACAAGAGGGAGAAATGCTTTGCAATACATGTCCCCTACCAAGGTTCAGTTCAATATGTCAAAGGGCAAAGAGGAAAAAGTCTGGAAAACTGACCTAGGTATGTGTAGAACCACCTTCAGAGGCCATTTTTCCCTGCAGAGCAGGTGTTGGCCTTTTCGGGCACCATGGCCCCCTTTTTGAAGCAATGTTTTATGGCCGGATGCCCTTCCTGCCGCCAACCCTGTTAGTCGCCTTTTGCAACATGCAGGGAATTACCAGTGAGCTGGTACTCAATTTGCCGACCTCGGAAGGATGACAGGCTGAGTCAACCCCACCACCCCCTGCATTAATTCAGCAATCGAGTGCGATTCAAACCCAGGGTCCTGGGATCCCAAGCCGGCACCCGAACCGCTAAGCCAACACCAGGCTGAAGTAATAATAATAAAACAAGAAGACGTCATGCAGAGCACGTTACTTGCAAAATCCACCCCTCCCCAAAATAAACGTTGCCATGGATACATCAAATTGTCCATTTTATTAAGATTATCATTGACGATCTTAATCAAAGCTCGGGTAAATGGGATAGCCTAGAGTCCCTGTATATAGAGAGTTGTGTCAACTCAAATTTGGACGCCATTTTGTGTCTAAGTGTGTCGGATTAGATATACATGTACATTCGCGATATGGGGTGATATATTCTAAACCTGCTAAAAAAAAAAATTATTACACATATTTAGTCTTATTATTACATACAGGTGATATTTGTTTTGTCAAAAACTCAGCTATTGCCGTGAAAAAGAGCTGTGTGGTGATATTAAAAGTGGTATGGCAATGCATATTACAAGCCAACTCTGCATATAAGAGCTAACATTATAAGTAAGACAAACCAATGCTGTCGTTCTCTGAATTTTAATAACTTTTAGAAAGGAGTGTGGGCATATCCAATATTTTTTAAAGGATGCCGAGAGCAATTCCGGTGTAGGACTTCCAGCCGACATATAGTCTAACACACTTAAAACAAATTCTGTACGTGGTATTGCCATATTTCTATAGTGTACAACTTTAGTTTTATCGACATTTATATTCAATTTCCATTGTAATGATTTAACAAGCTGCAAGTCAGCTTCTGTCTCTGACATAAGGAAAACGTCATCGGCATCTAGTAAGATTGAAACGTTCATTTATTACTACACCCTTGCCCAGAACTCTGATGGATGGATCTGATGCGGTCCGCTAGGACTACCCGAAAAAAATTGAGCAGGGTTCTTCCCACGGAAATGCATTTTTGGTCAGCTCCTTGAAGATTATAAACAAACACAAATCACTTCCCTTTAAAAGGGTTTTCAACGGACAGACAACCAAAAAAAAACCGAGCAGATAGAATTGCTTTTGAACATCGATCATCAAGCGGCGTGGGCCTACCTGGCAGAGTCTCGAGGAGTCGATCGCTTTCCAGCTCTTTCGTCGGACTTTCGCTTCCCAAATTTGTCTTCTGACTTTATCACTTGGAAATCTATACATCTTATATTTCCCAGATTGGTTTGAACAACCAAAAGCAGAACAACCAGTCATTTTGTTTGGCAATAAACAACATTCCCGTACCAAGCTGACGTTCACGCACAGTGAAGTTAGACACAAAATGGCGCCACGAAATCACGTGACCAGAAATCTCGGGTCAGCGCATGGCGCAACTCTCTTTATACAGGGACTCTAGGATAGCCCTAACCGCTAAGCCAATACCAGCCAACACCAAACGTTGACAAAACGCCCAGACACTCAAACTTCTGTAACTTATCATAATAAAGCCATGTATCAATTTTCATTTGAATATGTTAAGGGAGTATGGAAAACAAGACCGATAGTCTGACAACGACGTAACTGGAGAAATTTCATACTGATCGGATCAAGCATTGTACTTGTCGATTTATGACGCCATAATGAAGGCACCTATGACATCATCATTAACATATGTTATTCCCCATGGGGAGTACTTTACAATGAGCCACCTTTACATTTTTTGCATGGAGCGGTTTCAGTGATATAGAGGTGCAACGTTTTTCGGGTTTTCCAAGATGGCGCCCATACCACGTGACTTATGACGTCATAATTATCATTTAACATATATACAGGAGGAGGTGCTCCTATGGTGAAAAATTTGTGTCAATCGGACCAACAGTTGCAGAGAAAATGGATTTTAAAGGGAACAAGTGAATCCTCTTGGATTGCGCTGAGGTTCGGGCATGGAATTTCGAGCCTCGATCATGGTTCGAGCCTCGATCTTGTATACAAAAATAATAATAATAATAATAATAATAATAAGAACCTTGGGCCGAATCTCGCGCTTCACCAGTGCGCGTGCGCGAATTTACGTCACGTCGGCAGCGAGAAGGCGTTCCCCAACACGAACCAATCAGGAACTGCCACGCCCACTTATATGATCTCAGAATTCCTGTGACAGGAATTAGCGTTACACTGGCTGGAAGTCAATCGCTAAAGGCGCTTCCTCAGCGCCAATAAACTCACAAAATGCCGGTGGAAGGGCCATGCGTACATATGTACACACATACATACATATACATATGGACAGACAAACACTGTTCAAGATGGCATTCCACTATTGGCTCCGCCATAAAAATTGCAGAAAACGACACATGGGACAGACAGACGGACGGACAGATAGACAGACGGAGAGCAAGCATATAGTTCCCTCCGGGTAGTGGACGAATAATACGAACGATACAAAAAGGACATTTAAGGGGTCTGCAAGAGGGAAATTTGATTGGTCGAGATGGCATAAGATGTCGAAATATTTTGGCCAAGCACTGCTAAACTTGAAAGTGCCAAAAAGGCAATTTGTGTTCTGCTGTGTTCAACGACATAATTAAATTGAAATAAAATAAAGATGTTATAGTTTGTAGGAAAAAAAACGTTTTGCCGGAAGTTTACTGCCGTTGATGCAGCGTCTTTTACACCACATTATTTAACACGTTACATTAGTTCTTCATGCCTGTTGTTTGTGTCCTTTATGAAATTGCTAAAACAGTAATTTTCCTGTTCGGAATGATTTTCAATTTTGTTTCACTGCGAGACTAAAAACAGACTAAACCACTAAAACAATTTTACCTCACTCCTCTACCTAGTACCTACGCATGTGCGATCGGGACGAGATTCCGCACAATTTGCCAGGTACCTTCTCAGCAGTCAGCCAGAGCAAGTGTTTGTAATTTGTTCATGGTGCCGGCGATAACTCGCCTTATCTTCGTGAAGGACACCGTGGGATCTGTAACGTGCAGCAAATAATGGGGGCAGACGAGACAAATGGGGGCAGGCCCGTTTAACGTCCATCCGAGGGACTCAGGCTAGACATCTTGGAGGTGAGGGTGCATATGAGGAGATCGATGAACAGGAGAGACCAACCATTTTTACCAATCATTGGATGGGGAGATTGGGCGGTGGTGTGAGGGCTAATGAGCTTCGAATAGGGCACAGATGGAGGGAAAACGGAGGTGGTAAATGTACTGCCAACGTGAAGTCAAGGGCGGTAGAGTGTGGATGCATGGCTGATTGCAGCATTGCTGGGAGTGTCGCTGATGCAGTGCCCCCTGTTCCCAATAGCCTGGTACTCATTTTGCAGACCACAAAAGGATGACAGGGTGACTCAACCCACCTCGTGTTATTTAATGGCACGAGAGGAGCTTGAACTCAAGACCCTAGAAGATCTTAAGTCATCCACCTTAACCATTAAGTTAGCACCAGGCTTGTGTATTCGATAATTGTTATCCTATCTTATGCTGAGCAGGAGACAGGGTTTTGTAATTACTTGTGTGTGTGTGTGTGTGTGTGTGTGTGTGTGTGTGTGTGTGTGTGTGTGTGTGTGTGTGTGTGTGTGTGTGTGTGTGTGTGTGTGTGTGTGTGTGTGTGTGTGTCCATCCGTCTGGGTCGTAATTGCTTTACCATTTGAGTTTTGGCATCAAATTTTCAACAAAGTTTTATTATGAAAATATGGAGAAGGGAAATTAATAATTTGGTCAAAAGGTCAAACATCAGCATCACATAAAATCATCAATTTTCATCCGATTGACCTGAAATTTTAAGAATTTGCATATTGGCTCACAGAAATGGTTCATTAATTAAAAGCTAGAAGCTGATAAAAAAATTTTTTTAGATATGAAGCTCAAAGGTCAATGCTACATAAAGTCATCATTTCTTATTTTGTGTTTTTTGAGCATATGGAAGAAGAAGAAGACGTCTGAATACAAACTGACGCGGACGGGCTTTGCATTTTCAGATTTTTTTTTTTTTTTGCATACAACATCGAGGCTCGTGTAATAGCTAACATTAATGACAAAAAAACAAACGGACACATAAGCCAAAATAAAGGGAGCAGGAGACAAGATGGGGAGAGAGAGGTGGAAGCACACGAGTACAACATTTGAGAGCAGGGACATCGGGAGATCTGTGGGAGGGAGAGGGCTTGGGAGGAGGAGGCATAGGAAGGGGGGGGGGGGGGGCGGGGATTGGTAAAAAAAAAAAACGCATGGACACAGCTAAGACTTCCAGGAAAGAAGTCGGAATTTCATAAAAGTGGATCTGGGGTGAATTAAAAATGCTTTTTTAATTAAATTAAAAATGATCTCGATGCTTTCTAGTTTAAGATTGTTTTGTTCAACACAGCATCAACGACACAAGAGTTGTACCGAAAGATGCTCCAAGAGGGCATTTGTGAACGTTGATTTCATCCATCGATTTCATCTCACTTTGGTAAATCCTCAATCAAGTGTAAAATAAATGTAAATTCCTGCTTAATTTTCTTTGGTCTCCCGGTAATTGAAATGTTTTAAATGTCATGTGAACTTAATTGCCCACGCCACACTGCCGAGCAAGTCATTAGCTTTCGTTGTTGAATTGATAATTAAAACACGGGAAAAGTTTCACCCTTGTTTATCCATCAGGTAATGATGGATTTCAAGGTTCATCGAAACGCTGCCTGACTGTTTCGAGTGTGTTCTCCATTACCAGCGAGTGATTTCCCCCATTGTGACACCTCCAGCACACCCCAGCAGAGAGTTAACCTCTTTATTGATAAGTCACTTACATGTCTCAGATCAAATCACCAGCAAACTATGATTTCGGAAGAGATCACCATATTTACATCGAGGGCCTACCACAAGCAGAATAGAATTGGTGTTCTTTCAACAAAATTGCAGAAACAACAAAAATTGGAAAAACCACTATCTGCTGCCTATGATATAGGTTCCCTGACGAGGAACTTCCATGTAGGAAGAGGTCATTATGGGCCCATCAAGCCTACGTTATGATTACCAACCTATGGTTGTTTGTCCAAGCAAGGAAGCAGAACGTTCAGATTCAGGAGTAGATGTCCCAAGTTCGAACCACCGACCTTCCAGATTCAGGAGCAGATGTCCCAAGTTCGAACCATGACACCACCAAGTCTGGTTGTAAAATGAACAGCTCAAGATTGTGGATATTATTGTGTGTTCTGCGAACCCTTTAATTAGGCTTCCCCCTATAGGACAAGTGAGCCTCTCCCTCATCGACCAATAGGATCAGGGGAGGCAGAAACCTGCTGTTTTGTTTGTTCCTCCAATTAGTGCCCTCAGTTCTTAATGGTAGCAGAGTTTCTTAGACCCACAGGAGAACAAACCACCATTTTGGGTTTTCTCCCTTTTTCTGCCAATTTCCAAGCTGGATCCCAAGCCCGGTCGGGAATTTCGGGACTTTCGGAATGGAATTTTTGCTTCAATAATGCGAATACAAAATATGCGGGGTTGATATAATTTTTTAACATTGACCTACTTTTTAAGGTCATGACCCAATTACAGGCATTTTACCATTTTCACCATAGCTCGACTGAGGTTTTTCTGATCGGAACAAAATTGCCCTCTAGATACCCTAGTGCAAGGACAAAAAACCCTCCAGGTTAAAGGTCAAGGTCAACGGTCTAAAAAGAATACTGCCGTTTTTGTCATCGCTCAATTTTGCCAATGCAGGATCTCAAAGACCGCCTGGTCCTCCTTCCAGGATGATCTTGCATCATAATGATGTACCTGCACTGAAGTTGTGCACCTGATATTTGATTAGAGGCCTTGACCTACTTTTATTTTAAAAAATTTCGAAAAAAACAAACACCTTTTTCATCATAACCTGAATAATTTTTTCCCGATTTTCATGATGTGTTTTATGGATATATTGTAGATGGGGACACATCTTACTATAATTCACCAAATGTCTGTCTGTCCGTTCCCAGTTGCCGCAAAAACGGCTAAACCGATCGCAACGAAATTTTGGGTGGGTAATCCTGGGACACCCTGGAGTATAATAGACTATATTGTTTTTCCAATTTTTTCCCAATTTTTCTAATTTCCAATTTTTCTAATTTTCCAATTTTCTAGTTTTTCCAAACACGATGGAATAATATTTATCGATATGAACAGTGATGTGGCTTTTATTGAAATTCTACAAATACTGTTTAGATTTTGATGGGAATTATGAACCTTTCGCGAATCCAGAAGTGGACAGATGACGGCCATGAGCTCTTTTGATAATATCCCAATACAACCGTCATTTAAAACAGTATTTTGTTAAAGTATCAATTGATGATTGGAATTGAGTGAATACAATTACAATTTTGAATTCGTAATTGTGTTCACCCAACCGTACGGAACTTCACATCAGGATTTAAATATTTGTTTATGTCACGAATGTTAAAACTTAATTTTTTTATATTAATGTTATTTAATTTGTGATTGGAGTTATGCTGTTTGGAATGAAAAAAGAGATATCGAGTTCAAGTGAATGACGACATGCTGTGATGGTTTCTACTTTCTAAACGTGAAATTTGCAGATCGCCATATGCAGATTCGCCATTGACTGGGTATGGAACAAACGTAACCGTTTGTTTGCGAACGGGTACGTTTTTCATGGAAGTCCTTCACGAACTTGCTGTCCATGTCTGACGTGCGACTTAAGATGCTACAAGAATGTGGAATTTATTGGTTTCATGCTTTAGCATTTGCCGTTTCTGCATTGTCTGGTTGCTGCTGGCCTCCCACCCGTGCGTAGCACGGGTATCTCACTCGTTTTCTTAATTTACACTCTGTCCCTACACGTTGAAAGTCAAGGTCATATGGCGGTCCAAAAAGAATATGGCCATCATCGGGTCACGGGTGCCGGGGGAGCCTTACCCATGACGATCACTTTGTGATTGCAGTTATCTAATTGCAATTATGACGTTTTAATGGAAGCATGCCTCATGTCAAGATAAATTTTAAAATGACGTCGCTATGGGGGAATGTCTTGAGATCATGCATGGGACATTTCATGAAACGCCTACCTTTTCCACAATACTCTCTCCTGTGTCAATGGAACATGACTTGCACTGCACAGAGGCCTCAGCAATCTCTTCGTTATGCTCTAATTTCATAAGGCACGGATGGGCCATGCCCTAAAAGGACGTGCAACAGTTACTTTGTGAGGTCAGAGTTCAAAGATTGACATCCTTGTTTCCAGCTGATTGCTAGAGATTTTTTGGCACTGGAATAGCTCGATCATTCGGACATTTGCCAATGTTATTGAGTTCGGAGTTTAAGCTCGAGCAGGTTGGATGAGACCAAAAACATCCTTGTCCAGAAGGTTATTTGTCATTTCGAAAAATTGTCATAGGTCATTGATTTTTGTTAAATGCTGTTGCCATCTATCTATAATTCCAGTAATCTCTGTGTGTTTGTTTGTACGTTTGTACGTTTGTACGTTTGTACGTTTGTTTGTCTGTGACCGCTGTTTATCGACAACCACGGGTCCGATATACTTTAAACTTGCCAGGTATATTGCTGGGGACCCGAGGATGTGCCTTTTCAAGGTTTCATATTAATCGGACAATTACTTACCGAGCTATGTCCAAAAAACGATTCAACCAATCAGAGAGCAGCGAGCTATCGCGTGTGCCGAACGTGGCGGACACACTCTGCCTCGGATGGCACATTTGAGAGCGTATTCATTTATTTCACGTTTGCAAACTATGTTGGCGCTATGTTGGCGTTAAACTATGTTTTAAAACTAATAAAAACCATTTCATGTAAATAGAGGGGGGGGGGGGGGGGATTGTCACTGTACTCGCACGAGCAGATGGCGGAAGTGCCTGACCGCCAAGTGAAGTCCGAGCAACTCGCGGTCGAAGGTACTGTAACGGCGTTCGGGCGGGCGAAGCTGCCGGCTAAAGAACGCCAGCGGTTGCCAAGCTCCGTTTTAAAACTAATTAAAACCCCGGGGGGATTGTCACTGTACTCGCAAGCCGTTCGCCGTTCGCTTTGGCGTTGCGAATGGACCAAAACATTTCATGGACGAAACCATTTCATGTAAAGCGTTCGCCGTTCGCTTTGGCGTTGCGAATGGACCAAAACATTTCATGGACCAAACCATTTCATGTAAATAGAGGGGGGGATATAATTTTAGATATAGATATAGTACGGGCATGCCCTAGTTGTTTCAATTTTGGGTATTATTTGGCATCAGGTGCGACCACAATATCTGTCCATTGGTGCTGAACAGGCCAGACATCGTATAGCGGAAAATGCTTTATTGTGGATTTGATAACTGGAGAGGGGCAACCTTCTTCTTTCCCAGGCAGCACATGGCTGTGAATGGTGCATCTTTGAATGAGGGTACGGCTTTGATCCTTATGCAGTGCCCCCTGCAAGTTAGAGCTGTAATTTGTTCAGGATGCCAGTGAAAGCTTGCCTGCTCTTTGCAAAGGACACCATGAGATCTTATACATCCACAAACTAATACTTGCAGACGGTTTATCTTATATCTCAGGGCCGGCACACATTAATGCATCATCCTGCCTGTGCGATACCAGGATGGCAGTTTGTAGCTTAGCCGAGATTCAAACCGTCTGTACAGCTCAGAGGCGAGTGTGGGTACCTCTAGGGCCTAGGCCATCCTGCCAGCCCGTATAAAGACAATATGAATAATAATAATAAAAACTAGAGCGAAGTCGATGGCAAATCACCACGCTTCCCTCCTCTCCTAAAGCAAAGTTGAAACATTCCACCAGGAATGACCCATATCAAATTTTTGAGTTACATTTTTTTTTCTTCTTTTTACCCCTGTGACCCCAAATGTCCACCCCCTGGGGCATGCAATCGGGGTCAAATCAAAATAATAATTACATATTTCATGGTGATTGCATAGACAAAGTTTCATTGAAAATGTACCCGGAATTGCATTTTTTAGTATTTTACCTTTTGACCCCGTCTCAGGGGGCGGGGCCAAAAGTGATGCTGCTCTTGCATCTTCATGCCATGTTGTGATCATAACTACCAAGTTTGGTGGATTTCTGCCCAACCGTTTAGGAGGAGATAGCGTAACGGTCGGGCGGACGGACGGACAGACGGACACTATTACATTATTACAATATCCCCTTCTTTTTTCTTTTCACAAAGCGTGGAAAAAATTGCCAACGAGGAAGCGTCATTGTGCAACATGAAAAGCAGATTTGTTTGATTTGTAATTTTCCTTCTCTTCTTCCTAAGCCTGGTGTGGCTTAGTGATTAGGGTGCCGGCTTGGGATCCAGGGTTCGAATCCCGGTCGATCGCTGAATTAACGCCAGGGGGATTGACTCAGCCTGTCATCCTTCCGAGGTCGGCAAATTGAGTACCAGTTTACTGGTAATTCCCTGTGTGTCGCAAGAGGCGACTAACAGGGTTGGCGGAAGGAAGGGCATCCGGCCATAAAACATTGCTTCAAAAAGGGGCCCACGGTGCCCAAAAGAGGCCAACCCACGCTCTGCGGGGAAAAATGGCCTCTAAAGGTGGTTCTTCTCATATTCCTCATTCTGTTAAATTCCAGCTACCAACGGTGCCATAATACATTTAAATATTATGTGGATAATATGTATTAATAATGGATATGATTGTATACTTCTGTATGACTTGGAGTCATTCCCTTTTACCTGCTTTATTCTGACGAGCTTGTTAGGTATGCCTGATTGAGGCCCTGCAGCAGAAGTATTATTATGATCCTCGGTTTGAGCCGAAGCTGGAGGCTTTATTTCTGGGAAACCTTTTTTTATTGATTGTGAGCATTATTACTCACACTTTTATTACAATTCGACTGGAATATTCTTTTCTTTTCTTTTTTTCTGTTTTAATGCTCATCGTCGGTAAAGCAAGGGCTTTAAAATATTTTTTTGAATATTTTTTAAAAATCATCCCTATTTAGCATATTGCACGGTGTGCTGATATTTTATCGTTAACCTTTCCGCTCGATCATCGTAACGCACACGGAGCTGAGATCCCGCCTCGTGGACGTACCGACGTTGCTATTCCCCGCACACGACTCCGGAGCTTAATTTGAATTGAATAACGTCGGAGCGTTAGCAAGTTGAGAATCCGTCATCAATCATCAAATGCCCTTTGTCTGTGCAGCTTTACCTCCCATGGCAACGCTCACATTGCTAATGCAGTACAAGGAGAATAAATGAGTACCACGTACGACCTCTTCGGTGTTGCGTACGAGGTCGCAATACTTGCCCTGAAAATATCTGCTGAATCTTTCCATTTGTGATGACCTCACTCTTCCAATTCTCTCGAAGGTACCTCTGTAATAGGTCGTTAAAATGACCTGCTCGAAGGTTTTAGAGATTTAGACGCGTTGAAAGGCAGAATGGTTGTCCTGAAAACTCAACCGGCTGGATTCTGCTTTTAAATGGAATGCGAAGTTCTGTGCTGTTGGTGACAGCAGGTTGTGGAGACGGTCATTGACACTATACTTGTTTTGCGGTCGGTGAAAACACCTGTTGGAGTGATTAATGAAATTCACCTGATGCGATGTCGTCATAAAATGTTAGGTATTAGAATATTCAACACCGGAAACTTTTTAGCCTCTAATGGTCTGGCAAGCTTCTTCTACATTTTTTTTTACCTCCACCACCAAAGGTGGATGAAGGTTATATTTTCACCCCTGTCTGTCTGTGTCTGTTTGTTTGTCTGTCCGTTTGTGAACAAAATATCTCCAAAAATTGTGGACGGATTCGGACGAAATTTGGCACAGATGTCGTGACAAGGACGAACTGATTAAATTTTGGTGAAGATTCGGATCCGGCTGATACAATTTTTTAAGTGATTCTTCACCATTGGGAGATCGGACCAAAAACGATACATAGTAGGATATCTCAAAAAGTTATGGATGGATTTGGACGAAACTTGGTGGACCGGTTGGGTGTCTGACAAGGACGAATCGATTCGATTTTGGTGAAGATCTGAATATGGATTGAGATATGAGGATTATTTAAAATTTTAAGAGATTCTTCAACATTGGGAGATAGGGCCAAAAACTATACATGGCAGGATATCTCAAAAAGTTATGGATGGATTTGGACGAAGGTTGTGTGTTTGACAAGGAAGATCGATTCAATTTTGGTGAAGATCGGGATCCTGATCCAGCCAGTAGAATTTTTAAAGTGATTTTTCACCATTGAGTGTTATGGCCAAGCAGGTGGAGGTATGCTCTCTACTGAGTGCCGTTCTAGTTTTGGTATGCAAAATCAGGGCACATGGACAACCGAGAACACAGAACTGAAAAAGCAGTGGGAAGGAGGAAACACACCGACAACAGGGCAGAGAGACATAACAGAAACACACTTAGAGGATGAATGGGCGAGGGGAAGAATGAGAGCAATGGGAGGGGAAGAATGACACTGGGAGAACAAGCTGTATACAAGTTCAAACACAGCTCAATAAGCGGGCTGGGAGAACAAGAAGGAATAACGAGGGTTGAACGAGAAATGGAAAAAAAGAGGGAAAGGGGAGATAACACAATAGTCTGGAAAGGAAGGGTTGGGTTGGGGAGGGTTCATGGCGTTAGGAATAATCATGAGTATTGGTGGGGGGTGACCCCAGGAAGAGGTGAACTTTAGCCCTGGAGCCCTGGAGGGAAGCATTTCTGGAATTTCTTTCTGGAATTTCATTTCTGGAGGGAATGCTTGCACCTTTTATTTGCTGCAGAGAAATTCAATGTTTTCAATAAAGTTTCATCTCTATTCTGTAAAACAATTGTCCATTATATAATCTGAGTAACCTTCGTGTTATTTTTCTGGTCAACTGGTTCTACTATCCATGTCACATCATGATCACCACGGCACCGAAGAAGTTTGGATCACACTCTAATTAGTGACTTCATACCAGTGCCGTGTCCTTTCATGGATGGGATTAAAGATAGGAATCCTGGAATGGTGTTGCCATAATGCTTCCATAATGCAAAAATGCATAATGCATTCATGGATTCATCTTGCTTTGTTGCTGCTTCTTCTTTTTTTATCCACGCGCTTTTTGAATAAAACGCAGGGTTATTGTAATTGGCTCCATCTGTCTGTCCGTCCGTCCATCACACACAATGTCCTCCTAAACGGTTGGGCAGAAATTCACCAAATTTGGTAGTTATCATCACCACATGGCAAGAAGGTGCGATATCGGTCTCATTTTTGGCTCCACGCCCTAGGGTGGGGTCAATAGGTCATATAACAAAAATGCACTTAAAACATTTCAAAACATTTTAAAATGAAACTTCGGATATGCAATCAACATTGGGGGATGCATAAAATATGTAACAATTTTTTTGATTTGACCCAAGGTTCATGTCCCAGAGGGTGTAGGCTTGGGGCCTAAGGGGTCAAAATGGAACAGAAACCTCAAAATTTGATATTGGGTCATTCCTGGTGGAACGTTTTGACATTTTTCAACTTTGCTGTGTGTATGTGGGAAGTGTATGGATTTGAGATGATTTCGTTCTGGTTTCTTTTGTAGGATTTCCAACTCGCTGAGCTTCTGAGTTGATGCATGCACGTGTGTGTTCTTTTATATCCTTGATTAAACATCCTCCTGATTCATTAGGAATTTTCAGGTGTTATGGGAAGGTTTGAAGAAGATTTTCAGGTGTTGCTGAAGAGAGTTCAATGAAGTAACTTCTTGGAGCAGCATTCATCACTATTTCCGATGCAGTCATTTGTCCTTGCCCATTGGTTAGCTTTTCATTTTGAAGCCCAGCATAATGAGTCTCCTTGCAATTCTGGCTTCCAATTTAGAGACCCACAAACAACCCGAATGAGTTTTCATGTCGGATGAACAGGCTTCGCATCTAGACTTGATCTCATTGGAATCGCTGAGAATCTCTTGCTGCAAATATGCACGAAAACAAACTTCTACTCGTTCATCTCTTTGTTTTTGTTCAAGAGGACTGGAAATTCCAAGCAGAATTGAGCATAATTTGGCAGGAAAGGTAATTGAAAATCAAAGGACAACATTTAGCTCATTTGAATATCCATTAGTGCCGAGAACTGCACAAAACCTCTTCGGCATCAGCCCACGGGTCCTAAAATCCTGCTCTGCCGCTTTATCTCACCCTCTCTCTGTTCTCTTCACCCTCTCTTTTGCTCAAGGCCATCTGCCAGCATCTTGGAAATCAGCTAACATTACCGCTTTACACAAAAAGGTGCAAAAACAGATCCTTGCAACTACAGACCAATCAGCCTGCTCCCAATTATCAGCAAAGTCATGGAATCCATCATTGCTTCGGATATCAAATCCTTCCTCTTCTCCAATGGCTTCATCTCTGATCATCAATTTGGATTCAGACCAGGTCATTCTACTCTGGACATGTTGCTTCTGCTGTCTCAACAATGGATGGAGGTCCTCAATGCCAAACAGGAAATCAGAGCTGGCTCCTTTGACATATCACGTGCCTTCGATACAATCTGGCACCCAGCTCTGCTCACCAAACTCTCCTCCTATGGTATCCATGGAAATCTCCACGCATGGCTTGCGGACTTCCTCTCTGGTCGTAGTCAACGTGTGGCTCTGAATGGATTTCTCTCATCTCCCAATCCTGTTCTGGCTGGAGTTCCCCAAGGTAGTGTTCTGGGCCCTGTGCTATTTCTGGTCTTCATCAATGATCTCTCTGACTCTCTGGAAAATCCTTTCTATGGCTTTGCTGATGACTCCACTCTTTGCTGCTCCGTTCCTCATCCCTCAGATCGGCATTCTGCAGCCTCCTCACTCTCTGAAGACCTGGACAAAATCACAGACTGGTCAAACAAGTGGAACTTTTCTTTCAATCCTGACAAATCTCACACTCTTACTATGTCTCTTCGAAAAGACCGACTGGAAAACCCTCCCATCTACTTTCTCAACAATCCTCTCCAAGAAGTTCTGTCGCTCAAGCTTTTGGGTCTCACTATCTGCCATGATCTTTCTTGGGAAAACCACATTTCCAAGCTGGTCTCCAAAGCCAGTCGCCGACTGGGCATACTCCGTCGTGCAAAGTCCTTCCTTGGCACACCTGAGCTCCTCACCACATACAAGGCTTTCATCCACAGCTTGATGGAATACTGCTCTCCCTTCTGGGCTGGTGCTCCTGCCTCACACCTAGCTCGGCTTCACCCTGTTGAAACCAAAGCTTTCAGAATCATTGGAATCTCCTGCGATGAAGATAACTCCGAGGGCCTTTTACTCACTCACCGCAGGCAGGTTGGTAGTCTTTCCGTCTTCTACCGACTCCTCTCCGGCCTTGCCCCCCCCCCCCAGCTCTCTCTGGGCTCTGTCCCCCAAATATTCCTTCAGGTCGCACAAGATCTGCCAGCATCCCTCTTATGGTTAAAGTGCCAAAATCTAGGCTCTCTGCTCACCTTCACTCTTTCATTCCCCTTTTCTCCCGCCTCTGGAACAAACCCTCTCACTCTCTTCAATCCCACTCCACCCTCCAGGTCTTTAAAACAGCTGTTCACCATCATCTCTTATCTTCCCCCATCCAAAACCTTGATCTTTTCTGCCCCCGCCAATTCACCCCAGATTCACTTTTTTGAAATTCCAACTTCTTTCCTGGAAGTCCTTGCAGTGTTCATATGTTTTATACCCCTCCCACCTCCCCCCAAGCCCTCTCCATCCCACAGTTCTCTCGATGTCCCTGCTCTCAAATGTTGTGTTTGTGTCCTTCCCCCTCTCTCCTCATCTTGTCTACCACTCCCCTTATTTTGTGTTTTATGTGTCGGTTTGACTTTTTGTGTGATTAATGTTAGCTCTTTCACGAGCCTCGATCTTGCATACAAAAAAAAAATTACCTCTGAATTTCATGGAAAAGCAGCTAAGCAGCTAAGCTTGCAGAAAGGTAAAGCGACTAAGTACAATCGTCAAAACACACACACAAACACACACACACACACACACATATACACACACACATACACACATACACACACATACGCACACACACATACACACATACACACACATACGCACACACACACACATACACACACAGTGCCTACATAAAGTATTCACACCCATTGACTTTTTTCACATTATGTTCTGTTGCAGCCTGAATTTAAAATGGATAAATTTGAGATTTTTTGTCACGGATCTGCACAACATACCCCATAATGTCAAAGTGGAATTTTTTTTTTTAAAATAATTTTTTACGAAATAATTGAAAATTAAATAGAGGAATATCTAATTTACATCATCAACCCCATGAGTCAATGCTTCATAAAAGCGACTTCACAAAAAATTGCATGCTCAGTTAGGTTCGCCCAGATAGCTC
This sequence comes from Myxine glutinosa, assembly GCF_964187855.1. Classification (NCBI taxonomy): domain Eukaryota; kingdom Metazoa; phylum Chordata; class Myxini; order Myxiniformes; family Myxinidae; genus Myxine; species Myxine glutinosa. The sequence goes on along the minus strand of NC_136264.1, from coordinate 188,966,199 downwards.
AGATGGCAGAGCACTTGTACGGTTTTCCAGAGGACCTGGGTTCGATTCTTCGTCTGGTCATGTAATTTTCCCACATGCAGACTTGGCATTTAATATGGAATTTTTTTTTTCTTGACTTGGGTTTAGTTTCTGAACTCAGTATATCAATCTGGTGAGTTTCTTTTACCATTCGGTGATGCCTTTGTTGAAAGAACCATGTCACTGATTGTCTTTCGCAGCAAGAAGTCAATAACAGGATTATATCACAGGTGGCGTGACAAAATGTAAGGACAGGTACATTTGACGATTGGCTTCACAATCGGGTATATAAGGGTTGTTCCGTTCTGTATTAGTGGAAAACAACTGCTGCACGTCTACAAAAGTTATTGCCGCTTCCTCTGGAGATGGTCCGTCAACTTGACAATGCTGTTTGTCATGGAGTGGTGGCTTTACGAAATTCTGGCATGAAACAGTGTGCTATTGCTCGGCAGTATGGCATCACTCAAGGTCAGGTGTCAAAATCCTGAAACGAAATGCTCAGAGGGGTGTCCCTACTCCAATACCGAGGCCAGGACATCCCTGCAGAACCACAAGGAGGGATGATCGCCAGCTGCACCGGTTAGTCCGCAATGGCCGTACAAAGTCAGCTAATCGGCTTAGTGCTGAGTGGCAGCAACTGACAAATGTGCCTGTATGCAGAAGGCTAGTCAACCAATGACTGGTTAAAGCAGGCTGTCGTGCCAGGCGTCCCCTGAGAAAGCCACGCCTGACCAAACAACACAGCCAGCGCCGATTGCAGTGGGCCAGAGAGCACCGTCAATGGCAGCCAGGACACTGGAATCACGTGACCTTCAGTGACGAGTCTAGATTTCTGGTCTATCGTCAAGATGGCCGCGTCCGAGTGCGCAGACAAGTGCATGAAGCCCACAACGAAGATTGTATAGTGACAAGAGTCCAAGCTGGAGGTGGTGGGGTGACCGTTTGGGCTGCTTTTCATGCAGGGGGAAAAACTGACCTGGTTGTTCTGAATGGAAACCTGAACCAGTTCAAGTACAGGGTCATTCTGGAAGAAACATTGCTTCCATTTGCTCGTGCAGCCTTTCGAGGAAACTTTGTCTTCCAAGATGACAATGCACGGCCTCATCGTGCTCGCATGATCCAACACTTTCTTGCTGACCATGGTGAAGAGCATATTGAGGGGCCTGCCATGTCCCCGGATATGAATCCGATAGAGAACTTGTGGGCAGAATTAACGCTTCAAATCGACTACTTGGACCAGCAGCCGAACTCTGTGCGTGAATTGCAGCAGACTATTGTCACTGCATGGCAAGCGATTCCTGTCCAAACCTTGGCAAATCTCGTGAACAGCATGCCTCGACGTGTACGTGCTCTCCTGAATGCTCATGGGGGTTACACGACGTACTGAACTGTAATTTTACTGTCCGTAATCCCAGTCATAATTTAGCTTTTGTTTTTGTTGAATTTTTTTTGGGCTAATGTGCAAAATAAAGAGATACTTCTGGAAAACGTACAGAAGTTTAACACAGTACTGTCCGTGAATTGAGTTCGATATCAGTTTACATCCCTTTCAAGGATCAATCAATTCCACTGATTTACTCACCTGCTTTAACCTCACTCAACATGTCGACTTTCCTACCCATATCCGTGGTCACATTTTGGACCTTGTCTGCTCCACTGGATTAAATTTGCACCATCTCTCTGGCTCCGACCTCACCCTCTCTGACCACTTAGCTATCACTATGACCATCAACATCCCCACCCCAACACCAAGACATTATCGCACTATCAACTTCCGTAAGCTAAACTCTCTTTCACCTGCCTCACTCTCATCCACCCTCTCTGAAAAAATGTCCACTTCTCCCTTCGTTGACCTCCACACCCCTTCTGACCTCACTGACTACTACAACCACACTCTCTCCTCCTGCCTTGACCAGCTTGCGCCTGTAAAAACCAAAACAGTTTCTTTCACCCATTCTGCTCCCTGGTTTACCCCTGAACTCCACCTGATGAAAACTCGTGCTCGCCAACTTGAAAGACTCCGCAATAAAACAGGTCTCACAGTTCACTCCCAAGCCTTCAAGGACCACCTACAAAACTACAAAGATGCCCTCTCCCGCGCCCGCTCCGCCTACTACTCTCAAATTATCCACTCTGGCTCCGGAAACCCAAAAGCACTCTTCTCGACAATAAACAAACTCCTCTGCCCCCTGAACACCACCACCCAGTCATTCACAGTAGACAACTGCATCTCCTTCCTCTCTTTCTTCCAACGCAAAATTGACAACATCGACAACAGCTTGACCACCGCCGCACCCACTCCCCCTCCAACCACCTGCCCCTCCTTGTCCTGCCATCCCCTGTCTCGGTTCTCCCCAATCTCCCCTACTGACCTCTCTGGACTCCTCATAGGAATGACAACTGCCACCTGCACTCTTGAGCCCATCCCCTCCAGCTTTGTCAAGGCCTCCCTCCCTGCTCTCTCTCTCCACTTATCATTGCAACAATAAACTCCTCTCTGTCTACAGGCATCGTCCCACCTTCCCTCAAAATTGCTGCTGTTACCCCCATTCTAAAAAAACCTGGTCTAAACCCTGACACCCTAAACAACTTCAGACCCATCTCCAACCTACCCTTTCTGTCAAAAGTTTTGGAACACGCTGTAGCCACTCAACTCAAACATCACCTCTCTGCCAATAACCTGTATGAAACATTCCAATCCGGATTCCGCTCCAACCACAGTACTGAAACTGCTCTCCTCAAAATCACCAACGACCTTCTCCTCTCCTCTGACGCTGGCAACCTCAACATTCTCGTCCTCCTCGACCTCAGCACCACCTTTGACACCATCGATCACACCATCCTCCTCACCAGACTTGAATCCACCTTTAACGTTACCGGCACTGCCCTCTCTTGGATTAAATCATAGCTCTCTGACAGACGCCAGTTCATCTCCATCAATAACTGCAAATCCCCCCACCGCTCCCCTCCCCCAAGATGTCCCCCAAGGTTCAGTTCTTGGCCCCCTCCTCTTCATCCTGTACCTGTCCCCCCTCGGTCACTTAATCCGCCGTCATGGTCTCCAATTCCACTGCTTCGCCGATGACATCCAGCTTTTCATCTCCACCAAGTCCGTCTCCACCGACACCCACTCTATCCTGACAAACTGCATCACTGAAATAAAATCCTGGCTTCAAATCAACTTCCTCAAGCTTAACTGTGATAAATCTGAAATAATCATCATTGGCCCAAAAACGCTCAAAAAATCCACCCATAACTTTGCCCTCAACATCGACGGTATCCCAGTATTCACCTCCCCTCACATCCGGAATCTTGGCGTCATCTTTGACCAAACCCTCTCCTTCGACAAATACACTAAACAGATCACAAAGTCAGCCTTCTTTCACCTGAAAAACATTGCCCGTCTCCGCTCATCCCTCTCCTCCACGGCTGCAGAAACCCTCATCCACGCCTTCATCACCTCCCGTCTGGACTACTGCAATAGCCTCCTCTATGGTTCACCCTCAAAAATCACCAATAAACTCCAATACATTCAGAACTCCGCTGCCCGTCTACTCACCCATTCCCGGACCCGTGACCACATCACCCCCGTCCTTTACAAGCTTCACTGGCTCCCCATCCCCCAGAGAATCCAGTACAAAATCCTCCTCTTGACATACAAAGCCCTCCATAACCTGGCCCCACCCTACCTGGCTGACCTCCTCTCCAGACACACTCCCACCCGCAACCTCCGCTCTGCTGGTACCAACCTCCTGACCCCCTCCATCCGGACCAAATTCAGATCCTGGGGGGACAGGGCCTTCTCCATCGCTGCTCCCACCCTCTGGAACTCACTACCTCACACCATCAGAGACTCCTCCTCACTCACCACATTCAAAACATCACTAAAGACCCACCTGTTCAACACTGCATTCAACATTCAACCCACAGCATTTAACCCCTGACTATCACTTCTCCTTCTCCCTCCTTTTGCTTTAAATATTTCCCTATTGATTCTTGTATTTTTGCAATTGTTGTTTTCATGTATTGTTATGCATTATGTTCACTCTGTCAAAGCGCCTTTGGGCTTCTTGAAAAGCGCTATACAAAATAAATGAATTATTATTATTATTATTATTATTATTATTAATTTATTTGCTTCGAAATGTCAAATGTGGTTTTTTGTTTCTTTAAAGGTCCCATTAACAAAATCTAGAATCATTTCAACATAATTCCGATGAACTTTTGGTTCTAAGTCATCTTGAAAAGTAAGTTCACCCCCACAAAAAAAAAATTCCATAATAAATGCCAAGTCTGTATATCAATTGAAACAAGTATTCAACCCCCTGAATCAATACCTTGTAGAAGCGCCTTTGCCAGAGATTACAGCTTCGATTCTTATTGGGTATGTCTGTATCAGATTTGTAAATCTGGATTTGGGGAGTTTCTCCCATTCTTCCTTGTAGATTTGCTCAATCTCTGTCAAGTTGGATGGGCAGTGTCAGTGAACAGCACTCCAAGTCTTTCCACAGATTCACAATGGGATTAAAGTTTGGGCTTTGGTTGGGCCACGCAAGGACTTTCATGCTCTTGCTCTGAAGCCAGCCATTCCAGTGTTGTTTTGGCTGGAGGCTTGTGGTCATTGTGCTGTTGGAATGTGAATCTTCGCCGCTGCCGTAGGACTTTTTTGCCCTCTGAAGTAGGTCATCATCAAGGTTTTGCCTGTATTTTGGCTCCATTCATTGTTCCCTCTATCCTTACATGTGTCCCAGTCTCTGCCCCTGAAAAGCATTCCCATAGCATGATGCTGCCACACCATCATGATTCATGGTGGCAGATCGTGTTAGATGACTGATGAGCTGTGCTTGGTTTCCGCCAGATGTAGAGCTTTGTATTTAGGCTAAAGAGTTAAATTTCATCTCATCAGACCACAGAATCTTTTACCTAATGCTTTCAGAGTCTTTCACGTGCCTTTTTTTGCAAACTCCAGGCATGCCGTCAGGTGCCTTTTTCTCAGGAGGGGTTTCTGTTTGGCCACTCTCCCATGAAGCCCAGATTTGTGAAGTACTGCAGAGATTGTTGTCCTTCCACCACATTCTCCCATCTTAGCCAAGTAACCCTAGTTCTGTCAGAGTGGTCATTGGGTTTTTGGTCACCTCCCCGATGAAGGCCCATTTTGCCCGGTTGTTCAGTTTGGTCGGATGGCCAGCTTTAGGAAGAGTCAGGGAAGGTACATATTCTTTCCATTTCCAAATGATGGAGCTCACTGTGCTCTTGGGCACTTTCAGCACTCTAGAAATGTTTTATACCCTTCCCCAGATCTATGCCTCCTCACAATTCTATCTCGGAATTCTACGGACAGTTCCTTGGTCCTCACATGCACTGTCAACTGTGGGACCTTATATTGAAAGGTGTTTCTTTCTAAATCTGGTGTACTCAATTGAATTGGCCACAGGTGGACTCCAATCAAGTTGTCGAGACATCTCGAGGATGACCAAAGGAAATTGGATGCATCTGAGCTCAATTTTGAGTGTCGTCACAAAGGGGTTGATTACTTGACTCAAGACATTTCAGATTTTATTTCTTAATTATTTGGTAAAAAAATAAACAAAAAATTCAACTTTGACATTATGGGGTTAGTTTAATCTCAATTTAATCTCAATTTTAAAAAAATCCCAATTTAATCCATTTAAAATTGAAGCTGTAACACAACAAAATGTGAAAACGTCAAGGGGTCTGAATACTCTTTGAAGGCACTGTATCTGACTTGGTGCTCTGATTTGTAATCTGTAACAATATATTAAATTTGGGTATTTTATTCAAACCGTTGAGGTTTAGCAAGAGCATCTTCATTTTTGGTATAATTAGAGAAATGTAGCAAAGTTTGTGAAAGAAAATTCCGACTCAGCCAAGAATGGGTGTTGTAGAATTTGAACTGTACGTTGTAATTACAGTCCCCATCAACCGCAAAAAAGGGCTGGATGAGAAAACGATCTATGAAACCAGTCCAGCAAGGAAGGTATGATGAAGACAATTTTACAGCTCCAACATCCCACACTCAATAATAAGCCATTATGGTAACACGTGAAGTATGCTGATCCAGAAAGGTGCATCTAACTGAATACCTAATGGACCATTTTCATTGCACTGTGCGACTGGATGTGCTAGATTTCACGCAAACAGCAGCAAGAATTTGCTAGGGTTCCATGGCTGGGTGAGTGATTAAACAAACAAAAAAGGAAAACACAAGTGAGGGAATTGAGGGCGGGCGAGGGTGGAGAGTAAAAGTTGTGATACATTGACTGCAGGAACAGCATGGTTGCTCCACATGATTGTGCTGTACACTTAGGAAAGGGAAATGTTCATTTTCCCCATAATATGAGGGATATTAACGGTTTTGTGCTTGAGATTGGAATTACTCCGCTGCAATAATGCAATGGCATCTTAGAATGAGGGAAACACATTCCCAGCTGTTTTTGTAAATTTCATTGATGTATTGGGTAGTTGTAGGGAGTTAGGGGATTTATATACCATATAACGCTTCATAATTAAATCAAACTTAATACAGAATAGAATAACACCAATTAGTAAGTTACAAAATGAAGGAGCAGCAGCAAGAGAAACAAGGAGAAAAAGACATACAATGTCATAGGCCCCGTGGTTTTAATAATTTGGCTGTATGTAGTTAAAGGCCACCAGTAGGCCATCTTTGGTTGGATTACAAAACAAAATGTCCTCCATATGTATACTAACTCTCATGTATTGTCTTTGTGCCAAGTTTGAACAAAATTGGTCCATTTATGTCCGATAAATGGATTGGGACACTTTTTTTTTTTTTTTTTTTGTATACACGATTGAAACTTGTGTAAGAGCCAACATTAATGACAAAAAACATAAACGGACACATAAAACATACAATAAAGGGAGCGGGAGACAAGATGGGGAGAGTGAGGGAAGTACACAAGCACAACAGTAGATAACAGGGACATCGGGAGATCTGTGGGAGGGAGAGGGCTTGGGGAGAGGGGCATGGGAAGGGGATGGGAGGCCGCCAGTCGACGATATTTCATCTGATCTCGATAAAATGCTGTGCTTATGTAAGCCATCATTCATTATCTGTGTGACAAGTTTGAACAAGATTGGTAAATGCATGTCTGAGAAATGGTGGAAGACGTTTTCAATGCTGGGATTTTTTTTACAACTAAAATGGCCACCAGTCTACCAGTCAGCCATCTTTAATGAGATCTCAAAATAAAGTGTGGTGCACGTGTATGCCATGATGTACTGCGCTTGTGCCAAGTTTGAAAAAAATCGGACCATGCATGTACGAGAAATGGTTGTGGACACCTTTTAGTAACAAAATGGCCGCCAGTCGGCCATATTGGATCTGATCAAGAAGTTAAATGACATGTTTATGTAAGCTATAATTCATTATCTGTGTGATAAGTTTTAATGAGATCAGTGAATGCATGTCCGATAAATAAATGGTTGAGGATGTGTTCAATATCGGGGTTTTTTTCTACAACTAAAATGGCTGCCAGTCTACCAGTCGGCCATCTTTGATCTCATCGCGAAACAAAATGATGTGCAGATGTATACCATCATGTGTTGTCTTTCTGCCAAGTATGAACAAAATTGGTCCATATATGTCCAATATATGGTTGCGGACGCACAGACAGACTAGCACCGACAATCCATAAGCCCCCGTTTCGGACAAAGTCCAACGGGGGCTAATCAGCGTAATTTTAGATTCTATGGAAGTATTTTCCTATCCCTTCTGTTGGCGGAAAATCCACTCCTTGTTGATGATGGCTAGTGAGGCAGAAACACATCTTTGGATTGATTCCTTTCCCATAAGCTGGACTGTCTTTGCCAAAAAAAAGGTTTTTAAAGCCTTAAGACTGACTTGCCCTGTGGGTAGCAGTGGAGCAACTGATACTGCATTTAGTATGGACGACACCCACCAAATTATCATGACCACCAAAAAACACCAGTTAATTCATTAACTACAAGGAATAGCCGAGTTTTGATGGAAATTTCCAGAATGTGATGCCGAGCGGATTACATCACATCCTTTGTTAAAAACACAGTCTAAAACCGCTTTGGTTATAATTAAGTAATTACCCATTTTGTTCCTCCAGGGGAAAGATCATCATGGCAGCAGAATCGCTCATCAACTGCAATGGAGACAAATGCACATGCAGCCGAAATAAATAAGTAAAGTATTTGACGAGGCACACACATCCGGGACGGAACGTCGGAACAGACATAATTATTAAACAAGAAAGAGCAATCAGAGATTGCAGACCCTCACCAAGACGCGTTTTTGGTGGTTTTTAAGGCTTTTTTTGTGAAAACAAACATGACGGCCGAACCGCGTGACCGATGACGTCATTTTATTTCTCCACCATTTTATCCCGAGATGACGCTCAACAAATTTCATCTTGATCGGTTGGAGTTTTGTACTTGTCGAATTATGCCATCATAATGGAAGCACCTATGACATCATCATTCAGATATGTTATTCTCCATGGAGAGTTGTTTACAATGAGCCATGTCTCGTTTTTTTCTATGCAGCGCTTTCGGAGATATAGAGGTGCAAAGTTTTTCAGTTTTTCCAAGATGGCGCCCGTACCACGTGTCCTATAACGTCATAATTATCATTAAAAATTATACAGGGGGAGATGTACCTGTGGTTACAATTTCCTGTCAATCAGATCAACGGTTGCCAAGAAAATCATAATTATTCTGTGCGGACAAACACAGACAGACAAAACAAACAAGAAGACGTCATGCAGAGCACGATACTTGCAAAATCCGCCCCTCCACCCACAACAAATAAAAATTCCATTGATCTAGCAAATTGTCTATTTCCTCGATTAAAATTGACAATCTTGATCAAAGATCGGGTCAACAGGAAGAAAAGTGATGATTTTTCAGATGAAAAATGATAATTTTGGAAGGTTGACCTTGAGTTGACCTTTGACCTTTTGACCTCAAAATAGTTCGTTTCCCTATTTAGTGACTCGATGTGTAAATGCTGTTCAATTTTCAAGTCAATTAGATGAAAATTGAGGATTTTAGAAATATGGCCTATGTTGACCTTTTGGCCTATGTTGACCAAGTATACTTGGTGGTTTAATTCAGTGACCAGATATGCAAGTGCTCTTCAAATTTCAAGTCGATTGGATGAAAATTGAGGATTTTAGAAATTTGGCCTATGTTGACTTTTTGGCCTATGTTGACCTTTTGGCCGATGTTGACCTCAAAAATACTTGGTGGTTGAATTCAGTGACCATATATGCAAGTCCTCTTCAAATTTCAAGTCAATCGGATGAAAATTGAGGATTTTAGAAATTTGGCAAAGTTGGTGACCTTTGGCCTATGTTGACATTTTGACCTTTTGACCACAAAAACAATAGGCTTCTCAATTGGGACGACGTATACATCTTGGTGAAGTTTCGTGACGATCGGTTTAGAATTGTGACCTGTAGGCCGGTGACAAACAGACAGACAAACCAACAGACAGAACCACAAACGCAACCGACCAATATACTTGAAAAATCTTCGATCTTGCAAGTAACAAATGGACTCAAATGCAATACCCTCTCCTCTGGCGAGGGTAATAAAGAAATTAATACGACAAATAAACTACCACTTCTAGGTGCCAAAACACAGTCAAACATTCCCTCAGAAAAACAGGCCAAAGGATAAAATATCAAGGACAGGATATAGCTTGCAGGCGAAATCAAGGCAGGTACACCAATGTCATAGGATGGCATGTACCTCCAAGGCTTGGTCAGGTGTGGAGACAGGAGAGTTTTAATACATGAGTAGAGTGGGATGAACCATCTCCTGAGTTGGAAGATGGGGGTCTTGTCGCCCACCATCCACACCCCGTGGCTGGCGACATTGGACCATACCGCGTAGCATTCGTCTCATGTTGGAGAATGGCAGTATATATCATCATTGCTCCCGACCACATTTGATGATGACTCCGGTTGTGCTTGGTGAAGTGGGAGATAATGTTCCGCATAGCAGGAGCACTTATCGCTCCCGGTATGTGCAGCAAGGACTGGATGGGACTCGGTTCCGGCACTCTCACCTCTCCCAGGAGCTGCACACAAACGTGCGTCGTGGCATTCAGATCAGGTCGTGGCATTTTGGAACGGATATATATATATATATATACACAGTCGTGGCCAAAAATATTGGCACCCTTGCAGTTTTTTCAAATAATGCAACATTTCTTACAGAAATTTGTTGAAATTAAAAAATATTTTGGTATCCACATTTGTTTCTCTTTGGTTTGCAGTTGAACAAACAAAAAAACCTGAAAAAATTACTAAATCTTACATAATTCCACACAGACAATATTATTGGCACCTTTTAGAAGTTTTTAGAAATAATTAGATTTCAAGCAGGTGATTCTCCTTTACTTTGGAATAGAACTCACCTGTGGTGAGTTGCAAGTGCCTGCAATATAAAAAATCACTCATTCAACCAGTTTGAATAAAGAAAAGGAGTCATTCTGCTGTTTTGTGTCACTGTGTGTACCGCAATGAGCATGGAGAAAAGAAAGAAACCAGAGAATTGTCTGAGGAGGTCAAACACAAGATGGTAGCCAAAGATGAACAATCTCAAGGATACAAGTCCATCTCCAGAGACCTTGATGTTCCTGTGTCCACCGTATGCAATGTTATCAGGAAGTTTAAGGCCCATGGCATTGCAGCCAACCTCTCTGGACGTGGCCACAAGAGAAAACTTGATCAAAGATTGCAGCGAAGGATTGTTCGAATGGTGGAGAAAGCACCTCGATCAACTGCCAAACAGACTCAATCTGACCTTCAGACACAAGGTACGACAGTTTCAGCTCGCACCATCCATCGCCAACTCAATGAAAGGGGGTTTTATGGAGGACTCCACTGGAGAGAGAGAGACAGAGAGAGAGAGAGAGAGAGAGAGAGAGAGAGAGAGAGAGAGAGAGAGACAGAGACAGAGACAGAGACAGAGACAGAGACAGAGACAGAGACACGGACGTAAGAAAGCCCGACTTGAATTTGCCAAAACACACATGAACAAGCCAAAATTCTTCTGGGAGAATGTCCTGTGGACAGATGAGACCAAATTTGAGCTTTTTGGTAAAGCACATCATCTCTATGTTTACAGAAAACAAAATGAAGCCTTAAAAGAAAAGAACACCTTCCCTACAATCAAACATGGAGAAGGTTCAGTGATGTTTTGGGGTTGCTGTGCTGCCTCTGGCACTAGGTGCTTTGAATGTGTGCATGGCATCATGAAATCAGGAGATTATCAAGGCATTTTGGAACGCAATGTTCATCCCAGTGTCAGAAAGATGGGTCTCAGTCGAAGGTCATGGGTCTTGCAGCAGGACAATGACCCCAAACACACTTCAAAACCCGAACGGCACTCAGTAGAAAGCATGCCTCCAACTAGTTGGCCATATCACTCAATGGTGAAGAATCACTTTAAAAAAAAAAAATTCTCATATCCGAATCCATATTCAGATCTTCACTAAAATCTAATCGATTCTCTCCTTGTCACACACCCAACCAGTCCAACAAGTTTCGTCCACAACCTTTTGAGATCTTTTGTTCACAAACAAACAGACAGGGGTGAAAACATAACCTCCATCCACCTTTGGGGGAGTAGGTAATCATTAGACTACGGATTTTTATGTTAAGAAAATAGGCCTTTTATGTTTTGAAAAGCGGAAATTTTTTTTTTTATGTGAAAAAATCCCGAAATATTTTTTTCCCCCGTTTTATTCATTTTTTATTATTACCAAGTTTTTCAGAAATCAGTCAAAAAAAGAACAAAAAATGGTAAGCTTTTTCCTGCACAACATTAAGCACTCTGGGCTAGTAAACAGGTAAAAAATGACGTTCAGGTACCTTTATTGCAACCGCATTGTTTGATAAGTAGAGGACTAGAAGAAATTGACAAGACCCTTTTAGGAACGGTTAAAGTAGGTGTTTGAAATCATTATCTTGGTAATGTTCTCCTTGGTGAGGCGGTGTCGGCGGTCGGTGAGGACGTTTCTGTAGACGGAGAAGGACCTTTCCACGTCGACGCTGACGATGGGGCAGTACCTCAAGAGGGGGATGTCAGCAAGCTTGACTCCAGCCGGCACACCAACCTCAGATCCATGCTGATCTCCATCCAGGATCAAAGCCACTGTCCTCAGCACACCAATGTCAGGATTGCGCTGCAGCACCGCCTTGAACTTGGTGAGCAGGATCTCCTTATGGCAGCCTCGGATCTTTTCGAGCTCCTCCTTGGCCTGATCAAGGAGCTGGAAGGCCTTGGCCAGCTCCATGCCGGCCTCCTCCAGCTGCTTAAGGATCTTCGGGATGAACGACACATGGGCATTTAAGAAGACCAAACTGAGCTTGATGTCCGCCTTTCCGAACAGGTCCTTGGCACTCCGGATTGCCATCGCGTCGTCATCGTTCAGCTGGTCCACAATGTCCTTGACGGCCTCGAAGTGCTCGGCGTAAAACACCGCGGCGTCGATCCACGTCCCCCACCGAGCCAGAATGGGCTCCTGGGGGAGAGAAAGATTGGGCTGCTGCTCCTTCCAAAAGACAACATGCGACGGGGCTTTGACAAACACCTTCTTCGTCGTGGCAATCAGGTCGTTGACGTCCTTGAACATTTCTCGGACTGTCTCGCAGACACGGTGGAGCGCGTGGGCAACGCAAGTCACATGCAGCAAGTCCGGGAAGAGTTCCTTCAGGGCATGGCCGGCCTTGATTATATATGCCGCGGCGTCGCTGACGAGGACCTTGAGGCACTCCGGCTTGAAATCAGGCCAAAGATAGCGCAGCGTGTCATTGACAGCACGCACGATCTCCCCGGAGTTGGTCTTCTCCAGAAACATGCACTGGACGAGGTGGGGACAAAAGTACCCCTCCTTGGACAAGCGGCCCGCGATGATGTTGGCCACATATCGACCTGCTGAATCGGTCGTCTCGTCGACGGACAGCCAGCCAGATGGGCTGCTGTCCGAGGTCGGCACGGATCCCCGCCAAGGCCTCGCCGTAGCACTTGTCGAGGTAGTGCTTTCGAATCCAGCTTTCATCGGGGATCTGGAGAGTGATGTGCTTCTCCAGGAACGATCGGAGGGCAGGGTTTTCCAATTTCGACCATGGGATGCCAGCGGCCAGCATGGCCTGGCACAGCTCCTGAGCCACGACGTCGCACTTGTGCCTCTTTCCGCCACCAAAGTCCTCCATGGTGGCTTGCGTGACTGTCCTCTTCTTCTTCAAGGCCAAGTTGCTCTTGTGGCGGTCTCCTCGGACATGTTGGGCCAGCTCAGACTTCTGCTTCGCCCGGAAAGTCTTTTCACAAGCTCGACAGAAAGCCGTGTCACTTGACACGTACTTGAAGGTGGCCCCATCGCCGCCAGCGTTGAATTCCTTCAGCCACTTGTCACGAAGAGCAGCACTCATCTTGATAGGAGACTTGTTCACACTTTGTGTACACTCTCTCACTGTAGTACACCGCCTCACTGCTGTACACGCTGGGGACGCAACGCACGCAAGTGGACGCAACGTTTTGTTTTTGAGATCGATCGCAGTTAAAAATTTCGATCGCAGTTACAAATTTCGATCGCAGTTTAAAATTTCGAAAAATTCCCTAATTTTTTTTAGCGTTGCCAGACATTTTCGACCAAAAAGGGCATTTTATTAAATTTTTCCCGAAAAAGGGCGAAATTCTTTTTTTCTCCGAAAATAGCAAAATAATTTTTTTGCGCGCAAAAAAGCCGTTTTATGTGAAAAAATATTTTTTCTTTTTTCACATAAAAATCCGATGTGCAGTAATCAATCACCCAGGAATGGTTCAAGACAAAATGCTGGACTGTTTTGAAGTGGCCAGCAATGAGTCCAGATATAAATCCCATTGAACACCTGTGGGGAGATCTGAAAACAGCAGTTGGGAGAAGGCACCCGTCAAATCTGGGAGAATTGGAGCTGTTTGCACAAGAAGAGTGGCCCAAACTGCCGGTAGTGACGTGCAGGAAGTTCATTCATGGCTACAGGAAGTGCTTGACTGCAGTTATTTTGTCCAAAAGCCATGCTACCAAATATTAAGTCTCGGGTGTCAATAATTTTGTCAAAGCCATTTATTTTTATTTTCTGATTTAAAAGTATATTAAGTTCTGAATAAAAAACAAAGGTTCTGTAATATTAACAATGAAATAAAGAATTGTAGAGAACAAATACTTTTGTCAATTTCAACTTATTTTTAGAGAAAATTGTGAGTTTGAAAAACGTGCAAGGGTGCCAATATTTTTGGCCATGACTACATATATATATAATTATATATATGTATATATATAATTGTATATATATATTGTTGCGGTTTTTGAACCCTCCACTTTGTAAATATTGTAATATTCCCTTATAAATAATCCCCTGTAAATACTCCCATTTTTGGTGTAAAGGTCAAAGGTCGCACCCGAGTTAGGTCATATTGCAACACGTAGGACACCATAGGCTTCTTCTTTAGTTATCTCATTAGTATGTGTTCTAGTTAAGGATCTGTTCCCAATAGTTGAATCTGCGTTGTATTAATCAAATAACCTAGGCCCCTTCAATTACCCCCAATCTCTCTCTCTCTCTCCAAAGTGCCAGTAGCACCTACAGGCCGGGCTTGTCCTTCCTAATGCTCTCACATAATCTTATTTCCGTCGTCACTGCCTTAGCACTCACTCCAAATGCTATTGAACATGCGGTCGGCTCGAGGAAAGAAGGGGCGGAGCCACGGGAAGAGGTGAGGCCTCGCCCACGAGCCGTCGGGGGTGGAGCCAGTGAGCCCTCGCTGACCAACCAGGGCTGAGGTGAGCTCGTTAGTGGGCATAGCCCTATGAAAGCAGTTTGATTTCGACGCGCGATGATATAAGCGCGAGCGCGAAGCCCTTTGACGGACTGCGCAGGGAGCCATCAATTGTGTACGAACTGCGTGAGGGAAGGCCATTGATTACGGACTGTGCCGGGGGATGCTGATTGTGAATGGACTGCGCCGGGGGATGCTGATTGTGAACGAACTGCGTGGGGAACGCTCGATTGATTGTCACGTTGTTGGAGCGACCTGCGCGAGGGTACCCTCTGAGACAAATGTTGTGCGAGAGAGAGTTGGCATGAAGATTACGTACGCGGCATCCCAGTCCCCCGCATAATTATAAGGTCCGGTCGCGCGCCAACGACACCAGCTGCCTGCCATTCTTCACGGCGGCCCCAGAGCCTGGAATCATCTGCTTGGACCCTTCTCTTCCTTCCCACCACCCCATTCGTGTAAGTGTGTTTGTACTGTCCTGGGCGTGTGATAATATAAGACTGTTTAAGGCTGCCCTGTGTCACTGCCTCTTCTTCTTCTTGTATATTCCCTTCTTTCATTTCCTCTTCGGGTTTCTTGTACATAATTAATAAATTATATTTGTTCTTCCTTTACTTTGGTTCCTCTCATCCGATCGCTTGCGTCCTGTCCCTAGTTGAATATCGGTGGCATGATATAGGAACCGCTATAATCGGGTTTAGACTGCCGCTAACGGCTCGAGCTTCAGATTGCTAAACCGCTCGGCAACATTCCATCTTGTCCGTGGCTCGGGCAGAAGTATCGCCCTGCTTCCGACCGGAAGGAGCGCGATATCTTCTAGGACTCGGACGGCCAGCTTAATAGACGAGGGGATTAACCCCCCCCCCCTCGGTAAGGGGAGCGCCGTAATCTGAGATCCGCAACAATATATATGTATATGTGTGTATATGTATGTGTATATGTGTGAGCTTACCTTCACGAGTCCACCTGACGACCTCGACCCTGCAATAAATCAACTCCAACCGACACAGAAATAAAATGTACAAAAATACCGGATTTATTAAAGAAAATGTTGGTAACAAAGAAAACATATAAAACTATATTCCTAATTGGAGCGCTCACATACAGACCCAAATACAGACAAAGGGAAATGTACTGAAAAATAAATATGCGTCGTTTGTGGAACTTAGCACAAAGCGGCTGGTGTATCTCCAGGAATCATCAAGATCGTCTGAGGCCTTGGCGTCTTTGTGCGTGAAAACGCGCTCCTTTGCGTGAAGTAGGCCTCCCATGCGGCCCGCTCACTCCTGGCTCTGTGCGCAAAGCGAACGAGCAGGCAGCGCCTGTCCACTCGTCGTTCTTGCTTGGGAAACCGCAGTTCTCGGTTCGCAGTTCCGCCTCCTCACAACCACCATCAAAATGTCAGAAAACGACCGCCCGTGGTGAATCCTCCTTGCGCAAGAGATCAAAGTGCAACCGTTCACCAACAAAGTCCTGACCCAAGAGAGAAAATGTCCGCCACTCAAATTGTGTTGTCCTTGAGATTCTGATGTCATTCTCACGACTTTTCCATGTCTGCTCCGATCAACGAGTCTCTTCTTACCAGTCCTTGTGCCAATCAAATCTCTGCCAATCACAGCTCTTTGAGGCATGGCTTCATGAACCTGCCTATGCTTGTGTGCTCACCGTCAGTGTTATCAGTGATAGTGCTTGATGCCTGGTTTCCGGTTGGTTTTTAATTGGTGTGGTTAATGGCCGATCTCTTACTTGGTGTCTGTAGTGTGGTGTCATAAGAAACACAGGAAAAGTTTACAGAGGCAATTACATACAGGGGATTAATTACCCATAATCCCTCGCTGATTAACAAATCCCACCCCTCTCATAGGGACGAAAATACTTACACGACATCCGGTCTACACAAATTTCCTACTTATGATGCATCGAGGTTTCTTCTTCTTCACGACAGTCGGAGCACACTAATCTATACACTACTTAGCTCTAAGGTAATCATTGTCTCCCCCCTACAAGCATAACAATATATATGCATATATAATTATATATGTATGTATATATATATATGTATATATATATATATATGTATGTGTATATATATATATATATGTATATATATATATATATATATATATATATATATATATATATATATATATATATATATATATATATATATATATATATATATATATATATATATATATATATATATATATATATATACTTAACTAAAGAAGCACACTAACCTTATGACATGACATTGACGTCATGTACATAAATTATACCAACACATCACCTCCAAACTAGGAGGCATCCATGTGGTACTCATGTCTTTGCAGACTTTGATTAAAGCTCTATGGTCACAAACAGACAAAGGCAGAGATGTCGATCTAGATTTCACCCTTGTTATGGGCCTTATGAGGCCTGCCTTTTTTTATAATAAAAAAGGTAAAACAATCAAACATTTAAACAGCCTTGGACGTGCACCTTGACCCCACAGCCAAGGCACACCGACTATCAAGGCTGTCCCATTAGCATATACACATGCACCTCAACCCAAAGTCTGAAGCACATGGTCAATCAAAACACATGCATCCTGACCCCGAAGGGCCAGAATGCATGGTCATACAATTGGACCCCTCCTCCATAGGAGTGAGTCCCCATGACTTCAACACCATGCCGTCCCGACGAGGGCTTATTTACCCTCATGCTTATGAGGCCAGCACTAAGGCCTGGCTTTTTTACTTGAAAAAAGGTAAAAAGTCAAACATTTGAACAGCCTCGGACATGCACCTTGACCCCATGGCCAAGGCACAACATCAACAAGGCTGTCCCAATAACAATACACATGCGCCTCAACCCCAAGGGGGAAGCACATGGTCATTCAAACGCATGCATCATGCCCCCGAGGGGCCACAATGCATGGTCATACAATTGGGACCACTCCTCTTAATAGGAGTAAGACCCCTTGATCCACCGACAGGGCATTACTCCTGCCAGGTCCGATTTGCATGCAGGTCTACCGGCCCTCATGCTTATGGGGCCAGCACCAAGGCCTGCCTTTTTTTACTAGAAAAAAGGTAAAAAGTCAAACATTTGAACAGCCTTGGACGTGAACCTTGACCCCATGGTCAAGGCACAACGTCAACAAGGCTGTCCCAATAACAACACACATGTGCCTCAACCCCAAGGGGGAAGCACATGGTCATTCAAACGCATGCATCATGCCCCCGAGGGGCCACAATGCATGGTCATACATTTGGGACCACTCCTCTCAATAGGAGTAAGACCCCTTAATCCACCGACAGGGCATTACTCCTGCCAGGTACGATTTTGCAGGCTTGTTCGGCGTCATGCTTATGGGGCCAGCACTAAGGCCTGCCTTTTTTACTAGAAAAAGGTAAAAAGTCAAGCATTTGAACAGCCTCGGACGTGCCCCTTGACCCCATGGTCAAGGCACAACGTCAACAAGTCTGTCCCAATAACAATACACATGTGCCTCAACCCCAAGGGGGAAGCACATGGTCATTCAAACGCATGCATCATGCCCCCGAGGGGCCACAATGCATGGTCATACAATTGGGACCACTCCTCTTAATAGGAGTAAGACCCCTTAATCCACCAGCAGGGCATTACTCCTGCCAGGTCCGATTTTGCAGGCTTGATCACCGTCACTGTTTTGGGCCACAGCTAAGGCCTGCCTTTTTTACTGTGAAAAAAGGTAAAAAGTCAAACATTTGAACAGCCTTGGACGTGCACCTTGACCCCATGGTCAAGGCACAACGTCAACAAGGCTGTCCCAATAACAATACACATGCGCCTCAACCCCAAGGGGGAGGCACATGGTCATTCAAACGCATGCATCATGCCCCCGAGGGGCCACAATGCATGGTCATACAATTGGGACTACTCCTCTTAATAGGAGTAAGACCCCTTAATCCACCAGCAGGGCATTACTCCTGCCAGGTACGATTTGCATGCAGGTCTACGAGCCGCCTGTATTGGGGGCCACAGGGAAGCCCTGCCTTTTTTACTATGAAAAAAGGTAAAAAGTCAAACATTTGAACAGCCTTGGACGTGCACCTTGACCCCATGGTCAAGGCACAACGTCAACAAGGCTGTCCCAATAACAATACACATGCGCCTCAACCCCGAGGGGGAAACGCATGGTCATTCAAACGCATGCATCATGCCCCCCGAGGGGCCACAATGCATGGTCATACAATTGGGACCACTCCTCTTAATAGGAGTGAGACCCCTTAATCCACCGACGGGGCATTACTCCTGCCAGGTCCGATTTTGCAGGCTTGTTTACACGTCATCCGTTTTAGGGCCCCGGACAGGGCCTGCCTTTTTTACAAAGAAAAAAGGTAAAAAGTCAAACATTTGAACAGCCTTGGACGTGCACCTTGACCCCATGGTCAAGGCACATCGTCAACAAGGCTGTCCCCAAAACAATACACATGCGCCTCAACCCCGAGGGGGAAGCACATGGTCATTCAAACGCATGCATCATGCCCCCGAAGGGCCACAATGCATGGTCATACAGGTGGGACCACTCCTCTTAATAGGAGTGAGACCCCTTAATCCACTGGCAGGGAATTACTCCTGCCAGGTCCGATTTCCATGCAGTTTTTGTCCACGCCACAGGGCGGCACACTGCAACTTGTTTATTTGTGACCAATCTAAGCCGTTAATACTATATACACAGGTTGAACCCCCTAACTTGACTAGGAAGCAAGGCACAGATTGAGTCTCACCCCAGCAATTGCTGCACAACCTGTTAACAAGTGGCAGGTGTGATTTTAAATTTATCTTTACTGGCCATGACATCAATTACATGGCTAACTTATATAAAGTTGACTCTTGGCCTGTAGTGTGACTTGGACCCATATCATCGCCATCTATGTGCAATCGGGATTTGGGAAGTCATGGCTGGGAATGGTGTGGCTGCTCACTGCAGGTTCATGGAATGTAAAGTGGGGCAAGATGTCCCTGATGGAAATGTGAATAAATCAGTACAATGAATAATGTTCAGTATAATGACCAAAATGTCCAAGAAGAAGGTATATATTCAGGTGGGCACAATAGGAGAAGGGGTTTTTTCCCCAAATCTAAGTTTTGTCCCCGTATTACTCAATATCTAAGGCCGAAGGTTCCCCCTTCTAGAGGCCTCACTCACTATTTAGCATTCTTGATGGTTTATGCCAGAAGGTCAACCATGAGATGTGATGGTATTTCATTTCTCCACTCTTATATTGCCTCAACATTATGACGAAAGCAATGAAGTCTCAACAATAAAGCCCTTGTTCAGACACACACACCAGATCCTCCTGCTTTTGGAGAACACCTGAGCTTCTTGGTTGTACAAAATTCCAGAGTTTTAGTTGTAGAAAATTCCAGATCTTCTTGGTTATGGAACATTCCAGATTTTCTTGGTTGTGAAAAATCCGAGGGCCTTTTTGATTACCCTGTAACTCGCAACGGTCTAGTTTCTGTGACGAGCTTCATGGTGGAGAATAGAAAGGGTCGTGATCATTTGAAAAGAATCAAAGTTGGAAAACCGGTGAAAGTCCAATCAACGCCATTCACCACGAGCAGCCTTTTCTTCCAAACTGATTTTTCAAACTAAAAAATGAATGTCCTTTAAATATTAGAGAACCCAAGAAGCTCGTTTTGTTGGTCAATTTTTAAACGTCGAACTGTATTTTTTGCATTTATAGGACATTGATTGCACATTTAAGTATAATTGGCCTCATCTAGGTAGAATGGTAGATGGATAGAAATATAATTAACTGCGTACTCATATATACATCTGGTTCCGCAATCATGATGCACTGACTTTACCCCAGCAATTGCGTTTGCAGTTGAAAAGCTTTGCCAGACAAAAAGCTTGGCATGTGGAATGCCAGCTGCCAAATATTCCGCTGCCTCGTTGCTGCTTCCCCGGAGGGCTGCAGCAGAAACTGCCGTGTGTGGCAGCCCTTGTGCACGCTCAGCAGATAAGGTCGCATTTTGCGTCTGCTGATGGGTGTGCGATGAAAAGCCTCGGCGACTCAGCAAATCCAAGAACCTGCTTTGCATTTTGGGCTTTCTCTCAATCATAAAAGCCTGTCTCCTCGAGACGAGAATTTTTTTTTTTTCTGGGTGGTCGTGGACTTGGAGTCAATGTTCAGTGCCTTGAGAGATGTGAGGCATTGACTCACAATGTTTGTAAGAATGTCATTGAGCATGGAAGTAACTTCTGGTCATGTACCAGGCTCCCGCTGTGACTGGGCCAAATGGCTCAATTCCATGATGATTGTTTAATAATGAAACCATTTGTCCATGCATTGACAAATATCTGTTATTGCTAATGGTCTATTTTCACTCTGGCGATTCATCAAATAGGTTCGTTGCATGCAAAGGAGGGGAGAGAGGGGACGGGAGAGAGAGGAAAGGGGGGGGGGGGGGGGATGGTAGGTTGAGGGAGAGGGATCTGCACAAGGCACCATGCACTCTGGACCACCACCCAAACAAAAGTGGCAGTGTGCAGTGGTCATTTGTATTTTCAAAACTTCCCATTAACACCTGTCTTTGACAAAGCTGTTTCTGCTTTAATGGCTTCATCAGCAGGACAAAATGGCCGTGATAACATTTGGGGTTTCTTTAGGAAGATTGTTTGTCCTGTTCGTGTTGCAATCTAAAACTCCAGCTCATGATGCAGGATAACGGATAATGATGGTCTGTTCCCCCCCCAAAAAACCCAAAACCTTTACAAAAAGGAAGGAAAAGCACATTCATGCTTTTATTTCCCAAGAATCGCATCCATGCACTTGTAAAGAAATGCAAGTCTTTATGTGCACGAATGCATTGAGGATTCGAATTCTAGTTACCTTTCACACTCACCTGAGGAAGTATATGCATTTTTGGCACCAAAGGGCCAAACTACAACAAAAAATAGAGATCTTCCTTGGGAGCTGGGTTTTCAAAGTGCCCTTTGGCGAAGCGCTTTGTGCAGTTCCAGTGCCTTCTTAAAAGGCTCTGCGCTTTGCGGCACCTTCTTCCACTCCCAGAAGGCGTAGTTAGGTAAAGGATTGCACAACGGGAGCGTGTTGCGCATTTGGCTCGTGACCTTTTCTTTGCACCTGCAAACATGTTATACCCCCTTTTCCATTCGTCATGTTGTGTGCTCTATTGCTATTTCTAATCCCATTTTGTATTGTTATTAACTGTCCTTTATAACATCGATCAGTCACCTTTTGTTTGTCTTTAATTGTTATTTTTGCATTTTCCCCATGTGTTTTGCATTTTCTTGGTAATTTATTTCACCATTCTGTCCGTCTAACGAGGGCTTGCAATAGTCATAACAGTTTATACAAATTGAGGAGGTGGGGGAACTCGTTGTAGTATTGAGCTGTGCCAAATTGTCTCAAAGCTATGGGGGCAACAAAGCCAAACCAGCATATATTTATTTTTTATATATTTATTTTTTATGTATTTATTTTTTATGTATTTATTTTTTATGTATAGGTACGTGTCACAATGCATACATATAGGGTACTTTTCCCAACAATTTCTGGTGCAAGCTATTCATCCAAAAAGGTGAAGGCATTGAAGTTTGACTTCAAAAAGTTCAGCGATAACAAATCCTGGTATATAGTCTTTAAAAAAGGATTTCATGCAGGTTTTATAAAGAGCGTTAATACATTTTAAAGGGCCGCCATGAAATCGCCCCATGAACTGTGTTGGAAGCAAGCTTGCTGCTGGAAGAATAAAATCCTGCATTGCATGTCGAGATAGACGAGGTTGAGAAAAAGGATTCTTCCATGATTTAGTTCCCCCCATTCAGTGTGTGTCAGTTTGTCTGTCCAGGCCAAAACTTTTTGTTTTACTATCTTAGCTATTGTCATCAAATTTTCAACAAACGTTTAGTATGAGAATTGTAGAAGGCTAATCAATAAATTAAAATATTGATCACGGCTCCTTTCATATGCCATCTCAAGGCGCTGTACGATGTCATTGCTGGGCACCGAAGGGGACCCGGCAATGACACGTGCTGAAAGGGAGTACTCAGTTTTCACTTCGGTTTCTTGTTTTCTTGTTACTTGCGGAAATGGAAGATTTTTCAAGTATATTGGTCGGTCTTGTGCATTATTACTTGGCCAAAAATATTTTTTTGGACAAGTATGTTCATCACTCTGGTTTGTGTGTGTGTTTGTTTGTCTGTCCGCTCACTTATACTTGCCTATGCCTACAGATCACAATTTGAAACCGATCTTCACGAAATTTCATCAAATGGTAGAGTTCGTGGTCCGACAAAATCCTATATATTTTTGAGGTCAAAATGTCAAAAGGTCAACATAGGCCAGAGGTCAACCACTTTTAATTTCTTTTATAAAATCCTCAATTTTCATCCGATTGACTTGAAATTTGAATAGGATATACATATCGGCAAACTGAATTCAACCACCAACTATTTTGGAGATCAACATCGGCCAAAAGGTCAACCACCTTTTTCAAATTTTCAAAATCCTCAATTTTCAGCTGATTGATGTGAAATTTGAATAGGATTAACATATCAGCGAACTGAATTCAACCACCAACTATTTTGCAGATCAACATAGGCCAAAAGGTCAACATAGGCCAAAAGGTCAACCACTTTTTTCAAATTTCAAAAATTCTCAATTTTCATCCGATTGACTTCAAATTTAAATACGATTTACATATCAGCTAACTGAATTCAACCACCCAACTATTTTGGAGATAAATATCGGCCAAAAGGTCAACATAGGCCAAAAGGTCAACCACTTTTTTTCGAATTTCTAAAATCCTCAATTTTCATCCGATTGACTTGAAATTTGAATAGGATTAACATATCAGTGAACTCAATTCAACCGCCAACTATTTTTGAGATCAACATAGGTCACAAGGTCAACATAGGCCTAAATTAATCAAATATTATCAAATATATTAATACATTATATTAAACAACATTATATATAAAACAAATATTATATATCAAAAGAAATATATTAAACAACATCTATCTATAATTCCAGCAATCTCTGTGTGTCTGTGTGTCTGTGTGTCTGTGTGTCTGTGACCGCTGTTTCTCGACAACCACGGGTCCGATATACTTTAAACTTGCCAGGTATATTGCTGGGGACCCGAGGATGTGCCTTTTCAAGGTTTGTAATTAATCGGACAAGTACTTACCGAGCTATGTCCAAAAAACGCTTCAACCAATCAGAGAGCAGCGAGCTATCACGTGTGCCGAACGTGGCGATCAGACTCTGCCTCGGACGGCACATTTGACAGCGTATTCATTTATTTCACGTTGGAAAACTATGTTGCCGTTAAACTATGTTTTAAAACGAATTCAAACTGCGATTAAATTAAAACGATTCATCGTAACTGCGATTTGCGAACTTCCGGACAGTGACGACTTATCTTCCGGCAGCCAATCACAGAACGCTTTGTTGCGTAGGCGTGGCCGATGTGAGACGAGCGGAGCTGAGCGCGTTACGAGCTGACCGCCATTACGGTACGTAATTCGATTTCTTATGCGCATTATTTCTCCCAATTCAGTCAGAGCGAAGGGCGGAAGCGAAGAGCGTTGTTTTTTTTGTTTACGGGCGTACGGGCGGGGTAGAGCGTACGGGTAGCGTTTTTTTTTTTTTTTTGGCCACGGAACGGGCACCCACGTACGGGCAATGCCCTAGTATTAATCAAATGTATCTGTACTTGCTTCTTTATTTTTAGCTGTTTTCTCAAAGTTTTAATTGTTTTTACAATTCATTTTGTGGTTTTAAATTGTTTTAATAAATCATATTGTGATGACCTTCAACCAAATGACTTTTATTGGACTTACAAAAATTAACAATTTGCTCAAACTGTTATTTGTTTGAACATAAGTGTTCCGTAAGATGTACTTCAGGCTCAGGCCTCTTCCTTAGCCTACCTTCCTCCTCACTCCATATGTGATGCCTACATTAGTGCAACAAAAAGGAAAAGGTTGTAGTTGCATTAGTTTATCATTGCATTCTGCAGAGCAGCTTCTTGATTGCAAAATAATCTCATTTAATTGCAGTGATTTTCAAGGTGTGGATGTTTATGAAAGGTCTTTTCGTGTAATTGTGTGTAACTGAGAATTTATCTATCTATAATTCCAGTAATCTCTGTGTGTGTGTGTGTCTGTGTGTCTGTGTGTCTGTGTGTCTGTGTGTTTGTTTGTCTGTGACCGCTGTTTCTCGACAACCACGGGTCCGATATACTTGAAACTTGCCAGGTATATTGCTGGGGACCCGAGGATGTGCCTTTTCAAGGTTTCATATTAATCGGAGAAGTAGTTACCGAGCTATGGCGATTTCTTTACCAAACTCCGCAAGCCGTTCGCTTTGGACCAAACCATTTCATGTAAATAGAGGGGGGGGATTGTCACCGTACTCGCAAGCCGTTCGCTTTGGACCAAACCATTTCATGTAAATAGAGGGGGGGGGGATTGTCACCGTACTCGCAAGCCGTTCGCTTTGGACCAAACCATTTCATGTAAATAGAGGGGGGGGATTGTCACCGTACTCGCAAGCCGTTCGCTTTGGCTTTGCGAATGGACCAAACCATTTCATGTAAATAGAGGGGGGGGATATAATTTTAGATATATATATAGTACGGGCATGCCCTAGTATTTCAAACCAACTGTAATCATGTTCAATTACAACCTTTTAGTATGTAGTAACTATCCAATTTATCGCATGAGCTTTTAACATGAGTAATTGTATCAATTCCATCACCAGATTAAGCATTTAGTGTGTTTATCGATCAATTTAATGATAAGGTGTGTGTGTGTGTGTGTGTGTGTGTGTGTGTGTGTGTGTGTGTGTGTGTGTGTGTGTGTGTGTGTGTGTGTGTTTTGTGTGTTTTTGTGTGTATAAACTGCTACTTAGTTTTTTTTAGATGTTGTATCACTGAGCATGCTGTTCTTTGGTGAGAATGTTAAGCAGTTTTATAATTTCTGCTCACATTCACTTATAGACTATAGACATTAAATATCCTATGGACCCTTTCAATAATAGCAGGCTAATGGTATTGACAGAACCATGCTTCCACCCTGCCCAAGTTCTAAATCAGCAGCACAGATACAGTCACGTGAAAAAGTAAGTACACCCCATGTAAAGTTTAGACTTTTTCAACATACAGCTATTTGATATTAATTTCAACAATATTGATAGATAAAGGTGAAATAATATAACAAATATCATGAAACATTTACATTTTGTAGTCCATTGTATAATTTAAATAAACATAAATGCAAATTTCGCATGTGGAAAAAGTAAGTACACCCTTGGCTCTAATAGGTGGTATTGCCCCCCTTTGGCAGCAACAACCTCAAGTAGGCGTTTCTTTTAACTGTCTACCTGTCTCTGACATCGACTGGGGAAATTTTGGCCCACTCCTCCATGCAGAATTCTTTCAGCTCTGCGATGTTTGAGGGGTTTCTTGCATGCACAGCTCGTTTCAAATCCCCCCACAACATATCGATGGGATTTAGATCCGGGCTTTGACTTGGCCATTCCAGAACCCTCCATTTCTTTCTTTTCAGCCATTCCTTGGTGGATTTACTGGTATGTTTAGGGTCATTGTCATGTTGCAAGGTCCACCTTCGGTTGCGCTTCAATTTTCCGACAGATGGCCTCACATTATACTTAAGCACCCTCTGGTACAATGAAGAATTCATAGTGGATTCTATGATGGTGAGCTGCCCAGGCCCTGATGCAGCAAAGCTGCCCCAAAGCATAATATTTCCACCACCATGCTTTGCAGTTGGTATCAGGTTCTTGTGGTCAAATGCTGTCTTTGGTTTTCGCCAAACATGTCTTCTGATACTGTGGCCAAATAGCTTTACCTTTGACTCATCTGTCCAGAGCACATTGCTCCAGAAGTTCTGGTCTTTGCCTCGGTGCTTATTGGCAAACTTTCGTCTTGCCCTGATGTTCTTTCTGGACAGCAAAGGTTCCTCCTGGCACACCTCCCATGTAGATCAAATTTGTGCAGCCTCTTTCTAATGGTAGACTTGTGCACTTTGACATCAACAGTTGCAAGAGCTACCTGTAGGTCCCGTGATGACATTCTGGGGTTCTTCGGGACTTCTTTCAGCATCTTGCGTTCTGCTCTCGGGCTGAACTTGCTGGGGCGGCCTGGCCTGAACAAGTTGGCAGTTCTTTGGAATCTTCTCCACTTGTAGATGATCTTCCGGACAATCGAATGATTGATTTCAAATTGTTTGGAGATCTTTTTAAATCCCTTCCCAGACTCGTAGGCATCTATAACCTTCTTTCTGAAGGCCTCAGATCTCTTTTGATCTCGGCATGGTGACGCTGCACACTTCAACAACAAAGAGCAAACCAAACTAAATGCATGAGGTTTAAATAAGACAGGTTCCTCCAAGATCCTGTCTTACGATGTTCTAATCATTTGCACCTGAGCTGGTGCACCGGATTCTAATTTTAGGGATTTGAAGTCGTGATAAATGTAGGGGTGTACTTACTTTTTCCACATGCGAAATTTGCATTTATGTTTATTTAAATTATTATACAATGGACTACAAAATGTAAATGTTTCATCATATTTGTTATATTATATCGCCTTTATCTATCAATATTGTTGAAATGAAGATCAAATAGCTGTATGTTGAAATATGTTGAAAAAGTCAAAACTTTAAATGGGGTGTACTTACTTTTTCACGTGACTGTACATCCTCAGAATTAATGCAAGTGGAACCTTGATGCTGCATCCTAAGGGTTCACTGCACTCGATGTATGTAATTTAGTTTGCCAATTAAACAATACAAACAAACGGTTTAGAATAGGTACACCGTTTCCCTGCGCATCGTAAGAGGTGACTAAGGGTTGGCGTCCGGAAGCGCATCCGACCATAAAAACATTGCCTCAAAAAGGGAACCATGATTGTCATGGGGCCCGCAAGGCTAACCCCCACTCTAGTGGGGAAAATGGCCTTAAAACGATAATTCATTCATATTCATTCATTCATTCAATTAAACAGATAGCTTTCTTATTATTTCGAAATCGCATGATATTGTGGTTCGTAAGTCCCTGAAAATGGCAGACCTTCCCTGGACCACCTGGTATTGGCAGACCTTCCCTGGATCACCTGGTATTGACAGACCTTCCCTGGACCAATTAAAATTGAAAGACCTTCCCTGGAGCACCTGGTATTGACAGACCTTCCCAGGACCACCTGGTATTGGCAGACCTTCCCTGGATCACCTGGTATTGACAGACCTTCCCTGGACCAATTAAAATTGAAAGACCTTCCCTGGAGCACCTGGTATTGACAGACCTTCCCTGGACCATCTGGTATTGACAGACCTTCCCTGGACCACCTGGTATTGACAAAGCTTCTCTGGAATACCTGGTATTGACAGAGCTTCCCTGGACCACCTGGTATTGACAGAGCTTCCCTGGACCACCTGGTATTGACAGAGCTTCCCTGGACCACCTGGTATTGACAGAGCTTCCCTGGACCACCTGTTATTGACAGAGCTTCCCTGGACCACCTGGTATTGACAGACCTTCCCTGGACCATCTGGTATTGACAGACCTTCCCTGGGACCACCTGGAATTGACAGAGCTTCCCTGGACCACCTGGTATTGACAAAGCTTCTCTGGAATACCTGGTATTGACAGAGCTTCCCTGGACCACCTGGTATTGACAAAGCTTCCCTGGACCACCTGGTATTGACAGAGCTTCCCTGGACCATCTGGTATTGACAGACCTTCCCTGGACCACCTGGTATTGACAGACTTCCCCTCGAGCACCTAGTATTGATAGATCTTCAAAAGGTTCTAGCTCTAGTGTAGATTCCACAGTCACGTGGTGTTCACCAGGTAAGTTCTGCAGTTCCAAACCTAAATTAGTTATTTGTTGACAGGACAATTTCCAAAGGTGTCTCCAAATTTCAGAGTGATGCAGCGTTTCCCACTTGAAGACATTCTATGTCATGGTGCCTGTAATGTGTTTCAGCGAAGGCACTATACTTACATAATTGTTTATTTCTCATACATTGAATTCCAAAAAAAAAGGTTTATACAACCACTCATTTATAAAGTGTGACTGTTTTCTGGGAAGGAATCGTAATACATAAGTGAATGCCTTGCATCAATAAGACGTGTTTGGTGTTTCCAATACTGTTTGGGAGAGATAACAACATGTTTATGCCATGAATGTCTCAAAGGACTTGTGAATGATTTTTGGAAAATGAAGTTTTTCTTAACGAGCCAGTCGTAGTATGCATAAAGACTGAGCTTTTCACCAAAAAAATGAATCTGATTTAAAAGTGTAAGTTTTCTCGTAATGGTTTTGTTGCTCGAAAACGCTTTTGTTTGCTTAGTATTGTGCTTGTTAAGTCTGATTAATGGTGGCTACGTCCTTAAAACTAGATGGTATTCATGGAATACTTACCCTACGCAGTCAATTTGGTGTGAAACAACTTTTCTGTTTATGAAGTTTTTTTTTCTTTGATCCAATATGGCTGCCAGACCACGTGACTGATGACATCATAAATTTACATCTCCAATATAATTATTGCGTACATCACGCTCAATAAATTTCAAACTGATCGGACTAAGCGTTGTCCCTGTCAAACAAAAGAAGTGATTTTGATTTGTCATTATGGACCATTCCCTGTTCTTTTATTGGATAGCTTCTGGAGTGAGATTTCTATGATATAAAAAAGAAAACCATTAACCACAGCTGGGATTAATTTTAACCGCTATGTGGTTTCCATGAAAGAATCATATATTTTATTATTTCTAAGCAATTGCACTCAAAATGATGTAATTGTGTTTTATGTGCATATTTTAATATCGGCTTCAGGCATACAAAGGCTACGTTTGATTTTCACATTCAAATTATTATCTTAAGAACTAATGTGACTAAGGATCACACAAAAGCTTTCGAGGCTTCTTTAAGTTTGCCTCTTAATTCGCATTGTGTGGTGAATGCTTAATCCGAGCGATGCTGCAATCAGTCGTGATGCAGGGATTTTCGGGTTTGCCTCTGCCTGTGGCACATGCATGTTCAGTGGTGGTGCACTCACATTTGAGCTGCGTACACCCAATTCTTCCTGACTTCAAACTGTCACCCTATTGCTCTGCATTTGGGGTGTTGCACCATTGAGCATGGTGTCGCTCTGATGGACGTTCAGCTGGGGACCTGTCCACTACCATCTACCAGAAACATTAAAGATCCCAAGATGTCTTTCACAAGAATAGACCATAATTTACAGGCATTTGATCTAGTCCAAATTCCTGCCACAATCAACTGTGGGACTCGTGTCTTTCCCCTCAGAGTGGTGGTTCCTGAGGCACAATCAGTGTGTCGAAGGACCGGAAGTTTCCCAGAATATGACATAAAGATTAAAGCTGTTAAGGGAAAACCACATTTTCAAGCTGGCCTCCAAAGCGAGTCGCCAACTGGGCATCCTCCATCATGTGAAGTCCTTCTTTGGCACTACTGAGCTCCTCACCACTTACAAAGCTTTCATCCACAGCTTGATGGAATACTGCTCCTCCCTCTGGGCTGGTGCTCCTGCATCACATCTTGCTCAGCTTGACACCATGGAAACCAAGGCCAATCAGGCAGGGATCTGGCAATGAAGCTGATTATATGGGCCTATCACTTTCACATCGCAGACAGGTTGGTGGTCTCTGTTTTATCCTGCCTCCTTTCTGGTCATGCACCCTCTGCTCTTATGGTTATTTGTCCCTAACCTCTCCCGCAGCTTCCTGCAGGGTGTTATGCTGAAACTCCCAAAATCCAGAATCATTGCTCACCTTCACTCATTTGTTCCTTTTTTCCCGTTTGCGGAACCAACTTTCACATTCGCTTCAATATCGTTCTTCCCTCCAGCTCTTCAAGATGGCTGTTGACCATCATCTCAGATTACCCCCGCATCTAAAACCATGATTTTTTCTGCCCTCGTTAACCCCACATCCCCTACCCACACATACACACGCCACCCCGAAGGCCACCTTCTAAATTTCCAGCTTTTCCTGAGAGTTTGGTTCTATATCCATCTTGCCCTCTCCAGCCCCTCTTATTTGTCCTTCCCATGTCACTTATTTGTCCAAGTCTCCCTCTTTTTTATCCTTCAAAACCTGCTGTTGGTTTTTCCCCCTCACTACTACTGTGCTATTGCGTCCTAATCCATTCAGTCTTATAGCTCTTCCATGAGCCTTGACTCTGTATCCAAAAACAAACAAAAAGTTCAATCTGCCAACACGAGCCCTCATCTATGCAAACGTCAAAATTGCCACATTCATCTCATTCTCACTAGATACCTACTACAAATCATCGTGAAGCTTGACAAAGGCGTGATGGTCCAAATGACCTCTTCATACACCTTAAGGAGCACTGAAGTTCATTACCTCCGCCACCAAAGGTGGATGGAGGTTATGTTTTCACCCCTGTCTGTCCGTTTGTGACCAAAATATCTCAAACAGTTGTGAACGGATTCGGACCAAATTTGGCAGAGATGTAGCTTATGTGACACCGACGAAATGGTTAGACTTTGGTGAATATCCGGATCCGGATCCGGCTACTATAATTTGTTAAGTGATTCTTCACCATTGGGAGATGGGGCCAAAAACTATACATAGCAGGACATCTCAAAAAGGTATGGATGGATTTGGACGAAACTTGTTGGACAGGTTGTGTGTGACACGGAAAAATCTATTCAATTTTGGTAAATATCTGGATCTGGATCCGGCTGGTTGAATTTTTTAAGTGATTCTTCACCATTGAGTGATATGGCCAACCAGGTGGAGGTATGCTCTCTACTGCCGTTCTAGTTTTCATTTTGAATTTAATTGATGGATTACTGTTGTGTGGCTTCATGCTTCCACTTCCATCTGCGTTCATCTTTTGTACGGCTTCCTTGCATTGTCTCAGGAGGTCCTTGTTGTAGATCTTCTG
Source organism: Myxine glutinosa (assembly GCF_964187855.1). Classification (NCBI taxonomy): domain Eukaryota; kingdom Metazoa; phylum Chordata; class Myxini; order Myxiniformes; family Myxinidae; genus Myxine; species Myxine glutinosa. Next base: position 188,934,372 of record NC_136264.1, on the reverse strand, counting down.
CAAGGAATGGTTGAATCACCAACTGGCCAGCTTTCCTTTGCTCAATCCTGCCACATCTACCAATGAAACACAATATGATAACCAGAAAATCAGATGCAGGAAATTGATTTTTGGACTCACCTGTGTCACATTATGATCCCAGCAGTGCTGCATATACCTCAATGTCATATCGGGTCTTTTTTGCTGATGAGGCCGTGATGTCTGAAAGGGTCGTACAAGATCTGTGTCCGTGAAAACGTTTGGATCAATATTGAAAGTGCGGCTTTTGGGTAGTTGCACATGGTACTGGCTTCTGGAGGTCTCTACCTTTCGTTTTTGTCTGCTCATCGGTCATGACCCTGCTGTGGCAGGTGGTACAGGGTTGCAGTAACATTGGCTCCACTTAGATCTCTCATCTCTTCAGTAGTTTTGCATTTGAGTGAAAGGCAGGGATCAGTACTAGTACTAAGCGGAGTACATCACATTTGATGGTAGTTGTCCCCCGTCGCACCGCGGAGCGAAAGGGGGACTATGGTTTTCCCCTCCGTCCGTGTGTCCGTGTGTCCGTCCGTCCGTTCGTGCGTGCGTGCGTGCGTGCGTGCGTAAGCGAAGGACCGCATTCGAATTTGGTGTGTGGGTGCAACCCACGTCAAAATCCAAGATGGCCGCCGCCATGTATGTCTGATGCCATGTATGTCTGAACCTTGTGAGCTGAATATCTTGAAAAATAAGCGAAGTACCAACTTCTAATCTGGTGTGTGGGTGTATCTCGGCATAAGGAAGAACGCTATTGAAAATTGGGTCGCCACGTCAAAATCCAAGATGGCCACCGCCATGTATGTCTGAACCTTGTTTTAATTGGTGGCCTAATGTCTGAAGAAGTGAGGTAACCAGAGTTTTTGAGGAGCTTTAGTTGTCAGTGCAAGTTGTACACGTACGCCAATCCTGGCACATGTCAGAGAGAGAGAGAGAGAGAGAATCGTTATCATTACAACGTGCACTCCATGCACGTGCCAGGATGATACATTTGTTCTTTCCCCTTAGAATTCCGAACAGGCCCTTTCCATGGATTGGCACCAAAGCCTCATACATCCCCTGAGATAATGATCCGAATTTGCTGCGCGTAGGAATCGGGTCCTTCCTTTCACCTGCTTGCGCATTGTCTTGAGTTGATCAGCGAAGCACAAGACAAGCATCAGGTCGCACCTGCCGTGCACCTTTCACTCCAACCGTATCTTATCAATCGGGACTGTCTTACAATGGCGGCGATGAATATAACGCTCTTTACTGCAAGGACTTCCACGGGTCCCGACACATGCTCAACAAAAACGCTCCTTCTTAACCTTGCAGACAATTTTGGTCACGTGATTTTGGAAAACTAGTTAGTGTACGTAAGGATTCTCCTTTTTGACTTTCAATGTACTTATTTCTCATTGAGGTTTTCACACTTGCTCTTTGATTCCCTTTTCATTTTAAAATCCTTATTCAATGTCAAAAGCAGCATTCTCCTACCCTGTTACAATTCACAGTGTGTCGCCGTGTGTTACCCGCAATGCATTCTACATCTGTTTCCTCCTCTCTAATTTGATTTTACTCTCTCCTTTCCTCCTCTTGTATTCAATTTTTACTCCCGCCGTGTGGAAAGTGGGCCGGAAGGAGAGCTTAGAGGATGCACACTCGGATTGGTCGAATCTCGACCCAGCTCCAACCTGTCGCCCTCGTGTTCCACAGGCAGGAGACGATTCATCGATTCATCGACGTTCATCAGAAATGGCTTTAAGCCGGAGGAACCGTCTGCCAGCACCGGTCGTTGGTGGACATTAAAGATCCTTTTGTGAGTTGTAGGAGTTATAGCAAGCATGTTATAGCCCCCTCTCCACTGCAGCTCCTTTCCTTCCCTTCATCACCAGGGTCCTGGTTTTGGGAACGCAATCAGCAGATCTAAGCCATGAGTCTAAGTGAGATGGTGTGACGAGGAGATTATATGCCAGCTTCTTTGATGCCATCTTGTGTGTGTACGTCAGGGTGCATCCATGTCCTTGCTCATCAATGAGGTTTGTCTGTCTGTGTCTGTCCCCCAACTTGGTCTTTGGTCCTCCCTCCAGGTCTTTAAAACAGCTGTTCACCACCATCTCTTATCTTCCCCCATCCAAAACCTTGATCTTTTATACCTCCGTTAATTCAACCCAGATCCACTTTTTTGAAATACCGACTTCTTTCCTGGAAGTTCTAGCAGTGTCCATGTGTTTTATATCTCTCCCACCAAGCCCTCTCCCTCCCACAGATCTCCCGATGTACCTACTCTCAAATGTTGCACTTGTGTGCTTCGCTCTCTCTCTCCCCATCTTGTCTCCCGCTCCCTTTATCTTATGTTTTATGTGTCAGTTTGTCTCTTTGAGATTAAAGTTGGCTCTTACACGAGCCTCGATCTTGTATGTATATATATATATAAAAGCACCCTGAACAAATTACAAATTCCTGCTCTAACCCTCTTGCCAACTTCCACCTGGCGAGGGTTGGTGAATATGCTAAGACCCCCAGCTCGCACCCTTCCAATGTGAGTTGAGGGAGACTGTCGTCCTGCAGGGGATTTAAAACAGGCTGCTGATGAGGAAAGTTCCTTCCTTCCCCTAAAATTGGATCTGATCCTTTTCCATGAATATGAGATTCCCTTTAACCAAATTACGACAATATTTGCTTTAACACAACGGATGCTGACACCGCCTAAACCACCAGATAGCAAAAAAATATTCTCTCCACGTTTAAATATCCAAATATCCCAAAAAGTTGTGGCTAAGTTCTCACCTGGATATAGCATTGGATTATTCAAATAATTATTTAATCCGGATTATTAAAATGTCTTTATGATGTCGAACCACCCCCAGGGTCTTCCATAGAGTGCGTTTACACCTGAAAGCGATGCAAAGCCAGGTGTTTGTCATGTTTTAATGGTTAATTGATTTTTATTTTCCTCACCTAGTAAGTCCTTGTGGTAAAAAGTAAAACTATCCGGGGTGATATATTCTTGGGGTCATCAGTTTGAAGAGTTTTGTGGTAACCCTAGAGCCTTTTACACTTTGTCTTTGTATTTTGCTGCACAGCTGGGGTGTTTTGTCATCTTTCAGAGAAAGTTTTGTTCAAAATAGAAGTTGAAATTGACAGTTGACGACTTTCACCCACCAACGGAGGGAAGGGTTTTAGTATTCCGGTGTGTCGTTATGTTCTTAATATCTGTTAAAACATTCAATTCCAGAGAGAGAGAGGAATAAACATCTACCATATAAAACACAGTTTCTGTGTACAGAGGTCTGCTTCATATGGGTAGGTTTTAAAGGCTACATTTTCAACATGAACGTGTGTTCACTTCGGTCTATTTTTGAGGACAAAACAAACTCGAAAAACATTTTCCATAAAACAGTAATTACATCTCTTCTATTGGAATTGTAGACGGTGGCTTGAAAACCGAGCCTCAAGGGCGGTGTACAGGAGCGTTTTTTAAAAATAACAATAAATACAAGGCGCAGGGAGGTGAAATTCACTGCACGTGATGTGCAACGCACGCAGAGTAAAACGAGTATTCATTTACATCCGCATGGTCTAAAAATTTCAGAACATTTCAGCACACCTGACACTGTAGGCCAAGGCTTCAGATTTTGAGACACACTCACGATGCTGCACCTTCAAATAAACTGTTCCAACCGTTTATTTTTGACGGGCTTCTTACGAGTCGTTATATGATGCTTGAATGTCTTCCTCTTGAGAAGGCATATGAATACACAACAACAACATGCATTTTAAGGCCATTTTCCCTGCTAGAGCAGGGGTTAGCCCTAGAGCGGGGGTTAGCCGGGTTTGGGTTTGAGCGGGGGTTGATCTTTTCTACCCCCGCTAATTTTCACCCCAGATACACTTTCGAAATTCCAACTTCTTTCCTGGAAGTCCTTGCAGTGTCCATAAGTTTTATACCTCTCCTACCTCCCCCCAAGCCCTCTCCCTCCCACAGTTCTCTCGATGTAAGTAAGTAAGTTCCCCAGTCCCGGTTAGAAGGCATATGAATGCAAGCTGATAATTGGGTTTGTAGGACACCTGTACCGTATGTAAAAGTTCCCTACGAGGGGTCCACAGCCATACACAGGTGTTGCCTTTTATGATAATATCAGTTTCTTTTGATGAATCTCTTCCCTTCATGCTCACTAAGCATTGTGCATTGTGCGATGGCTGTTTCGTCCAATGCAGGACCCACAGCGTCTACCACAAACATCGCAGGTATAGACTAGTCCTTGCAGAGATGGACATTGGCAGGTTCTCCTTTCTTGCCTCCGCTGTCTCTCGATAACAAGTCTCACATTCAAAGTGGGCCAAGACTTTCCAGCAAATGTTATGCCAAGCTGACCTGTTTGTGGCCTGATGTTCCCACGTGACAACTCAAATGGCACAAGACTTGAGTGTAGACTTAAGGACGTCCTTATAGCGCTTCATTTGTCCACCACATGACTGTTTACCAAATCTAATTTGTCCATAGAAAAGCCCACTTGGGAATTTATGGTCTTCCATGTGTGTGAGGTGTCCTGAAGAGTGAAGCTGGCCTTGCATCAGGAAATACTCAATTCCTTGGATACGACAGTACTCGAGGACTGGGGTGTTAGGTACGAGGCACTAATACGCAGACGCTCGGGTGTTTTCCGAGACCAGAACTCCCTCTGCTGCAGAAAGCGAAACTTACAGTCTAGATGTGGTTTCAGTGATAGATGGCAAAGGTTCTGTACAGGAAAGTCAGCATGAAGCTGGATTGTTAATACGATATTTCCACTTTTACTCTTGGTTTCATTATTTAACTCCCTTCAATACCCCCCCCCCCCCAACCCCCCACTCTCCCACTCAACTGAATTATTAATTCTGTGCGTGAGATGTTCCTATGTCTTGGCTACTATGTCATTGTCAGAGTTATAAAAAGATGGAGCATGCAGGCTGGGGAGTCTCATATGGTTCAACCATGTCCCACATCAATGGGAAGGGATGGTGGAAAGTTTCACATTGTACAAACGTGTCTCAGATTAACAGAAGTGGTCCGGGCAGGAGTGGGGGTGAGCACTTTGAGAGTTCTCACATGGCCCAACAGTGTTTCGCATCAATGCAGCACCTTATAAGCTGCCTGGTGTGTTCCGCAGGCCTTTGACAATGTGTGAAGCAATTGTTATGATATCTGTAACCATCTGTTCAGCTCAGCAGAAGCTGCACTTTCCCTTCCTAGTGACAGAATTCATCATCATGTTGAGCTTCGTTGAGTATAGTTGTGGAAAATTAAACAAAATAGTTGTTATTGAGGAGCCCAGTTAATTTATTTCGCCTGTTTGTGCAGTGTTTCAGCTTTGGAAAGTTCCACAAGGATTGCCATCCACCCTGGCTGAAGCAAAAGAACGGTCTACCAATCGCTTATTTGTTAAGTTGGAAATTGAAGCTTCCCATTAATCTCACCTGGTGATCTGCAAGCTGGCATTGCAATTCTTGATGGATCACCGTTAACTAAGTCTGAATTATTCATTTTAAGGCAGAAACTGAAATATCTATTTTCATGCGTCGTTGCCTCCTGCCTGAGGTGTGGGACATATATATATATATACTGCTCAATATTTGCTTGGGATAAAGTCTTCCAACAGTGAATAGTTTCCTCCTGTGCTCGTTGTTCTTCAACCGATAGGTTGACACTCTGGGTGGCCGTCACCTGGTTTAAACACTCAGCTCACCTATATCAGTTATCATCACTTTCTTCCTGGTGATTTTGGGTACCTGAGCTGTGTTCATATAACCAGTTTCTTGTAGAGCACTTGCCAAGCGACTTAAGCACTCAAGCAAGCACTCCATTCAAAACTGTTGATAAGGAATGACTGGCTTTGCAACCGCTGGATAAGGAACCGACTGTGATAAGAATGTGGATTTTCTTGGAGATCATGAAACCGACTCCTCTGCAAGTGCTCAACATGTTGTGGGTCAGCCACAACACGATGCATCAGAGAACACTTCCTGTTTTGTGCACTTCCTGTTTCATGCACTTCCTGTTTTGTACATTTGCTTTTTTTGCAAACTTTCTTCTACCTTTATCGCAGGTCCTGGCTTTCTAAAACGTTCCTCAAATGTGTTTTATGTCTGGGGCTTCCTGGTTGTTTCACTCACTCTTGTCTTCACTCAGAGGCATACGTTCTCTCCTCTACACCGTGCACTTTGGTCACTTATGATTGGGCATCAGAAAGAGAAATTAAAGCGATAATTGTTTCTGATATATAAACCGATCTCCCATTTTGTGGCCACACTGTGCATTTTAACCAGTGGAAAATGATCCATAGCTAATGGAAGGTTCATCAATATGAATTACTTCATGAGGAAAACTCATTCCGGCAGACATGTCCATTGGCCTAAGAGATTTGTGCAGACATTTCATTAGGGCTGACGTCTACATTATCATCGATCGTCTCTCTTTGGTCATCGATCTAGGGGGGAGCTAGTGCAGTGACATTTTACATTTTGCTAATAGTGGTAAGAGAACAAACGTGTGAGCACCATTAACCAATCAGTGGAGTCCTTCCAGAGAGCCAATCAGTGTGGATATTTAAATGTGAGTGAGACTTCTTTTGTTCCGGTTTAAACACTCATCATAACCAGAACACTGAAAGGAATTACCACCACACCAACCTATTGTAGTTTGTCGATGCTCCATCCTTTTTAGATGTGGAGCATCAAGCAAGGCAGCAGCACGTACAATTTTAATCTTTGGTACGACTCGGCCAAGGTTCGACCCACCGACCTCCAAGACTCAGAGAGGACCCTCCAAACCATTACGCCACCGAGGCTGGTAACGAAATACTTTGATAACTACAGACAGTCGCTAACTCGCCAAACAAATCTAGTTGTAATCAAACTATAACAATCACTTCCTATGTTCTTCGATATTACATCAGCACAGGTATAGCACTTGTCTGCCACATGATACAGTGACACTTTTACAATGTCTGCAGAAAGCATTCTTGAGATACCATATGGATTGTTGAGGAAGCCGAGTTCATTTTTAGGTCATGGTATAACAGAGATCCTGCAGTTTCCAATTTTTCACTGGGGGGGCTGCAATCATACTCTTTGGAATGTGTTTACAATGGTGCAGGTCAAGAGCTCCACTCAATAATCCATAAATCTCAATTGCTTCCTGGTCAAGATGGGCACAGTGGTTCTTGCTCAGCACAGGCATGCACTGCAATCAACCAAAATCAATTACAACTATTGGGGACGCCTCTTTGTGGTGGTTGTAGCCCCCAATGCAAGTTGGGTGCAAACTCTTCCCCATTCTTACCTGATGCCTGGATTCGTCTGGGCAGCATGGTCAGAGTGCCGATCGGTCCCCATGGACTGGCCCTTTCTCTCTAGTCTCCATCTCTCTCTCTCTCTCTCTCTCTCTCTCTCTCTCTCTCTCTCTCTCTCTCTCTCTCTCACTCTCACTCTCACTCTCACTCTCACTCTCACTCTCACTCTCACTCTGCCATGGCCTTGACTTTGTGAAGGCAGAGATACACAATCCTGGATGTGGGGGATCTTTGGATCACTCATGCGAGATTGATCAGCTTTCTCCGTGCCATGGGCTTGTTGAGAGAAATGTCCAGGCTATACAACAACAGCAACAACAACAACAATAACAACCAAAAATGAAGTTTAATACGACCTCATCAGCTTAAGCAAGGTCTCAGCATTGGACAGAAATCTCATCTTGGTCTCATACTTAAGATCTCGAACTTTCTAGCAGTTAAGCTTCAATTCTGGATGAGATTGAGATCCAAGATGCAAGGGTTATTTTTTAGAGTTCCCTGTAGGCCAATTCCAGCTACACCATGACAAATCTTCCTCCATAACATATAATGTTCGGCAGCATGAAACTAGAATGGAACTTGGTGGAGCGCATACCTCTGGGAAGCTGACCAGTTTCCGTTTTGTATCCCTCTGACAGGCCAGAACTAGCACTTCAACAAAATCTAATCAGCTTGTTCTTTTCACCTAACCAACTCATCCACCTAGTTTTGTTATCACCAGTCCACAACTTTTTGAGATATTGTGCTAAAAATCGTTTTTTGTCGTCTTTCAATGGTGAAGAATCACAAAAAAATTATAGTATCCGGATCCGCATCTTCACACCAAAATGTAATCAATTCTTCCTTGTCACACCCAATCGGTCCGCCAAGTTTCATCCGAATCCACACATCCATAACTTTTTGAGATATCCTGATCATAGAAAGACAGAAAGACAAACAGAGGTGAAAACATAACCTCCGTCCACCTTCAGTGGTGGAAGTAACAATCACCGCATTGACCCCAAGTCCTGGAAATCCTGTTGGCACTATAATCAAAGCAATGTGTATTTATCCATGAACACCTCTGGCATCCAATCATTGATGTTCCACCTGTTGTGATTTCTAGCCCAATTCCCCAGATGTGGACCTTACGTGAAGTCATCTGCAAACCACCTGCGCCCTGAATTCTCAACCCTGTTACATTTTTGAAATCCTTTTCTCAATTTGGAAGCATTTGGAAAAGGTTGCTAGTGTAGCTCCATTTGAAGGTACATGCCAATTTTCCCTAGGGGTTGTGACTCTTTCCGATCCTGAACCGTGCTGTGTCCTGTCTTTGCAAACCAGTTTGGGATCGACTCCATATTCTCAATAATTGAGCGCCACGACGTTAAATTGCCTGTTGTCAGACATTATGCTGCCCTTGTTCATATCCTCATTACTTAATTGACATTCCAATTGCCTCTTAGCCATTGCATTTAATGCTAAGATGCTTTTTCACCAAAAACTCACATATACGCATTGTTGTGGGCATGGGGTATGCCATTCTGCTTTTGAAATTAAGAAATGCATGCTTGTGCCATTAATCACCAGCCTATTTCACGAAGCAGGTGTGTTGTGTGCAGACAGGTGAATATAATGACCGAGCGGCGGTATCGGTGACAGATGTGAAGTTAATTGAACCAGCCGCCGATTTTAATTTGACCTAAAAGATTGATCTCTCGCAAAAGTTGAGTCAGATGTAGATGCATTACGCGACAATGAAGACATCTAGTCATTCCTTTATTATGGGCTTTAATCCACTTTTATCAGGGTGTTGTTGTTGTTGATGTTGCTGATGTTATTGTTGTATAGCCCCTGACAGTTCTTTCGAACAAGCCTGCTGCACAGAGACAGCTGATCGGTCTCCCAGGAACGACCCAGAGATCCCCCACATCCAGGATGGTGGACCACCACCTTCATTTACAAAGTCAGGGCCACAACAGAGTTAGAGAGAGAAGCGACAGAGACAAGAGGGAGAGGGCCAGTCCATGGGGACCGATCAGCTGTCTGGCCGTGACCACGCTGCCCTGATGAATCCGAGCAGCCGGGAAGAATGTGGAAGATTTGGCTCCCGGCTTGAGAATAGGCATCCCCGATCGTTTTCAGGGTGTTGTACTTGCCAGATGTAGGGATTTTTTTGTAGAGGATTGGTTAGACACACTTGCTCAGCAGGTACAAAATATTTCTGCTGGTTTGTTGAGGCTGATTACACCAACTGAATGAGATTCTTTAATGTGTTTCGACATTCTCTGCAGAGATGGAGTGGGAGACACGCAGAGCAGAGAGGATCATCTTGACTCATGGATGTTTCTTAAGATCGAGTTCTAAATCTAGGACCAGCGATGCTAAGTTTAAATCGTATTCTAACATCACCCTTAGGACATAACACCATGGTACTGTGTGGATAATATGCTAGCATGTTACAAAGGATAGTATGTAACACGTCGTCTGCTGACACTTTAATCCACATACAGTACGTTGACTCCATTTCTTTGTTGCTCAGTTTTTTTGCAGGAAGTTAAAAAAACTAGCGAGCACTCAGCTGGGTTATGCTACATGTAGTATCCATTGCTAAAAGGAGAAGTGTATGTGTGTGCGTGTGAGTGTGTGTGATTGTGTGTGTGCGCGTGTGGGTGTGTTTGTGTGTGTGTGCGTGTGTGTGTGTGTGTGTGTGTGTGTGTGTGTGTGTGTGTGTGTGTGTGTGTGTGTGTGTGTGTGTGTGTGTGTGTGTGTGCGTGTGTTTGTGTGTGTGTCGCTTCATTCTAAAGAGCTCCTGCTCTTGTAGAATAATAAAAATGGCACCATTGGAAAGATAATAATAGATTTACTTTGTTGCAAAGCGAATAATAAATTTAGTTCGAACAAAAATTTTCTCTTTTAATCAGTGATGACTGTTTTTTAAAGCCCATGTTTCTGGATGAGGAAGAAGAAGCAGGAAATCAAGCTTTAATGCAGTGGTTTCTGCTGTCATCTATATATATAAAATAAAGTTTTTGTTTGTTTGTTTGTTTGTCTGCACGCACTAATCTCCTGAACGGTGAAAGATATGAGGAAACCTATAAAATAAAAAATGTCAGGACGGGCCCCGGGAAGGTTATAGGCTAGGTGGCGAGGCTGGTCGAGGCCCACCTCGGCCGGGCTGGGCCCATTTCACAATTAAAAGCTGAGCTGAATTATAGTAGTCAATCTTCTACGGCCGTGGGTAAAGGCTAAATTATAGTAGTAAATTCATTCAAAAATAACTAAAAATGTCGGGACGGGCCCCGGGAAGGTTGTAGGCTAGGTGGCGAGACCGGTCGAGGCCACTTCAGCCGGGCTGGGCCCATTTCGCAATTAAAAGCTGAGCTGAATTATAGTAGTCGATCTTCTACGGCCACGAGTAAAAGCTGAATTATAGTAGTTAATTTCATTCAAAAAGAACTAAAAATGTCGGGACGGGCCCCGGGAAGATTATAGGCTAGGTGGCGAGGCCGGTCGAGGCCGCCTCGGTCGAGCTGGGCCAATTTCGCAATTAAAAGCTGAGCTGAATTATAGTAGTCAATATTCTACGGCCGCGGTGTAAAAGCTGAATTATAGTAGTAAATTCATTCAAAAAGAACCCGGGCAACGCCGGGTGCTTTCGGCTAGTCTACTATGTAAAACACAATGTCAAGTTTTGTGTTTGTACAGATGTCTGTCCCCCTTCATAAGGGTAGGTTTTAAAGGCCAATCTTTTAACACGAATGTGTGTTCACTACAGTCTATTTTTGAGGATAAAACAAACTCGAAAAACATTTTCCATAAAAGAGTAATTATGTCTCTTTTATTGGAATTGTAGACGGTGGTTTGCAAACCGAGCCTCAAGGGCGGTGTACAAAAGCGTTTTTAAAAATAACTGAATACAAAGCACAGGGAGGTGATATTCGCTGCAAGTGATGTGAAATTCGCACAGAGTAAAACAAGTGTTCATTTACGTCTGTAGGATGTCTAACAAATAAAAAAAATCTAAAAGCACATCTGACACTAGGACGAGGCTTCAGACTTTGGCACGCTCACGAGGCTGTACCTTCGAATAAACTATTCCAACCCATCATTTTTGACGGGCCTTTATACCAGTACAATAATAAAAATGATACCTTTGCAAAGCGAATAATCGATTTACTTGGAACACACATTTCTCTTTAACCCCAAAGATACCCGTGTGGCGGACACGAAAGCTCACTGGCGTGAGGGCATCATTCCACGCACCAAGTGGGCGGCGGCCACGCCCGAGGGGTAGGCGTGGCCGCGGGATATACACCGGGCGCGCAGCCCGGAGCGCGCCAGTGCTACAGTGACCTCTTTTAATAAAGACACTTAAACTTACCGCGTTGTCCGCTTCCTTCTTGTTGTACAAGTAAGCGCGTAACTCGCCCGGCACCCGCAGCGGTTGTCCGAAGACCAACTCCGCCACGGATGCGCGCAGGTCGTCCTTGGGCGCCGTCCGGAGGCCCAGCAGGACCCAGGGGAGCCTGTCGACCCAGCCGCTGTCACGGAGGGTGGCCCGGAGCGCGGCCTTCAACGAGCGGTAGAACCGCTCGCACAGGCCATTGGCCTGTGGGTGGTAGGCCATGGTTCGGTGCAGCTGGACCCCGAGCCCCCGCGCGACCGCCCCCCAGAGCTCCGAGGTGAACTGGGGGCCGCGGTTGGACGAGATGTCCGAGGGGGCGCCGAACCGGGCGACCCAGGTGGCGATGAACGCCTGTGCGACGGCCGCCGCCGTCGTCGCCACCAAAGGCATGGCCTCCGGCCACCGGGTGGTGCAGTCCACCATTGTCAGGACATGGGTGAAACCCCGCGAGGGGGGCAGAGGTCCCACCAGGTCCACGTGTACGTGGTCGAACCTTCGTTCCGGCACCGTGAACGGGGCCAATGGGGCCTGGGTGTGCCGGTGCACCTTCGCACGCTGGCACGCGAGGCACGTCCTGGTCCAGCCACGGACGGCCTTCCGGAGGCCATGACAAACTTGTCGGCGACCAACCTCTGGGAGGCCTTCGTGCCCGGGTGGGACAGGCCGTGGATGGCGTCAAAAACCTGGCGCTGCGACCCCGCGGGCACGATGGGGCGAGGCCGCCCAAGGGAGGCGTCGCACAAGAGGGCCGCGCCGTCGAATGGCAACTCGGTGACGCGGAGGCCCGTGACGGCGGTCCGCAAGGCCTGGACGCCGGGGTCGGCGGCCTGGTCCGCCGCCATCCGGGCATAGTCAATGCCAAGGTGGACTGCGTGGGCGACGGACCGGGAAAGGCAATCCGCCACCGGGTTGTCCTTCCCCGCGACGTGCCGGATGTCCATTGTATATTTGGACACGGCCGAGAGGTGACGCTGCTGCCGGGCCGACCACGGCTCGGCGACCTTGCCCATCGCGAAGACCAGTGGCTTGTGGTCGACGAAGGCCGTGAACGCACGGCCCTCGAGCAGATGGCGGAAGTGCCTGACCGCCAGGTGAAGCCCGAGCAGCTCGCGGTCGAAGGTACTACAGCGGCGTTCGGGCGGGCGAAGCTGCCGGCTGAAGAATGCCAGCGGTTGCCAAGCACCACGCACCCATTGCTCATGCACCGCACCCACCGCGTAGTCCGAGGCGTCGGTGGTGAGGGCGATCGGTGCATCGGGCGCCGGGTGCGTGAGCATGGTGGCGTTGGCCAAGGCGAGCTTCGCGCCGATGAACGCCGCGTCCATCTGCTCGGTCCAGGTAATGTCACCTTTGCCCGGCTTCCCCCGGAGGGCCTCGTGCAAGGGGCGCAGGAGCTGGGCGATGCGGGGCAGGAACCGATGGTAAAAGTTTACCATGCCCAGGAACTCCTGGAGCCCCTTGATCGTGCGGGGGTGCGGAAACCCCTTCACCGCATCCACCTTGGCCGGTAGGGGAACGGCCCCGTGCCTGGTGACGCGGTGCCCCAAAAAGTCGATGTCGGCGACGCCGAACCGGCACTTGGCGGGGTTCACGATGAGGCCATGCTGGCCCAGGCGTTCGAAGAGTGTGCGGAGATGGTGAAGGTGCTCTTCACGGGACGCGCTGGCGACGAGGATGTCGTCCAGGTAGACGTAGACAAAATCCAAGTCGCGCAAGACGCTGTCCATTAGTCGCTGGAACGCCTGAGCCGCATTCTTCAACCCGAAGGGCATCCAAAGAAATTCGAAAAGCCCGAACGGCGTGATGACCGCCGTCTTCGGGATGGCCTCCGGCCTGACGGGGACCTGATGGTAGCCGCGTATGAGGTCCACCTTTGAAAAGAAGGACATGCCCGCCAACCGGGCGGAGAAGTCCTGGATGTGGAGGACGGGGTAGCGGTCGGGGGTGGTGGCGTCGTTGAGGCGCCGGTAGTCCCCACACGGTCGCCATCCCCCACCGGGCTTTGGCACGATGTGAAGCGGCGACGCCCAAGCACTCTCGGAGCGCCGCACGATGCAGAGCCGCTCCAGCGTAGCGAACTCCGCTTTAGCTACCGCGAGCTTCGTCGGCTCGAGGCGGCGTGCCCGGGCGTAGACCGGTGGCCCGGCGGTGGGGACGTGGTGTTCCACCTCGTGCTTGACGGCCCCCGCCGAGAATGTGGGCCGCGTGAGGGCCGGGAAACCCGCGATGAGGCGGGTGAATTCGTTCGCTGCCGGAAGCGTACAGATGAACCTGGCCGGAACCGAACCGCTCAGCAAGCCGCTCAGCAAGCCGCTCGGCGAGCCGCTCGATGAGCCGCTCCGGGAGCTGCTCAACGAGGCGGGCAGCGCGCACGCGAGCGAGCTGAACGTTTCAGCCTGGACAAGCCTTCTGTGCTTTACGTCGACCAACAGGCCATTGGCACAGAGGAAGTCCGCGCCGAGCAGTGCCATAGGCACGTCGGCAGTGACGAATGACCACCGGAAAACCTGCCCTCCGAACCGCAGAGAAAGGCAGCGTTTTCCGTACGTGCGAATGGATGTACCATTGGCGGCAAGCAGCACGGGGCCCCGGCCCGCGGACTGCTTGTCGGACGTACCGGCGGGAACGACACTCACCTGCCCGGCGCCTGGATAAGGTGTCCGTGATGAACAGTAGGCTGTTTGCACGGCCGGCGCTCAGTGCCACTACCGAGGGCCGGCCCGGGTGTTTCCCGACCTGCCGAATGAGCATGGCGGGCGACATTGCCGAGCCTTGTGGCCGAACTGGGCGTGGAAAAAACACCAGGTTTGCGGCGAAGGCGGTGGAGGCCGCGGTTTTCTCCGCGGCGGCGGTGGTGGGCGGGGTGTGGCGGCGGACACGAAATGCGCATCAGCCTCAAGATCCACGAGGTGTGGTGCATCAGCATCAGGGTCAGCATCAGCATCAGCCCCGATAGCCGCGACGGCCACGCCAAAACTCGCCTGGGTGTCCAAAGCCGCGAAGAACCTGTCGGCCTCGGCAGCGAGAGCTCGGGGTTCCGTCGTCGCAGAACCGGCCAACGCGAGGCGGACTCGTGCCGGCAACTGGCGTCGAAACAACGCCCGGAATAGAGCGTCCGGGGTTTCGTCGCCCAACAATGACAGCATATGGTCCATGCGGACTGACGGTCGCATGTCACCGAGCTCGGGGAGGTCCAGGAGGCGGTCGGCCCAAGCGTCCACCGTGAGGCCGAACGTGGCGAGGAGGATACGCTTGATTGCCTCGTACCTGCCGTCGGCCGGTGGGTTCCTCAGGACCGACACGACGCGGCCGGCCGTGCGGGGCCCGAGGGAGGCGACCACGTGGCAGTACCTGGTCTCGTCCACCGTGATGCCTCGAAGTCGGAACTGGGCTTCTGCCTGCAGGAACCATACTTCAGCTTGCGTCTCCCAGAACTCAGGGAGTTTGATCGTAACCGCGTTGTTTGCCATTGCGATGGCGTATTCGGTCGGTCAGCGACGGCTGATCCAACGTCTGAGGGTCACCAAATGAAGCGCGGTGCTACGCGCGCTTACTTGTACAACAAGAAGGAAGCGGACAACGCGGTAAGTTTAAGTGTCTTTATTAAAAGAGGTCACTGTAGCACTGGCGTGCTCCGGGCTGCGCGCCCGGTGTATATTCCGCGGCCACGCCTATCCCTGGGGCGTGGCCGCCACCCACTTGGTGCGTGGAATGATGCCCTCACGCCAGTGAGCTTTCGTGTCCGCCACACCAGCTTTAAAAGCCCTCTTTCGAAGATTGCAGAAGAAGAAGTTTGAGCGCTTAATGCTGCGGTTCCAAAGGTAACATTTATTATTTTACGACAGCAGGAACACTTTAGCAGGACATGGAGGGAGAACATGAAATTATATATACTGGTATATAATATTTCTCCAAGCAATATAAATATATGTTAAGATACACTGAAACAGCACACAAACAACAACAACCGCAGCAACAAGAACAACAATTAATAGTTATATACAATCCTTTTTCACTGTTTTACTTAATTTTACATCCTCATTGACACTCAGATAGTTATACAATATATCTGTGAATTACAACATTCTGTCCTTTGAATAAATCCGTCAGCGAAGCGATGGGAAGTCACCTCGTGTTACCAAAGCTGTAAAGAAACCATACCTGAACTATAAATGAGCCTCACCATTCACCAACCTGTGCATGTGCATATTATTTCCCACAATGCAAAGCAGATTTTCTTAACTCGGATTTGTTGGGGCTTTTTGAGGCTATGATGAAAAACTTGCAGTCAAAGTCCGTACGTCTCCCATCATAAGAACGCACCTTGACATACCTCGCTGTAAACATTAGGAATTGGTTCAAAGACAACAACGTTGTATGTATAAAGTGGTTAGCATAGATCCTATGTTTAGATCTAATGGATTCGCTTTGGGACGTCTTTGGGTGCCCCCTGATGGCTGGAAGACAAAAGCACACTCCTTCCCTAAACTTGCTCAAACTTGTGAATCAATAAACCCAAATATTTATTTACCGACCTCATACCTTTGCCAATACCGTATAATATCGGCGGTTTGATATTAGGAGCAAATTGTTATATTGTAATACAGACCAACTGAACCCAAACCATACACCACCTTGAGACTTTCCAGATCATCATGCACTTGTTTCATTAATGAAACGTGTTTTTCAATTACCCAATCTATCTGCGCGGGTAAGTAAATGAGTATTTGCAATTTTTATTTGTATTTCACACGTGC
Organism: Myxine glutinosa; assembly: GCF_964187855.1. Taxonomy (NCBI): domain Eukaryota; kingdom Metazoa; phylum Chordata; class Myxini; order Myxiniformes; family Myxinidae; genus Myxine; species Myxine glutinosa. The sequence continues at coordinate 188,917,900 of NC_136264.1, read as the reverse complement.
ATGTTACAACATTAGAAAAAAGGTCTCATGAGCTCACCTGGAACATAGTTCCGGGTTAGCTTATGGGATGGAGCGTCGTCTGTCCGTAAACACTTGCAACTTCTTCTCCTAAACTGCTGATGGGATTGTGACCAAATTTGGCACAAATGATATTTGGTATGTTGCTACTAAAGTTTGTTCACGACATTTAAAAAATCGGGGTCTAAGGGGGTTTACCGGTGTCAAAGTGGATCCAGGTTTGACCTCTCAAAATAGGTATTTGCTTTCTTCTCTGAAACTAAACACACAATTTTGGTGAAACTTCACCACAACCTTCATCACCTGTGATGCACCAAAGTTTGTTCACGGCATTAAAAAAAATTGGGGTCTAAGGGAGTCTTTGGGGGTTGGGAGTTGGTTACCCCCAAAATAGGTGTTTTTCTGTTTGTTAAAAGTCTTATGACTACCGGCACGTAGGTATGATTGTACATGCTGTCCTGTCTTCTGGCAACCATTACAATTGGCTTAAAATACCTTGATACTGTTTAAAATACCTTTAGTCGGTGTAATATATTTCTTTATTCTACCAGGTGAGCGTCCAGGGGGTGTTGCCCCTATTTTTTCCACATAATCACCCATTCACCCTGCTTTTCAAGACACTTGGTCCAGCTGTGCACAGGTTTTTGTATACCTCAGTTAAAACAGGTTATTGGCCGCACATGCACCTCCTCCTTCATCTCGTCGTCTGTTTTCCATAGTTTGGCGAGCAGGATGAGGAGGTGGGGCATTGTCAAGCAGCAAGCGAACACCTGCTGACAGCCTTCCTCCACATTTTGTTTGAATCGCTGCCTTCAGAGTGTTACGCAGCGTGTCACTCACCGTACCTTGCACTGGTTACCGTGGTTCCCCTTTCTTGATAATGTTCAGGCATTCGTCCCTGGGAATCTCAGAACACCGTAAGCATAACAGTATTACTTTACCAGCTGATGGAGAACGAGCGACAGCACTCTGCTCTTCCTTGGTGCAAGTCGATGGTGGTGGAGCCATGTTTACAGCACGATTACAATTGTGTGTCGAGGTATCAATCCCGCGACGCAGTGATCTGTAAGCTCAGTGATTGTGAGGCTGCCAAGGGTCAGTCAGTAGTATATACAATTCTGGGAAAAATAAGACCGATAGTCTAACAGCGGTGTGGCTGGCCTTGTTTGATACTTCACTTGAAGAGGATAGTATGACCTGGGTGGGGATACCAGTTAGCAGTTAGCAAATAATGTAAGTATTAAAAAAATAATTTCAATAAATTCCACATTTCTGTGCCACCTTCAGTCGAACGTCAGGCATTGACAGAAGGTTCGTGAAGGACTTAGACAAAAAACGTACCCTGTCTGAATGTTGCTATGTCCAGACAATGGCGAAACTGCAAATGGGGAATCCGTGAATGTCACGGATGGAAACCCTTACGTCATTTCCTCAATCCGCTTTAAACTCAATATCTCTATATTTTTTTTAATCCAAACAGCATCATTCATCATTCCAATCACAAATTAATACTGTGGTATTAACATATCAAAATATAATGTCAAATCACGATTGTATTGAGATATTATAAAACCAGCGAACCATCGTCCTCTGTTCACTTCCGGATTCTGGTGCGAGCAAGATCTGTGGCGGTCGCATTTCAAAATCATGATTGTATTGAAGAATTTCTGAAACCTTCTACCTACATTAAGATACCAGGTGGGAGCCCCAAAACGTTCCACAGTAGGTTATTATATTTCCATTTAGTAAAATATGAGATTGTCGTGGTTACTTAATGTGCCCCCTGTCATTTGACCAGATCCTCAGCTCTAATTGGTGTACGTTTGTGGGGACATACATACAAACATGCATACATACATACATACATACACACACCGGACATACAGACAAATGATGTTCCAGACGGTATTGCCCTATGGGCTACGCCCTAAAAAGACACAAATTGGAAATACTTTTTGTCTTACCCTTGAAGGAGCTGTGCTCCCACGTAGTCGGAAGAATGGACGTGACAAAAAGCTGGAATTCGTCCGAGTTTCTTTATTGTCACAAAACAACGCGGGTACTCTCTAAAAAGCCCGTTTATCGGGCAGCAATATATATACACACATTATCCCGGAGCGTTTGCCCGGGAAAGGCGAGAGGGGGCGTGGCCGGGCGTCCTGGCCGCGGCCTGGCAAGTCGAGGGCGGGCGTGCCCGGGCATGCCCGGGCGTCCCGGCCGAGGCCTGGCAAGTTGAGCGCGGGCCTGCCCGGGCGTCCTGGACGAGCCCGGCATGGTGATCGCTCCGCGTCCTTGGTAGGTGCAAGGCGATTGTGTAAACCCAGCGGTAGCCGCTACACACGTACCCCCAGAATCGACTTGCACCGGCAGGGTCAATTTGAGGGGGGTCCTGATGACCCCGCCGAAGCGACCCCTGGCGGGTCATGGGGGGGGGGGTCCGGTGTGGTGGTGGGCGGTCGAGTGGGGGGCACCGTGGACGGGGTGCGGCCTCGCCGTGGCGGAAGGGCCAACCGTGGCGGTTGGTCGATGTCCACGTGCGCCGGCTTGAGGCGGTCCACCGCAATCCGGTCCGACCTGCCGCCGATGTCGATGACGAACGACTTGTCGTCCCGTCGCAGGACCCGGAAGGGCCCGTCGTACGGCGGCCGGAGTGGCCCCTGATATGCGTCATGACGCACAAAAACGTACTCCGCTGTGCGAAGCGCTGGGGGGACGTAGGACTGGGGGTCACCGTGGTGGGATGTTGGCACAGGGGCAAACCGTCGGGCGGCCTCCTGGAGGTCCGAGCGCTGATGAGCTGCGGACCAGGGACTGGTAGCGTCGGGCACGAATTCGCCCGGGACGCGTAGCGCCTGGCCGTAGACAAGCTCGGCGGTGGATGCCCGGAGGTCCTCCTTGGGGGCCGTGCGGAGGCCCAAAAGGACCCACGGCAGCCGGTCGGCCCAACCGCCGTCTTGAAGGCCGGCCATGAGCGCGGCCTTCATGGAGCGGTGGAATCGCTTGCACAACCCGTTGGCTTGGGGGTGGTAGGCCGTAGTACGGTGGAGCTTGACCCCCAGGTTGCGGGTGACCGCGCCCCACAGCTCGGAGGTGAACTGCGGTCCGCGGTCCGACGAGATGTCCGCCGGTGCGCCAAAGCGGGCGACCCAGGTGGCGATGAAAGCCTGTGCCACGTTGGCGGTGGTGGTGGAGACGAGGGGAACGGCCTCCGGCCACCTGGTGGTCCTGTCCACCATGGTGAGCAGGTGTGTGAACCCCCGTGATGGGGGGAGGGGGCCCACCCGATCCACGTTGACGTGGTCGAAACGTCATTCGGTGAAAGGTGCCAGCAGGGCCTGGGTGTGTCGGTGGACCTTGGCCTGTTGGCAGGCTGTGCAGGTGCTGGTCCAATCGCGGACGTCCCGTCGCAGGCCGTGCCAGACGAATCGCGCCGACACCAGCTTCTGGGAAGCTTTCCGGCCCGGGTAGGAAAGGCCGTGGAGGGAGGCGAAGATGCGGCGTTGCCAGGTAACGGGCACGATGGGGCGAGGCTGGCCTTGGGAGACGTCGCAGAGCAGGACAGTGTCCACGAAGGGGATGTCGGCCAGGCGGAGGCCCGTGTCCGCCGCCCGGAGGGCTTGCACCATGGTGTCGGTGGTTTGGTCCGCCGCCATAAGCGCGAAGTCCACGCCGAGGTGGACCGCGTTTGCGCTGGCCCGAGAAAGACAGTCGGCCACGGCGTTGTTTTTGCCGGCGACGTGCCGGATGTCCGTGGTAAACTCCGACACGGCGGAGAGGTGGCGCTGTTGGCGGGCCGACCACGGCTCCGTGACCTTGGCCATTGCGTAAACCAACGGCTTGTGGTCGACGAACGCCGTGAAGGGTCGGCCCTCCAGGAGGTGGTGGAAATGGCAAACGGCCAGGTGTAGACCGAGGAGCTCACGGTCAAACGTGCTATATTTGAGCTCGTTCGGCCGGAGCTGCCGGCTGAAAAAAGTGAGTGGCTGCCAAACCCCGTTCACCCATTGCTCATGTACGACGCCCACCACGTAGTCGGAGGCATCCGTGATGAGGGCGATGGGAGCGTTGAGCACCGGGTGAGCGAGCAGTGTTGCGTCGGCGAGGGCCCGCTTTGAGGTTTGGAAGGCCGCGTCCATTGCTGCGGACCAGACGATGTCGTGCTTGGCCGGCTTGCCCCGGATGGCTTCGTAGAGGGGCCGCATGAGTTGAGCAGCGCGGGGCATGAAGCGGTGATAGAAATTCACCATTCCCAGGAATTCCTGCAGGGCCTTTATGGAGCGGGGACGCGGAAACGTGGTGATGGCCTCGACCTTGGTTGGCAGCGGCACGACCTCGTTCTTGGTGATGTGGTGGCCCAAAAAATCAACGGCCGTCGTGCCGAAGTGGCATTTGGCCGGGTTGACGATGAGGCCGTGCTCGCTGAGGCGCCCGAACAGTGTTCGGAGGTGGAGGAGGTGCTCGGCCCGGGACGTGCTGGTGACGAGGATGTCGTCCAGGTAAACGAAGAGGAACGGCAGGTCACGCAGCACGCCGTCCATCAAGCGCTGGAACGCCTAAGCCGCGTTCTTGAGGCCAAACGGCATCCGTAGGAATTCGAATAAGCCGAACGGCGTGATGACGGCCGTTTTAGGGACATCGGCCGCCCTGACAGGTACCTGGTGATATCCCCGTATGAGATCGATTTTTGAAAAAATGACCTGTCCTGCCAGACGGGCGGAGAAGTCTTGGATGTGCGGGATCGGATACCTGTCGGGGGTGGTAGCGTCGTTAAGGCGGCGGTAGTCGCCACATGGGCGCCAGCCGCCCCCTGGTTTTGGGAGGATGTGTAGTGGCGAAGCCCACGCGCTATCGGAGCGCCGCACGATGCCGAGGTGTTCCAAAGCGTCGAACTCGGCTTTGGCCACGGCGAGCTTGGCTGGGTCGAGGCGGCGGGCTCTGGCGTAGACCGGCGGGCCCGTGGTTGGTATGTGGTGCTCGATCCCATGTCGTACTGCGACGGCCGAAAACGTCAGCCGCGTGAGGGCCGGGAACTCCGTGAGCAGGCGAGCAAACTCGTTCGCCGCCGGGAGGTCGCATGCCAGCTCGGTCGGAGCGGAGCTGCTCAATGTGCATACCAGGGAGCTGAAGGTCTCGGCGTTGATGAGGCGACGCCGTTGGACGTCCACCAGCAGTCCGTGTGCGCAGAGGAAGTCGGCGCCTAGCAGAGCCATGGGCACGTTTGTGGTTACAAACGTCCAAATAAAGCGTTGGCCGCCGAAGCAGAGGGTGACGTTGCGCGGGCCGAAGGTGCGGATGGTCGATCCGTTGGCCGCAACCAAGGAGGGGCCGCAAACCGCGGACTGCCTGTCCTGATCGGAGGCGGGTATGACGCTCAGTTGTGCGCCGGTGTCGCACAGGAAGCGCCGTCCGGACGCTTTGTCCGTGATGAAAAGTAAGTTGCCTGTGTGGCCGGCGCTGATGGCTGGTAATGAACGCCGGCCCGGCCGTTTCCCGGCCCGCCGAAGGTGCACGGGGGTCGGCATGTCCGGGCCTTCTGTCCGAACCTGGCATGAAGTAACACCATGCTTGGTCAGGTGGAGGCCCCGGTCGTCGTGCTGGAGGTGGTCGGCTCGGCGTTGCGGCCGCCAATTGCGTCGGCCGTTCGGTCGTCGACCGTGCCGGGTGCTCGGGCGCCATGGGCGTTGCATCGGACGGCGGTGGGCCCCAGGTCGCTGCTGCAATGCGTTGGCCTGCCGCGGAGATCTTGTCGGCTTCCCTGGTGAGGGCGCGGGGATCCGTGATCGTCGTGCTCGCCAGGGCGAGGCATACCGGGCTAGGCAGCTGACGGATGAACAGCTCCCGGAACAGGAATGCCGGAGAGTGCTCGCCGAGCAGCGAAAGCATGTAGTCCATTCGCTCGGACGGGCGCGTGTCGCCGAGCTCGGGCAGGTCGAGCAGGCGCCGTGCGCGTTCCGCCGATGGGAGGGCGCAAGCGTCGAGGAGGAACTTTTTAATTGCGCCATATTTGTCAGCGGCTGGCGGGCTCTCGAGGAGGCTCAGGGCGCGGGCCACGGTGGCTGAACCGAGCGCTGCTACCACATGGTGGAAGCGGGTGTCGTCGGCCGTGATGCCTCGCAGGGCGAACAGGGAGTCCGCCTGAGCGAACCAAACCGCCACGTGAGCCTCCCAGAAGGTAGGCAGTTTAAGGGCAACTGCCGTGTCCATGTCGGTAGGTCACCAATGAAGGAGCTGTGCTCCCACGTAGTCGGAAGAATGGACGCGACAAAAAGCTGGAATTCGTCTGAGTTTCTTTATTGTCATAAAACAACTCGGGTACTCTCTAAAAAGCCCGTTTATCGGGCAGCAATATATATACACACATTATCCCGGAGCGTTTGCCCGGGAAAGGCGAGAGGGGGCGTGGCCGGGCGTCCTGGCCGCGGCCTGGCAAGTCGAGGGCGGGCATGCCCGGGCATGCCTGGGCGTCCCGGACGCGGCCTGGCAAGTCGAGAGCGGGCGTGGCCGGGCGTGCCCGGGCGTCCCGGCCGAGGCCTGGCAAGTTGAGCGCGGGCCTGCCCGGGCGTCCTGGACGAGCCCGGCATGGTGATCGCTCCGCGTCCTTGGTAGGTGCAAGGCGATTGTGTAAACCCAGCGGTAGCCGCTACACCCTTGTACATCCCATTTATTTTTCAACAACTACTTAAAATACAAAAACCATTTAGTTATGTCTGTAGAGATGTTATTGCATCATTCTTTTGTGACCCCTTAGCAAACTCCTGTGGTGGTTCGTGGGCAGCATGTGGCTGCTGGTTGCATCATTTTCTGGGAGTGTGGCTGCCGCTGATGCAATGCCTCTCGATAACCTGTCATCTTGTACTCATGTTTCCGACATAGGAAGGATGACAGGTTGAGTCAACCCACCTGGTGTTAATTCAATGGCTTGACAGGGGCTCAAACTCAGGACCCTAATATCACAAGCGAGCCATCTTAACCCTTAAGCCAACACCAGGCTTTTGGCAAACTCCTGTGATCCTAATATTTATACATGTGGGTTCAGACGGGGCAGCCCGCTTTAAAGTCTGCTCCAAAAAGGTAGGCCCTGATAACTCCCTCCATTGCAGGTGCTCTGGTAATACTCTGATAATACTAATTTGTCATTTATAATTTTCATCCAACTCTTCTACAGGCCAAAATACAGAACCATAATAGAAAGTATCTGAAAATGCAAAGCCCGTCTGCGCCTGTTTGTATTCAGATGTCTTATTCTTCTTCCGATGCTCAAAAGAGCGAAAACAGCTAAAAAAAAAAAAAAAAAAAAAGCAAAATGAAAATGTATGATTTTATGCAGCCTTGACCTTTGAGCTTTAGATCTAAGAAATAATCAGCTTCTAGCTTTTGATTGGTGAACCAATTATGTGACCCAATATGCAAAAGCTCGAAATATTAGGTCAATGAATGAATGAATGATAGTTTTAAGGCCATTTTCCCCGCTAGAGCGGGGGTTAGCCTTGCGGGCCCCATGACAATCATGGTTCCCTGTTTGAGGCAATGTTTTTATGACCGGATGCCCTTCCCGACGCCAACCCTTGGTCGCCTCTTACGATGCGCAGGGATACAGTGTACCTATTCTATACCGGGGTACACACCGGGATCATTCATCCCAGCAAGCTGGTACTCAATTTGCCGACCTCGGAAGGATGACAGGCTGGGTCAACCCCCCTGGCGTTAATTCAGTGATCGACGGGGATTCGAACCCAGGATCCGAGGATCCCAAGCCGGCACCATAACCGCTAAGCCAACACCAGGTTCCAAGCCAACACCATAGGTCATAGGTCAACCGCTAAGCCAACACCATAGGTCATTCGGATGAAAATTGACCATTTCATGCAACCTTGACCTTTTGACCAAATTATTCATTTGCCTTCTTCATATTATCAAAATAAAGCTTTGTTGAAAATTTGATGACAAAACTCAAATGGTAAATCGAAATTTCAGGTGAATTGGATGAAAATTTATGATTTTTATGTGATGCTGACCTTTAACCTTTTGACCAAATTATGAATTTGTCTTCTCCATATTATCATAATAAAGCTTTGTTGAAAATTTGATGACAAAACTCAAATGGTAAATCGGAATTTCAGGTCAATTGGATGAAAATTGATGATTTTTATGTGATGCTCACCTTTAACCTTTTGACCTTTTGACCAAATTATTAATTTGCCTTTTCCATATTATCATAACTAGTGAGGTACCCGTGCTACGCACTGGTGGGAGGCCAGAAGCAAACAGACAATGCAGAAACGGCGAATGCTAAAGCATGAAACCAATAAATTCCACATTCCTGTAGCACCTTCAGTCGCACGTCAGACATGGACAGCAAGTTCTTGAAGGACTTCCATGAAAAAGGGGACTTCCATGAAAAACGTACCCATTGGCAAACAAACGGGTACAATTGTTCCATTCGCAGTCAATGGCGAATCTGCATATGGCGATCCGCGAATTCACGTTTAGAAAGTAGAAAAGGTCACTGCATTTCGTCATTCACTTGAACTCGATATCTCGTTTTTCATTCCAAACAGCATAACTCCAATCACAAATGAAATAACATTAATATATATAAAAAAACTTTTAACAACATTCATTACATAAACAAATATTTAAATCCTGATGTGAAGTTCCGTACTGTTGGGTGAATACAATTACGAATTCAAAATGGTAATTGTATTCACTCAATTCCAATCATCAATTGATACTTTAACAAAACAATTAACACGATTAACGTTTAACGATTTAACATTACGATTGAATGATGGTTGTATTGGGATATTATCAAACCCACGCATTGCCGTCATCTGTCCACTTCCGGGTTCACTGCAGGTTCGTAATTCTCATCAAAATCTAAACAGTATTTGTAGAATTTTACTATAACTCACCAAATGTCCATCTGTCTGTCTGTCTGTCTGTTCAAAGGTACCGTAAAAACTGCTGAACCGATCTCAACGATATTTTGGGTGGGTATTCCTGGGATCTCCAGGAGTAAAATAGGCTATTTAGCTTTCCCAATTTCAGCTTTAGTCTCCAGCATTCTCAGGTTTGGACTCCCGCATAACATTCGCGTTCGCATAACGTTCATTGTTCTCATTGTGACGATGTGATGTTGTTTTCCCGGGTGCCGCACAAACGGCTGCACCGATCGCTGCACGGCTGCACCGATTGCTGCTGCACAGCTGCAAAGACCTTTTATAAGGACACGGGTTGAATCCCTGCTTGAGAGAATTCTAACCCATTTCAACTGAAGGAAACACGTATCGGGAGTACATACGACATAGCGATTGTGAACACGCTTAGTTTAATCTCCACATGAGAGAATTCCACATAGCTATTTGGGTGGTGAATACACTAACAGATCGCTGTCTCCATCGATCTTGCCAAGGCCGTAACAGCTATCGGCTCAAAATCCTTTTAACTGTTGATTTGGAAGTTTTTACAATGAAGGAAACACATATCAGGAGTACATACGACATCGGGAGGATTAACTGCACGTGTCTTCAGTATCAAGCTTAAATCTGTCATGGCAGATTTGAAGAGCGGAATGCTTGGAGAAGTGGTGGGCTACTTCGGCATGAAGGAGGATCAGAAACATGTACTCCCACACTGCCACATCCTGCTGATACTTGCTCCCGCATGACGTTATTTTCCCGGGTGCCGCACCAACGGCTGCACCGATCGAGATTTAACGGATGTTTATCTTAATCGTTTAAAAGAAAAAAAGCCTTCAATTTCTGATATTTAGCCTTTTCATTTGGGCCTTCCAATTGAAGCCCCGCCCGTAGGGCGGGTACCGTTGCTAGTTTCAATAAAAGCCACATCACTGTTCATATCGGTAAATATTATTCCATAGTGTTTGGAAAAATTGGAAAACTTGGAAAAACAATATTGCCTATTTTACTCCAGGCAGTCCTAGGATTACCCACCCAAAATATCGTTGCGATCGGTTCAGCCGTTTTTGCGGTACCTTCGAACGGACAGACAGATGGACATTTGGTAAATTCTAGTAATATAAGATAAAGCTTTGTTGAAAATTTCATGACAAAATTCAAATGGTAAATTGAAATTTCAGGTCAATTGGATGAAAATTGATGATTTTATGTGATGCTCACCTTTGACCTTTAGACCAAATTATTAATTTTCCTTCTCCATATTATCATAACTAGGGCATGCCCGTACTATATATAAGCTAGGACGTGCCCGTACGTGGGTGCCCGTTCCTTGCCAAAAAAAAAAAAAAAAAAAAATTTGTGTAGGGGTGTGTGTGTGTAAACATCCTAGGGCGTGCCCGTACGTGGGTGCAAAAAAACATGCGTGCAAACAACAACAAAAAAAAACTTTGAAACCACGTGGCAGTAACGACCACAGAACCCCCCTCCCTCTATTTACATGAATGGTTTGGTCCATTCGCAACGACCACAGAACCCCCCCCTCTATTTACATGAATGGTTTGGTCCATTCGCAAAGCCAAAGGAACGACCACAGAACCCCCCCCTCTATTTACATGAATGGTTTGGTCCATTCGCAAAGCCAAAGCGAACGACCACAGAACACCCCCCCCCCCTCTATTTACATGAATGGTTTGGTCCATTCGCAAAGCCAAAGCGAACGGCGAACGGCTAAATCGCCATAGCTCGGTAAGTACTTGTCCGATTAATTTCAAACCTTGAAAAGGCACATCCTCGGGTCCCCAGCAATATACCTGGCAAGTTTCAAGTATATCGGACCGGTAGTTGTCGAGAAACAGCGGTCACAGACAAACAAACAAACGTACAAACGTACAAACGTACAAACGTACAAACAAACACACAGAGATTACTGGAATTATAGATAGATAAAGCTTTGGTGAAAATATGATGAAAATAGCGAAAATGGTAAAAAAAACGTGAAGGTCCAGACAGACAGACAGACAGACAGACAGACACACACACACACACACACACACACACACACACACACACACACAGACACACACACACAGACATACACACACACACGCACAGGCACACAGACACAAAGACGGACAAACATACAGACCAAAGTGATTGCAAAACCCCATCTCCTGCTGTGTAGGGGACGGGCTAATAACGCAAATGCAGGCAAACTACCATTCAACTACCATTGCCGCCTTGGCTCGGAGTCGGACTTCATGGTATGTTGGCAAGCCCGAAAGGCCTAAAAATGAGAAAACGAATTCCGTTTTTTTGAATACTGAGACAGCTGGGTATCCACATGCTTATTGCAGTTCAATAATGTTAGTAATTTCATTTGTGATTTCCACTTTATACATGATGTTGATAAAATATTATGAGGACACATATTGATGTCTATTCCCCAAGTTATGTTTTTGGTGAATTGATGAAGATGTTTTGTTTCCGTGACATTTGCATGGGATTCCTTGGTCGTTGGCTTTATAGGCCTGTCTCGTCATGATTGACGGTGAGTGGTGTTGTGCATGAGGTAAAAATGGCAATCATTTGTTTAATGTGCGGTTTCAGAAGCGTATGATGGGTTCAAGTAAAAGTCATCTGTCATTGGCGTCCGTTTCGACTGCCTTTTTGCCGATAATCAATCACAGTTTGCACAATATCACTCAATCCAACAATCAACTTCCGCTGTACCAAAGAACGAAAAAGAGGGAAATGGACCATAAACTGTGTGGTGACCTAAGTTGGAGTAGTGTGGCTTTTACAATATGGATGTGAACACCAATGTTTACTGGGTAGCCCTTGGGCAATGCCTTCTGGAACAGTGTTTGTCTGTCCATCTGGGTGTATGTATGTATGTCCTTCACATATGTCCACCAATCAGAGCTGAGGATCTGGTCACATGACAGAGGGACAGCAAATCTTCCACTCAGCCTGGCTATGCCATTGTAAGACCATCAGTCTTGTTTGGTTACAACCATCTGAGGGAGGGCACACATTGATGAGTCACCCTGCCTGTGAACAACCAGGATGACAGTTTACAGCTGGGCCGGGATTCAAACCCAGGCTTAATTTAGAGGTGAGTGTGCGTATACCTCTAGGTCATCCTGTCAGCCCTTGATAAACTATTGGGCAGCAAGATAAGGTACATCAATCGTATTGGTATCACAATTGTTTCCATGGTTATTATCCATACTGTGTGTCCACAAAATATACATTTCAACATTATTGTGTTTATAATATGAAAATAGTCCCTCAGTATTTTTAATTTCTTTATTTTTATTAACAATTTTTACAAAGGACAGTGGAGGAGTATGGTTGCAAGAATGGCTTGAGATATCGGTGTCCTATACGTGAATACCGAAAACATGAATAGATGATTGGAACCCAATGGACAAGTGGACTATAACCTGCATGAGATGATGTGTTTGCTTAACCCGTTAACATTTGGTGGTTTGTGAGAGTGCCAATGTTAAAGGCGTTTCACTGTGAAGGCCAATCTTTTAACACGAGTGTGTGATCACTACGGTCTATTTTTGAGGATGAAACAAAACTCGATCAAACATTTTCCATAACAGAGAAATTATGTCTCTTCTTTTGGAAATGTAGACGGTGGCTGGCAAATCGAGCCTCAAGGGCTATCAAGGGCTATCAAGTACAGAAACGTTGTTTTTAATGACAATAAATACAAGGCCGCAGGGAGGTGAAATTCCCTGCACGTGATGTGCAATGTGCGCAGAGTAAAACAAGTGTTTATTACATCCGTATAAACCACCTTTAGAGGCCATTTTTCCCCGCAAAGCGGGGGTTGGCCTTTTTCGGGAACCGTGGTTGTTGTTGTTTTTTTGGGTCCCCTTTTTGAAGCAATATTTTACGGCCGGATGCCCTTCCTGACGCCAACCCTTTTTGCCGCCTTTAACGACAAACAGGGAATTACCAGTGAACTGGTACTCAATTAGCCGACCTCGGAAGGATAGCAGGCTGAGTCAACCCCCCTGGCGTTAATTCAGCGATCGACCGGGATTCGAACCCAGGATCCTAGGATCCTAAGCTGGCACCCTAGCCGCTAGAGCCAACACCAGGGCTAGTCCCATTCCCACCATTTCTGCCTATTACATCCGTATGATGTTTCATAAATAAAGGACATATAAGCGCACCTGACACTAGGCCAAGGCTTCAGACTTTGGCATGCTCACGAGGCTGCACAGTCGAATAAATTGTTCCAACCCGTCATTTTTGACGAGCTTTAAAATAAGTAGTTAATAACTCCTGCCATGCCTGACACGTGCAGAACGTGCGTGAGAATACCCCAGTGGAAGATCTAGTTTGAAATGAGTGGGTCTGCTTCCTCGGACTTGTGCAGCAAAAGAGTACGTGACAATGTGAAACTTATTGCTACTCCATTTCGATTGTGCTTTTCTATTTCCTTTTATGACCTCAAATTATGTTTCATGGTTTTTCTTTCATTTCAAAAGATTGTTTATAAAAATTGCCACTGCCTATGAGTGTTAATTAGATATCCTGTGAAGGGTTTATGGGAAATTGTCCTGTTGGCAAAGGGCCATCTCCATATTGTATAGGTGGGGTGGGATATCTGGTGTGTAAAAGAGGAAGAAAAGAAAAAAGGGTTATGTGTGTGGAAGAAATGGAGAGGGCAAGGGGCAAGAATTCAAAATTCCCACCATTTCTGCCTATATGAGGAGGGAGGCTCCTGATGTCATATCATGTCATGTGGTATGTCAATATCAGTGGTGTAAACAACATTTAAGAAGTGAAGGAAAAACCGCACACTTACTATTTCTCAATTACCATATGTCTCACCCCTCACTCTGTGTGGTTACACAGGAGAAACAACAGTCTGCACCATTTTTGCTGCCCAGTACCACCCCATGCTGCAAGCAGTCTGCCGTGGTTACACCCCACTGTGAGGTGGGTTTGCGTTCCGCACTGTAGGACTATACCTGCTTGTGCTGGTACACTGGCACCCACTGTATGCTTGCATGCACTGACACACTCACGCACACTGTACCCCTATATTAGCGCTCTAACACTCAATATATGCCTACATTAGAGTACACACACACACACACACACACACACACACACACACACACACACACACACACACACACACACACACACAAACATACACATATATACTGTATTCCTGTTTTTGTGGACTCGCACACTGTATGTTTGCACTGGAAAACTGACAAATACACATTGCAGGTAGTGTGTTCCATCCTTCTAAATGTTATACATTCCATAAATGAGATGTCAAGGCCAATACCCTAACTGGTAACAATAGCTATCGGGTTTCTGTTAAAAAAAAAAAAATTGAAAAGATTTTAAAGGAGGTTTTTCTGTATCAATTTTCCAGTTACCCTCACCAAAGGAAGCGGTATTGCATTTGGGTTCATTTGTCCAATTGTCTGTCTGTTTGTTTGTTTGTTTGGCTGTTTGCTTGTTTGTCTGTTTGTTTGTTTGTTTGGCCATAAACACCACTTAGTGGTAACCAGTAGTACACATTCCCCTTTTTCAACTGAGTGCGTTTATAAAGTATGTACAATTAGAATGTGAGTATACCATGTCTATAAAGTATGTCCAGTTCAATTAGAATGTGAGTACGTCTATAAAATACGTACTATAAAACCACACAAAACAAGTCTGGGTGAGGGTATGCAATCCTTGATTGCTAATTTTAGTTTTCTTTGAAAAGTTATGGCAAATGGTTAATTTTCCAAAATATATTTAACTCAAATAGTTGAGCATGTGGAACTTCCCCACAACAGATGGGGAGGATTTGAAGTGGGGAGCACTTTGTCATGAAAATACACAGTTCCTTGGGATAAATAGAATCGTACCTCTGGTTAAAGTGTGTGTGAATCCTCCGGTTATGACAATAGGTTGTGCAGCAAAATGCTGTTCGTTTTTGAAGTAAACATTGCCTCGGAAAAATAACCATTACCTCAACATTACTTTCACAACAACAAGAACAACACGATCGCTTTGGAGAAAGAAAGAAAGATGTCTGGTCGAGGCCAGAATGTTAAAGACAGAGGCCCATACATGCTACGGCCTTCTCAAGACCCGTGACGGCTATCGGCTGCAACCTTTCGATATATATTTGATAATCCTTGCTTTACACTGAAGGGAAAACTGAAATGGAAGGCATAACGATTGTGAACACTGTATAACTCTTCCACAGTTAGCTTGGGCCGACCTGAGTGACAACATGGCGGCTGAGGCCAGCTGTGCAGCCAATGGGTGCAGCCAAAGTCTTTTGATGTTCCACTCAACGATTTACTCATACAAACAAACAAACAAACATACATACAGAGATGCATACATACAAACACACATACTTCGTCCGTCCTTCCAAACATCCAATCAAAAAACACAGTTCAGCTATTTAGTATATATAGATGCTCGTTCTTATTTTTGGATGAACGCTTCCTCCGCTTTTTGGATCAACTCTCGCGAGGCTTTTTTATGAGCGCTAAATCCACTTTTTGGATGAGCACTAAATCCACTTTTTGGATGAGAGCGTGAAATCCACTTTTTGGAAGAGCGCTAAATCCACTCTTTGGATAAGCACTAAATCCGCCCTTTGGATGAGCACTAAATCTGCTCTTTGGATGAGTACTAAATCCACTCTTTAGGATGAGCGCTAAATCCGCTCTTTGGATGAGCACTAAATCCGCTCTTTGGATGAGCGCTAAATCTGCTTTTTGGTTGAGCGCTAAATCCGGTCTTTGGATAAGCACTAAATCCGCTCTTTGGGATGAGCGCTAAATCCGCTCTTGAGGATGAGCGCTAAATCCGCTCTTTGGATGAGCACTAAATCCGCTCTTTGGATGAGCGCTAAATCTGCTTTTTGGTTGAGCGTTCACTATACTTTTTGGATTAGGGCTAAATCCGCTCTTTGGGTGAGCGCTAAATCCACGTTTTGGAAGAGCGCTAAATCCACTCTTTGGATAAGCACTAAATCCGCTCTTTGAATGAGCACTAAATCCGCTCTTTGGATAAGCGCTAAATCCACTTTTTGGTTGAGCGCTAAATCCGGTCTTTGGATAAGCACTAAATCCGCTCTTTGGGATGAGCGCTAAATCCGCTCTTTAGGATGAGCGCTAAATCCGCTCTTTGGTTGAGCGCTAAATCCGCTCTTTGGATAAGCACTAAATCCGCTCTTTGGATAAGCACTAAATCCGCTCTTTGGATAAGCACTAAATCCGCTCTTTGGATGAGCGCTAAATCCGCTCTTTGGATGAGCGCTAAATCTGCTCTTTGGATGAGCACTAAATCCACTCTTTGGATGAGCACTAAATCTGCTTTTTGGTTGAGCTCTAAATCCGGTCTTTGGATAAGCACTAAATCTGTGCTTTGGGATGAGCGCTAAATCCGCTCTTTAGGGTGAGCACTAAATCCACTCTTTGGATGAGCACAAAATCCACTGTTTGGATGAGTGCGAAATCTGCTTTTTGGCTGAGTGTTCACTATACTTTTTGCATGAGCGCTAAACCCACTTTTGGGTTAGCGCTCACTCAACTATTTGGATGAGCGCTAAATCCACTCTTTGGATGAGTGTACACATACGCTTTTTGGTTGAGCATTCCTTCCACTTTTTGGATGAGCGCTAAATCCACTTTTGGGTTGAGCTCTCGCCATTCGCTCCACTATTTAGTTGTGCGCCTGCTCAGCTTTTTGGATGAGCGCTAAAGCCACTTTTGAGATTGGCGCAAAAACCGCTTTTTGGATGAATGCCTGCTCTGCTTTTTGAATGAACGCTCGCTCTGCTTTTTGAATGAACGCTCGCTCTGCTTTTTGAATGAACGCTCGCTCTGCTTTTTGAATGAACGCTCGCTCTGCTTTTTGAATGAACGCTCGCTCTGCTTTTTGAATGAACGCTCGCTCTGCTTTTTGAATGAACGCTCGCTCTGCTTTTTGAATGAACGCTCGCTCTGCTTTTTGAATGAACGCTCTCTCTGCTTTTGAATGAACGCTCGCTCTGCTTTTTGAATGAACGCTCGCTCTGCTTTTTGAATGAACGCTCGCTCTGCTTTTTGAATGAACGCTCGCTCTGCTTTTTGAATGAACACTCGCTCTGCTTTTTTATTGAATGCTTGTTCTGCTTTTTGAATGAACGCTCGCTCTGCTTTTTGAATGAACGCTCGCTCTGCTTTTTGAATGAACGCTCGCTCTGCCATTTGAATGAACGCTCGCTCTGCTTTTTGAATGAACGCTCGCTCTGCTTTTTGAATGAACGCTCACTCTGCTTTTTGAATGAACGCTCACTCTGCTTTTTGAATGAACGCTCGCTCTGCTTTTTGAATGAACGCTCGCTCCGTTTTAAGATGAACGCTCGCTCTGCTTTTTGTATGAGCTCTAGATTCGCTTTTGGGATGAGTGCTAAATCTGCCTTTGGGATGAGTGCTAAATCCGTTTTTAGATGAACACTCACTCTGCTTTTTGGATGAGCGCTCACTTGGCCTATTGGATGAGCCCTTTCTCTGTTTATTGGATGAGCCCTCGCTCTGGTTTTTAAGTGAACACCCTTGAAGTCCGATTCGCGACGCGGAATAAAAATCCTTAGCTTGAGAATTATTGTTTTTAATTAATGTAGGACGAACAACCAGAGCCCTGTTTTACATGCAAAACAATATCTTGTCATCCCTAATGGCGTAAATTTATACAAAACCACCTTCAAGAGCATTATTGGGCCATCTCATATTGAAAGAGGCACACAGTTTGGCATGGAGGATATTAAGAAGACAGAAAGAAGAATTCATACATAACAGGCCAATTCATATATTAAATCTAACATGGATAAAAGGGAAGGATATGGTGTGTGGGATGGAGGTTGGTGTAGGGGTCATGAAAGAGGGTCAAAATAGTTTGATTAAGTCTAATAACCCTTCTCCCTACTTCAATGCATTGCACGAGATTTCAATATGAAGCGAATCTCTTATGGAAGTGTATATAAATATATTTCGCGTTATAAACGCTTGTAAACAGGTGCTCTGTCCATTCGATCAAGCTGTTGAAAGTTGCTGTGTCTAGCAATCGTAATATATTCTCACTATCTGTCAGAAATTCTCCCCGTCGCATCATCGTGCTGAGTCCGTGAAATTCTTGCGAACATCCCTGCGGTGATTTGCGTCGCTCTAACATACTCCTCCAACAAAGTCACCATTATGGGGTCTGTTCCATGAACCCCAAACCCCACTCTAACCCCTAGCTGCCTTCAACTTCCTGTCTCACCGGTGGTGTCTCAATTGTTTTCCTTCCCTACAGAGATGGCCAAGTACTGCACCGATTTTGCTGTCCATCATCAAAGATCAACAGTCCTTCTAAAAGGTGGGAATTGCAACACCATGTAACTAATATAACTAGAATCCGGGCACTCGGTAGAGCGCATACCTTCGCCGCAGCTACTGTTCTGTACTTGGCATGGGAGTGTATGCGATGTGAAACTTTATGTGAAATGCGATCGATTTTTAAAAATCAGAATTTGAGCAAATCTGTTTCATTCGTCTGTTAATATGCCTCCCCGATTGACAAATCTGCAATTTGAATTTCATTTGAGGTTGAAATGATTGCGGGAGATCGCGTTATAGTGATGACGTCTTGGATGGACATCCTCTTCTTCAGTCGCTCATAACTTTGAGTGAAATACGATCGAGTTAAAAATAGTCAGAATTTGAGCAAATCTGTTTCATTCGTCTGTTAATATGCCTCCCCGATTGACAAATCTGCAATTTGAATTTCATTTGAGGTTGAAATGATTGCGGGAGATCGCGTTATAGTGATGACGTCTTGGATGGACATCCTCTTCTTCAGTCGCTCATAACTTTGAGTGAAATACGATCGAGTTAAAAATAGTCAGAATTTGAGCAAATCTGTTTCATTCGTTTGTTAATATGCCTCATCTCTTGACAAATCTGCAATTATAATTTTTTTTGAGGTTGAAATGATCGCGGGAGATCGCGTTATAGTGATGACGTCCTGGATGGACATCTTCTTCTTCAGTCGCTCATAACTTTGAGTGAAATACGATCGAGTTAAAAATAGTCAGAATTTGAGCAAATCTGTTTCC
This sequence comes from Myxine glutinosa, assembly GCF_964187855.1. Taxonomy (NCBI): domain Eukaryota; kingdom Metazoa; phylum Chordata; class Myxini; order Myxiniformes; family Myxinidae; genus Myxine; species Myxine glutinosa. The sequence continues at coordinate 188,898,832 of NC_136264.1, read as the reverse complement.
CAAAATCTAATCAAATGTGTCCCGTATAATAACCAATCATCCCACCAAATTTCATGCAATTCGGTTGAATACTTTTTGAGTTATGCGATTAACATACACACACACAGACATACAAATAAATACACAGCGATCAAAACATAACCTTCCGCTTTTGCGAAGGTAATTATATTAGGAATTGCAATGTTGCATTGCCTACCATGCATATCACTACTACCAAAATGGCTACATGTAATCCCTTTCTCATAACCTTCACTCCATTCACCTTTGGCTGCACCCCTCCTGCTTCTTCCTTGCATTATTCCCTTCCCACCTTTTCCTACTTCCATCTCCTCCCAAGCAACTTTACCTTTTCCATCCTGCTTGCATCGTCCTCAAAACCTTTTCCCATCAGTATCGTAGCCTCTTCTTTTTTCGATTGATCCCTACCACCCCTTCCACCGATCTTTATTCCGATGATCCGTCCTCATATTCTTATTGTTCCCATGCTGATGTTTCTGGAACTCCTTCATAATTGGTTTTCAAGAAAATCTCTAACATATGTATCAGCCAAAGCCTCCAAAATCTTTCTTTATCAAGCAGATGCAAATATTGAGATGATTGAGTAAAATTATCAATGTAAAGTATTTATACTGGCCTACCAGCAAGCAATTGAACACTTTATTGATGAAAGTGCTGTACTGTACAATTCTGAATCAATAGATGTTTAACTTTATTATATTGCCTTTATTCCTATTATATTATACTAGGGCATGCCCGTACTATATCTATATCTAAAATTATATCCCCCCCCTCTATTTACATGAAATGGTTTGGTCCAAAGCGAACGGCTTGCGAGTACGGTGACAACCCCCCCCCCCTCTATTTACATGAAATGGTTTGGTCCAAAGCGAACGGCTTGCGAGTACGGTGACAATCCCCCCCCTCTATTTACATGAAATGGTTTGGTCCAAAGCGAACGGCTTGCGGAGTTTGGTAAAGAAATCGCCATCACGTGCACAAACGCGCAGGAAAGCGAAAGAATCGCAAATTAGTTTTAATTAGTTTTAAAACATAGTTTAACGCCAACATAGCGGCAACATAGTTTGCCAACGTGAAATAAATGAATACGCTCTCAAATGTGCCGTCCGAGGCAGAGTCTGTTCGCCACGTTCGGCACACGTGATAACTCGCTGCTCTCTGATTGGTTGAATCGTTTTTTGGACATAGCTCGGTAACTACTTGTCCGATTAATATGAAACCTTGAAAAGGCACATCCTCGGGTCCCCAGCAATATACCTGGCAAGTTTCAAGTATATCGGACCCGTGGTTGTCGAGAAACAGCGGTCACAGACAAACACACAGACATACACACATACACACACACAGAGATTACTGGAATTATAGATAGATTATATGCCTTTATATTGCCAATCAATAGAACATTGTGTATTATATTATCAACTGCCTTTATTATATTGTGCACGCATACCGTAGTGTATAGTGAGTATGGCATGTGCTACCTACATCTCCTTCAGAACCTGTGTGGTATGAAGGCTACTCTTGGGTCACTTCTTTGGTCGATAAACAACATGGTAAGCTTGTACACAGCGATGCAGCGACCCGGTCTCAGTGAACATCATCAATGTTTGGGAATGTTCGAGGCTGGAATATCTCAATAATATGTCTCAGAAGCATCAGGAATGCTATCGGTGCCCTGGAACACCACGGATGGCACCATGACGTCAGAGATCATCCACGTTCAAGATGTCCATGTGTGACGACACCCGCACAAGACAGGTGGATCAGAGTGATACACCTCTATCAATGACTCCACACTGAAGTTTCCGCTGCTTAAGCAACACCTAGAAATATGAGGATCCACCTCTGAACATAACAGCTCTTTGTGTTAGTTTCTCATATTTCTTTTTCACATCATCTGCATGTGCAGTTTCCTTTTTGGGCCAGCATATTTATCACATGTATAAATAGTTCTGGAGCAAGGGGTAGGGGAGGTGCACACTGCACAGTATGGTTATAACTTGTGCACACTTGTCCATACAGGATGGGAAGAGATAGGAAGATAATCTTATTTTCACATTCTACCTATCAATGTGTACAGTAGAGTGTCATAATCGTTCTATGGACTCATAGTTATATCAAAACACGACCTAGATTGAACTAGATTGAATTGACTTAGATTGAACTTGTCTAACAATGGCGTATCCAGGCTTGGATCTGCCGAATAGAGGATCTGCTTGGTGGACGTTTGTGAGGGACATACATACACTGGATGGACAGACAAACGCTGTTCCAGATGACATTGCCCTATGGGCTATGCCATAAAAATATGGCTGCTGAACCAGGTGACCGATGGCGTCATCATTTTTTTCCTCCACCAATTTATCCCTAGATCATGCTCAGGAAATTTCATGCTGATCAGATCAAGCATTATACTTGTTGATTTATGATATAATGAATGCACCTCTGACATCATCATTAACACGTGTTATACCGCATGGGGAGTACTTTTACAATGAGTCACCGTTCAAGTTTTTTCCATGGAGCGGTTTTAGAGATATAGAGGTGCAAATTTTTCGGTTTTTCCAAGATGGCGCCAGTACCACGTGACTTATGACGTATAATTATTATTTTAAATTGTACAGGAGGTGGCACTCCTATGGTGAAAATTTCGTGTCGATCGCACTAACGGTTGCAGAGAAAACGAATTTAAAAGGGAATAAACCCACAAAAATAACTTGGACCTTTCATGTCCTTTCATCTTCTCTTGAGCTCATATCTGGTCTCCTCTGGACAGTCCACTCAGTGTAGGTACCGTGACCTGGTGCTCATGCTTTGCTGCTGGTAGTTGGGATGGTTTCTATTTGACATGGGGGAAGCTCTTTGGGTAGCTTGGTGTTTTTTTCACTTTTGGCACCTCTTCTTGGCCAATGCTATTAGGTGCCAAGGCATTACCACTTGCATCACGGCGTTGTAAGTGCCAATGTGTTGCCACTCAACAGCATTGGCCAAGAATAGCTGTTTAAAAAGTTGTCCCAATGCACCACAGTTTCCCCTACCTCTAGTGAATGCTTGTAAAAGAGAGCTTTATTATAATGTGTGGAGTACGGGGGAGGAAGGTATTGAATTCGGATTTGTTTGGCGGTCTGTCTGTGCATAATGTGCTCACATAGGCCACAAATACCACCTGATGGTATCTGTCATTACACCTTTCTTTTTTGTCAAGCCTCGACTCTGATTGTGCAACCGGACCAGACAGCGCCAGGTCATGTATCCTAAAAACCTGCTCTGCTGCTGTGCCTCCCTCTCTGTCTCTCTCTGCCTCTCTCTCTCTCTCTGTCTCCCTCTCTGCCTCTCTCTGCCTCTCTCTCTCTCTCTCTCCCTCTCTCTCTCTCCCTCTCTCTCTCTCTCTCTCTCTCTCTGCCTCTCTCTCTCTGCCTCTCTCTCTCCCTCTCTCGCACTCTTGCACTCTCTCTCTCTCTCTCTCTCTCTCTCTCTCTCTACCTCTCCCTCTCTCTCTCTCTCTCTCTACCTCTCTCTCTCTCTCTCTCTACCTCTCCCTCTCTCTCTCTCTCTCTCTCCCTCTCTCCCGCTCTTGCACTCCCTCTGCCTATCCCTCTCTCCCTCTATCCCGCTCTTGCACTCTCTCTCTCTCTGTTGTATTCATCCTCTCACTGGCATGATGACAATTCCAACCGAGTACCTCTATAAAGTATGTACTATTACATTGTGAGCACGTCTATATAAAGTATGTACTATAAGAATGTCAGTATGTCCATAAAGGATGTACTATTAAGAATGTGAATACGTCGATTAAGAATTTGGATGTACTATTAAGAACTATTGGGGACGCTTCTTCGCGGTGGTTGTACCCCCCAACACAAGTCGTGGGCCAAATCTTCCCCATTTTCCCTGCTTCCCGGGTTCGTCAGAGCAGGGCAGTCACGGCTAGAGTGCCGATCGGTCCCCCTGGAACGGCCCTTTCCCTCTTCTCTCTCTCTCTCTGTCTCTCTGTCTCTCTGTCTCTCTGTCTCTCTGTCTCTCTCTCTGTCTCTCTCTCTGTCTCTGTCTCTCTCTCTCTCTGTCCTTCGTGAAGGCAGGGGTACACCATCCTCTTTGTGAGGGATCTCTGGGTCGCTCCTGCAAGATCAATCAGCTGTCTCCGTGTCGTGGAGAACTGTCCAGAGAGAACTGTCCAACAGTTTTATTGGAGAGAACTGTCCAACAACAATAACAAGTCCTGGCGAGGGGAGGGTCTGCGATCTCTGATTGCTCTTTCTTGTGTTTTGTCATTTCCTTAATTTGTTGTCGCCATACACGTTTTTTTACCAGCAGAGGCTGCCCTGGCCTGGTTGGGATTGAACAGATGAAGAGAGCAGGCGGCTCAGAAAGAGATAGAGACTGAAATGATGTCGCTTGACCAGCGCAGAGGAATTCCTCACTCGAAATTTGCAGCTTCCCAAAGTCGAATGTCGAAGGATGTATTGCCATGAATCGACAGGACCATAAATGTTTGCGCACCAACTCATCTCCCATTGAAAATCCCTCACCAAGGAAATTATGGTCTGAGCCAAGCAAGGTCACGTCTGAAAGCAAATTATGAAAATACATCATAATGTACATTTAACATTGAGATGAGTCGTTTTTTACACCGCTCGTAAAACGTAACACTCAAATAATGGTGGTCCACCATGTTTTTTCTTCTTCTTTTCAACCTCTTTTTTATGGTAATACTCCATTGCTTTGGTTGTGGTTTCGGTTTGAATTTCCTATTCCGGATCTTACTCCCCACTCTGCTGGGGTTTAAACCTAATACTAATAATTACAAAAAAGCTCATTTACAGTACTGGTACACTGGCCCTCTGACCTAACGTCCATTGAAGGGACGGCACAAGCACAAGAGTTGATGAATTGCACTGCATGAGAAACACTCTACGGATCTGGATCCGAACCTGAACCAAAATTGTTACCAAAAAAATATATTTTCCCAACTAACCAAAATGAGCAGTACCTAAAAAAACAAGAAAGACAAAATTAATTAATTAATCGCTTTTTGCTCTTAGCTTGGTACTGAGGTAGTTTACCATTGGTGAGGCCTTGTGATTATGACTGGTGACCCTCAGGTTTTATTGCATAAGGTCCGCAGACATAAGGTTTAACATCGTCTTGGAGGTACTAGGGGATTAAAGGGTCTTCGGGTTATAAAGGGTCAAAAGGGTCTTGGGGGTCCTATGGGTCTTTGGGGGTCTTAACCATCTTAAAGGTCTAATGGGTCGAATGGGTCTTTAGGGTCTAATGGGTCTTTGAGGTTTTAGGTATTTAGGGTCTTCTGGGTCGAAAGAGTCGAAAGGGTCTTGGGGGTCTTACTGGTCTTTGGGTTCTTAACAGTCTCAAGGGTCTTGATGGGGTGAGGTAAATGTATTTTTCCACCTGGCCGAGCTACCCCTTCCTGCACAGTGGTCCTGTAAAGAGGTTTCCTTGTTTCAGGACTAGATGAAGGTTTTGCCAGTTTTTCTCTTCTTTTTTTCAGTAACTCTTCAGATTTAGTATAATTATGGTCCCTCAAGGATCTGCATCGAAGGATCAAAAACATCGAAGCGACGTCGCTATGGACGCTTGGCCGCCACAAGCCAGTTATCGCTGTGGTAACTTTTCTGACACACTCTTGCTTAAAACCCAAAAAGTCAAAAGGATCGCGAGGCCACGCTTTCACGGTCTGTATTCGTACTGAAAATCAAGATCAAGCGACCTTTTGCCCTTCTGCTCCACTGGAGGTTTCCGTCCTCCCTGAGCTCGCCTTAGGACACCTGCGTTACCGTTTGACAGGCGTACCGCCCCAGTCAAACCTTTTAAAGGCGAATTTCAATAATAATAAAAATTAGAAAATGTATCAACCAAATTCGTTATGAGCAAGATTCCCTCATGTTAACACTTGATAGGTCAAATTTCCCAAATTAGCAAATCGTTTCCATGGCAACTATTGTTTATTTGGATGTCAACAGAATTGTGGCACGACATCTTTATTGTTTATTTATTTACTATCAGGAGTACCCGGTGTTGCCGGGTGGGGGGCGGGGGGTGAGAGGCGAGGGAGGAGGCAGGAGAGGGAGGGGTGGGGAAGGGAGTGGGGGGAGTAGAAGGGGGAGGGGTGCGAGAGGTGATGGGTTAGGGAAGGGAAATATATACTACATATACATCTTTTGGGGGTGGGGGGGGGGGGGGTGGGGGGGTTTGACAGGCCCCTCCGTTTTGGGGGAGGGGGGATGGGAAGGAGAATTTTTTTTAGCCGTGCAAAGAGTGCTTTAACCTCAGTGTTGCCCAGGTAAAAAAAAAGGAAATTGTAATACCCTCTGAAACCAACACTAGGTGGTGCTACACGGCACACATTTACAAAGATAATTTCGCCCCTTTCCCAGTCCCCCACACCCCCGCATGGGGCCGCAGCCACATAGCCTTATGTTACCCCCCAAACAAAGTTGTATTTGTATTCGTACCTCGAGTAAAGTACATAAGTGTTTATAGCTGGAGTACCCGGCATTGCTTAAGCGAAAAAGAAACATTAGCAAATTTGAAATGAGAGAAAATATAATGGAAAAGCAATTACATCCAAATCAGAATCCATCACAAATGTCAAATCATCATTTCAGCTTTTCGTTGAATTTCTGCTGCTGAATGTGCCGTTGATCACGTTTCTGAGTTAAGTATGATGGTCAGGAAGAAGAAGAAACCTTACAACCAAATTCGTACACTTCTGGAATTGTTTGATTTATTTGTGTTCAAGTGTTTGCGAATTGTTTTGTATTTATTTATGTGAATGTGTACCGTACTTGTATATAATTCTAACTGTCAATAATCAAAAAGGCTTCGGCACTATAGAGCGATTTTTCTTTATTATCCCCCCCCCCCCCCCCAAATGTTGTTTTTTTCAAAAATAAAAATAAAAAATTGCCTAAAACACACCCAGGCACTCACTAATGAACCTCTGAAAGTTTGACAAAGATCCGTTCAGCCATCTCTGAGAAAAATGGCGACACACAGACACACAGACAGACAAATCAACGGCCTTCTTATATAGTAGATTAATCTGTCCTGCTTATTTTGCATTTTTACATCGATGGTATACAGTATTTCCTAGGATCATAGGGATAGGACTATTGTTACAAAGGCGTATCCATGGCAACTGGAAAAATGGCGACACACAGACACACAGACAGACAAATCAACGGCCTTCTTATATAGTAGATTAATCTGTCCTGCTTATTTTGCATTTTTACATCCATGGTATACAGTATTTCCTAGGATCATAGGGATAGGACTATTGTTACAAAGGCGTATCCATGGCAACTGGAAAAATGGCTCACATATTACAGCATATTAATATAATCCCATAGTGTTAATACATATTGGAGTGGAACACCGTTGAAGTTTAACTTCAAAAACTACAAACGTTAAAAACAAACTTACTTTTAATAATTTGTTCATTTTTCTTGTAATGGGGGCATCGCCGACTTCTGATATACTCAAGGTCTGGCATTGCAAATCCAGGTTCCAAGGCTTTGGAGTTCAAATTAAAGCATTAGTTTGGGTATCAGAAATGCCTTAAAAAGGAAAAAAATGCAAGTCAGCAATAAAACGTATAATTTATCTATCTATAATTCCAGTAATCTCTGTCTGTCTGTCTGTACGTTTGTCTGTGACCGCTGTTTCTCGACAACCACGGGTCCGATATACTTTTAACTTGCCAGGTATATTGCTGGGGACCCGAGGATGTGCCTTTTCAAGGTTTCATATTAATCGGACAATTACTTACCGAGCTATGTCCAAAAAACGATTCAACCAATCAGAGAGCAGCGAACGATCGCGTGTGCCGAACGTGGCGGGCACACTCTGCCTCGGATGGCACATTTGAGAGCGTATTCATTTATTTCACGTTTGCAAACTATGTTGGCGTTAAACTATGTTTTACAACTAATAAAAACGAATTTGCGATTCATTCGCTTTCCTGCGCGTTTGTGCACGCGATGGCGATTTCTTTACCAAACTCCGGAAGCCGTTCGCTTTGGACCAAACCATTGCATGTAAATAGAGGGGGGGGATTGTCACCACTCGCAAGCCGTTCGCTTTGGACCAAACCATTTCATGTAAATAGAGGGGGGGGATATAATTTTAGATATAGATATAGTACGGGCATGCCCTAGTACTATATAATTATTATAAAGTAGCATATAATTTATACCATATACTGTAATTTTTATAAGGTTCGTGAAAAATGCAACTTTCGACATGACATAATCCACACTAGAATGCTCAGCACGCATGCGCAGAACCCCTCAGCAACAATGGTCATCAGGGCAGGGAACGTATGGCATGCGGCGTGCCAGAGAAGCATCGTCACATAAAATGGCTCACAAAGCTTTTAAAGACAAAAATATTGGAAAAAGCACCGACGAGAAAGGCGTGTGCCGATCGGCTAATGGAAAGGTTTGTTGAACTCTCTTATGAACTCGTGAAAAAGGTTGATATCTTGCATCTGGTACTGCAAAAGATCCCAACAATGTGGGCTCGTGCAAGGCATGTGAACGGGCCGTGGACAGCATATTTTACCCGACCTCCCCAATCATCCTCGTCATTGAGTGAACTTTGAACTTTGTGGGATTGCCTCATGTGAACATGGCAGGCTTGGTGATTTATTTAATGAACATCTGCAATTGGAAAGATGTTTCAGCAAACTTTCCAGAGCGGGACACCATTACTGGTTTAGTTGCTTCATAATACTGATGGGAGGATCATATCTGGGGCTTGTCGATGTATCGGGTAAGTTTAAAATGATGATATTTACCATTTATCATGTTTGGTAGGGGGTAGGAGTGTGGGGAGGAGGGCGGGGGGGGGGGGGGGGTGGGGGGGGGGGGAGGAGGGGGGGGGGGGTGGAGGGAGTGGGAGCTGTATGGGCTATATGGGTTGTTAGGGCCGTTATATATATATATACTAGCTTGAGCGTCGTTACTGAGGAACGGGCTTATTTTAGCTGAGGCTAATGACTGTACCTGAGTTGCTGTGTTGTCATGATTTTCACCAATCATAATACAAACAATTACTTTGCACAAATGTATTTGTTGTGTTTGTGATATTACATTTTTATAGGCAATTTAGGTTGAACATTTAGGTTGAATGTTTATTTTTCAAGAAAGAACCCCTCAGCACATACATAGGGGAGGGGTAGGTGCAGACTGGAAGTTTGGGACGATTACAGCTCACCACCACGTAATTCAAAACACCTCACCACCAAGTAATTCAAAACACCTCACCACCACGTAATTCAAAACACATCACCACCACGTAATTCAAAATACCTCACCACCAAGTAATTCAAAACACCTCACCACCACGTAATTCAAAACACCTCACCACCACGTATTTCAAAACACCTCACCACCACGAAATTCAAAACACCTCACCACCACGTAATTCAAAATACCTCACCACCAAGTAATTCAAAACACCTCACCACCACGTAATTCAAAACACCTCACCACCACGTAATTCAAAACACCTCACCACCACGTATTTCAAAACACCTCACCACCACGTAATTCAAAATACCTCACCACCACGTAATTCAAAACACCTCACCACCACGAAATTGAAAACACCTCACAGCCATCAAACACGTAATAAAAACACCTCACCACCACGTATTTCAAAACACCTCACCACCACGTATTTCAAAACACCTCACCACCACGTAATTCAAAACACCTCACCACCACGTAATTCAAAACACCTCACCACCAAGTAATTGAAAACACCTCACCACCACGAAATTGAAAACACCTCACAGCCATCAAACACGTAATAAAAACACCTCACCACCACGTATTTCAAAACACCTCACCACCACGTAATTCAAAACACCTCACCACCACGTAATTCAAAACACCTCACCACCACGTAATTCAAAACACCTCACCACCACGTATTTCAAAACACCTCACCACCACGTAATTCAAAATACCTCACCACCAAGTAATTCAAAACACCTCACCACCAAGTAATTTAAAACACCTCACCACCACGAAATTTAAAACACCTCACAGCCATCAAACACGTAATAAAAACACCTCACCACCACGTATTTCAAAACACCTCACCACCACGTAATTCAAAACACCTCACCACCAAGTAATTTAAAACATCTCACCACCAAGTAATTTAAAACACCTCACCACCACGAAATTGAAAACACCTCACAGCCATCAAACACGTAATAAAAACACCTCACCACCACGAAATTGAAAACACCTCACAGCCATCAAACACGTAATAAAAACACCTCACAGCCATAAAACACGTAATAAAAACACCTCACCACCACAAAATTAAAAACACCTCACAGCCATAAAACAAGTAATAAAAACACCTCACCACCACAAAATTAAAAACACCTCACAGCCATAAAACAAGTAATAAAAACACCTCACCACCACAAAATTAAAAACACCTCACAGCCATAAAACACATAATAAAAACACCTCACAGCAATAAAACACGTAATAAAAACACCTCACAGCCATAAAACACGTAATAAAAACACCTCACCACCACAAAAGTAAAAACACCTCACAGCCATAAAACACGTAATAAAAACACCTCACAGCCATAAAACACGTAATAAAAACACCTCACAGCCACGAAATTAAAAACACCTCACCACCACGTCATTTAAAAACACCTCACCACCAAGTAATTCAAAACACCTCACCACCACATAATTCAAAACACCTCATCACCAACTAATTCTAAACACCTCACCACCACATAATTAAAACACCTCACCATCACGTAATTATAAATACCTCACCACCAATTAATTCAAAACACCTCACCACCATGTGATTTAAAAACACCTCACCACCATGTGATTTAAAAACACCTCACCACCACATAATTCAAAATACCCCACCACCACGTGATTCAAAACCACCACAACGTTTTTAAAAACACTTCACAACCACGGAAACAAAAGTTTGAGGGAGTCGTTAAGTGAGAACACAGACACTGCCCAGATATGTATGTAGATATATAGATAAATGACTGTACCCTAGTTGCCGTTTTGTCATGGTTTAAACCAATCATAATTCAAACAATTATTTTGCACAAATGTATTTGTAATATACGTGATATCACATTTTATAAACAATTGAAGTTGGAAAAAAAAAAAATTCCCAAAAAAATTCCCCCCCAAAAAAAAAAATTGGAAAATTTTTCAAAAAAAAATACCCTTAGGACATACCGACGGGAGAGATATGTGCATTCCAGAAGTTTGGTACGATTTCACAAAAGTTTGAGAAAGTAGTTCAGTGACAACACAACACAGGACAACACAGGACAGATATATATATATATATATATATATATATTAGGGTGGGCTTCAAAAAAGCAAAATGCAGATTTTCTCCGGGACATGGTCTATGTTTGTTCCTTTTGGTGTCAAAGGAAACCACACCAAATCTGAATGGAATCCAATAATATTTAGGGGTGCCACATCAGTGATGAATTTTCCCCCATGCAAAAATAGGAATTCCCATTTTTTGGGCTGTATATACACAAAATAAATACATAATTATATATATACATTAAATATAATATTAAAAATAAATATATAGTAAATATACATTAAATAATAAATATACATAAATACACATTATACATTATATATATACAATATATTATACATACAGTTTTGAGACTTCCTATGATCACTATCTGGGCAATTTTCATGCATGTTTTGTACAGGTTCCTGGGGTCAGGGGTACGCTTTTTTAGTGTGTAATATGTAGGCCTAACTTATTGACTGTGGCTCTTTTGTAGAGAGTGACCCTGTGGAATAAGAATTAACAGGATTTTACCCACATTCTTGCTTATTTTGCAGATATGGCATGTGCTAGTACCAGTGTTTCATTGAAAACTCGGGCTCAGGATAATGTGTATCTCATTGGGTCCACTTATGGAGATGCCATCAAAGGTGCCAAGCTCCCGACTGTGCATCAACCTCTTGTCCTGTTTTTCCATCACCTGAAGAAGGAGAATCGCACTGCCCGGGAGAGTGCAACCCTCACCATTGAAGAGGTTGTGAAGTTCTGGGAAAAAGCTCACCTACCTACAATGACGAAGCAGCACTGCATCCATCGTTTGGAGAGGCTATATGAAGAATGGAGGAGCCTCCAAAAAGGTGCAAAGCGGGGTGGTGCGACCCAAGAGAAAAAGGAAGCATCCTTCAAGGCCTCCTTGGAGAAGACGTTTGATCTTAGGCATGCAGATTCGGAGGCCATAATCACCAACCCCGAGGACAGGAAGTTTCTTCACGATCAATTCTCAGGGAGGAAGGCTTCAATGGGATCTGTAGACACTGTGTTGGAAGCAAAAACGTTCTTGTGTGTTTGAAAGATCAGCAGCCACGAGATGATTATCGTGAACTCCTAGAACTGACTGTCATCTACATGGGAGGAATCCCACCTCGTGGAATCCGGATCATGGCTCCAGGAGCAATGCACAGAGCCAGATGGATGACAAAAGCACTATATTCACTACAGGTGTTCATGTTTCGGTCAGAGTTCCACTTGACACTTCGAGAGGCGAGAGAACTCCGAGCCTTCAACATTTTTGTCTGCCTTGTGTATGTACAGGCTTGGTTTCGGGCTCCACAAGCTATTGAGGCTCCCCTGAATGACATTAACCTCTTCAAGAAGTTGGAAAAGTTTGAACAAATCAATCAGAAGATGGCTCAGGCAGCCTTGAAGGCACTTGGCCGCCACACGTGGTACATGAGCCCAGTACTAGTGGCATTTGCATTCTTTGACACCAGAATTGACAAAGAAAGCAAGATCAATATGATTGAAGCATTGAAAAATGACGGTGAAAACCCCTCTCCAAAGAGACCAGCTATCAAACGAGAAACCGCCCTGTCAATCGCTGGCCTCATAACAAAACACACCAAGCATTTCTTCAGCATCCTAGGGACCCCAACTGATTGGATGGATAAGGATCCTGGTTCATGGGAGCAAGAAACCAGCTTTCAGGAAGCAAAGAAAGCCGCCAGTGGCTTAGTCGTGGTGAACGACAGGGCAGAAAGGGGTGTCGCATTGATACAAGACTACAATAAGCTCCTTACAAAGGATGAAGAGCAAAAGCAAGCTCTGCTCCAAGTTGTTGCTGCTCACAGGAAGATGTACCCCGATGCCAAGAAGGCAACAGTGGTGAAACAGGCCCAGAAATAGGAGTTACATTTCTCATTATATTTGGGTTTTTTAATATTATGTGATATGGTGTGATATGGTTCAGAAGAAGAGTGGACATATGTTGTGTGCAAGAGACGAGATGGAAAGGAAGTGGTGTGAGAATGGTGAAGGGTAGGCAGGGACAGAAATACAAGTTTGTGTGGCAAGGGTGCCCGGAGGGCGTGAATGGTGTTGGTGTCCTGTTTTCTGAGGAGTTTGTAGACAGTGTGGTGAGTGTGACTAGAGTGAGTGATAGGTTGATGATGGTGAAAATGATGATTGGAAAGCTCTTGGTGAACGTCATCTCGGGATATGCTCCGCAGGTTGGTCGAAGCGAAGAAGAGAAGGACAAGTTCTGGTGTGCGATAGAGAAGCTGATGGAAAACGTGAAAGATGAGGAAGTTGTTGTGGTGGGAGGAGACCTGAATGGACATGTGGGAAGGAGTATGGATGGTTTTGAGGGAGTTCATGGGGGTTACGGATATGGTGTGAGAAATGGAGAAGGTGAAAGGATTTTGGAGTTTGCTGATGGAGCTGATTTGTTGATTTGTAATACTCAGTTCCAGAAAGAGGACAATAAGCTTGTTACATACACGTCAGGTGGGTCGACGACAACCGTTGACTACCTGATGGTGCGTCGGCGAGATAGGGGGCACCTCCGGGACACAAAGGTGATCCCGGGGGAGGAGGCTGTTTCACAGCACCACTTGGTTGTCTGCGACATAAGGGTGAAAGGTGCGAGGAGAGCTCGGCGGGTGAAGTACCAACCGAGAATGAAGGTGTGGAGGTTGAAAGAGGTGACAGTAAGGGAGGCATTAAAAGAGAGGCTGAGTAGGGTAGAGGATGATGTGGTTGAGCTTGAAAGTGGTTGGATGTCAATGAAAGCTAGTCTGTTGGGAGCCGTTGGTGAGGTATGTGGATGGACAAAAGGACCACCGAGGCACTCGGAAACATGGTGGTGGGATGTTGAGGTTGGAAAGAGGATTGACGAGAAGAGGAAGAAGTTCAAAGAGTGGCAGAAGGCGAAGGGTACGGGAGCAGAAACAGCAGAGCATGAAAGTTATAAGGCAGCCAGGAAGGCTGCAAAGAAAGAGGTAGCAAAGGCGCAGGAGGCATGTAGGAAAATGTTCGGAGAACGCTTGGATTCGGAAGAGGGTCAGAAAGCAGTATTCAGGATTGCAAAGCAGATAGCGAAAGAGAGGTGTGATGTGATGGGGGTGAGTTGCTTGAAGGATGAAGTGGGACAAATCGTTGTCGACCCAGATGGAATTAAAGGAAGATGGAAAAGATATATGGAAATGCTGTTGAATACAGAGAATGAATGGGATGGCAACATAGAGAGTAACCCAGTTTTAGGACCGGCAGAGAAGATAACTGAGAAGGAAGTTGAGGAAGCGATAAAAGCAATGAAGAGTGGAAAAGCGGGAGGGGCCGACGGGAGTTGTGGGAGATATGTTGAAGGCAGCAGGAAGTTGGGGTGTGAAGAGAATGACAGAGATCTGTAATCTTGTGGTGAAAGAAGGCCGCATTCCAGTGGATTGGGAACTGAGTACCCTCGTCCCTCTATACAAGGGGAAAGATGGCCCTCTGGAGTGTGGCTCGTACCGAGCGATAAAGTTATTGGAGCATGGAATGAAGGTATTGGAAAGGGTGTTGGAGAGGAGGATAAGGAAGAAAGTGAAGATCGACGAAATGCAGTTTGGATTTATGCCAGGAAGAGGAACGACAGATGCACTTTTCATTGTGAGGCAGTTGCAGGAGAAGTACATGGATAAGAGGAAGAAGTTGTTTTTTGGGTTTGTTGATCTGGAGAAAGCATTCGATAGGGTTCCACGCAAAGTATTGACATGGGCATTGAGGAAGTTAGGAGTGGAGGAATGGTTGATCAGAGTAGTGATGGCAATGTACAAAAGAGCACGCACAGCTGTAAGGACGAAGGACGGGAACAGTGGTGACTTTGAGGTGAAGGTGGGAGTGCATCAGGGGTCGGTACTAAGTCCACTACTATTTGTAGCTGTGATGGAGGTGATGGCTCAGACCGTAAAGGAGGGTTTACCGTGGGAGTTGTTGTATGCAGATGATCTGGTGTTGATTGCAGAAAGTATGGATAGACTGAAGGAAAAGATGAACAAGTGGAAGGAATGTATGGAGACAAAAGGTCTGAAGGTGAATATCGGAAAGACAAAGGTGATGGCAAGTGGTAAAGCATGTGGTGAGGTGGAAAGAACTGGGAAGTGGCCGTGTGCTGTGTGCAGGAAGGGTGTCGGAGTGAACTCCATTCAATGTACAATGTGTGCTGAGTGGGTTCATCAAAAATGTAGTGGTCTGAGAGGGTCATTAACCAGTGTGGCAGCTACATTCAAATGTAAGGTGTGCACAGAGGGAGCTGCAGATGGAGGAAATGTTGAGTTGGATCTTGGAGACGGTGTGAAGCTGGAAGGTGTGAAAACATTTTGCTACCTCGGAGACATGCTGAATGGAGAAGGTGGATCAGACTCGGCAACGGTTGCTCGAGTGAGATGTGCATGGAAGAAGTTTCGGGAACTGAGTGGGGTGCTGATGAGGAGGAGAGTGTCGCTGAAGCTGAAGGGAAAGGTGTATGCTGCATGTGTGAGAAGTGTTATGATTTATGGGAGCGAGACATGGGTAATGAACGTAGAGCAGCAACGAAGGCTGGAAAGGGTGGAAATGCGAATGGTTCGATGGATGTGCGGAGTGTCGTTGAGAGAGAGGAAGACAAATGATGAATTGCGAAAGATGATGGGAATATTGCCTGTGATTGATGCTGTGAAGAGGAACAGGTTGAGATGGTTTGGTCATGTATTGAGGAAGGATGAAAGTGACTGGTTGAGAAGAGTGATGGAAGTTAATGTAGAAGGAAGTAGAGGACGGGGAAGACCGAGAAAGACTTGGCTAAAGATGGTGGAAGAAGAAATGCGGGCAAGGGGGTTAACAAGGAGAGATGCAGAAAATAGGGCAAAATGGAGAAGATTGTCATGGGGACCGCAAGGCTAACCCCCGCTCTAGCAGGGAACATGGCCTTAAAATGCATGTTGTTGTTGTTGTTGTTGTTGTTGTATGGTGTCTCTTCATTTTATGAACTGAACATTTGGATTGTTATCATTGAATTTGAGTTTTCATAGCAATATAGTGCTATTTGTGCATCTATTGTAACTTGTGTTTGATAGAATACAAAGAAAGTGAGTGGAGGGTGGATTTTCATAAAACAAACTTTTGGTTTTGCTTTCGATCCATATATAGAAAAGTTTTGTAGACACCTTTAGTTTGAAGGCTGATGTGGCACCCCTAAATAAAATCAGATTGCTTTCATATTTGGTGTGTTTTCATTTTGGAACAAAAGGAACAACATAAAGCCATGTCCCAGTAAATATTTAAAAAAAATTATTTTGAGCACCACCCTAATATATATATATATATATATATATATATATATATATATATATATATATATATATATATATATAAATATATATATATATATATACATATAAATGTATACATATAAATGTATCGATACGGTCAGCTAAGGTGGGCCAGCAGGGGCACATACACATTCACATGCAGCAACTACACCTGGATGCGTACATACCCCCACCCAAGCCAGTGCGAACACAGACTACAACTAAATATATATATATATATATATATATATATATAT
>NC_136264.1:188764201-188881679 GCF_964187855.1 Myxine glutinosa | reverse complement strand
CTGTCCCCAGCTATTAAGTCGTCTGTGTGACGGATAACTGAGACAGTTTTTACTCCCGAGGCGAGCAGCCGAAAATGTCGGTTATTTTGTCGTGTGCGGAATGAAGGAAGACGAAATTTTTACCTGAACGGAACACACGGGTTTAATCCAAAACCACAAAACACGCAAACACAACGGTAAATTTAACAAATATGATTTAACAAAAATAACCCAAAGAATAAAAATGAAAGGTGAGGTTAACTAAAATTCTAACTGAGGTACCTCCACATGCAGACTCAAAAACGGACAAAGGGAAAGATAAAATCAAATAAAATGTTCCCTTATATAGTGCACTTAGCTCGTCGTTCCCACAAGTTATTTTGCAAAGATGATGGCGATGGTCCGGTCCGATGCCTCCTGCCCCAGAGCGCCCCAAAATGGCACTAGCACCATGCGTCAAAAACGCCGAGGCGTGAGGCAAGCAGTCGAGACAGCCCTCCTTCACCTCCACCATCTGGGGTAGCACACGCGGCCTTCAGCTTCCTTGCTGAGGCAACACATCCGCCAAAACCTCCTCACTCCGATATTTAAAATTGCTCCAAAAGCTCTTCTCAAGAGCGCACACACAGCCAAGTTCACAATCGGCCAAGCAAAAGTGGCGCCCGTCTTGCTCGTGCAAAAACCGGAGAGAGAGAGAGAGAGAGAGAGAGAGAGAGAGAGAGAGAGAGAGAGAGAGAGAAGAGAGAGAGAGAGAGAGAGAGAGAGAGAGAGAGAGAGAGAGATGCGCTCTTCTTCTTCCTCTTGGAGCCAATCACTGTCCCTCCCAGTTCGCCCTGCCCACATCCTTTGGGCTAATCATGTCCCTCAGGGGTGTGGCCCATTTCCTTTGGCCCTGTAGAGGCGGGAATTAGTCTGATCGGCAATGTTCGTGTTCTGTCTACAGTTGTTGTCATTAAACGGAGGTTTTGTATGGCTGGCCTTGTAAATGTAAAACGTAAAGGGATAATCACAAAGGGAAATCACATACTGTGGAAAACTAACCTTAATCCCTAACTAATTATCACTGCTTCACCCCTCATGTGAAGACACATAAACAATCTTAAGCTACAGTCTCCCTACTTAAGTACATCGAGATTTCTCCTACGCGTCCACGGTCTATGCTATAATTATGCAGTCCTACCTTTACTATGGGTTTCCATCATCTACCCCCACAAATGTAACAATATGTTTTATGTGTCCGTTTATGTTTTTTGTGTTTAATGTTCGGTCTTGCACGAGCCTCGATCTTGTATCCCCCCCTCCTCCCCCAAAAAAAACATGGGTTTGAATCTCGACCCCACTTTAAACCCTAGTGTTTCATAGGCAGTGTGAGTCATCACTGTGTGTGCTGTTCCTCGGATGGATGGTGTACTGGGTGGCCCATCTACCAGTATTAACTGGTGGATGTTAAGGATCCAATGGTGTCTTTCATAAAGAGAGGGCGATCCATCAACGGGACCCTGAACAAATTACAAATTCCTACTCTAACCTACAGGGGGCACTGCATCAGCAGCTCAGCAATGCCCCCCCCCCCCCCAACCCTCCCTCCTCCACCCCACAGCAATGATGCAAACCAGTAACCATGTGCTGAAAATGTCACAACCACCACTGTAAAGGCAACAATGATCTTAACGAGATGTACTCTCCACAACAGATAAAATACAAATTGAGTACAGAATGTTCTGTCAAGCAGAATGAGGTCATTATTTTCAATGGTTTTCTCATACAGGCAAAAAAAAAAGTATTCCCCGCAAATGGCTTTGTTGTCTTAATTAGGTTGTTTGACAACGATCAATTCTCATTAGTGAGCTGCAATTAGGCTAAATTATGGTAGATGGAGATGCAGATGACATGAGGAAGTGGAATTATAAGTGGACCTCATGAACTGTGAAATGACAAAACTCGAATTTGGCATCAAGGATAGGTGAAGTGAATGAATGAGAAAAAAATGAGGCCAATTTGAATGCAACTGCGAATGAAGACAAAGCAGGTCATATTCTGGTGTCCATTGGATCCGACGCGGTACGTGGGTACGTGGGGCTATGGTAACGTCTTTTTTTTTTTTTTTTGTATACAATATCGAAGCTCGTGTAAGAGCTATTATATATGAATCATAAAAAGACAAACTGACACATAAAACATAAGATAAAGGGAGCGGAAGACAAGATGGGGGAGAGAGAGGGAAGCACACAAGTACAACATTTGAGAGCAGGGATATCGGGAGATCTGTGGGACGGAGAGGGCTTGGGGGAGGAGGCACGGGAGGGGGGGGGGGGCTGGGTAGGAGAGGTATAAAACATATGGACACTGCTAGGACTTCCAGGAAAGAAGTCGGAATTTCAAAAAAGTGGATCTAGGGTGAATAGTCAGGTTCACTATGTTAACAAATATAATTTCGTTCAAAATTTTGGTAGATTAGCAAAACTATACATTTTTGGATTATTCAGAGCATGAGGAATCCAAAAATTAATGTTTACATTTGCGGAAACACCTTTGCGAAAATGACACTCAGGACAGTGATGAAGATAGTCAGGTTCACTATGTTAACAAATATAATTTCTTTCCAAATTTTGGGATTAGCAAACCTGTACATTTTTGGAATCTTCAGAGCATGGAGAATCTGAAAATCAATGTTGGCGTTTGCACAGACACCTGCATGGCCGCCATTTTGGATTTTGAAAATGGCCGCCATAAAATACATATTTTGCCCTATCTCGGCTTCTAGTCAACCTAGAGACTTAATTAAATATGCTAATCCTATGTTTTCTGGGTCAAGGAATCCAATAAAGGCCTCAAAATAGTGCTCAGGATTATAGAAAAGCAACAAACAAAGGTAATTGAAAACCATTGTCTTTATATTTGTGATATAACTGTATTACATAATACATGATATTGCAAGTCATTTGAAGTTATAGGTTGTTATAGGAAGTTATAGGTAGTATCAGATTGAACTATAAGTCCTATACACAGGATCTACGAGGTCTATACCGTTCAGGAATATGCTTTTACAGATCTTCATCACTGTCCTGAGTGTCATTTTCGCAAAGGTGTCTCCGGAAATGTAAACATTAATTTTTGGATTCCTCATGCTCTGAATATTCCAAAAATGTATAGTTTTGCTAATCTACCAAAATTTTGAACGAAAAAACATAGTGAACCTGACTAGAATTAACGGGGGTAGAAAACATCAAGGTTTTGGATGGGGGAAGACAAGAGATGGTGGTGAACAGCTGTTTTAAAGACCTGGAGGGAGGAGTGGGATTGAATAGAGTGAGGGAGTTTGTTCCAGAGGGAGTCTTGGAATGCTGATTCCACTAGAACCGTCCAATCTCTATCTACGTGCATCTTGCACAAAACCATGAAGGTCCCCTACGTTACGGCTGCCCCATTTTTGTTAATCATTTGGTTGTGACGATTGTGACGTCGGTTTTGGGAAAGTTCACAAAGTGCCAGAGTTGTCACACGAGAGCACACGATGTGCCGCCTCCATTGAACACCATACTCATACGGTATGTACCATACTCTGTTCCGGAGCGTCGCTGCTGCCAAGGCAGTTTCTTGGCAAGGGTTATACTGTGTGTTTTTCCATCCCTCTCCCAGCAGTAGTTAGGGCATGAACTTGTAAATTGTTCAGGGTGACGACGATACCACATCTACTCCTCAGGAAGGACAAAGTTTGATCTTTAACGTCCATCGACTAATTTGGACAGACAAGATGCCCAACCTTCCATAACGTCCTTCCGAGGGACTTGGACATCAAACACACGTCTCCCTGCAAAGACATCCCAGAGATGTTCAATTGGATACAAGTCCAGAGATCATGCAGGCCAGTCGATGAAAGGGATGTTGTGGTACTGAAGTGCATTATATAAACCACATGCATGGTGTGGATGGATATTGTCATCCCTAAAGATGATGTTCGGACCTTCAAGTTGGGCCAGAGAGATGACCACAGGTGTGTAATGATCTCATTCATATTGCCCTTCCGAATGAAAAAATGATCAGTTCTTCAGCGAAACGTAACTACCAGCACATACCATCAGACTTCCTCCACCAAACCCATTATTTTGCCTATTGGACCAATTCACACGAGAGCGAAGTCGATGGCTTATCATCGCAAATCCCCACGCTTTGCACTTAAAGTAAAGTTGAAAGATGGCAAAAAGTTTTTAAAAGAATTTTAAAGACTTTTAAAAACTTTTTAAGAAAGAAAAAAAAAGTTTTACAAAGTTTTTACTTTTACAAAGTTTTACAAAAAAGTTTTTACTCTTACATGAGCCTCCATTCTATATTCAAAAAAAAAAGTTCCACTGGAAATTACCCAATATCTAATTTCTAGTGAAATCTTTTTCCCATTTTGACCCCTGTGATCAAAAGTCCCCACCCGGGGTTCAAATCCATAAAATCATTACTTATTTCATGCATCCACCAATGTTGATTGCATATACAGAGTTTCATTCAAAAAATGTTTTAAAATGTGCCTGTAATTACATTTTCGGTATTTTACCTTTGACCCTTCCATTGCATGCGATACTGTCGATGTTGCTGTGTCAGAGGGATGCAGAGCAATCGTCTTCTGGACCATATACCACTGACATGAAGCCTGTTTTTGAACTACATAGGTTGAAATTTAATAAATTTCCCACAGCACACATTTGCCAGAAGGAACCGCTTTTCAACAGCTATCCAGATTGACCTGCTCTCCGCAGGTCAATCTGGAGAGATGTTGCTGTTGAAAAGCGCTTCCTAATGGCAAATGTGATAACATAACAATCCTCAGAGAGGTTATAACCCTGGGGAAACCTGAATGAGGTCTCTTTTTTTTTTCTTTTTTTTTTTTTGTATACTCTGTGAACTGTTGAGTGTGACTGTACCTAAACAGTTCCTGAGAAACGACCCGACAATGAACAGTGTACTGGGAGGCAAAGGCAGACCGAGTCATCCCCCATTCGACCAACTGGATGGGGTGAACCGACCAATTTGATGTTAAATGATGCCGAGCGGTTCCTAAACTGCCTGAGACTACTTGATTGGCCAAATTATATAGGATGTTGACATGGGTCGTGTGCATACATGTACGTGGTTTAAATTGTAAATTTTGTGGGTCACTCATTTTGGTTGATGATTATTGTACCATTACATGTTGAGCCTTCCTGCTTGGGTTTCTTTCCTCATCAGCTATGACTTGTATACATTTCACTAATACATTTCTGAATAGTGAATCTATCGTTTGTCAGTTTAAATTTTTTTTTTTTTAAGAATATGTAGTAGGTACTTCATACGTAGGTATATAATAAATAGAAGCTTTTAGGATTACAGGCAAGCATCACCGAACTGCTGCTAGATATCAATATAGGTTTTTTTGTCTCAGAATTTATCTCAAAAATAAAAAATATATTTATCTCAAAAATAAAACCAATATAGGTTTTATTTTTATTTATCTCAGTTTACAGTTTTTACATAAATTTTCATTGATATTTTTATTATGCAGTTTACAGTTATATAAATTACAATTTTCAATTGCTATACATCCGTTGAGATTTATTTTTTCAGGCACGTTTATGGTTTTTTACATAAATTTCAATTTACACTTTTTCTTTTTTTCATTTACGGACATTATTGTCGGGTATATTTGACGCGGGTCGGGTCGGTCGGGCCGGGTCGGGTCGGGTATGTCAGGTATCGGGAAAGTGACTGGTTGAGAAGAGTGATGGAAGTTAATGTAGAAGGAAGTAGAGGACGGGGAAGACCGAGAAAGACTTGGCTAAAGATGGTGGAAGAAGAAATGCGGGCAAGGGGGTTAACAAGGAGAGATGCAGAAAATAGGGCAAAATGGAGAAGATTGTCATGGGGACCGCAAGGCTAACCCCCGCTCTAGCAGGGAAAATGGCCTTAAAATGCATGTTGTTGTGTTGTTGTATTGTTGTCGGGTATATTTCAGTTTACAGTTATATAAATTACAAT
Organism: Myxine glutinosa; assembly: GCF_964187855.1. Lineage (NCBI taxonomy): Eukaryota > Metazoa > Chordata > Myxini > Myxiniformes > Myxinidae > Myxine > Myxine glutinosa. The sequence goes on along the minus strand of NC_136264.1, from coordinate 188,875,697 downwards.
TTTCAAATGCTATATATCGATTGAGATTTTTTTTTTTCAGGCACATTTATGGTTTTTTAAATACATTTGAATTTACAGACACTTTTTCTTTTTTTCATTTACAGACATTATTGTCAGGTTTAGTTCACAGTTTACAGTAATAGAAATTACAATTTTCCAATGCTAGATATTGATTGAGGTTTTTTGTTGTGTTATTTTTTTACATATGTGTTTATGGTTTTTTACGTAAATTTTCATTTATGGATGCTTTCTGATGGTTCTGTGATTTTTCCTGGTGTACCGGCTTCGATGTCCACCAGCAATCCAAATTTCAGCTTTCTACAACACCCGGAAGGTATCGAACATTAATATCACTCACTCAGTCAGTCAGTCAAACAGTCATTGAGTGGTTAAAAAGAGCTTTATGTGTTAGATTACGTATGGGTATTAATTACGTACTTTTATGAATTTTGGGGTAAGGGAATATCTAGATCTAGGTAGATCTGTATAGGTAGCATGCTTCGGTTGTCGGGGGTTGCTAGAACCATCTCAATGTAAACTAGAACGCCACTCAGTAGAGCGCATACTCCCGCTGTGGGTCAAGTTGGAATAGTACGATTTCACAAAAGTTTGAGGGAGTAGTTCAGTGACACAACACAAGACAAGACAACACAAGACAGACACTGCACAGATATACAGGGTGATTGAAAAGTAACTCCCTATTTTAAAATATTTAGAAATTATTTATTTATTGTAATATGTTTCTCAAATTTTTAGTGTTTGTTCCTTAATGTATGAGAATTTAATCTGTGTTGGTTTTTTTTCAGATTATATTTTGTTTGAAATTCGGAAGCCCTACAAACATGGCTGGACGTCTTGCCCTGCAGGAGCGTGCCCAGCTAGCGGCACGTTACGTAGTTTGGAAATCCGTTGTTCAAGTGCAAAGATGGTGGAGGACCATTAAAGGAGCACATGCTCAAGTTGAGGCAAAGACGATCAAGAATTGTCATGCAAAACTCATGGCTACAGGATCTGTATCTGATACTCGAAGAAGCGGTCGCCCTTCCAAGTCCAGTGACCCGGAGACAGTGCAAGCAGTTCAAGAAATGTTTACACATAGCCCAAGAAAGTCAATTCGACAAGCAGCAAGGGAAAGTGGGCTCTCCTTTCACACAGTACGAACTGTGCTCAAAAAGGAGCTTAAATGGCATGCTTGGAAGCCACACTACTGTCAAGCACTCTCTGCTGAAGACTGCGACATTCGCATGGAGTTTGGGGAGGTGATGCTGGGTTGGTATGAAGATTGGTCTGATCTCTTTAAAAATATCCTCTGGTCTGATGAAGCGGTATTTCACATCGGTGGGTTTGTGAACCGTCACAACTGCTATTACTGGGAAGGAGAAGATCCTCGTGTTATTTCTGAAGAAACGCAATATCGGCTCAAGGTAACGGTGTGGTGTGGAATGACCACACCGTGTTTGTAGGGCTTCCGAATTTCAAACAAAAAATAATCTGAAAAAAAACCAACAGAGATTACATTCTCATACATTAAGGAACAAACACTAAACATTTGAGAAAGATATTACAATAAATAAATAATGTCTAAATATTTTAAAATAGGGAGTTACTTTTCAATCACCCTGTATATTTAGAATATATAGAAGATAATGTTTAAAAAAAACAAGATTATTTCACTTACATTTTCGGATTCAGCGTTCAATTCTATATAAGTGAGTGTATTTTGAGGCATGTGTGACTTCAAATAAAGTTGTAAGTCAGAAAAACGTACGTTTCATTCCTCAGGGATACAACATGTAAAACGGGCCCAAACGTCAAAACAAAACTCGCTCATTTTAAGTCTTACAAGCTAATGCGACCACTCATTCTTCTGGGAAGAATCACTTGCACATACTTGTCACTCTTATAACTCACCTAAGTCTTTGTAAGTTCATCAAATACTGACACCGCGATTAACATTGGCTGAGGTAAATGTTGATATCTCTTCTGAATTAAAAAAAAAAAAAGTTTTAAAGCATTATACGTATCAAACGATACATTTTATGAAACGGGGAAACCGAATACACACTTTGGTGGTTTTAAAATGACAGAATATGTCTTTATTAGAAAAAAAAAAGAACCTTGAAGACGACGCTGCTAACAAAATACACCGCTCTAACGCATAACCACGAGTTTAAACTACATTTACAACAAATATGAAAACTATTTTCATATCACAATGTTAAATATAGAATATATACAAGATAATGTTAAAAGAAAATGAGCCCTATCTTCCAATGGTAAACAATCCTTCAAAAAATTCCTGGATCCGGAATAATATCCTGAGCTTCACCAAAAACTAATCAATTCTTCCTTATCCCAAGGGCAATCATCCCACCAACTTTCATCCAAATCCGTTCAGAACTTTTCCAGATATCTTGTTCACAAACACACGAACACACACATGTACACACACACACGGACATGATCGAATGCATTACTCCCTCGCGGAGTAATAAGTAGAGGACCCGTCCAACCCGTATGTCGGATTAAGTGTGTCTTTGTCCCCATTACGAGGAGGGTGGCATGATAAATAGTTCTAGGGAATAAGGATAAGACTCCATTGTATGTGAAACCTCTGTGATCATACCTGTGTCCCGTATGGCAACACACTCTTATGCATTAGATCGGCCCATCAGTGCACCACATTAATTAATTCCCCTCCACCACAATAAGACTGACCGAAAAGACCGACAGGAAGCGGCCGCGTACAACGGCGCCATGGCAGGCAAACATCGTACAAGGCAGGCTGAGGCCACGCCCACCGCGCGATGGATGGACACCGAGGGTTTGGTCGGCGGGTCGCACGACTGGTGGGAGGGGACTCGTGAATTGGTAGGAGGTCCGGATGACGTCAGAGCATGCCGAACAAGAGACTTGGAGCGGCGGACATTTTGTCATTTTGGTCCGGACTTTTGGTGGTGAACATTGGCAAGCCAGCATTTTTGCCCTTCTCGTTCTTGGACTGATCGTGCCCGGATCTCTCTCTTCCCTTTGTCTTCTCGTTTTGGCTCCCCTCCTGTCTGGACCTTCTTCTGCCCCCTTGCCTTTCTCGCGATTGGACCTGTTCTGGCCTTTGGACGTTGGAGAGACGGTGGAGCGACGATCGTGCGAGCGGGGCCTGCCGGGCAGTGTGTGCTGATTAGCGGAGCGCGCGAACGAAGCGGACTGAGGCCTCCTTCCCGCCAAGCACGGAGCTGCGTCCGGACGCGAGTTTGGGGCCTGGACGACAGCAGACAGATAAGACGCACCACATTCCACAACACGACAAAACATTAATTTTATTATCCTTCCCATCGTGTATTCGAAGTCTGTGTGTAAGAGCGGTCAATAGGGGGTTTAGTTTTATCGTCGCATTCCATTGTCCTCAGGTTCCATAATAAATATTTATTTCTTGTACATTTTGCCTCCGTCTAGGGTTGTTATTAATTTTTCAGCTCGAAGACACCGGACCGTGAAGGTAAGCGGCATTGTTCGTTCTGTCTCACGTATGATCCGCCATCTATTGGGAAATGCCTCGTTAAGCTCGATTATCCATCCGTGCCGTACTCTCGGTGTTTACTGAGCCAGCCACACGATAGTACTCTTAGAATGTAGCTTTCGTCCCTTTAGACTGATGAGGCCCTTTAGACCTTAGACCTTTGAAGATCCATTAAGACCCCTGAAAGCATCAAGACCCCTAAAGACCTCTCAGACCCCAAAGACCCAAAAGTCCCAGAAGACCATTAAATACCCAGAAGACCCAAAAGACCCTAAGGATCCAAAAGACCCAGAGGACCTAAAATACCCAGAGGACTCTGAAGACCCAAAATCCCCCAAAAACCCTTAAAGACCCAAAATACCCAGGACACCAAAAAGACCACTAAAACCCTTAAAGACCTTGTGAGGTTCTGTGTGTGTTACCAGTATAAAGAGGGTCGTGAGCTGTTCTGTCTGAGTGAGCAGTGAAAAGAAGGCTGTGAGTTCCGTATGAGTGAACAGTGCAAAGAAGGCTGTGAGTTCTGTATGACTGAACAGTGCAAAGAAGGCCGTGAAATGTTTTTTTTTTTTTTGTATGCAGAGTCAAGGCTCATGTAAGAGCTAACACATTACACATGAAAACATGCACATACCTATAAAACATACAATAAATAAAGGGAGCGGGAGACAAGAGGGGAGAGGGGAGAGGAAAGCATACAAGCACAACAACTGTAGCGAACAGGGACGTCGGTAGATCTGTGGAAGGGAGAGGGCGAATGGAGGAGGGGAGGGGGTGTGGGGGGAAAGGTATGGGGGAGTGCTACACAGTATAAATCAAAAGATCAGCACTAGGAATTTCAGGAAAGTAGTTGGAGATTGAAAGGGGTGGATTTGTGGTGTTTTAATGGGGGTAGAAAAGATCAAGGTTTTGGATGGGGGAAGATAAGAGATGGTGGTGAACAGCTGTTCTAAAGACCTGAAGGGAGGAGTGGGATTGAAGAAAGTGAGGGATTTTGTTCCAGAGGTGGGAACAAACAGGAATGAAAGGGTGAAGGTGAGCAGGGAGTCTTGATTTTGGCAGTTTCACCAGAAGAGAAGTATGTGAAAATTATACCTGGTGTTGGCCGAATGGTTAGGGTGGCGGGCTTGGGATCCTTAGGTCCTGAGTTTGAATCCTGTTCAGCTGTTGAATTAATACCAAGTGGGGCTGACTCAGCCTGTCTCATCCTTCTGAGGTCGGTGAAATGAGTAACCAGGGAACTGGGTCTTCTCTCAAGGAGGTAGGTGGCAGGATTTGCTGATCCAGCATACGCTTATATATATATATATATATATATATATATATATATATATATATATATATATATATATATATATATATATATATATATATATATATATATATATATATTGTTGTTATATATATATATATATATATAGTTGTTATATATATATGATACTACTATATGATATATGATACAATATATATATACAATATATATATATATATATATATATTGCCAACAATCCGGTATACACATATTTACCGGAAGAGGGTTTGCTGGCATCCCTGGCCATGAAATGATTTTTGTGAGTGAACAGTGTAAAGAAGGCCGTGAAATTTTCCGTGTGAGTGAACAGTATAAAGCAGACTGTGAGTTCCACTTGAGTGAATGGTGTAAGGAGGGCCTTAAGTTGTTCAGTGTGAGTGAACAGTTTAAGGAGGGCCGTAAGTTGTTCAGTGTGAGTGAATGGTGTAAGGAGGGCCGTAAGTTGTTCAGTGTGAGTGAACAGTGTAAGGAGGGCTGTGAGATGTTCTGTGTGAGTGGATGGTATAAGAAGGGCCATGAGTTGTACTGAGTTGGTGAATGGCGTAAGGAGGGCAATGAAGTCCAAGTGAGTGAACACAGCATAAGGAGGGCCGTGAGTTCCGAGCTTATATGTGTGCAGGTAATGAATTAAATGAGGAAAATAAGAAAAACGTATTTTACTAATTTAACTCCTTTAATTCTAATTCGAAATCAGCCAGAGAGATGAGAAATTGTTTACTCAACCACAGACAACCTGTGCTCCAGGGGTGGCGCTCATGTTGAGACCAGCTCGCAAATATTATTTGACCCAGCCCTAGCAAGGCTTAATCCACATGTCTGTGTGTTTCTGTGTGTGTCTGTGGTCATTAAATAAGCATAACATATCATTCTCTTTGCTAACATCTACACTCCTTTCTTCCCCCCCCCCCCCCCCCCACCCATTCTCTGTCTCTTCCCCACTCCTCTCTGTCTCTCCCTCCTTCCCCTCCCTTTATCCCTTACCCTCCCTTTATCCCTTCCCTACTTTCTCCCGTTCCCTTTTTACCCCTTACCCCACCTTCCCTCTACACTCCCCCCCTCCCCCTCTCTCCCCCCAGACACCCCACCCCCCGCCCCCCCGCCCACCTCTCTTCACTCTGCATTACCCAGCTAGCTTTGTTAGTATATAACATATGTATATATATATATACAGTAAAACTTCCTCCAACGCAGCTTCCTCGAACGCGGTTTCCAATTTACAAGCTGAATTAAATGCGTCAAAACTTCCCCAACGCGAGGATGTTTTGTTTTTTTTGTTTTTTTTGTTGTATACAAGATCGAGGCTCGTGAAAGAGCGAACATTAATCACACAGAAAGACAAACCGACACATAAAACATATAACATCGGGAGCGGTAGACAAGATGGGGAGAGAGGGGGAAGGACACAAACACAACATTTGAGAGCAGGGACCAAGAGACATGGAGACATCGAGAGATCTGAGAGAGGGCGAGGGCTTTGGGGGGGGGGGCATGGGAAGGGGGCGGTGGGAGAGGTATAAAACATATGGACACTGCCAGGACTTCCAGGAAAGAAGTTGGAATTTCAAACAAGGTGGATCTGGGGTGAATTAGCGGGGGTAGAAAAGATCAAGGTTTTGGATGGGGGAAGATAAGAGATGGTGGTGAACAGCTGTTTTAAAGACCTGGAGGGAGGAGTGGGATTGAAGGGAGTGTGGGAGTTTGTTCCAGAGGTGGGAGAAAAGAGGAATGAAGGAGTGAAGGTGAGCAGAGAGTCGAGATTTTGGCAGTTTAACCATCAGAGGCTTGCTGGCAGATCTTGTGCGACCTGTAGGAATATTTGGGGGACAGAGCACAGAGAGAGCTGGGGGAGCAAGGCCGGAGAGGAGTCGGTAGAAGACAGAAAGACCACCTACCTGCCTGCGGTGAGTGAGTGAAAGGCCCTCAGAGATAGCTTCATCGCGGGAGATTCCAATGATTCTGAAAGCTTTGCTTTCAACAGCGTGAAGCCGAGCTAGGTGTGAGGCAGGAGCACCAGCCCATAGGGGAGAACAGTATTCCATTGAGCTGCGGATGAAAGCCTTGTATGTGGTGAGGAGCTCAGGTGTGCCTAGGAAGGACTTCGCACGACGGAGGATGCCCAGTCGGCGACTGGCTTTGCAGGCCAGCTTGGAAATGTGGTTTTCCCAAGAAAGATCATGGCAGATAGTGAGACCCAAAAGCTTGAGCGACAGAACTTCTTGGAGAGGATTGTTGAGAAAGTAGATGGGAGGGTTGTCCAGTCGAGCTTTTCGGAGAGACATAGTAAGAGTGTGAGATTTGTCAGGATCTAGTAAGAATGTGTTTCGCATTTACGTGATCGTGGCTGATGTTTTCCCAAAGATATATATTATTCTTATTCCTTGTTACTGTACTGCAGTTTACTTAACCCTTGTCCACACATGGGAGGTCTTCGTAGGCTAAATACAAGGCTAAAAAGACCCCCCTTGTGTGGACAAGGTATAATTAATATTTAATTTATACATACGATGATACGAGTCGCCACCTGCCGTCATCGGCGATCGCAGTTCGATTTTACATTCTGGATTCATTGCGACATTAACGGCCGGCGTTTTCCCAAAGATTTTATTCTTTTTCCTTATTCCTTATTACCTTGATTAATTACTATTTCATTTATATACACGCGCGGCACGAGCTGCCACCTGTCGCCATCTTCGAATCCGCCGCCATAAAGTGAACCTACGTCGATCATTATGGCTCCAAAAAGACCCAATTTGAACCAACCAGACAAGAAGAGGAGGAAACCATGACCATGGAGGTCAAACTTTATATCATGAATAAATTGTAATCAGTTTCTGCTTTATCTTTGGCCAGGCAATATGGCGTGAATGAATCAACCATTAGGACGGTACGGAAGGCCGAGATAAAACCGTTCCAGCTTTCGGGCAGGAGCCTCCATCGCAACATCTTACGTCAGCACAGCAGGAGAGACACCATTGTTTTAAAAAATGGAGAAAAGATTGAGTGTCTGGATCGAAGATCAGAACCAGAAAACTGCTCCAGTGGCTTGGCCCATTATAAGAAGAAAGACCATTAGCATCTACAATACCTGAAGAAGGTAATTTATACATACGATGATACGAGTCGCCACCTGCCGTCATTGCGATCGCAGTTCGATTTTACATTCCGGATTAATTGCGACAAAAATGGCCGGCATTTTCCCAAAGATTTTGATATCCCGAAATTCGGTTTTGATTGCACGGAAGAATATTAATAAGAAGAACTGTTAAAGTCCCATGGAGAAGAACTGTCCACTGAAGAACTTGAAGAACTTGTGACCTAGACGTCCCATGAAGAAGACAATGAAGAATATGATGAAGAACCAGAAAAGGCAGAATTAACCACCAAGCTGCTGGAGGAGCTCTTCAAGGCAACAAGAACTGCCCAATAAATTGCTGTAAGGATAGATCCTTTTGTGGAAATAAGCATGAAGTTCAAGTGGGCCATAGAGTCAGCTTTAAATCCATACACAGAACTTCACAGGGAGTTAAAGCAGAAGGCAAGGCAAGTGCCTATAACACAATTATAGGCCTACTTCAACAGCTACCAGCAGCACTTCAACAGCTACCAGCAGCACTTCAACAGCTACCAGCAGCACTTCAACAGCTACCAGCAGCACTTCAACAGCTACCAGCAGCACTTCAACAGCTACCAGCAGCAATTCAACCCCTTCCACCAGCAAATCATCACCCAAACCTCCAACAACCACCTCACAATAAGGTGAGTTATTTTGCAATAATACAGTACTATTATGATACTAACACTTATTTTAATGTATATTAAATAATGCTGCACCATTCCATACAAAGAAACATGTAAGAAAAAAGAGCAAGAAAGGCTGTTTTAGGGTCAGTTTTTTTGGAGCCTGGAACTTATCCCCAATTTCCTTGAATCCTCCAACACGAGGTTATCCCAGAACATATCCCCCCCATTGGAGGAAGTTTTACTGTATATACAGTCACGTGAAAAAGTAAGTACACCCCATGTAAAGTTTTGACTTTTTCAACATATTTCAACATACAGATATTTGATCTACATTTAAACAATATTGAGAGATAAAGGTGATATAATATAACAAATATCATGAAACATTTGCATTTTCTCTTCCATTGTATAATTTAAATAAACATAAATGCAAATTTCGCATGTGGAAAAAGTAAGTACACCTTTGGCTCTAATAGGTGGTATTGCCCCCTTTGGCAGAAACAACCTCAAGTAGGCATTTCTTATAACTGTCTACCAGTCTATAGGATCCTGGGTTTGAATCCTGGTCAATCGCTAAATTAACACCAGGGGGGTTAACTCAGCCTGGCATCCTTCCGAGGTCGGCAAATTGAGTACCAGCTTGCTGGGATGAATGATCCCGGTGTGTAACCCGGTTTAGAATAGGTACACCGTATCCCTGCGCATCGTAAGAGGCGACTAAGGGTTGGCGTCAGGAAGGGCTTCCGGCCATAAAAACATTGCCTCAAACAGGGAACCATGATTGTCATGGGGCCCGCAAGGCTAACCCCCACTCTCGCGGGGAAAATGGCCTTAAAAAAAAAACGATCATTCATTCATTCATTCAGTCTATGACATCGACTGGGAGAAATTTTTGCCCACTCCTCCATGCAGAATTCTTTCAGCTGTGCGATGTTTGAGGGGTTTCTTGCATGCACAGCTCGTTTCAAATCCCCCCACAACATCTCGATGGGATTTAGATCCGGGCTTTGACTTGGCCATTCCAGAACCCTCCATTTCTTTCTTTTCAGACATTCCTTGGTGGATTTACTGGTATGTTTAGGGTCATTGTCATGTTGCAAGGTCCACCTTCGGTTGAGCTTCAACTTTCCGACAGATGGCCTCACATTATCCTCAAGCACCCTCTGGTACAATGAAGAATTCATAGTGGATTCTATGATGGTGAGCTGCCCAGGCCCTGATGCAGCAAAGCTGCCCCAAACCATAATATTTCCACCACCATGCTTTACAGTTGGTATCAGGTTATTGTGGTCAAATGCTGTCTTTGGTTTTCACCAAACATGTCTTCTGGTACTGTGGCCAAATAGCTCTACCTTTGACTCATCTGTCCAGAGCACATTGTTCCAGAAGTGCTGGTCTTTGCCGAGATGTTCATTGGCAAACTTTAGTCTTGCCCTGATGTTCTTTCTGGACAGCAAAGGTTTCCTCCTGGCACACCTCCCATGTAGATCAAATTTGTGCAGCCTCTTTATAATGGTAGACTCATGCACTTTGACATCAACAGTGGCAAGAGCAACCTGTAGGTCCCGTGATGACATTCTGGGGTTCTTAGAGACTTCTTTCAGCATCTTGCGGTCTGCTCTCAGGCTGAACTTGCTGCGGCGGCCTGGCCTGAACAAGTTGGCAGTTGTTTGGAATCTTCTCCACTTGTAGATGATCTTCCGGACAGTCGAATGATTGATTTCAAATTGTTTGGAGATCTTTTTAAATCCCTTCCCAGACTCGTAGGCATCTATTACCTTCTTTCTGAAGGCCTCAGAGAGCTCTTTTGATCTAGGCATGGTGACGCCGCACACTTCAGCAACAAAGAGCAAACCAAACTAAATGTCTGAGGTTTAAATAAGATGGGTTCCTCCAAGATCCTCTAATGATGTTCTAATCATTTGCACCTGAGCTGGTGCACCTGATTCAAATTTTAGGTATTTGAAGTTGTGATAAATGGCCGTGATTTAAAGTCGTGATAAAGGGGTGTACTTACTTTTTCCACATGCGACATTTGCATTTATGTTTATTTAAATTATACAATGGACTACAAAATGTAAATGTTTCATGATATTTGTTATATTATATCACCGTTATCTATCAATATTGTTGAAATGATGGTCAAATAGCTGTATGTTGAAATATGTTGAAAAAGTCAAAACTTTACATGGGGTGTACTTACTTTTTCCACATGCGACATTTGCATTTATGTTTATTTAAATTATACAATGGACTACAAAATGTAAATGTTTCATTATATTTGTTATATTATATCACCTTTATCTCTCAATATTGTTGAAATGAAGATCAAATAGCTGTATGTTGAAAATGTCAAAACTTTACATGGGGTGTACTTACTTTTTCACGTGACTGTGTATATATGAAACAGAGATGTACCGTGTCTCAATGTGTGTGTGTGTGTGTGTGTGTGTGTGTGTGTGTGTGTGTGTGTGTGTGTGTGTGTGCGTGTGCGTGCGTGCATGCGCTTGCGTGCGCTTTTTCATTAAAAACAGGTTGACAAAATGATGCATAGCTCACGTGCTCGCCTCGATCTTGGCATGCAGTACAATTCCTGTCACCTTGGTGCCTCACAGGGAGGTCGTTGCTTCGGATTAGATATAAAGCCAGTGTCTCCACCAGAATTTGCTATCGTGCATGTTAAAATATCCTGCAATATCTTCCACAAGAGTGGAGCACTGTGTGCCTTTACCCCGGTCAAATGCCACATTCTTGCCCAAATATGCAGGGAGTACTGCATCATCAGCACAGTGACGTCCCAGAAAGATGCAACCAACAACAAAATGCCCCACTTGAATGAAAGAATTTCAATAATCTCAAATCTTTTCATGACTACACAATCATTTAGACTGCAAGTAATGTGTTGTGCACCTTTGCCCAACTCTTTCCTGCTCTCGCAGATCTTAATGTGCTTATCATAAACTTCCTCAATCCCTATGATTCATATTTGCTCCACCTTGCCATGCAAATCTATGATATAAAAGGAGCTCGATGTCGGTGTGCATCGTCCGCACTGTTTGAACTCAGTTTAATTCGTCTAATAATTATGTACGTTTATTATTTATGAACGATTGGAATGTACCTTTCGACCCCTTAGACTGCTGAGACCATTTAGACATTTTAACTTTAAAGACCCTTTAAAACTCCCAACATCCTTAAGACCACCAAGGCACCTAAAGACCTCAAAGACCCCAAAAACCCTTAAGACCCTTAAAAACTCCAACCATCCAAAACACCCTGAAGACCCAAAAGAACGCAAAGACCACAAAGACCCATAAAACCCTTTAGACCCATTAGACCCCAATGTCCTTAAGACCCCTTTTACCTTTAAGACCCTTTCTAACTTCAGACACTTTTAGATGCATTCGCCCTTTCGAACTTTACACCCCTGAAGCCCCTTTTGACCCCTTATAACTTAACACCATTTAGACCCCTTACACCCTTCAGACAGACAAGACAGCTTTGACCTTTGACCATTTGGAGCTTTAGACCACTTGGACCTTATTTGATTATAAATAAATTAAAAATAAATAATATCATCAATATTACAAATAAATTTATACAAAAGAAAAGTTTGTATTATGATTGGTGTACAGTGCCAAAAGAAAGTATTCACACCCCTTGGCTTTTTTACATTTTGTTCTGTTGCAGTCTGAGTTTAATATGGAGTAAATTGAGACTTTTTTGTCACTGATCTACACATAATACCCGTAATGTCAAAGTGGAATTTCTTAGTTTAGAAATTTTTACAAAATAATTAAAAATGAAAAGCTGAAATGTCTCAAGTCAATAAGTATTTATCCCTTTTGCTATGACACTCCAAATTGAGCTCAGGTGCATTCAGTTTCCTTTGATCATCCTTTAGATGTCTCTATAACTTGACTGTAGTCCACCTGTGGCCAATTCAATTGATTTGACATGATTTAGAAAGAAACACCTTTCTATATAAGGTCCCACAGTTGACACTGCATGTCAGAGCAGAAACTCTACTATGAAGTCCAAGGAACTGTCCGTAGAACTCCAAGATAGAATTGTGAGGAGGTATAGATCTGGGAAAGGGTAAAAAAACAATTTCTAGAGTGTTGAAAGTTCCCAAGAGCACAGTGAGCTCCATCATTAGGAAATGGAAAGAATATGGAACTACCCAGACTTTTCCTAGATCTGGCTGTCTGACCAAACTGAACAACCAGGCAAAATGGGCCTTGGTCAGGTAGGTGACCAAGAACCCAATGACCACTCTGACAGAACTATAAAGTCCCTTTGGATGAGATGGGAGAACCTGCCAGAAGGACAATCTCTGCAGCACCTCACAAATATAGGCTTTATGGGAGAATGGCCAGACGGAAGCCACTCATGAGATAAAGGCACATGACAGCACACGTGGACTTTGCAAAAAGGTACATGAAAGACTGAGAGCACGAGGAAAAAGTTTCTGTGGTCTGACGAGACAAAAATTAAAAACTCTTTGGCCTCAATGCTACATCTGGTGGAAACCGAGACCAGCTCATCACCCATCTAACACCATCCCTACCGTGAAGCATGGTGATGGCAGAATCATGCTATGGGGATGCTTTTCAGTGGCAGGAATTGGGAGACTTGTATGCATAGACACAACAGTGAATGGAGCCAAACACAGGCAAATACTTGAGGAGAACCTGCTTCAGAGTGCAAAAGACCTGAGACTGTGGCGAAAATTTACATTCCAACCGGACAATGACCCCAAGCATACAGCCAAAGCAACACTGGAATGTCTTCAGAACAACAATGTGAAAGTCCCAGACTTTAATCCCATTGAAAATCTGTGGAAAGACTCGAAGATTGCTGATCACTGACACTCCCCTTCTAACTTAACAGAGCTTGAACAAATCTGCAAGGAAAAATGGGGGGAACTCCCCAAATCCAGGTGTGCAAAGCTGATACAGACATAACCAAGAAAACTCGAAGCTGTAAATCGTGCCAACGGTGCTTCTGCGAAGTAATGACTCAGGGGTTGAATACTTATGTAAATTACATATTTCTGTATTGCATTTTTAATTATTTTGTAAACATTTCTAAAAGAAAGATTCCTCTTTGACCAAAAAAAATCTATTTTAAATTCAGGCTGTAACAAAACAAAATGTGAAAAAGGTCAAGGGGTGTGAATACTTTCTGAAGGCACTGTACATCATGACAACACAGCAACTCACGTACAGTCATTATCCTACATGAAAACAAGCATGTGCCTCTGAAGGTACATGTAGTGAGGTGAGCATAGCGAGCCGATCCACGCCAGTAATAGTGAAACGGGATGTGTTTGTACGAATACGGTGTAAGGTGAGGCACCTACATCCCAGGTTCTGTTCCAAAGGGACATGTTCTGCATTTGACGACCGGTTTTAAAGGCGTTTACCTAAATTATATAATCTGAAGAGTTATTTAGAAGCATAAAAAATCCTTTTCTTCTTTTATTGTTCTGCCTTCTGCCATTCTCTTCACAGAAGAGAGATTTGAGTGCAGTTGATTCTCAGAGGTTTCCAGTGGCAGGTTGAGTCATCGCCTTTGATAAAAACGGAATCTGCAAACTGCCCTCATTGTTGCTTTCACTTCCCAGTCATAACAACAGCATGTTCACTTAAAGGCCAAGAATGATGCAAATATAAAACGGTGAAAGCTTTGTTTGCGACATATCAGCTCCTCGTGGAAATCGGAGAATGAACTCCTTGTGTATCCGATGGGTTGAACTCCTTTGGGTTGTGTTCTGCGTTGGCTTGCAGTGCACGCCACGCTCTTTTGGTGGGAATATTGGAGATGGTGCACAGGGTAAATCTGACAATTCGCGAAAATATTGGGATTGTTTTCATTGACATTACTGTCGGCCAATTTCCAATACCTGTGAAATTTTCCAGCAGCTTGTAAGGCCAAATGTCCCGATGATTTATGGGTGGACGTTTGTAGTTCCGGCCCGTTCGCTGTTCAACGGCTTCCCATGAATATTGTATCAATGAGCAATTTAATATTCTTCATGAGAGCCCCGTTGTCTTCGGAGGAAGGTCGCCTTTTTCAACATGCTTTGGTTGGGTGCTGATAAATGAGATTTAATTGCAGGTGTTCTGGTTACCTGCGCTACCTAATGTGGGTGGAGGTTATGTGTTCACCCGATTGGCTGTGTCTGGCTGTCTTTCTGTGAGCAGGATATCTCAAAAAGTGGTGGACGGATTCGGACAAAACTTGTTGGACAGATTGTGTGTGCGACAAAGACAAATTGATTCGATTTTGGTGAAGATTCAGATCCGGATCCGAATACGAGAACTTTTTTTGATTACCACCGCCAGAGAAGGTGGGCGGAGGTTATGTTTTTCACCCCATGTCTGTCTGTTTGTCAATAGGATAACTCAAAAAGTTGTGGACGGATTCAGACGAAATTTGGTGCAGATGTTGGGTGTGGAACAAGGATAAAATGATTATAATTTGGTGAAGATCCGGATCAGATAATTTTTAAAAATGTTTCTTCACCATTGAGTGATAGGGCTACAACTGATATATATGTATATATGATAATGATGATGTCGAGTCTCCTCGGGCAATGATGCATTGCCTTTCTATGGCTGGTACACACGAGTAAGTGTGTGGTACAGACAGGGAGAGGGGGGAGAGGGGGAGGGGGGTCGCCACCCCTCTCCATCTCTCTGCTGGCCGTTGGGGGAATTCACCCTCTTCCGCCCATGCTGTTGGAGTCAACTAGACTCTAGAAGCACCAGCCCAGAGGGGAGAGCAGTATTCCATTGAGCTGCAGATGAAAGCCTTGTATGTGGTGAGGAGCTCAGGTGTGCCAAGGAAGGACTTCGCACGACGGAGGATGCCCAGTCGGCGACTGGCTTTGGAGGCCAGCTTGGAAATGTGGTTTTCCCAAGAAAGATCATGGCAGATAGTGAGACCCACAAGCTTGAGTGACAGAACTTCTTGGAGAGGATTATTGAGAAAGGAGATGGGAGGGTTTATTCGGTTTGACGTTCCTATGTACTCAATACTCAACCTAGAAATGTTCTATCCAATGAACTTTTTTCATTGATTTGTAGTCCCATGGGGTCCTAGAACAAATTCAGCTTAGTTGCCCAAATTGCAAGTTTGGGCAACTCTGGTAATTTGCATAAATCCAATATTGCCGCCAGGCGCCATTTTGAAAATCTCACTTTTTTTTTTTTTTTTTTTTTTTTTTGTTTGTATACAAGATCGAGGCTCGTGAAAGAGCTAACATTAATCACACAAAAAGACAAACCGACACACAAAACACAAAAAACAAGGGGAGCGGCAGACAAGATGGGGAGAGAGGGGGAAGGACACAAAAGAGGGGGGGGAAGAGGGGGAAGGACGCAAACACAACATTTGAGAGCAGGGACATCGGGAGGACTTGGGGGGAGGTGGGAGAGGATTAAAACATATGAACACTGCAAGGACTCTGGGGTGAATTACCGGGGGTAGAAAAGATCAAGGTTTTCGATGGGGGAAGATAAGAGATGGTGGTGAACAGCTGTTTTAAAGACCTGGAGGGAGGAGTGGGATTGAAGGGAGTGGGGGAGTTTGTTCCAGAGGTGGGAGA
The DNA here is from genome assembly GCF_964187855.1 of Myxine glutinosa. Classification (NCBI taxonomy): domain Eukaryota; kingdom Metazoa; phylum Chordata; class Myxini; order Myxiniformes; family Myxinidae; genus Myxine; species Myxine glutinosa. The sequence goes on along the minus strand of NC_136264.1, from coordinate 188,859,515 downwards.
AAAGGGGAATGAAAGAGTGAAGGTGAGCAGAGAGCCTAGACTTTGGCAGTTTAACCATAAGAGGGTTGCAGGCAGATCTTGTACGACCTGAAGGAATATTGGGGGGACAGAGCACAGAGAGAGCTGGGGGAGCAAGGCCGGAGAGGAGTCGGTAGAAGACAGAAAGACCACCAACCTGCCTGCGGTGAGTGAGTGAAAGGCCCTCGGCGTTGACTACATCACAGGAGATTCCAATGATTCTGAAAGCTTTGGCCTCAACAGCGTGAAGCCGAGCAAGGTGTGAGGCAGGAGCACCAGCCCAGAGGGGGGAACAGTATTCCATTGAGCTGCGGATGAAAGCCTTGTATGTGGTGAGGAGCTCAGGTGTGCCAAGGAAGGACTTCGCACGACGGAGGATGCCCAGTCGGCGACTGGCTTTGGAGGCCAGCTTGGAAATGTGGTTTTCCCAAGAAAGATCATGGCAGATAGTGAGACCCAAAAGCTTGAGCGACAGAACTTCTTGGAGAGGATTGTTGAGAAAGTAGATGGGAGGGTTGTCCAGTCGGTCCTTTCGGAGAGACATTGTAAGAGTGTGACACACTTTTAAACCACTTGCCCAATAATGATATGTAATACATCTTTTAGGGGGTTTTGGGGTGTGTAGAATCTATTTCTTCTGTTATTTTTTCAATTCAAGGTGAAGATCAGGTGCAAAAGGCCAGGTTAAGTGTCATTTTCGTAAATGCCGAGTGGGTTGCCTGTGGTTTGTTCATTAACTAGTTTCTAGTCCCCAGGACGGATAAAGAAAGATGGCGGATGCACTGAAATAGTTTGCTATCTAAGTTCTGTAAGTTTGGGTATATCGGCGCATCTTGGATACATATGATAGGGGTCTCATTTATGCGGAGGTGGAGAAGTACTCACACCCACTGGAAGATCACCGTCATCATCTGTACAATCCTGTCACTGGTCAAATTTCCTCCGCTGATGTGAATGTGGCGGATTCAATTGTGATTGGAGAAGAGATGGAGAGAAAATTCATCACCAGTCTCCCTGATGGGTTCTACAAATCTATCAGCAGCCCCATCAAGACGATGGATGTTCTCAAGAATAAGGTCAAGCGCAACAATGAAAGGCCAGTAATAGACCTTGAGAACATTTTTCTCCGGCTATTGATGATTGGTCAGCGGCGGCAGTTGGAGCTTGAACCTCTGTTTGCCTACGAACTGCATGTAGTACCTTCATCGCTCATCGATGGTTATGGTTGTCTCCACAAAGGCAACAAGTCGGGTCTGGTCAAACGCCTCGGTGTGCTTGAGATCTTGCCAACTGCTCCTGACATTGTTATCGTGGATGTTTCACAGCTGTTCTACCATATTGTCTGGCCACACGGTGGCAGTCCCTCAGATCTGATTGCGTCCATCCAGAGTCGTTTAAGTCAATATCCAGATCGTACTGAGAAGGTCGTTGTCTCCGACAAGTACCAAGATGTCGTCTGTGCCAAGGATCATGAGAGAATGCGGCGAGCTGCTGAAGTTATCACTGACTATGAGCTCTCCATCACCAGTCCTCTGCCCAAGAGAGAGGCAAAGCTGAAGAGCAAGAATAACAAACGGAGGCTGGCGAGCGTGTTGTGTACCTTCAATACAACAACAACAACAACAACATGCATTTTAAGGCCATTTTCCCTGCTAGAGCGGGGGTTAGCCTTGCGGTCCCCATGACAATCTTCTCCATTTTGCCCTATTTTCTGCATCTCTCCTTGTTAACCCCCTTGCCCGCATTTCTTCTTCCACCATCTTTAGACAAGTCTTTCTCGGTCTTCCCCGTCCTCTACTTCCTTCTACATTAATTTCCATCACTCTTCTCAACCAGTCACTTTCATCCATCCTCAACACATGACCAAACCATCTCAACGTGTTCCTCTTCACAGCATCAATCACAGTCAATATTCCCATCATCTTTCGCAATTCATCATTTGTCTTCCTCTCTCTCAACGATACTCCGCACATCCATCGAACCATTCGCATTTCCACCCTTTCCAGCCTTCGTTGCTGCTCTACGTTCATTACCCATGTCTCGCTCCCATAAATCATAACACTTCTCACACATGCAGCATACACCTTTCCCTTCAGCTTCAGTGACACTCCCCTCCTCATCAGCATGCCACTCGGTTCTCGAAACTTCTTCCATGCACATCTCACTCGAGCAACCGTTGCCGATTCAGTCCATACAGCATGTCTCCGAGGTAGCAAAATGTTTTCACACCTTCCAGCTTCACGCTGTCTCCAAGATCCAACTCAACATTTCCTCCATCTGCAGCTCCCCCTGTGCACACCTTACATTTGAATGTAGCTGCCACACTGGTAAATGACCCTCTCAGACCACTACATTTTTGATGAACCCACTCAGCGCACATTGTGCATTGAATGGAGTTCACTCCGACACCCTTCCTGCACACAGCCCACGGCCACTTCCCAGTTCTTTCCACCTCACCACATGCTTTACCACTTGCCATCACCTTCGTCTTTCCGATATTCACCTTCAGACCTTTTGTCTCCATACATTCCTTCCACTTGTTCATCTTTTCCTTCAGTCCATCCATACTTTCCGCAATCAACACCAGATCATCTGCATACAACAACTCCCACGGTAAACCCTCCTTTACGTTCTGAGCCAGCACCTCCATCACAGCTACAAATACAAGTGGACTTAGTACCGACCCCTGATGCACTCTCACCTTCACCTCAAACTCACCACTGTTCCCGTCCTTCGTCCTTACAGCTGTGCGCGCTCTTTTGTACATTGCCATCACTACTCTGATCAACCATTCCTCCACTCCTAACTTCCTCAATGCCCATGTCAATACTTTGCGTGGAACCCTATCGAATGCTTTCTCCAGATCAACAAACCCAAGAAACAACTTCTTCCTCTTCTCCATGTACTTCTCCTGCAACTGCCTCACAATGAAAAGCGCGTATGTCATTCCTCTTCCTGGCATAAATCCAAACTGCATTTCGTCGATCTTCACTTTCTTCCTTATCCTCCTCTCCAACACCCTTTCCAATACCTTCATTCCATGCTCCAATAACTTTATCGCTCGGTACGAGCCACACTCCAGAGGGTCACCTTTCCCCTTGTATAGAGGGACAAGGGTTCTCAGTTCCCAATCCACTGGAATGCGGCCTTCTTTCACCACCAGATTACAGATCTCTGTCACTCTCTTCACACCCCAACTTCCTGCTGCCTTCAACATATCTCCCACAACTCCTGTCGGCCCTCCCGCTTTTCCACTCTTCATTGCTTTTATCGCTTCCTCAACTTCCTTCTCAGTTATCTTCTCTGCCGGTCCTAAAACTGGGTTACTCTCGATGTTGCCATCCCATTCATTCTCTGTATTCAACAGAATTTCCATATGTCTTTTCCATCTTCCTTTAATTCCATCTGGGTCGACAACGATTTGTCCCACTTCATCCTTCAAGCAACTCACCCCCATCACATCACACCTCTCTTTCGCTATCTGCTTTGCAATCCTGAATACTGCTTTCTGACCCTCTTCCGAATCCAAGCGTTCTCCAAACATTTTCCTACATGCCTCCTGCGCCTTTGCCACCTCTTTCTTTGCAGCCTTCCTGGCTGCCTTATAACTTTCATGCTCTGCTGTTTCTGCTCCCGTACCCTTCGCCTTCTGCCACTCCTTGAACTTCTTCCTCTTCTCGTCAATCCTCTTTCCAACTTCATCATCCCACCACCATGTTTCCGAGTGCCTCGGTGGTCCTTTTGTCCATCCACATACCTCACCAACGGCTCCCAACAGACTAGCTTTCATCGACATCCAACCACTTTCAAGCTCAACCACATCATCCTCGACCCTACTCAGCCTCTCTTTTAATGCCTCCCTTACTGTCACCTCTTTCAACCTCCACACCTTCATTCTCGGTTGGTACTTCACCCGCCGAGCTCTCCTCGCACCTTTCACCCTTTCACCCTTTCACCTTCAATCGAGGAGACAATTCGGCGATGGAGACTCCGGACTATGGTCTGTTCAGTCATGACGAAGCAGACGTCACCATGATCTCCTATGTCCTTGAGCCTGCCAGACGTGGCCATGGCGTGATCCGTGTGCTTAGTGACGACACAGACGTGTTTGTCCTCCTGGTCTATTGGATGCATCGGGCGAAGCTGCAATGCGAGGTGCAGATGGAGCGGTGGGATCAGACAGTGCTGGACATCAAAGCCACCTGTGCTGACCTAGGGCCAAAATGTCTGCAGCTGCTTGGCACGCATGCCCTCAGCGGGTGCGACACAACATCATATCCATATGCCAAAGGGAAGATCCGTGCACTGAACATCTTGCTTGATGGGGACTTTCCAGGCTTGGCTGATGTCCTGGGTAAGGTGGGCACCACACAGGCAGATATGATGGAAGCAGCAAAACCCTTCTTCGTTGCTCTGTATGGTCAACCGCCAGGAACATCCATTGAGTCTACCCGCTTCACACTCTTCACCAAAAAGGAGAAAAGTCCGAAAATCATGGCCCTGCCTCCAACATCTGCCAAACTGTTGCAGCATGTGCTGCGGGCTCATCTGCAGGTCATGTTGTGGAAAGCTGCAGATCACCAAGCCCCACCAGACGAGTCAGCCGATATCACTCGCTTTGGATGGGAGATCCGGGATGGCATCCCCGTTCCTGTCATCGCTCAGGGTGACCCAGCTCCACCAGATCTGATTGACGTGATTTTGTGTCAGTGTAGGGCACATGGCAAGAAGTGCAGGACCGAGGCCTGTGGCTGTCACAAACAACATCTTTCAGGCACGTCATACTGTAACTGCTCTGGTCAAGAGGGATGCTGCAATCTGTACACTAAGAAACGAGATGCTCAGACTGGAGATGAGGTTGATGTCGAGAGGGAGGATGTTCAAGGAGACGATTTTGAAGAGGGTGTGGATCAGGAGAGTGAAGGCGATGAGAATATTGACGATGGTATTGTTGATTCTGAAGACAATGAGGTTATTGAGGATGAAGACGATGATGAGTGGGAGTAAAGATGAAGGTTATTAGGTGATACCCGGTATATACTTCATTACGGTTATAGCATATTGTTCAAAACCACCTTTTATCTGCAGTAATGCCAAGCCTTGTAACATCCTTACAATGACGTTTATGCATAATTACTTAATGCAATAGTTTTCCTCATCATGAAATGTGAATGGTCAAAGCAATGTGTTACTTTCAATGTCATCTAAGCTAGGCTAATACCCATATTCCCATAATGATCTTTCAAATATGAATTATTACAACTTTCTCAAAGACAAATGTGTCAAATGTTACATGATTATCCATTCCGTGGCATGAACATGAATAAACTATTAAAATGTAGTTTTGTTAAACTTTTCATCTGTTGTCCACCGAGAGGTCAAATTTGACCTTGACCTGAAATGACCTTCGGCACCTGAACTTGACCTTGAATTGAAAAAATAACAGAATAAATAGATTCTACACACCCCAAAACCCCTTAAAAGAGGTATTTCATGTCATTATTGGGCAAGTGGTTTAAAAGTTAGATTTTCAAAATGGCGCCAGGCGGCAATATTGGATTTATGCAAATTACCAGAGTTGCCCAAACTTGCAATTTGGGCAACCAAGCTGAATTTGTTCTAGGACCCCATGGGAGTACAAATCAACAAAAAAAGTTCATAGGAAAGAACATTTCTAGGTTCAGGAAATATCGAATCGAATAGTTGTCCAGTCGGTCTTTTCTGAGAGAATAGGAGTGTGAGATTTGTCAGGATTGAAAGACATGTTCCACTTGTTTGACCAGACTGTGATTTTGTCCAGGTCTGCAGAGAGTGAGGAGGCTGCAGACTGCCGATCTGAGGGATGAGGTATGGAGCAGCAGAGAGTGGAGTCATCAGCAAAGAGATAGAGAGGGTTTTCCAGAGAGTATCATTGATGTTATACATTTAATATTTCAATACAAATGGGTCATAGATCATGTGCATGCAATTTCAGATTTTTAAGATAAGGCATTCGATTAAAACAAGTATGGCTGGTATACTACTTCACCAATGATGTCATCATTATCATGCTTTTGTTCCCAATTTGAAGTTCTTGACAATGTGACAAGTTTAAAAAAAATTCCATAAAGCGGTTTTCGAGAAATTTTTATTTATTTATTTGCGTTTAATCCAAGATGGCTGCCATACCACGTGACCTATGACGTCACATAATCATAAAAACATTCTGCATGGGTGTCACTCCTTACCTGAAAGTTTTGTCTCAATCGGACATGTGGTTGCTTAGAAAAACGCGGTTTAGCCATATGGCAGGACGTACGGACGGATGGACAACCCGAAAACATAATGCCTCCGGCCACCTTTGGGGGCGGAAGCATAAAAAATATCCTCAATAAAACCTAACGACATCTCCCTCGTGCTACGAAACCTAAAAGTTCAAAATTGGCTAAAGCTTTAGTAAACTGAAATTGTTCATGAATAGTCAGGTTCACTATGTTTTTTTCGTTCAAAATTTTGGTAGATTAGCAAAACTATACATTTTTGGAATATTCAGAGCATGAGGAATCCAAAAATTAATGTTTGCATTTGCGGAGACACCTTTGCGAAAATGACACTCAGGACAGTGATGAAGATCTGTAAAAGCATATTCCTGACCGGTATAGACCTCGTAGATCCTGTGTATAGGACTTATAGTTCAATCTGATACTACCTATAACTTCCTATAACAACCTATAACTTCAAAGGACTTGCAATATCATGTATTATGTAATACAGTTATATCACAAATATAAAGACAATGGTTTTCAATTACCTTTGTTTGTTGCTTTTCTATAATCCTGAGCACTATTTTGAGGCCTTTATTGGATTCCTTGACCCAGAAAACATAGGATTAGCATATTTAATGAAGGGTGTAGTACCTGGTGAACAGGTGATTTTTTTTTAGATTTTTGTTTTTTAGCTGAACAGTTTCCTTATAGTCTTATAAACAAGAATCATGCTGTTAGAGGTCATAGAAGTACCCCTAAATATTGAAAAATTCAAATTTCAATTCAATATAATATTTTGCATGAAATTTGTTATAACTTTAATTTGCATCATTCTTTTGGGCTGAAATTTGGACAGGATATTCAGAATATCACTTCCTTTAAAATGATGAAGGCTTTTGTTTATAGGAGTAGCCATTGTGGATTTATTGAAGGACAACCAAGTTTTATCTGGTAATTGGCATAATTAGCTAATTAGTGAACATTTGACATAATTTCACAAAATCCTCTCATCAGGTAGTAGAGTAACACATGTATAATACATGTACCAAGTTTTGTGTGAAAAGAATGATAGGTGACATAGAAGATAGAAGTAGAAATGTGTTCTTTGTTTTTCCTTGTTTTTTATTGACGGTCTAATTTATGCAAATTATATGCATGTAATATGACAAAGAAGCGTTGAAACTGGTCTGAGTTAAAGCCAAGATTATATCTTTCAAGAAAAACTGAAAATTAGATATTAACTTGACTTTGTTTTTGTGTAAAGGCCTCTCAAAGGTACCAAGGTAGTTTTCTCAATTTTTCACCAGTACTACACCCTTAAATCTCTAGGTTGACTAGAAGCCGAGATCGCGCAAAATATGTATTTTATGGCGGCCATTTTCAAAATCCAAAATGGCGGCCATGCAGGTGTCTGTGCAAATGCCAACATTAATTTTTGGATTCCTCGTGCTCTGAAGATTCCAAAAATGTACAGGTTTGCTAATCCCAAAATTTTGAAAGAAATTCTATTTGTTAACATAGTGAACCTGACTATCTTCATCACTGTCCTGAGTGTCATTTTCGCAAAGGTGTCTACGCAAATGTAAACATTAATTTTTGGATTCCTCATGCTCTGAATATTCCAAAAATGTATAGTTTTGCTAATCTACCAAAATTTTGAACGAAATTATATTTGTTAACATAGTGAACCTGACTAGAATATGGACTTCATGTTCACATGGTATTCATGTCCACATGGTCTTCATGCTCACATGGTCTTCATGCTCAGCAGACAGTTTCAGGGTCCTCCATGAATAAAACATTCTTCCATGACTCCAAAGATCCCACCTTGAGCTTTACCCGAGTTGAAATGTCCTTTGATTTCTAATGAAAACTGATAGAAGTCTGATGAGAATTTTATCAGATTTGTGAGAAATTTCTGTCACAGTAGAATTGTGTAGGCCTATTTGGTATTGATCCTCCATGAGCCTTAGGAACTATAAAAATTTCATTACAAGGAGAAAATCGAACGGAGATATCATCGATTGGGATTAATTACGTCATGTAACACAATTGTTCTGAAATAGGCGTTTAGTCTTTAAATGGAGTCGAAGCTTGAGGCACTCGCTGCAAGTCACTGCACAATCCGTCCTTGGGAAGCGGGGTGATTCTCAAGTTAGTCGGGTTTCTGATCCCCTGGGAGTAATGAAGAAGTGCAATAAAATAAATCTGAGAGACACTATTTCCAAGAAAAGAAGGAACGAAATAAACGAGGCTCCATCGTCTTGATAATGGCTGCCATGTCTCAATCGGCCGATCCACACAACGTCGTTTAAGAGCCTAGTCACACCAGCATGCCCGTTCGATCACGGGGTCCTCCCCCAGCCTCACCCTCCCTGTGCATCTCCCCACCGTGCCGGCTCACTCGCTCTCTACACGCCCTTGATTCGCTGCCGGGCGATCATGTACTCATGCCGGTCCTGTACTCTCCACGCCTTGCTCGGCGAACGGCGCTCATGACGGGCCTCGCACAACGTCGCTGAGAGGCCTGTGAGGGCACGGCCATGTGGAGGCTGAAGGTGCTCTGTTTGGACTACTGGTACAGTCTTTGCCCACATTACAAGGGCTACCTGGCTAAAAGGTGGGAGTGATGTGTGTTTAATGTTTAGCTGCTGACACGAACTCGGTTTTGTTTCTTTAGTTCTTCTTCTTCAGATCCTCTGCCGACATTCACTCCAATCCATGCAACAATTGTCATTTTGCCTCATTTGGGGATGGGTGTGGGTGGGACGATTCTTTTTCTTCTTATCTCCGTTCTGTTTCCTCCTCGTGATTGAACTATTATTTATCACTGTAATCACTGAACTCATAGTCAGAGCAATCAGTGTTGTCAGTGTTGTTGATTATGTTCTTGTAATAGTTACACCAATTGTTCAAAGCAGGATTTGCAATTGATTTATCTTAATTGATGCTTCAATGTAAATTATTATCTGCGATATATATATAAATATAAATATGTACATTATCTTACGATAATTTCCCCAACTCGTGTCGATGCTTTTTTTTTTACCCATGGGGCCCCTCTTGGTTTTAACACTCAACCACTCTGCTACAATGTGTGTGTGTATGTGTATGTGTATGTAAATATATATTTATATATATATATATATATATATATATATATATATATATATATACATATATATATATATATAATATATATATATATATATATATATATATATATATATATATATATATATATATATATATATATATATATATATATATATATATATATATATATATATATATATATATATATATATATATATATATATGTATATGTACATGTATATATATATATATGTATATATATATATGTATATGTATATATATATATATGTATATATATATATATATATATATATATATATGTATATATATATATACATACATACATATATTCAAATATACATACATATATTCATATATATATATATATATATATATATATATATATATATATATATATATGTATATATATATATACATACATACATATATTCAAATATACATACATATATTCATATATATATACATACATATATTCATATATATACAGTATACATACATATATTCATATATATATATATATACATACATATATTCATATATATACAGTATACATACATATATTCATATATATATATATATACAGTATATGCATATATTCATATATATATATATACATATATTCATATATATATATATATATATATATATATATATATATATATATATATATATATATATATATATATACATATATACATATACACACACATATATCATGGGGTCCTCCCCCAGTGATAGATGTCATTATTTGCCAAATTGTTTTACTCTTAAACTGAACAATAAATATTTACATATACTGTGTGTGTATACATGTAAATATTTACATGTACTGTGTGTATATATAAATATTTACATGTACTGTGTGTATATATAAATATTTACATGTACTGTGTATATATCAAAATATTTACATATACTGTGTATATATATAAATATTTACATATACTGTTTGTATATATATATTATATATAAATATTTACATATACTGTGTGTATATATATATATATATATATATATATATATATATATATATATATATATATATAAATATTTACATATACTGTGTGAATATATATATATATATATAAATATTTACATATACTGTGTGTGTGTGTATATATATATATATATATATATATATATATATATATATATATATATATATATATATAAAATTTCAAAACACACCTGGTCACAAGTGTGCCGCACTGACCAGGTCCTCAGTCGAAGTCCTCAGCATCATCCCGTTTTGGCCCTTCAACCTCGATACGGTCAGCTAAGGTGGGCCAGCAGGGGCACATACACATCCACATGCAGCAACGACACCTGTATGCGTACATACCCCCACCCCCAGCCAGTGCGAACGCAGACTATAACAACAACAACACCTCCACATCCAGAATCCACAGCACCAAACAAACATGGTGGACCACTCAAACACCCACCTTCATACCCTTCACCACTCACCAACAAAACATACCAGATCATTCATACACACACATACACACCCAGACACACACATACACAACACCAACCAACCAACCACCTACCCTTACAACATACACCACTCAACATACAAAAACACACACTCATGCAAAAATTAATTCATGCAAAAACACACACCCTCACCCACTCACTCATATACACAAAATAAGAAATAATAATAGTAAAAAAAAAAAACCAAAAAAAAAAACCACATCCAACCAACCTACACTGCTCGACGTGCCTCCATAAACTTCCTCCATATCCAAAATGAGCCTTTCGAGGCAACCTGGGCCACCTTGTCACACATCCTCCTTCTTTCTGTCCCACACACTCCCAGCCGAGCAGGAAATGCAGAATAGGAATTGCCAATATACCCTCTACACCCCACCTCAAATGGCTGACACAAAACTCGCCAACCCTTCTCCCGGCACTCTGCCTCCAGCTCACTGTACTTTCCTCTCTTCCTCTCGTGCACTTCCTCCATGTTCTCTTCCCAAGGTACCGACAATTCCCCTAAGATGACCTGTCTTGTTGCACCTGACCAAATGACAATGTCAGGCCGCAACCTTGTCACACACATTTCCTCTGGGAATACCAATTGTGGCTTTAGGTCTGCCACCACCTGCCAATCACAAGCATCTGACAGCCATCTTGCTTTCCACCTCCTCCTCTTTCCACCTCTTACCACTTGGCCCTCTTTGACAAACCACACCTCTTCCCCATCAGTCTCCTTCTCCACTCTTCTTTCTCTCGACCTCAGCACGTCTTGTTGCACCATCTGCACCACCACCGCCAGCACCTGATCATGTCGCCACCTGTATTGTCCTGCTGCCAATGCTACTGAACATGCACTCAGTGCATGCTGCACTGTTCCCACACCTCCACACAAATAACATCTCTCCTCCTGCAACAACCCCCACAATCTCAAGTTTACTGGTGATGGAAGCACATACTGTGCTTATATATATATATATATATATATATATATATATATATATATATATAAATAAATATTTACATGTACTGTGTATATATATATAAAAATATTATTTACATATACTGTGTGTATATATACACATACTAACCCCCACTCTTGCAGGGAAAATGGCCTTAAAATGCCTGTTGTTGTGTATATATATATATATATATATAGTTATATATATATATATATACAGTATGTATATACAGTATATATAAATATATATATATATATATATATATATATATATATTTATATATATATATAGTTATATATATGTAGTTATATATATATATAGTTATATATATATATATATATATATATATATATATATATATATATATATATATATATATATATATATATATATATATATATATATATATATATATATATATATATATATATATATATATATATATGTAGTTATATACATATATGTGCCAAATACATTATTTTCCAAATTGTTTAAATCTTAAACTGAACACTAATGTTTCCTTCCTGTAGCAATGAGCTCAATAACAGGCTTGTCTTATTGTTTTGCAGAGAGACAGAGACGGACAAATTTTTCATTGTTATTGTTCTGACAATGTGAGGAGCTTTTTCTCGGGTCTTGTCCTCTTTAAACATCTACTTTCCATTAAATCCCACCATTAAAATGAGGTGCAATTTGCGTTAAGATTACCTGCATCAAAGCCTGTTATCCTTGAAACGAGCAGTGTTTGGGCGTGGTGGCTTTGTCCACGAATAGAGGATGTATTTTTTTTTTCATTTGAAAACATTTTTTGTGACTGACACAGCAGAAGGAGTTTGGATCATTTGCTAAGTACAGGTAGCTGTATAATTATGTGTTAAGCACACACATGTTTTCGCGTTTTTTTTTTTTTTTTTTTTTTTTTGGTGTAAATCTGCTGTTGGTAATGTCGTTACGCCTGTAAGCAAATATATCCGGGAGTTGTTGTGTACGAGAGTGCTCCACTGTGATCCAAGCCATCGCTCAAGCGTTGCTGTCCCAACAGAAGGGCAAGCCAGATGACCAGTGGACATCTCTCTTAAACCAATAAAGTCGTTAATGGCGATTGTAAGTGTGTTTCGCAGGGATATAAACCCATAGTAAATCCAGGCGCTCGGTTTGCACATTCAGCATGCCTCTGATGGTGTTCTCGCCCATCGACGTGGGTCACTCTCCCAACACGTGCTCGTAAAGGAGCCGCCGGCCTTAGCCAGCTGCCTTGCGATACTTTATGGAGACGTACGTTTTCTCAAGCCAGTCACGTATCTAATATTGTGCAGCCTCATGAACGATAAACGCCAGAGCACGTTTTCTCTTCAATATTCGCAAGACAGTTCTCATCCACAAAAGCTAACCTGCTGTTTCTGCTGAAGCCCAACATGTTTCTATCAGTGTCACAATTGATGGAGTACACGTTGTGGAAGGGGGTGGTACTACTGGCGGTATATTTGCAGGAAAACCTCTTATTTCACTCACCTTGTCCTTCACACTGGTTTATTTTGTATAATAAATTTGAGGCTTGTGGAAAAGCTGGAACTCAAAACAGACCAGAACTTAACACGAAGAAGAAGAAGAAGAAGATGGTGACAAGGGGGTAAACACAACAACAGCAGGGTGGAGGGACAAAATGGAGTTTACACTTGGAGGAAGAATGGGCAAAGGGGAAAATGAGATCAAGGGGAATAGAGGGAGGACAGATGGGGAAATCAAGCTGGATACAAATTCAAACATGCAAGAAGAGGGTTGAAAGAACAGGAATAGAGAACTGGAGATGAAACTGCACTGGACCAATAAATGTAAAGGTGGATGGAGGGAGGGGGAAAACACAACACCCTGGAAAGGAAGGGTGGCCTAGGGTGGGTTAATCAGGGTAGAAAAGCTTGCCGATATGGATAGGGGATATTCTGATGTGGTGGTTAAGAGACATCTTGAAGCCCTGGGTAGAAGAATGGCATTGAAAAGACTGAGGAAGTCAGTTCCACAGGCAGGTGAAAAGAGGAACAACTGAGTGGAGGTGGCAGTGAGCCTGAATTTGGGGAGTTTAAAAAGAGGATTACTGGAAAACCATCATATGGTCAAAACCATCAAAAACCACCAAAAACCATGTGTATCAAACGTTTATCTCCCTCGACTAGCATTAGCTGCTCGGCGTTAAAGAATCCACAGTGTCTTTTACTAAGAGGAGGTTAGTAGGTGAGTTATCCGACAGCTAATACGTAAATAATGTCGTGAATAACAAATTCCTATCGTAAATCCTCGCAGGATCATGCATCGGTGTGTATGTGTGTGTATGTGTTTATGTGTGTATGTATATGTATATGTATATATCCACATACACTACATGACCAAAAGTATGCGGACACCCCTTCTAATTAGAGGATTCGGCTGTTTCAGCCACACCCATTGCTGACGGGTATATATAATCAAGCACACATCCATGCAATCTCCATAGACAAACATTACCAGTAGAATGGGCCATACTGAAGAGCTCAGTGACTTTCAACGTGGCACCATCATAGGATGCCACCTTTCCACCAAATCAGTTCATCAAATTTCTGCCCTGCTAGAGCTGCCCCGGGCAACTCAGTGCTGTTCTTGTGAAGTGGAAACGTCTAGGAGCAACAACAGCTCAGCCACGAAGTGGTAGGCCACACAATCTCACAGAACGGGACCGCCGAAGGCTGAAGCGCATAAAAATCGTCTGTCCTCAGTTGCAACACTCACTATCGAATTCCAAACTGCCTCTGGAAGCAACGTCAGCACAATAACTGTTTGTCGGGAACTTCATGAAATGGGTTTCCTTGGCCGAGCAGCTGTACTGTACACAAGCCGCACACAATCACCATGTGCAATGTCAAGTGTCAGCTGAAGTGGTGTAAAGCTCGCCACCATTGGACTCTGGAACAGTGAAAACGCGTTATCTGGATTGATGAATCACTTCACAATCTGGCAGTCCGACGGACGAAACTTGGTTTGGTGGATTCCAGGAGAACGCTACCTGCCTGAATGCAAAGTGCCAACTGTAAAGTTTGGTGGAGGAGGAATAACGCTCTGGGGCTGTTTTTCATGGTTCGGGCTCGGCCCCTTAGTTCCAGTGAAGGGAAATTTTAACGCTACAGCATACAATGACATTCTAGACGATTGTGTGCTTCCAACTATATGGCAACAGTTTGGGGAAGGTCCTTTCCTGTTTCAGCATGACAATGCCCCTGTGCACAAAGTGAGGTCCATACCGAAAAGGTTTGTCGAGATCTGTGTGGAAGAACTTGACTGGCCTGCACAGAGCCCTGACCTCAACCCCATCAAACACCTTTGGAATTAATTGGAACGCCGACTGTGAGCCAGGCCTAATCGCCCAACATCAGAGCCCGACCTCACTAATGCTCTTGTGGCTGAATGGAAGCAATTCCTCACAGCAATGTTCCAACATCTAGTGGAAAGCTGTCAAGCCTGGGTTTGAATCCCAATCCAGCCAACAAACTGTCATCCCGGTGTTTCACAGGCTGGGTGATTCATCATTGTGTGTGCCGTCCCTCGGATGGACGTTAAATGGGATTTCTGTCTGCCAGCATCCGTTGGTGCACATCAAAATTCCCATGGTGTCCTTCATGAAGAGTAGGTGAGCTATCACTGGCACCATGGCCAAATTACTAATTCTTGCCCTAACCAGCAGAGGGCATCGTATCAGCGGTAGCGCCGTGCCCTCATTCAGTGATGCCATCCCGCAGCCTTGTGCTGCATACAAGCGAAGAAGACGAATCTTTTTGTGTTGAAGTGCATTCCCCATCATTATCATTTGCCATTGCAAAATTAAACCCCCCCCAAAAAATGATTATATTCACCACACCAATTGGTGTTGCAGCCACAACCAAGACACAAGGAATGTTTGACATTGTTTCCCAATTGGTGACCAATAAAATAACAACTTGTAATCATGAAATCTTTTACTTTGGGATAATTCATGCATTTATCCTTCCGCGCTGCAATCTTTGATGGTCCAATGGCACATGGTGATTTTAATTGTGTTATGTTCTCAGCAAAACAGTGATTACAGAATAAAAAAAGGAGTGCATCACCAACTAGTATCAAGTGGTTTTCAAACTGGTTTCAAGGTGGTCTTCATTTGAGACGGATTTGAGATGAAGAAGTCAGAGATTATGACCACACAGTGGTCAAAGTATCAGACCTGAGCCTTGTCTGCTTGGCAGGTGTACCCGTTGATGATGTCTTCATTTTTTAATATGGATTTTTACAACTACAGCCACTGGCCCAAAGTCGGTGGTCTCTGTTTTTATTTTTTACCACCTCTCATCTGGTTTATCTCCCTCTGCTCTCTCAGTCACCTGACCTTCCCGAGCAAATCCCAGAATGCACGCATTCTTCCAGTAACCCCTTCCTTGTTAAACTTCCAAAATCCAGGTTGACTGCACACTTCAACTCTCTTCATCCTCACTTTTTACATATGTGCAACTGCCTTCCAGAAGCTGTGTTGCCCTCTCTAACGCTTCATTCAGGCAGTGCACCACCACCTCATGCCATCCCCCTTGTTGACCTATGATCTTTATTGCCCACATTGACCCTTCTCAAAGCAACGCTCTTACTTGTACATTGAAGAACGTCTTTCCTGCACTCCTCCCTCTTTTGATTTCGTGTTTGTTTATTCCTTTAGTTATTGTGTCCGAGAGTTTCCCCGCTGCCCTCCTGTGAGCTCTTTACCTGTGTTGCCTTGCTCTTTCATGAGCCTCATTCTTGTAGAAATAAATAAGATAAACACTACCCAGGAAAGAAAAAGACTCTCGTCTACCCAGGAAGGTCTTCTTCACCTCGCAACTTGCGTTCGCACAAGCAGAGGGCATATCCCATATGGGGTGGATAAGAGAATGAATAAAAGTTATTATGGCTCTCAAACTGGAATAACGTTTCACCCATTTTTTCAGAAAGATTAATTTTCCAAGTTATTACCTTTTGGCATAAGTATTCCTCATTCGTTTTGTGTTCTTTAAACTTTAGATTGCATTTAACTGTACGACAGTATCAAGTGTTTAACACATTTTTCATTTCTCCATTTACCATTTCATAAGTTCATTGTTGTAAACTCTGAAACAGGTGCGTGCGGGTCTTCAATCAGGAAGTAGATGCCGGTTGGAAACACCTTTTTTTTTTTTTCCTTTCACCTGACAACAACTCCCTTCCTAATTTTCCTCCTGAACTGACAGGTTGCCATCTGAACTCTACAAGCTACAAATGCCGGTGTACATTGGAGTTTTCTTTTACATTTATACTCATTACTTTGATGACATTTTTAGTAGATATCTACCGGATAGGCTTCGGTGGAGGCACAAGATGTACCTGGTTGGGAAAGGTGGAGAATGACTCAGGACATAATATATACTTGCTAAAGGGTGGGAAAGTTAGTTGTGTTATTAACCCACATGAGAGACATTGGAATGCAGCACAGTTTGAAATGGCCTGAAAGGATAAGCCATTACTTGAAGCTGGAATACCTCAAACAGTAACGTTTTGCGGGATTCTCAGAACTCGCTTTCTGAGGGAGGCATGCGTGTTCGCAGTATAGGGAAGTGGTCTGTTACTCGGTCATTCGCACATAGCAGGGTCATGGTTGTTAGATCGATTTCCTCACCGATAGTGCAGGGAAACCATAGGTTCTTTCTGTGTGGGCACTTGGTCTAGAGAAGTATATGCCAACGGGATTGCACTTCCAGAATGCTTCGGTCTGAAACAGAAGTCTCCTCGTTGTGATCTCTCAACGAAGATGGCGTCTGCCCGGGACCCCGGACACATCTGGACACTATGTATGAGTGTGCGGACGTTGAGGTAAGATTCCGCCATTTGCATCCACTATCATGTACATTGAAGGCTCCTATCATGGGAAATGGATCAAAGGTTTTGGCATGGATAGAGATTATTGAACAATGTTGTACTTTGTTGCTCGTGAACTGTTGTGTTTTTATTTTGTTTTGTATTTTTGTTAACCTTCCTTCTATAATTGCCGATGAGAAGCAAAATTGGTTTTTCATTAACTCCAAAATGCAATTCCCATTTTTACCTCCGCCGCTGAAGGTGGATGGAGGTTACGTTTTCACCCATATTTGTCTGTCTGTTTTTCCTTAAGCAGGATAACTCAAAAAGTTATGGATGGATTCTAACAAAACCTGGTGGGCAGGTTGGGTATGTGCGAAGGATGAGCTGACTCGATTTTGGTGATAGACTGGATCTGGGGACTTGCTGTTTGGAAGGGCCTATCAGTGGGATCCAAAATGTAAACTGTTCAGCATGGCGGAGGTATGCGCTCTAACGAGTGCCGTTCGGGTCTCTTACGTACTTAACTTGTGTTTACTTTGCTTAGCAGGCCATAAATAGCTGAGTAATTTTCTGTGTGTTTGTTTATTTGTCGTCGTCGCCTTTTCCCCTGGAGGGCCAGGCCTGTATTGTTTAGAATGTGGACAGGATTTCGAAGACAACATGAACATTTTAAATAATAATGCTGCCAAGCATACCAGAGATCAGTTGGTTACAGCATTTTAAGGAATGTTTTTGCATTTTCGATCCACATAAATATTGGATTTTCGTCTTTTGGGAGTACACCATGTAATGGCAGATGACCAGTAGTTGAAAAATACTTTGGTTTTTTTTTAGAGGAAGTTTGTATGACATCATGTAGAGAGAGGGAGAGAGATAGAGAGAGAGAGAGAGAGAGAGAGAGAGAGAGAGAGAGAGAGAGAGAGAGAGAGAGAGAGAGAGAGAGAGAGAGAGAGAGAGAGAGAGAGACAGACAGACAGACAGACACAGACACACAGACAGACACAGACACACAGACAGACACAGACAGACAGACACAGACAGACAGACACACAGACAGACAGACACACAGACACACAGACAGACACACAGACAGACACACAGACAGACACACAGAGACTTTTTAGACTTTTTATTACAAAAAAAATACAAGCCAGTCGGTGAAGATACTATTCAATACAAGCACAAGAATCGAAAACACAGAAAAGAAAAAAAAGATAATAACAGGAAAGGAAAGTAATTCAAAACAGTACAATGAACTAGAAAAGAAAAACAACAACAGAAAAACCGACTACACACTGATTCAATCCAAACAAACCTACAAATATATCATTAATTCATTCTCCTGCACCATGCAGATCCCTTCAAAACACCAAATGTTCATAAACTCATCAATACATTTCTTTCTTTCAGAAACACAAAATTCAACTTTGTGTCTTGCAGATATCAAGGCATTAAAAAAGAACAAGACATTACATTGCCCAATCGGCTTTCCTTTCAGTTTTTCCTTCCTCGATAAATAAATTGCCATTTTCGCCGTCGCCACTAAAAACAAAAACAACATATGTACATGTTCTTTCATATAATTGAAACCAAAAATAAATGATCGCAGAGAAAAAGTGATATTAATTTTTCCAGCCATGTAATTCAGCCATTGAAATAAAGGCACAAGCCTTGCACAATCAACGTACGCATGGAACACATCCTCTGTGCAAACACAGAACGGGCAACACGTAGATGTGGGCGCGAAATGACTCACTAATTTATTAGACGGAATGATCCAGTGTATCATTCGCCACTGGAGATCCCCTGTCCTTTTTCTTACCAGCTTACTGTATATTGATTCCTATGCACACTCAGATGGGAGTCCTTCCGGCATTAGCCCTTTCCACCTGGCCACTCCATTTAACAGTGAGTTCCCAAGCAGAACTGCAGTACATAAACGATACAGGTCTTTACTACTGCATTTCTGAAAAATGTTTTGTCCCTCACTAATTGGGGGCAAGTCTCCGTGACTAGGCTGTACCAATAAATCAGGAAATTGCCCGTCCTTGGATGTCACCAAAACTTCCTGGGTTCATCTTAGTCCAAGTTGGAAGCTTTTCTTTACTATTTCCTTTAGGACTCTTCCGATTATTCTGTTTGACCATATTCCAGTCATATCAGCTATCTCTTGCACCGACTTCCACCCCCAACCAAAATCATGGCGGAGGTCCAACACTTTGATTATGCCTGCTGTAATAAAGTGTTGATAAAAGTCTCGGCTTCTTAGAATTGCAGGAAAAAGCGGGTTGTAAAAAAGGGGTTTTTCCACAAACATGTTTGTTGCATAGGTTTCTTGCTGGCGACTAGTTGAAAGGCTTTGCCAGGCATTCAGAAGGCTCTGATAGAATTATGGTAGATGAGATGTGTCAACATGTTGGAGTTGGATTAAGAAAGGTTCAAGGCAGTATCCGAGCCCGCTTGCTTTTCGCAACATGTGATAGGCCAGAAGTCGGCTTGGCAGTCGTTCCTTGCACAGCAACTGCTGCATGCCACAGCCGAAAAGCCATGATACGACTTTTTATGTCGATCAGTCCCTGGCCACCTTCAGACAAGGGGCTACATATGACATTGGGTAGTAACCAATGGTGACCACTCCAAAAAAAAAATCCTCCAGTAGCCTCTGCACTGCCTTTAGTAGTGCCAGGCAGATAAACCTATGCCACAGGGAAGAAGCCACCAAATTATTAACCACTAGAACCCTGCCTTTGTAGGAAAGGTGGGGCAGAGCTCCGTTTCCACAGTCCCAATCTTTTTTTGACATGCTCAACAATCCCGTCCCAATTTTTGAGGACGTAATGTGGAGATCCCAGGAATTCCCAAGGTATTTGACTCCGTCTTCCACCCATTTTAACTTTGTTGGTAGATGCACAGGTGGTACCAGCACTCTTCCAGGTGGAATGTTCTTGAGACAGGGAATCTAAAAGGCATTACTCTTGTCCCAGTTACACTTCAAAGAAGAAGCGAGGCAAAAAAAGATTTAAACATTCAACAAGTGCTGGGATATCACTCTCCTTCTTAACAACCACACAGACATCATCTGCATAAGCCGATACAACTACTGAAGGACTCCCAGGGGATACAGTCACTCCTGAAATATTTTTCCTAAATAAAATTAGGAGCGATTCCATTACCAAGGAAAATAATAACCCAGAAACCGGGCATCCTTGTCTCACCCCTCTTTGAACCTGTACCGGAGAACTGAGTTCGTTATTTATTTTAAATAAACTAAATATATTGTTGTCCAACAAAGTCACGTAGGCCCTAAAATTGGCACCAAAGCCACATGCTTCTAGCATACGATACAAAAAAACCTGATCAACACTATCAAAAGCCCTTTCCAAATCAAGGAATATTATCCCAAAATCTTTTTCCAAGCAATCACATTCCATTAAATCTCTGATCAAAAAAATATTATCATAAATAGATCTGTTTGGGATGCAGTAATTCTGATCATGGTGGACTAGATCACCGATTACTGTCTTCAACCGACTGGCCAACACTTTTGACAATATTTTGTCGTCCATACATAATAACGAGACCAGCCGCCAATTATTTATCTGTCGTAGATCTCGTCTTTGGAATCAGCGACACCACTGCTCTTCTGAAGCTTAGTGGGAGTTCTCCAAGCACCAAGGATGATTCCAGGACATTCAATAATTCAGGGCCCAAAAGGTCCCAAAAAGGGAAGAAAAATTCTGCCGGTAGGCCGTCAATCCCAGGAGCTTTCCCCCCCGAGTCAATTTCAGTTAGGGCCTGCGTTAGCTCAGGCAGAGTAATTGGTGAATCCAGGCCCAGGCACTGAGGCTCAGTTAGGGATGAAAGGTGAGAAGTAAAAAATTTCATGGTTTGCTCACAAACATTTTGTTTTGCATAAACTTTTGAAAAAAACTCTCTAATGCACAACCTTACATCTCCAGGGTTGGCAACCATGTTTCCCCTAAAGTCTTGTACAGAGAAAAGGGTTTTGGGTGACTTATTTACAAAATCCATTTGGAAGAAAGATTTACTAGGGGTGTCTAATACCTTTAAATTGTTTATTCTTAATCTGATTAACAGTGTAGTGGAAATCAATCAGTCCCACGACATTGTCCTGAAGGTAGGTTTAATGACAATTCGATCTCTGGCAATATCCTGAAGAAATACAATCATGCAATATATATATCAGGATCATGGAATCATAAAGAAAGTTCAGTAATATCAATCAATGCAAGCAAGCCTAGATTTTCTACGTATACGCACCATCCGAGTCTACATGTCTTAGAATAAATGTCACAGGAGTGTGCCGGAGCCGCAGTCGTCCGACTTCTTATAGACGCCTCTCAGTGGTTAGCGAGAGCATCACACCTGGGTTCAACTTGTACATTTTCATTACATTCTCCCCGCCGTTAGAACTACACTCCCGCTAGGCCGGAACCAAGCACGCAGCAGCATTAGTAGTGTAGCGATGTCAGTCCATGTCAGTCGGCCCATCCGTAGCGATCAGGGCGGTGAATTTCCCTGCCAGCACGGGTCCGGAAACTACCGGGTACTACATCCCCAAGCACGGAGTCCCCCGCATCGGAGTAGCCGCCTGAGGCAGGCGACGGTGGGGGCACCACTGTACCTACAGGCAGGGGTGCATTTTGCGACGGGAGGGCCGGCAGATGCTCCATAGGTAGAGCCACGGAAGAGTCCATAGACTCGTAAATTGGTTCGTTGATATCCCCGCAAGGGTCGATGGCCCCGCAAGGGGCCAGGTGGCGTACGGAGACCGTGGACTCGCGTCCATCAGCCATCATCACGCGAGCATGCTCGGGATTAGCCTGGAGTACCTGCACCTTATCCACTAGTGGGTCATACTTGCTCGTGCGAACCGCGCATTTGAGGTAGGTCGGCCCCGGCTCAGCAAGCCAACTAGGTAAAGATCGGATACTCCCCGAGCTCCTTGGGTGGTGAAACATCCATTCGTGAGGAGTCTGGTTGGTGGCCGTACATAGTAAAGCCCTGATTGAGATCAGAGCCGCAGGTAACGACCAAGCCTATTTATCTAGGCCCCAGCCGAGGGACCGCAGGCTTAGCGTGACGGTCCTCCATATGATCCCGTTGAAGCGTTCGACCTGCCCATTCGCCTGCGGTCTATACGGGGTGGTATAGCTAGAAGCGACATTATGCTGAAGTAAGAAGCTCCTCACTTCCTGGGACAGGAACACCGCACCTCGATCGATATGCACATAGGCCGGGTTCCCGAACATAGAAAACAAGTTCTGCAGACATCGTATAACCGTGGCGGCCGTCATATCTGCACACGTAAAAGCGAAAGGGAATCGCGAGTACTCATCAACGATAGTGAGCAGGTAACGAGAGTTACTCGATACCGGCAGCGGCCCTTTGAAATCCATCGCCAATCGCTCCCACGGCCTAGTAGCTCTGACCAGCGTCCCCATGGGAGGGTTATAAAAACGCGGCTTAAGTTCAGCACATACAGTACAGTCGCGACAGACCTGGCGAATGTCCTCAACCGAGTATGGCAGATTACGACATCACACAAAATGAGCGAAACGCGCCATCCCCGGATGGCACAGAGTGTCGTGCAAAGCACGCAGACCCTCCAAAGATATGAGGCCCGCACACGTTGCCGGCCGCGATAATGCGTCGGCCACCAGGTTATCTCTCCCCGGGCGATATTTGTTTGTGTAGCAGAAATCGGCGAGTTCGATGTGCCAGCGAGTGATTTTCTCATTCTTAATGTGTTGGGCATGCAGAGTGTCGTACATAAACGCAACGCTCTGTTGGTCCGTGATGATTTGGAAGCATCGTCCGAGCAAATAGGGACGCCAACGCCTAATCGACTCGACGATCCCGTACGCTTCCTTTTCGACAGACGAATGTCGCCGTTCAGCAGAGGTGAGAGTTCGCGAAAAGAAAGCCACCGGGCACTCCCCCTGGGAGAGAGTCGCTGCTATCGCATGATCCGAGGCATCACTCTCCAAAACGAACGATTTGTTATCGTCAATCGTCGCCACAGCGGCCCCAGCGATGTCGGACTTAAGGCCATGAAAAGCAGCCTTGGCATCAAGGCTCATGGGGAACACTTCGCAGTCCACAAGTGGGCGGAGTTTCACGGAGAAATTTTGCACCCATTTCGAGTAATGGGCGAACAGCCCGAGAGCACGCTTCAGCGATGCACGATCGCAGGGCGGGGCCATGTCGAGCAAGGGTCGCAGACGCTCCTTATCCGGAGCAACCGAGCCATGGGTCACAGTGTACCCCAGAAGATCTATCGTGCGCTCGGAGTATCGACATTTAGCCTCATTCATAGTTAAGCGATACCTCTGCGCGACCTCTAGGAAGCGCTTCAGATTTGCATCATGATGTTCCTGGTCATATCCGCAAACCGTAAGATTGTCCAGATATACAAAGACGTCGGTGAAGTTCTCCTTAGCGATGAGGTTGTCCATAGCCCTCTGAAAACACGCGACCCCGTTCGTGACCCCAAAAGGTAGCCGGGTGAACTGGTATAACCTTTGACCCGATTCAAACGCGGTATAGATACGGTCGGCCTCGGAGATGGGGATTTGATGATACGCACTACGCAGATCGAGAGTGCTATAGACCAAGTACTGGGCCACCTGTCGAACCAGGGAGTCCATCCCCGGAAGGGGGTAGGCATCCAGCTGTGTAAATTGATTAATCGTCTGCGAATAGTCGATTACCATGCGTTTGCGATGCGCTTCACTTCGTACTACCAGGACTTGGGCCCGCCATGGCGACCGTCTGGGTTCTATGATACCTTCCTTTAATAGCTGGGCCGTTTCCTCCGCAATGAATTGCGCGTCAGCTCGTGAGTAGCGTCGCGATTTAACCGCTACAGGTGTGCAGTCCGTCGTCATATTGGGGAACAGTGACAGCGGCTCAATTTCCATCCCTGCAAGAGCGCACACCGCCAGCGTGTCTGTGCCACCAAATTCCATTTCCAACCTTCCATGTCGCTTAAGGAAATCATGTCCTAGCAAAACATCTGCACATAAGGCTGGTAAGACCATGAGATGCACGTCCGGAAACATTCGTCCCTTTATCACAAGCTTCAATCGACATTCCCCTTTTGTGCTGAGCCTAAGCCCTTGAGAATCCATAAAGATCCGACATCTCGTCCCAAGGATCGGCCATCCATGTTTTTGCACCAACCGATAATCAACATAACTATCGGTAGACCCAGTGTCAATTAAAGCACTTGCCATAATCCCTTTGATCATAAGTGGGATAATAGCCCGAGCCAGGCCAGGTGGTCCTGTAGGTATCGAGCCATCCATGCGAGATTATTGCGCTTCGTGTGTGGATCCAACACCAGCCAATGTTTTCCATGCCGCAGTAGTGTGCAGTTCGTACGAGCAGCCTCCGTAGGGTGCTCGTGTCACACGCGGGGTTTGGAAGCCAGCTCGAGGCTTCCATGCTTTAGCAGGAGCTTGTGGTTCGTACGAGCAGCCTTCGGATGGCGCTCGTGTCCCGCGCGGAGTTTCAAAGCCAACATTTAGCTGTTCGGGTGGCCGAATCGGACAGTTGGCAGGGGCGTGGAAGAATTCCGGCCAAGGACGGTCGCGCCGCGTTCTGTCGCGTTTGCCCCATTTGTTTAGTCGGTGCGTTGTTTCTCACCAAGGTCGAGCACACAGCCAGGGGCCCACGAGGAGGTGCGATTCTCATCAGTCGGGCGAGGCGCCCCGCTCCTCGCTCGGCCTGCTGGCCCGGCGATAAGCACATTCATTGTCGAGCGAGTTCGTTTTCCCCGCATCGCCTTTCGGCAAACCTTCGCAAAATGCCCTGTCTTCGTGCACAAATGACATACAGCTTCACGAGCCGGGCAAACCGACCTGGGGTGTTGTCGATTCCCGCAAAAATAGCACGTAGCGTTACGTCTGGGCTTTGGTCCGGCAGCTGCTGCAGCTGTCAAGCCTGGATCAGGGTCCTCCTTGGGAGCGGCAGGGGTCTCCGATTCCGGCAGCGATGCCCTGGCTGCATCCGCGTCCACGGCGGTTGCTCTCTCCGGTCGAGCTTGCCGAGTTGTCCCCGCAGTGACGTATGAGTGTTCATACGCGTCGGATTGTTCTCGCGCTTGGGTATAGATGTGGACCAGCCGAAGGGCTTCAGCGAGCGTCGTCTGCTTCTTCCAGAAGCCGTTGTCTCACGACTGGGGATTTGATCCCCGTGACGAAAGAATCGTGTACAAGATCATCACAAACTTGTTCATGTGTACGTACCTCTGGGGCGCTCTCGGTCATCAGACGCCGGAGTTCTTGCGTGAATTGGTCTAGTCTCCGTGGGCTGTTGCTTTCGTACCGCGAGCAGATGCCGAGAATAAACCGCGCTTCGTTTCTTGATATAGATTCGCTTCAGCTCTGTCACGGCTGCATCGAATGTCACGCACTGTTCGATAGCCCGATAAACGTTATGATGCACCTTTGTTTGTTGCACCTCCAATTTAGATTCATCAGAGACGGCGTTTTCCTGGGCCTTGAATTGATTGTCTCAGGTCTTCAGCCAATGTGTCAGTTCCGCACCCGCAACCGCTGCCTGAGCATCGGCTGCAAATTGCGGCACTTGAATCATCCGGTGTCCCGCCATGTCGTTCACGTTCACCTCTTGTTCTCGATTGGACAGCAAGACGAATTGTCATTAATTGTAGTGGAAATCAATCAGTCCCACGACATTGTCCTGAAGGTAGGTTTAATGACAATTCGATCTCTGGCAATATCCTGTAGAAATACAATCATGCAATATATATATATCAGGATCATGGAATCATAAAGAAAGTTCAGTAATATCAATCGATGCAAGCAAGCCTAGATTTTCTACGTATACGCACCATCCGAGTCTACATGTCTTAGAATAAATGTCACAGGAGTGTGCCGGAGCCGCAGTCGTCCGAGTTCTTATAGACGCCTCTCAGTGGTTAGCGAGAGCATCACACCTGGGTTCAACTTGTACATTTTCATTACAAACAGGCCTGCTGCTTTCTCCTGAATCAGCTCTCTCAGTTGAGCCTTGTTTTCAACAAATAACCTGTGGTCTCTTCTGTTATTATCTTTAGCCAGTTTACACTCTAACCATATAATATCAGCTTCTAAACAAGCCATTGTTATATTTTTTACATCCGTTTCATTTGAAACAAACTGCTGACAAAACACTCTAATCTGAGCTTTTGTGTTATCCCACCATAATGCTAAGAAGAGAAAGAGGGCTTTTTTGCAAGTTGGATGACCCAAAAAGCACGGAAGGCATCTTTAAACAAAGCATCTTCGAGAAGACTGGTATTGAATTTCCAGTATGCACTTTTGCGTAAGGGTTGAGGGAAAAAGAGGCCCATGGTAACTAAATGATGATCAGAAAACAAAGATGGAAAATGTTTTGGAGAGATAACCGCATTCCTGAACTGTGAGTTTATGTACCAATGGTCAAGTCTAGCGAAGGTCATTCTCCCATTGGCACATCGTCCCCAAGTATACTCAGATTTGTTGGGGTAATGTAGCCTCCATGCATCGAGCACACCCACTGCCGAAAAGTAATTTAACAAATCAGTGCTACCTTCGGGATGAGGTTCTGCTGTATTTCGGTCTACGTAGTGTGTTCAAAAAGTATCCGACCTTTATTTTTCGTGCATAAAAAAA
Organism: Myxine glutinosa; assembly: GCF_964187855.1. Lineage (NCBI taxonomy): Eukaryota > Metazoa > Chordata > Myxini > Myxiniformes > Myxinidae > Myxine > Myxine glutinosa. Next base: position 188,832,155 of record NC_136264.1, on the reverse strand, counting down.
AAGAAGCTAGGGAGGCGTTGATTGGTGCACGTATGTAGGCGATCCTAATGCACACGCGTGAATTTTTTCACACCTGCAGAAGCTGTCATTCGACGGCAGACCGCCGATGAGTGAGGAAATGTAAGTGAGCGCCGTCGGATTTTCGTTTTTGACAAAATGACGGAAAAACTTGAACAACGCTACTGCATCAAATTTTGTGTTTCATCAAACTTGCATCAAAACTGCAACTTGGTTTCTGGGTCGTACCCATAAACCCAGGACTCATCGCCAGTGATCACTGTGTTGAGGAAGCTGGGATCGCTGTTCACAGTCTCCAGCATGTCCTGTGCGATCTCCAAACGGAGTTGCTTCAGCTCAATCGTTAGCAGCTTTGGTACGAACTTCGCTGAGATTCTCCTGAAGCCCAAATCCTCCTTCATAATGGAATGAACGGTGTTGAATCTTGCGGATCGTTTCCACTTGGGAATCGCCAAGCTTTACACAAAATTTGATGCAGTAGCGTTGTTCAAGTTTTTCCGTCATTTTGTCAAAAACGAAAATCCGACGGCGCTCACTTACATTTCCTCACTCATCGGCGGTCTGCCGTCGAATGACAGCTTCTGCAGGTGTGAAAAAATTAACGCGTGTGCATTAGGATCGCCTACATACGTGCACCAATCAACGCCTCCCTAGCTTCTTTTTTTTTACGCACGAAAAATAAAGGTCGGATACTTTTTGAACACAGTAGTATACTGGGTTTAAAGGTGCAATTAAAGTCACCCCCCATGCAAATACAATTATTGAGATCTATCGACTGCATGTGTTGAATCAAAGATGAAAAGAAAGCTCTTCATTCCACACTCTCACTTGGTGCATAAACGTTGAATAGTATAAACCGAAAATTATTAATGACCAGTTCCAATGAAATAAACCGGCCTTTAATCACCTCCTGGAAGAGGTATGACTCAGGTACTAGGCCTGGTCTGAGTAAAAAGGCCACACTAGCAGAAGAAGAAGACAAGTTACTAAAAAAAGCACTGTCCCTTAAAGTGACGACACCAGTCGTACTCCACATTTTGAATTATATGGGTTTCCTGGAGTAAGAGTGCATCAATTTTCTTGCGCTCAAATAAACTTTTCACCTGAACCTGGTGGTTTTGGCTTGCACCTCCACTGTTCATATTTAAGGTTCCAAAGGTGATTTTTTTCATGGATTATCAAAAGGTTTGAGCGGGTGTTGGGAAATCTCGCTCCCTGCTTTTGTAACAGCCTTTCTAAGCCGATGAAACAGCGACCTTGTTAAATCAAATTAATCCGGCTTCCTAATTATGTCCTTTGCAGCCTGGACGAATGAAATTAAATCAGGAAAATGATCTTTCACAATCACATTTCTCTGTCGGTAGGTGTCATTTAGAAAAGAAATAAGTTGAGGGGCTATGGATGGCTGATACGATGAAGATTGAGACAACTCAGTCATCTCAACTTCATCATCTGATTCTGACAAATCAGAAACAGCTCTGCCCGGGTCACATATATCAGTTTGCGTCATCCCCATTTTGATTCCAGCCAAGTCTGAAGATTTGCTGGAATGTTCTATTGTAGAGTCATCTTCACTCTGGTACCCGGGACATTCAGCAGGATCTGAAATCTCGGCTTCACCCTCCTGTGGGGAGATGTTCACTGGCTCAGTTGACGAACCAGTGTCATGATTTAGATCTTGCATTGATAAAGAGGAGCTCGGGGCTGAAACCTTTCCATTCTGCTCGGTTTCAGCAGGTAGTGAAGGTGGCGGCTCACTAATGAGCTCACCATCATCTTTAGTCTCGCCATCTACTTTTTCTCCCAAATTTTCGGTGCTGCCCGATAATGTTTCAGAATTAATTAATTCAGGTTCCTTCTCCCTGGTGTCAATACAGCTTGTGGACACCTGAGAAGGACGTTTCGGGGCATCTTCACCCACACTGTCTTTATCCAACACTACCTTTTTCAAAGTAATGTTGGAGTTACAAGCACCAGGTGCTCTTCGTTTTTTTGTCACAACAATGGGATCTTCTTCCATCTCCTCACTGCACGTAGCATCTGCCACAACAGGTGGGTTATCCGGGATTATTTCATTATTTACCGAATCAGCGGTGTTGTCGTTTTCACCAACACGAACAGGAGTATTATCCCGACTCCTCGTGTGCGAGGGAGCGGTGGTAGGAACCATTCGGGTATTTCGATTTACCTTGTTTTGTAGGTTAGAGACCGGGGTGTTATCTCTTTTACAATCAGCGTCACTATAACCTGCTTCACCGCACCTTACACACGATACCTTCGGACAAAACCTTTTCACGTGGCCAAAAGCTCTGCAATGAAAACATGTTAATGAGGCCGATGACGCATACATCTGGTCCTCATGGTTATTCACCTTTACCTTGAACATGATGTTTAACCCCGTGTCATCACCTCGATCCGGAAGCACCATATACACCTGCCGTCCAAAGATCATCACGTGTTCAACACGTTCATCGTGAGACCGGAGCGGAATCATTGTGATTTTCGACACCACTGTTCCGAATTGGGACAAAACGGACATCAGCTGATCGCAGGTTATAAATGGAGGTACATTAGATATGATGACTCTCATCGACGGAGTGTCCATAGGCGACACCAAGACAAAGAGACCTGTCTCTGTGGTTAATCCCGCACTAACAACATCGTGCAAACGAATTTTTCATCGGACACAAATACAACAACTTTTTGATTAATTCTCGACGCTGCTCGCACATTCTCACAATCGATTTATTTTCCCCACCGCCAAAACAATGTCCTCGGTGGAAGTTCCTTCGGGTGGAACACACACAAATGCATGCTTCCTTGTGAAGTTGTCGAACGCCTCTAACCGAGAGCGTGTATTTGCCATCCCAGCGAATTTACACCCCCCACTTGTCCGAACCGGACAAGAAGGTACCAAACCGAAATAAATCGCACTAAAATAAATAAAAAACGCGCATTATAAGCACAACCAGGCTCACAAAGCATCGTCGAAGCTGGTAGGCCGCACCCAAAATGGGTCCGCTCTCAATCCTCTCTCTCTCTCTCGAAGACAAAGGTGTAGAAAGGATGAAAACAAAATGCCAAAGTACACAGGATGGAAAAGGAGAGGGAGGGGAGGGCAGGAGAGGAGAAAATCGCACAAAGGACTCACCACAACACAGAGCAGTTGCTCACAGCCGCCATGACGCCACACCCAAATCGCAACAGCCAGCAGGGGGCGACAGAGAGAGAGAGAGGGAGAGAGAGAGAGACTTTTGAAGCTCTTTTATTATAAAGGTAAGAAACCCATACAAGTCATGCAAATAATAAAGTCACCACAATTCAAAACATGTGCAGCCAAACAACAACAATAAAAACACCAAACACTAAAATAAAAAACTTAACAAACCATGATCAAGTTTACAAAACCCACCCTTTGCACACCATTTTTCCACAAAGGTTTGTAAATCATCTTTCATTTGGAAAAAAGAAAATTCCATGCGTAACCTTGCCATGACTAGAGCCTTAAACACAATTACCACATCACATAAAATATCAGCATTTGCCAGGAGCTTTGCTTTTCTTGTTTTGTAGATTGCTAATTTTCCAATAGAAATTAAGAAATTAGCAAGAGCAGTCTCAGAGCGTTTTTTATAACTAAGTGGTGTTCCAAAGATAAAAACACGTGTAGAAAAAGAAAAGTTCATACGATTAAAAAAAGTTGATAAAAAACCAAAGAAGGGAAAGAGTCTTGCACAATCTACGTAAGCATGGAAAAGGTCTTCAGAAATCATACAAAAGGGGCATTCCACTGAATTATCCTCATTAAAACGATGTAATAAAACATTGGAGGGCAACACCATATGGGCGAGTCTCCAAGCAATATCACCAGTCCTTTTAACAATCGGTGAAACATACATTGCAGACCATTGCGGATGGGAGGGAGACCCAGAAGGCAGTTTCTCTTTCCATCGAGCCCCAAAAGAAAGAGGCTGTAACGAGGGAAACCGAACTGAGATACACAAACGATACAGTCTCTTTTTATCCTTGCTGGAAAGTGGCGATGAGGATAGCAAGATAGATGTTGTGGTGCTATCAGCTGGCAGGCTAGAGCTAGCACAGATCTGTGGTGGTGTACGGTGGTCACCATTGTTGGCGGTTGAGCTCAGGCCCAGGTGCCTAAAAACACACAGGATTTCCTGTAGGACCTTGGCTACGCTCCTCAAAGATCTGATGCCAGTTCTTACTTGAAGATGTCCTGCGGAGAACCAACTGTTCCTGTTACAGTCACGAAGGTCCCGAGTCGTTTTCACGCCAGCACTCACAAAACGTTGCACAAAGGCACGTGAGCGAGGAATAGCAGGAAAGAGGGCATTGTAGAAAAGGGGTTCCCGGAGGAACCTTTCACTGTTGTATGTCTCCATTTGGCGAGTTATTGAAATGGACCGCCAGACGTTCAAGACATCTTGGTAAAAGTCAGGGAGCAGCGAAGCATCGACATGTTGCAGCTCCATGAAGAAGAGTTCACAATTGTACCCAAGCATGCCGGCTTGTTTTAGTATACAGTTTGCAGTCGATTTCCAGGGCAAGGCCTCCAGAAATATAAAACGACGAGCTGTGGAGACTCGGAAGGCCATCACCCGACAAAGAATGTCCACAAGCCCATGACCACCTTCTGCCAGTGGGAGGCAAATAGTCTCTGGCTTTAGCCAGTGTTTGCCATCCCAAAAGAAGTCAAGTAAACATTTTTGGATTGACGACACCAACGTTGCAGGTGGCTGCAAGGCAATCATTTTATGCCATAAGAGAGGGGCCACCAGGTTGTTAATGACCAGTGCACGACCTCGGAAAGACAAGGTCGACAAAATTCCTCTCCATCTGTTTAATTTGTTGCTGATTTTGTGGAGCAAACCATCCCAATTCCTTTTGACAAAGCCTGGGGTTCCAAGGTAAACACCGAGGTATTTCACACCTTCTTTTTCCCATGTCAAATTCATAGGGAGAATTGGAAGGGCAGAAGGTGGCGTACCGCCGACCCAAACTGCTTTGCATTTCGACCAATTAATTTGCGTTGTACATGCTTGAGAGTAAACCCGTAGGCACTCAAATAGCAGAGCAATGTCATTACTGCTGCGAACAGCAACACATACATCATCAGCATAGGCCGAAATGATAACGGGATTTTCTGAGGGAGTCACTGAAAATCCCATAAGAGAAGATCGTAAACGAATCAAAAGGGGCTCAATGCAAAGAGAGTACAATATTCCAGATAAGGGACAGCCTTGCCGAATTCCCCTCCCAATCCGCAAAGGTGAACAGAGACCATCATTGATTTTGATCAAGCTAAAAATGTGATTATACAATAAGGATACATATGAAATAAAGGATGCCCCAAAACCAAATTGCTTTAAAATGTGAAACAAATACTCATGATTAACAGAGTCAAAAGCCTTTTCTTGGTCAATAAAAAAGAGACCGGTATGTTGTTGTTGAAATGCACACACATCCCACAGGTCTCGTACCAAAAAAATGTTATCGTGCATAGATCTGTGCATAACACAGTACGATTGATCCTGATGTATAACTGTGCTTAGAACAGTCTTTACACGGTTAGCTAGCGTTTTGGCAAAAATCTTGTAATCTGTGCAGAGAAGAGAGATTGGACGCCAGTTCTGTATCAATTGCAGGTCGTTTTTCTTAGGGATAAGGCAAACAACTGCACGCCGACAACTAAGGGGTAACAATCCCTCACGCAGACTGTATAAAAACACTGAGTGCAAAGCAGGACCAAGCATGTCCCAAAAGGTTTTATAAAATTCAGCTGGTAGCCCATCAAAACCAGGAGCCTTATGATCAGCAAGGCCATCGAGCGCAGTTTTAAGTTCACCGAGAGTAATGTTCTCATCCAAGACATGCCGTTGATGCTCATCTATCTGCGGTAAATTGGTCGTAATATTCTGCATTGCAGGCACATCATTGGGCTTAAAGGAAAACACATTCTCAAAATAAGACCGAACAAAGTGAACAATCTCCGTATTATCACTAAGAATATGCCCATCACTAGCCCGAAGACTAAGCATTTGCTGGCTCGCCTTCGTCGTCTTCTCAAACTTAAAGAAATCTTTACAACATGTGTCTGACGACAGTAAACTATTAACTCTCAGCCTGACTAAGGCACCAATACCATTTTCTTGAATTAATTCCTTAAGCAGAGTTTGTTTTTCAAAGAGGAGTTGACACCGTCTTTCATCACTGAGGACCTCAGCACCTTCCTGCAATCGTAGAATTTCTTGTTTCAAGGCATCAATACATTATAATTGTTTACTTTGAGAGCAATTGGTTTTGTATTGCTGACAGAAAACACGGATCTGCGCTTTAGCATAGTCCCACCACTGACAGAGATTTAGGAAACGATGTTGGAAATCCACAACCTTGTCCCAAAAAACCACAAAGGATGATTTAAAGAAAGGATCGCTCAGAAGTGAGGTGTTAAGAGACCAATACAGAGTGCGGCGTTTGAAGCGAGGAAAGGAAAAGCACAGTTTTACCAAAGAATGATCAGAGAAGCCTGAAGGGACAATAGCCGTATATGTCACAAGGTTGACAGCAGAGTTAGGAATATAAAATTTATCAAGACGAGCAAGTGAAAGATGATTTAGTAAAACCCGACACCAGCTAAATTGCTGCAGGTTTGGGTGTTGTTGCCGCCATACATCGTTGAGGTCATGCCGCGAAGTTATACTGGAAAGAGGCCTACTTGAAGCTGGATGTGGCTCTGCACTGTTCCTATCTAAAGTTGGGTTTAAAGTACAGTTAAAATCACCCCCTAAGCACAACAACGTATCAGAAGAGAGGTGTCTCAGGAAATTAAAGGACTGATTAAAAAAAGTTCCTCTATCTGTGCTATCACTTGGAGCATAGACGTTAACAAACATAAATCGTTGCTGATTGTATTCAAGCTCTACAGAGGCTAGATAGCCTGGTACGATTTCCTTAAAGATGGGGGGGGAGACAGACAAACGTGAACTGACAAAAAAAGCAATACCCGCACTCACAGAATCTGTATTACAAAAAAACCAAGTGCCAATCAGCTGTTGCTGCCAATCAGCCATGCAGTCTGCAGTGGCACGGGTTTCTTGCAATAAAAGTACATCAATCTTTTCCCTCCTGGCTAATTGCACAGTTTGGGACCGACGCAGCTGACTGCGCCCACCATTAATGTTCAAGCTTGCTATGTTCATAGAAACATAGGCAGCAACACAGCCATTACAGGTTTAATTCTTTCCTTGCTGTGACAAGGTACCTCTTCAGTCTTTTCAGTGATTGATCAGAAATATGAAGGGCCGCAGATTGTTGTACAACTTCCTGAGCCCCACTAATGAAGGCGTGAGTATCAACGAAGAAATCGCAGATTTTCACGCGCTTTTTACGGTAAGTTTTTTGTAGGAAATCCACGATTTCAGCAGGAGGGACGGAGCCTCCAGAGACATGCTCCGATGAGAAGTCGGCCTCACCATCACTCAGTGAGGCAACGGAAGAACCCCCATCAGAGTCACAATCATTGCATTGAGAGTCCATTGCTGAGGCAACAGGCTCATCGACGTGAAAATCTGAGACTTCAGCACTATCGCCCTGCTGACCATGAGCTTGACAAGGCTCAGCTGCCTCAATGGAGGATTCCACAGACAGATCACTAGTTCCAACACACTCACCACTCCCCACAGAGGGAGGGGTGGCACAATCAACACAAGCTTCATCAGGGGACACACATGGAGGCTCAACCTCACATGGAGGTTTACCCTCAGAACACTGGAGAGACTCAGGTGCTGTCTGGCCAACACATACATTTTCAGCATTTATCACATTACCCTCAGAGTATTCTGAAGGCGGGGGAGGTTGAGCAATTTCCTCAACTGGAGGAAACTGCTGAGGAGGAGGTCGCGCTCCACCATAACCTTCACTAACCACTTGAGCGAAGGTTGGAGGACAGGCCAAGACCTTAGTATCAGGCTCGTTGAGGTCGCTAGAAGGTGGGAGGGTTCTTTTCCTGGTTCTCTGTTTGTCTACAATGGGGTTTGCATCAGCACCACCCATACTGTTTACCTCATCGACAACGATCTCAGTCGAGCCTTGCTGTTCATCACCATTCAGGCTAGTGGCTCTATCTGCGGACTTTTTCGGGCACGAGTCTTTTAAATGACCATATTGACCACACTCAAAACAAACTAGAGACTCTGTGGAGACAAAGACCCGATAAGTGTGACCTTCGACCTTGAAAGGCAATACCGCATTTAAAGAGGTTACACCACGCGGTAAAATCATATAAACAAAGCGACGAAAGGACATGACGTGTTTTAAACGGTTATTTTTCCCTCGTACAGGAACCAAAGTAACTGAAGAGACAACAGAACCAAGTTTGTTTAGTTCAGTAACCAGGTCTTTGTTCTTAAGGAACGGAGGAGCGTTAGAGAGAGAAACCCGAACTGCCGGCGTGTCGAGTGGACATACCTGAACAAACACGTCGGGAGCAAAGAATAGCCCGTGCTCGACTATTTGAGCAACCATGGGCACTGTGGAAACAAAGATTACCACGCGTTTATTCATGCGAGAAGCCGCTTTTACATTATCCAAACCGATTAACTCTCCGACCGCAAGGATAATGGCCTCCACATCGATTCCCGACGGAGGTGAGCAAACTAACCCATGCTTCCGGGTTAGCGCTTCAAGAGACGTGTAACGAGAGCTATCCGCCATCGTTTGCACGTTTAAACAAAGGGTAAATGTATAAAGGTTAATGAAGCCAAAAAGCTCCAGTAAACAAATGAAAAATAAAAATATTTACGAAAAAAGAAACGGAAAAAGGATTATGATTTGTAACACGAGGCGAAAAAAACCCGAAGAGGGAACCGCCCTAAGGGGGAACCTTTACCGGTCTCACCACGTGTGCTCTCTCACTTTCTCACTCTCAAGAGGGGGGGGGGGGGGGGGGGGTATGATAACGTGGAAGGGTGACACACAAAAGACGGAACAAAGGTGAGAAAAGGTAAGGGGAGGGTAAAGATACAAACCACGAGCACGGAGCTACAATGCCAAGACACGAACAGACGCCATGACACCGCACCCAACACACGAACGGCCAGCAGGGGGCGCGAGAGAGAGAGAGAGAGAGAGACAGTTACGGCACATCTTATGGATGCCCTTGCTGTCCATAGTCTGGAAAAGTTTTGACCCATCGCTAACAGGGGGCAAATCATTTTTAATGGGTTCAACAATCAATTTAGGCACTGTCGGCTCATTCAAATCTTCTTCTGTACCTCGAGTCCAAGTTAGGCCAAGTTGCCGTCCCACCTGAATCATTTTCCTCAAATTTTTTGCTCTATGGGACCAAATCACTGTCAGGTCTGCGATTTCACTTATGGATTTCCAACCATACCCTGCGTCATGTCAGAGATGCCGCACCTTCACGATACCAGCTGCTATAAAGTGTTGGCAAAAATCTCGACTTTTTGGAATGTCGGGAAAGAGAGGGTTATAAAACAAAGGCTCGTATGCTAGCATTTTTGTGACATATGTGTCCGCCTGACGACTCACAGAAAGGCTGTGCCAGGCATTCAAGAGGCTTTGGTAAAAAGCAGGCAGGAGCGATAAGTCGACATGTTGGAGGTTCATTTGAAAAAGTTCAAAATGGTACCCGAGCCTACCCGCTCGCTGTAGTACAAGGCATGCAGGGAGCCGGCCTGGCAGATGTTCCATGTAGAGGAGACGTTGAATGGACCGCAGCCGGAAGGCCATTAGGCGGGCTTTGATGTCGACGAGGTTGTGGCCACCCTCAGCCAATGGGCGACATCACATCGGGTCGTAGCCAGTGGTAGCCTCCCCAGAAGACGTCCACCAGTTTGCCCTGGAGTGCTTTGAGCAGGGCCTCTGGTGGTTGCAGGCAGATTAACCTATGCCACAACAGTGTGGCAACTAAGTTGTTGATCACCAGCACATGGCCCTTGAAAGACAAATAAGGTAAAACCCTTTTCCATCGGTTCAATCTTTCTCCCACTTGCTCAATTACCCCGTCCCAATTTTTCTGAGCATACTGTGGGGAGCCAAGGAATATGCCCAAGTACTTAATTCCCTCACTTCCCCACAGCAACCCTGCGGGGAGGGATGGGGGCGGCAGTGGTACAGGCTGAGGAAGGTTGCGATAAAGGGAGGGTATCCATAACGTCTTGCTTTTGTTCCAATTGATTTTTAAAGAGGAAGCAGAGTGAAACTTTGATAGGCACTCAACAAGGATATCAATATCGTCTTTATCTTTTACAAAGATGCAGACGTCATCCGCATAAGCAGATAGAGTTAGCGGTGCACTCATGGGAGAAAGTGCTATTCCAGAAATCTTCTTTCTCAGTAGATTGAGAAGGGGCTCCAAAGAAAGAGCAAACAATAAACCAGAGACTGGACACCCTTGCCGTACCCCTCTCCAAACCTTGATGGGGGGAGCCAACAGATTATTAATCTTAATTAAACTAAATACGTCTGTGTATAGCAAGGAAATGTAGGATCGAAAGTTTGCTTCAAGGCCGCATGCCTGCAATACATGATGCATAAACTTATGGTCAATACTGTCAAATGCCTTTTCAATCAAGCGACATCATTCCAAAATCTTTTTGCACACGGTTACCATCAATGAGATCTCTGATTAAAGAAATATTATCATGGATGGATCTTTCAGCAACACAGTAACTCTGTTCTGGTAGTACCAGATCACCAATAACCTTTTTTAGTCGATTAGCTAGTACTTTTGAAAAAAGCTTTCAGTCCGTGCACAGCAGGGAGATCGGTCGCCAGTTCGCCATAAGTCGGGGATCTCCAGTTTTGGGGAGCAAGCATACTACGGCTCTTCTTCGACTCAGCGGCATTATACCAGTCTGCATAGAAGCATCCAAAACATTCAGCAACTCGGGGCCTAAAAGGTCCCAAAAGGTCAGAAAGAATTCGGGAGGTAGACCGTCAATACCCGGAGCTTTCCCCGAATCCATGGCAGCAAGAGCACAGGTTAGCTCAGGGAGGGTGATTGGTAGGTCAAGCTCCAACTGTTGAGCCTCAGTTAGGGAGGGGAAGTGAGAGGTTAAGTCCATCATTGTATCATTACAAACAGTCTGCTCTTCAAAAAGTTTTGTGTATAATTCAATAATGTTTAGTCTAACATCATCCTCATTGACAACCACGTTGCCTCTTGAGTCCAAAACAGAAGAGATTAGCCATGATGGCTTGCTTAAGGATTCTAAATGAAAGAAAGACTTGTTTGGGGTGTCTGATAATTTTACATTCTGTATTCTAAGTCTAATTAATGTACCAGCTGCTCTCTCATGAACTAACTTCCTTAAAAGAGCTTTCTTTTCAAGCAATAACCGGTAATTGGCATCATTATTTTCATGAACCAATTTGTAATGCCAATGTAATGCCTTTGTATTTGCCATTGTAATGTTCTTGTCGTTTGTGCTGTGTGATTGGAAACACTGACAAAAAATCCGAATTTGAGATTTCATGTTATCCCACCATATGCTGGATGAACAAAAGGAGGATTTATTTGCTACTAGACATGCCCAGAAAACACGAAAGGCTTCTTTAAACACACTGTCTTCTAGAAGTCTAACATTAAACTTCCAATAAGTGCTCCTATTTGTGCGTTGAGGAAAGGAAAGGTTTAGGGTTACCATATGATGGTCTGAAAACACGGAAGGGAAAAGATTTGAAGAAACAGCAATATTTTTAAAGGGTACGTTAATGTACCATCTGTTGAGCCTTGCCAAGGACACTCGACTATTGGCGCATCAACACCAGGTGTACTGGGATGTGTTTGGGTGGTGCAACCGCCAAACATCCACTAAACCCATTGTGCTAAAAAAAATGGGATAGGTGTACATGGGACTCGGGATGGGGTTCGACAGAGTTTCTATCAATTAATGGGTCGAAGGTGCAATTAAAATCACCTCCGACACACACACACAATGATCAAAATCAACCGATCTTAAATGATTTATCATAGAGGCGAAGAAGGACTTACGCTATCACTTGGCGCATACACGTTAAATATGGTGCAATGGAAGTTTTGGCTTACCAGTTTGAGAGAGCTAAGCCGACCTTTTATTACCTCCTGAAAATGGCTGACTCACACACCAGGCCGGGCTTCATTCAGCAAGAAGCCGATTCCAGCAGATGAAGCTGATAAATTGCTGAAATAGCATTGGCTCTTAAAAAGTTGATGCCAGTCGTGTTCTACGTTCGGTGTGAGGTGAGTTTCTTGAAGCAAGATCACATCCACCTTTTTCCGCTGAAATATGTTTTTTTTTTTACTTGAACCTGGCGGAGGTGGCTAGCACCACCGCCATTAATATTTAAAGTTGCAAGTTTTATAGTTTTCATCCTGTATTGATGAAATCAGCCTGTGGCTGGGAACACTCTACACCTGCAGGTGTGATTTATTTTCTTAACCTGTGGTTTGTGATCTATTCAGGTCGAAATGTTCAGGTGTTTTAATTATGGATTTTGCAGTATGTATGAATGCACACAAATCATCAAAATAGTCTTTAATGACTATATTACATTGTCTGTACGTTTCAGCAAGAAACGACACGATGAGTTGGGGGGGTATTTGTGACTGAGATGCTGATGACTGTGACAGCTCAGTCACTTCCACCTCGTCCTCAGACTCTGACAAGTCTGATAATGTCCCACCTTGATCTAGGGCCTTACTTCCAGCTCTCACGAGCTCCTCTGCAGGCATCTCCTGGGATTTAATTGGATGCTCTGGTACACACTCACGAGCAGACTGGTGCTTACTTTCTTTATGTGTGCTTTGGCAAATGGCTGCAGATCTCTGCTTAGCCGGAGTTACGATTTCTGTTTGTAAGACAGAGCAATTTGTTTGGTCACCAGTCCGCTCAGTTACTGGAGGGGGGACCGGTAGGACTTCGCATTCAGGCTCAAAAATGGCCGCAGTGTTTGGTTCAATGCAGGCTTCATTTTCAGAGCCTGGGAAATCAGTAATGTCCTTTTTTACACTTTGGCGTTCGATATTTTTGTTTGCTGTAGACGTTTTGCCGATAAACGACGATGATGAAAAACACGGCAAGCAGAGCACAGGCCCGAAGAACACAAGGTTCTTTAGGACTCGCACACAAACTCACCGTGCGCGCTCTCTTTCTCTCTCTTGTCTCAACAAAGAAAGGAAACACGGGGAAAACTTCACAAACACTTACAAGGACACAGAGGGATGAAATGGGGGATGGGAAAGGCATCAACACAACACAGTACTCATGGCTCCTCATACACAGCAGCCATGATCGCCACACCGATGCACTACTCACCAACGACCATCAGGGGGCGAGAGAGAGACAGAGAGACAGACAGAGACAGACAGAGACAGACAGAGACAGATATATACAGAGAGATGAGAGATACAGAGACACAATGCTGATGTCCTTGAACTGTGAATTCTTGCAAAGTTGACTTTGAAAGCAGTACCGTGAACTCATGGTGTAACACATGTATATACCTCGTGCTTGTTCTTGAATGAAAACATAGTTTGTTACACTTGGCGTGAAACTTCTATTCTCATGGCATTTTTGGGGTTGTTGTTGCTTTTGTTGTTATCATTGGACCGTGTGTGTTCAAAGACCAATCTGGGAATGCCGCCAGCTTCACTGGAACGAGGGTTTACCTCATTGACTCTGTTGGCAAGTAGAGGTTCGAAGGTATTGCCAGCTATGGGCATATGAGGCCCTATAGCGTATTCATCTGTTATGGCCTGCAGCCTTAGGCATTGTGGGTGTGTAAGGTTTTATCAGTGAGGTTTTATATGTGTAAGGTTTTATCAGTTAGGTTTTATATGTGTAAGGTTTTATCAGTCTTTATATGACTTGGAGAAAGCTTCACAGATATGAGAGTCTCGATGCAAGAGAAAACATTCCAACTCCGAGCCATGAACTGAAGCAGATGTTTTTCTAAAATAGGTAAATTTATTAATGAGGAAGGATGAAGGCATCTCTAGATGACCTCTGAAAAGGAAGCTTGACATTGTGTAGATGATTGCCCAGACTGAGATGTTTTTGGGGGGAGGGAGATGGTGCGAGGTCCAACTTAGAAAAATGTCTTGGCTTGTTAAGACTTCCAACGACTGTCTTAAGGTCTTTCGATCCAAAAATTCTAGCACAATCTCCTGTGCCCTTGTGCTCCACAATATGTCCCAACAGCCCTATAAGTGACACAAGACACACAATATGCAACCACCAGTACATGTTTACCAGGAAATAGAACTTGCAACTTTGCTTTGCCTTGCAGAATACAGGACTAATTTGGGTTTAAATATTGACAGGAAAACAACGAGTTAACCCTCAAATAAAAATAACCCCAGGGAATTTGGAGGTATAATATAAGTTTATAGTCTATAGGAGTTTGGGTGATATTTCATTTTGAGTTCAGTGAGTCATGGGTATGAGTACAGAGAGAAATAAGACAGTGACAAATGTAGAAAATGTGGCCTAGCCCAGGGCAAGTTGGAGTTTTGAAAAGCCTTAAGGGAGTTTATATTCCCTTCTCCTCTCTTTTCAGTTCTAATAACTTGATATCTCAGCTCTCAATCTGTCAGAGGAAAGAGCAAAGCACATGTTTGGTTCCTCCTTCGTGAAAATGAAAAGAGAAGTCAATGCTTCTCCCTCCACATTATCGAGACAATTTTTAATAGCTCAGCTACTCAGATATCTCTCCAGCTGGAATGATGGCGTTCCATTACATCAGTGTGTGCTCGCTTATATCTGGACATTATCACAGGAACAAACACCCATAATTAGCAAAGCATAGCGACAGGAATGAAAGGCTGCCTTTAATGGTATCAGAGTCACAAAATGCATGTACTACACAGATACTACAAAGAGAAGAGAGTCTGAGCCACGTCCAAGAGCAGGGGTGAAAAGACTCTCAGTGATCCTGTGGGCCGGGCTCTTAAAACTGCACAACAACTTCAGGGAAAGTGAAAGAAAATAAACTAGCAAGTCAAAAATGAAGGTATATATATATATATAGTCACGTGAAAAAGTAAGTACACCCCATGCAAAGTTTTGACTTTTTCAACATATTTCAACATACAGCTATTTGATCTTCATTTCAACAATATTGACAGATAAAGGTGATATAATACAACAAATATCATGAAACATTTACATTTTGTAGTCCATTGTATAATTTAAATAAACATAAATGCAAATTTCGCATATGGAAAAGGTAAGTACACCCTTGGCTCTAATAGGTGGTATTGCCCCCCTTTGGCAGAAACAACCTCAAGTAGGTGTTTCTTATAACTGTCTACCAGTCTCTGACATCGACTGGGAGAAATTTTTCCCCACTCCTCCATGCAGAATTATTTCAGCTGTGCGATGTTTGAGGGGTTTCTTGCATGCACAGCTCGTTTCAAATCCCCCCACAACATCTCGATGGGATTTAGATCCGGGCTTTGACTTGGCCATTCCAGAACCCTCCATTTCTTTATTTTCAGCCATTCCTTGGTGGATTTACTGGTATGTTTCGGGTCATTGTCATGTTGCAAGGTCCACCTTCGGTTGAGCTTCAACTCTCCGACAGATGGCCTCACATTATCCTCAAGCACCCTCTGGTACAATGAAGAATTCATCGTGGATTCTATGATGGTGAGATGCCCAGGCCCCGATGCAGCAAAGCTGCCCCAAACCATAATATTTCCACCACCATGCTTTGCAGTTGGTATCAGGTTCTTGTGGTCAAATGCTGTCTTTGGTTTTTGCCAAACATGTCTTCTGGTACTATGGCCAAATAGCTCTACCTTTGACTCATCTGTCCAGAGCACATTGTTCCAGAAGTGCTGGTCTTTGCCTCTGTGTTCATTGGCAAACTTTAGTCTTGCCCTGATGTTCTTTCTGGGCAGCAAAGGTTTCCTCCTGGCACACCTCCCATGTAGATCAAATTTGTGCAGCCTCTTTCTAATGTTAGACTCGTGCACTTTGACATCAACAGTGCCAAGAGCTACCTGTAGGTCCCGTGATGACATTCTGGGGTTCTTAGAGACTTCTTTCAGCATCTTACGGTCTGCTCTTGGGCTGAACTTGCTGGGGCGGCCTGGCCTGAAGAAGTTGGCAGTTGTTTGGAATCTTCACCCCTTGTAGATGATCTTCCAGACAGTCGAATGATTGATTTCAAATTGTTTGGAGATCTTTTTAAATCCCTTCCCAGACTTGTAGGCATCTATAACCTTATTTCTGAAGGCCTCAGAGAGCTCTTTTGATCTCGGCATTGTGACGCCGCACACTTCAACAACAAAGAGCAAACAAAACTAAATGTCTGAGGTTTAAATAAGACTGGTTCCTCCAAAATTCTCTCTAACGATGTTCTAATCATTTGCACCTGAGCTGGTGCACCTGATTCTAATTTTAGGTATTTGAAGTGGTGATAAATGTAGGGGTGTACTTACTTTTTCCACATGCGAAATTTGCATTTATGTTTATTTAAATTATACAATGGACTACAAAATGTAAATGTTTCATGATATTTGTTATATTATATTGTGGGAGCTGTGCTCGCACGATAAAATCAGACAAAATGGACGACGCCAGGAATTAAGTTTCTCTGAGCTATTTATTCCCAGCTCACTCAAACGAACTCCAAAGCATTGAATCAGCCCATCGAACGGGCGGCAATATATATCAGAAACTCAACGCACAAAAGCCACGCGTCTCAGGCGGGGCGTGGTATGCAAATAGATAAGCCACGCCTCTCAACGGGACGTGGTATGCAAGGCAAGCGTTCGCCCGGTAAACGCAAGTCTCAACACGCCCGGGCGAGTCCGGACACGTGACCGCTCGCCGGTTGCGTCATCGGCCGGTGCAGGATAATTGTGTCATGCTACCGGTAACCGCTACACGCGCCCCCCCCCCAGAATTAACATGCACCGGGAGAGTCAGTTTGAGGGGGTCTTGATGACCCGGCCGAAACGACGCCTGACAATCCGTGTGGGGGTGGTAGGTGGCGGGGCGGTGGATGGTCGGGCGGGGGGCCTGGTTGACGGGGGACGGCCCTGACGTGGAGGGAGGGCCATCCGTGGAGGTTGGTCGAGGTCCAAATGGGCCGGCTTGAGGCGGTCCACAGAGATGCGGTCCGCCTTGCCGCCGATGTCGATGGTGAACGACTTGTCGTCCCTCTTCAGGACCCGGAAAGGTCCATCGTACGGCGGCCGGAGCGGTCCCCGGTGTGCGTCGTGCCGGATAAAAACGTACTCCGCAGTGCGAAGTGCTGGGGGGACGTGGGGTTGGGGGCAGCCGTGGTGGGACGTTGGCACGGGGGCAAATCTCCTGGCGGCCTCCTGGAGGACCGAGCGTTGGCGAGCCGCGGACCAGGGGCCGGTGGCGTCAAGGATGAATTCGCCCGGCACGCGCAGTGGCTGGCCATAGACCAGCTCGGCGGTGGAAGCCTTGAGGTCCTCTTTAGGGGCCGTTCGGAGGCCCAATAGGACCCACGGGAGCCTGTCGGCCCAACCGTCGTCCTGGAGGCTGGCCCTGAGAGCGGCCTTCATCGAGCGGTGGAACCGCTCGCACAAGCCGTTGGCTTGGGGGCGGTAGGCCGTGGCGCGGTGAAGCTTGACCCCCAAGGCCTGGGCGACCGCGCCCCAAAGCTCGGAGGTGAATTGCGGGCCTCTATCGGAGGAGATGTCCGAGGGGGCGTCAAAACGGGCAATCCAGGTGCCAATGAAGGCCTGCGCCACGTCGGCGGATGTTGTTGATGCCAGCGGGACGGCCTCCGGCCACCTGGTGGTCCTGTCCACCATTGTGAGGAGGTGGGTGAAGCCCCGTGAGGAGGGAAGGGGTCCCACGAGGTCCACATTGACGTGGTCGAAGCGCCGCGCGGGCACGTCGAATGGTGCCAACGGGGCCTGGGTGTGCCGCTGGACCTTCGCGCGCTGGCAGGCGACACAGGCATTGGCCCAGTCGCGGACGTCTTTACGGAGCCCGTGCCAGACGAATTTTGCTGCCACGAGCTTCTGTGATGCTTTCTGGCCCGGGTGGGAAAGGCCATGGAGGGCGTCAAAAATGTGCCGCCGCCATCCAGTGGGCACGATGGGGCGAGGTTGGCCCAGGGAGACGTCGCACAGGAGAACTGTGCCTGTGTCCTCGAAGGGGACGTCGGCCAACCGCAGGCCTGTGTCCGCTGTCCGGAGGGCTTGCACCGTGGGGTCGGCGGTCTGGTCGGCCGCCATGCGGGCAAAGTCCACACCCAGGTGGACGGCGTTCGCGCCGGACCGGGAGAGGCAATCGGCCACAGTGTTGTCCTTGCCCGCGACGTTCCAGATGTCCGTCGTAAATTCGGACACGGCGGAGAGGTGGCGCTGCTGGCGGGCCGACCACGGCTCCGTAACCTTGGCCATTGCGAAGACCATGGGTTTGTGGTCCACAAACACCGTGAACGGGCGGCCCTCCAAAAGATGGCGGAAGTGGCGAACAGCCAGGTAAAGGCCGAGGAGCTCGCGGTCGAAAGCACTATACTTGCGCTCGTTAGGGCAAAGCTGCCGGCTGAAGAAGGCCAGCGGTTGCCAAGCTCCGTTCACCCACTGTTCATGCATGGCGCCCACCGCGTAGTCGGAAGCGTCCGTGGTGAGGGCGATGGGTGCGTCGAGCGCCGGGTGCGCCAGCATGGTCGCGTTGGCGAGGGCCAGCTTAGCGCCCGTGAACGCCGCGTCCATCTCTGTGGTCCAGGCGACGACGTGCTTGGCCGGCTTGCCCCGGAGGGCTTCGTACAGGGGGCGCATGAGTTGGGCGGCGCGAGGCATGAACCGGTGGTAGAAATTTACCATCCCCAAAAATTCCTGTAGGGCCTTGATGGAGCGAGGGCACGGGAAACTTGTGACTGCCTCCACCTTGGTAGGCAGCGGGACGGCCCCGCGCTTCGTGATGCGGTGCCCCAGGAAGTCAACGGCCGTTACGCCAAACTGGCATTTCGCCGGGTTGATGATGAGGCCGTGCTGGCCGAGGCGCTTAAAAAGCGTGCGCAGGTGGACGAGGTGCTCCGCCCGGGAAGTGCTGGCGATGAGAATGTCATCCAGGTAGACGAACAGAAAGGTGAGATTGCGCAGCACACTGTCCATCAGCTGCTGGAAGGCCTGGGCCGCATTCTTAAGGCCGAACGGCATTCGGAGGAACTCGAAGAGGCCAAAAGGTGTAATTACAGCCGTCTTCGGAATGTCGGCCGGCCGGACAGGTTCCTGGTGGTAGCCCCAAATGAGGTCGACCTTGGAGAAGATCACCCGCCCCGCCAAACGGGCGGAAAAGTCCTGTATGTGTGGTATCGGGTACCGGTCGGGGGTGGTGGCATCGTTGAGGCGGCGGTAATCGCCGCATGGTCGCCACCCGGTTTGGGCACGATGTGCAGGGGCGAGGCCCACGCGCTATTCGAGCACCACACAATTCCCAATCGCTCCAGCGCATCGAATTTCGCCTTCGCTACGGCGAGTTTGGCCGGGTCGAGGCGGCGAGCCCTGGCGTAGACCGGTGGACCTGTGGTTAGGATGTGGTGTTCGACTCCGTGCTTGACGGCGACGGCCGAAAACGTCGGCTGCGTGACGGTGGGAAACTCGGCGAGTAGGCGGGTGAAATCGTCCACGGCCGGGAGCACGCAGGCTAGCTTGGTCGGAGCAGAGCCGCTCAATGAGCAAGCGAGCGAGCTGAAGGTCTCAGCGTTGATGAGCCGACGCCGTTTGACGTCGACCAAAAGCCCATGCGCGCAAAGAAAATCTGCACCCAGCAAGGCCATGGGCACGTTCGCCGTGATGAAGTCCCACCTGAAGCGCTGGCCCCCGAAGCAAAATGTGACGCTGCGCGAACCGAAGGTGCGGATGGAGGAACCGTTTGCGGCGACCAAAGCGGGGCCACATAGCGCGGCCTGTTTGTCCTCCACCGAGGCGGGTATCACGCTCAGCTGAGCGCCGGCGTCACAAAAAACGCCGCCTGGACTCCGTGTCCGTGATAAACAGAAGGCTGCCTGAATGGCCGACGCTCATGGCAGGCAGCGAGCGCCGGCCTGGTCGTTTCCCGACCCGCCGAAAGTGCACGGTGGGCGGCACGTTCTGGCCTTCTGCCCGAACCTGGCGTGGTAATAGCACATGGTCCGCTCTGGTGGAGGCTCCGGCGGTCGCGTCGGGTTCGGTCGACGGGGCGTCGCGGTGGGCGCTGCCGCCAGTGGTGCTGACTCGGCCGGTGGAGGTGCCGGTCGTGGCGCGGGCGTTGCCTCGGTCGGCCCAGGGTCCCAGGCGGCCGCTCCGACGTGTCACCTGTCCAGGCAAAATTTATTGGCCTCCTTGGCCAGGGCGCGAGGCTCCGGGATGGGCGAATTAGCCAAAGCTAACCGTACCTGCCTGGATAGCCGCTGGAGGAACAGCTCGCGGAAGAGGAAGTCCGGGCTGTGGTCACCGAGAAGAGCAAGCATGTGGTCCATGCGCTCGGACGGACGGGCCTCGCCCAGCACCGGGAGGTGTAGTAGTTGTCGTGCGCGTTCAGTCTCCGTGAGTCCAAACGCACCGAGGAGTAGGTCTTTGAGCGCGCCGTATTTGTCGGCATCCGGCGGGTGCTGTAGGAAGCTCAGAACCCGGGAAGCGGAGGAGGCGTTGAGCGCGGAGACCACGTGGTGGTAGCGTGTCGTGTCCTCCGTAATGTTTCGCAGGGCGAATTCAGAAACCTCTTGAGCAAACCAAACGGCCGCGTGAGATTCCCAAAAGCCCGGGAGCTTCATAGCTACAGCTGACTCCATCGCCGTGTTCGTAGAAAGGGGTCACCAATTGTGGGAGCTGTGCCTGCACGATAAAATCGGACAAAATGGATGACGCCAGGAATTAAGTTTCTCTGAGCTATTTATTCCCAGCTCACTCAAACGAACTCCAAAGCACTGAATCAGCCCATCGAACGGGCGGCAATATATATCAGAAACTCAACGCACAAAAGCCACGCCGATCAGGCGGGGCGTGGTATGCAAATAGATAAGCCACGCCTCTCAACGGGGCGTGGTATGCAAGGCAAGCGTTCGCCCGGTAAAGGCAAGTCTCAACACGCCCGGGCGAGTCCGGACACGTGACTGCTCGCCGGTTGCGTCATCGGCCGGTGCAGGGTAATTGTGTCATGCTACCGGTAACCGCTACAATATCACCTTTATCTATCAATATTGTTGAAATGAAGATCAAATAGCTGTATGTTGAAATATTTTGAAAAAGTCAAAACTTTACATGGGGTGTACTTACTTTTTCACGTGACTGTATATACCTCATTTTTACCTTGCTTGTTAAAGTTGTGCAGTATATATATATATATATATATATATATATACCTTCAATTTTACCTTGCTTGTTAAAGCTGTACAGTATATATATATATATACCTTCATTTTTACCTTGCTTGTTAAAGTTGTGCAGTATATATACATATATACCTTCATTTTTACCTTGCTTGTTAAAGTTGTGCAGTATATATATATATATATATACCTTCATTTTTACCTTGCTTGTTAAAGTTGTGCAGTATATATATTGTTGCGGATATGAGGACTGTATATATATTTTTTGATTGTGTGCTTTATTATTATTATTATTGTTATTCTGCGCCTCCTGCCTCCGGAGCTGTGTAAAGGTCAAAGGGGCATCCCATAATTAGTCCATAAAGCATCCACACCACAGCCAATCATAGAATACCCCTGTTCAATAGTTATATCTTATTCTGTGTTTTAGGGTAAGGCTGTGTCTCCCATTAATTGAAATACTCCATTGCACCAGTGAAAGAGATAGATTCCCTTCATTCCCACTCCCAACACTTCCATTCCCCCCTTTTCGTCAATTGCAATTCGCATTGCCAACTGCATGTTGGGCGGTTTTCCCTTCATCCGCCATTGACCACGAGGCAGGGTTGGGGAAGAAAGGCGGGTCCCCACCTCGTCATAGAGGGGAGGAGTGAGTCAGCCCCACTCAACCAACCACGAACAAGGGGTTGGACTTGGAGAGGGTGTGGAGAGAAACATCGAGGAGGTTCGCGAAGGTTGAGGGGCGGGGCCTATATAACCCGCAGGCAGGGCGTGTCCAAGGCAGAGGAGCTTTTACCGGCAGACGAAAGGGAGCCCAAGCCGTTGAGACGAGAGGAGGTCCAAGGCAGATGAGCTTTTACAGAGGAGAGACGAGTACAAAGGAAAGAGCTGGGTCGTCAGAGCAAGAGCGCGTAGAGAGGTCCATGACAAGAGCTGAGTTGGTCGTCAGGGGTGGTCAGTGGTTGCGTTCAGTGGTTGCGTTCAGTGGTTGCGTTCAGTGATTGCGTTGAGTGGTTGCGTTGGAGAAAGAGTGGTTGGACAAACAAAAGAGAGAGAAGAGAACCCGTCACGCCAGACCCCCCACGAGCGCGTCGGCTCTGACCGTGATCCGACCCGTGATCCGACCCGTGATCCCGCGCACACGACAGGATTGGTGGCATCAGCGGCTGTCGAGGTCCAGCCCGACGTCCCGTGCGGGATCAAGCTCCAGCCAGCTCCGTGCCGTCCTCCCCCTCCAGCCCCACACCTCCTTCCAGCCAATCCACTCTGCAATTCCCCGTGTGAGTCGTCTTTGTTTGTTCTGTCCTGGATAGTTAATTAAGCTTGTATAAGGAATTCACTGTGTCACCTGCGTCTCGTGTCCCTGTACATAATCGTGACTGCTCCTTTTTGATTATATGTGTAAATAATAAATCCCATTACTCTTCTGTCCGTCTTCTCGTCTTATTCCTTTTCCTCTTTGCATTCGGTCGTTTTAGAGTTTTCCAGATTGGGCAGCTGCGGTGCGATACGGCCAAAGTTTGGGGTGAATCGGGTGAGTTGGGGAAGAATCGGGGGAACTGTACGAACACGGCGGCCATTCCGCTCGGTCAAGCAACATCTTTAGCCGTGTCCGTAACAATATATACAGGGCATTCAGAAAGTATTCAGACCCCTTCACTTTTTTCACATTTTGTTATGTTGCAGCCTTATGCTGAAATCGTTTAAATTCATTTTTTCCCTCATCAATCTACACTCAATACCCCATAATGGCAAAGAGAAAACAGGATTTTAGGAAGTTTTACAAATTTATTAAAAAGAAAAAACTGAAATATCACATTTACATAAGTATTCATTCCCTTTGCTATGACACTTGAAATTTAGCTCAGGTGCCTCCCATTTCTCTTCAGCATCTTTGATATGTTTCTACACCTTGATTGGATTCCACCTGTGGTAAATTCAATTGATTGGACATGATTTGGAAAGGCACACACCTGTCTATATAAGGTCTCACAGCTGACAATGCATATCAGAGCAAAAACCAAGCCATGAGGTCGAAGGAACTGCCTGCAGAGCTCAGAGACAGGATTGTGTCGAGGCACAGATCTGGGGAAGCCTACAAAAAAATCTCTGCTGCATTGAAGGTTCCCAAGAGCACAGTGGCCTCCATAATTCTTAAATGGAAGAAGTTTGGAACAACCAGGACTCTTCCTCGAGCTGGCCGTCCGGCCAAACTGAGCAATCGGGGGAGAAGGGCCTTGGTAAGAGAGGTGACCAAGAACCCGATGGTCACTGGCTGAGCTCCAGAGATCCTGTGTGGAGATGGGAGAAACTTCCAGAAGGACAACCATCACTGCAACACTCCACCGATCTGGGCTTTATGGCAGAGTGGCCAGACGGAAGCCTCTCCTCAGTGAAAGACACATGGAAGCACTTAAAGGACTCTCAGACCTTGAGAAACAAGATTCTGTGGTCTGATGAAACCAAGATTGAACTGTTTGGCCACAATCGGGTCACATAATTCAATCACCAATTATTTCTGAGGTCAAATGGATGCTCTACTCAGTGCCATTCTCCTTTGCCAAGTGTCGCTCCATGAGTGATTTTTCATTTGTCTGTTTGTCCGTACAGAATATATGTCTATATTACAGAATATATTATAGGTGGATGGAGGTTATGTTTTCACACCTGTGTTTCACCCCTGTCCGTTTGTCTGTTTGTTTATTTGTTTGTGAACACGATATCTCAAAAAGTTGTGGACGGATTCGGACGATATTTGGCAGAGATGTCGCGTATGTGACAAGGATTAAAGGATTAGATTTTGGAGAAGATCCGAATTCGGATCTGGCTACTAGAATTTTTTCAGTGATTCTTCACCATTGGGAGATCGGGCCGAAACGATACATAGCAGGATATCTGAGAATGTTGTGGACGGATTTGGATGAAACTTGGTGGACCGGTTGGGTGTCTGAGAAGAACTAATTGATTCGATTTTGGTGAAGATTTGAATATGGATTCGGATATGAGAATTATATAATTGTTTAAGTGATTTTTCACCATTGGGAGATTGGGCCAAAAACGATACTTAGTGGGATATCTCAAAAAGTTATGGATGGATTTGGACGAAACTTGTGTGTGTGTGTGTGTGTGTGTGTGTGTGTGTGTGTGTGTGTGTGTGTGTGTGTGTGTGTGTGTGTGTGTGTGTGTGTGTGTGTGTGTGTGTGTGTGTGTGTGTGTGTGTGTGTGTCAGTCAGTCACACAAAGCAGAATCTATTCAATTTTGGTGAGGATCCAGATCCAGCTCCTAGAATTTTTAAGTGATTCTTCACCATTGAGTGATATGGCCAACTAAGCGGAGGTTTATGTTCTCTACTGAGTGCCGTTCTAGTTTTCTCTGCAACCGTTTGTCCGATTGACACAAAATTTTCACCATAGGAGCGCCTCCTCCTGTATATATTTTAAATGATAATTATGATGTCATAGGTCACGTGGTATTGGCGCTATCTTGGACAAAACGAAAAACTTTGCACCTCTATATCCCTGAAAGTGCTGCATATAAAAATTGAGACATGGCCCATTGTAAAAAAGTCTCCATTGGGAATAAAATATGCCTTTGTCAGGTTCACTATGTTACAAATATAATTTCGTTCAAAATTTTGGGATTAGCAAACCTGTGCATTTTTGGAATCATCAGAGCATGGAGAATCTGAAAATCAATGTTGGCATTTGCACAGACACCTGCATGGCCGCCATTTTGGATTTTCATAATGGCCGCCATAAAATACATATTTTGCGCTATCTCGGCTTCTCGTCAACCTAGAAACTTAATTAAATATGCTAATCCTATGTTTTCTGGGTCAAGGAATCCAATAAAGGCCTCAAAATAGTGCTCAGGATTATAGAAAAGCAACAAACAAAGGTAATTGAAAATCATCGTCTTCATATTTGTGATATAACTGTATTACATAATACATGATATTGCAAGTCCTTTGAAGTTATAGGTATGGGTTTATAAAGCAAGAAAGCAGCATTGTTAGTATCAGATTGAACTATAAGTCCTATACACAGGATCTACTAGGTCTAAACCGTTCAGGAATATGCTTTTACAGATCTTCATCACTGTCCTGAGTGTCATTTTCGCAAAGGTGTCTATGCAAATGCAAACATTAATTTTTGGATTCCTCATGCTCTGAGTATTCCAGAAATGTATAGTCTAATCTACCAAAATTTTGAATGAAAAGACATAGTGAACCTGACTACTAATGATAATGTCATAGGTGCCTCCATTATGACGTCATAATTCGACAAGTACAAAACTTCATCCGGTGAAGATGAGATTTATTGAGCATCATCTCGGGATAAATTGGTGGGGGGGGGGGATGGATAATGATGACGTCATCGGTCACGTGGTTTGGCCGCCATATTTGTTTTAACACAAAAGTCTTAAAAACCACTGAAAAGACGTCCTGGCGAAGGTCTGCAATCTTTGATTGATATTTCTCGTTTCCACCTTGTGATTGGTGATATCTTCACCATTTTCAATAGTGTACATGTGTGTGTATATATATATATATATATATATATATATATATACATATATATATATATATATATATATATATATATATATATATATATATATATATATATATATATACATGTATATATATATATATTGTTACAGACACGACTTTGATGTTAAAGTGGGCCGAGCGGAATGGCCGTCGTGTCCGCACAAATTACCCGACTATACTCGACGTTGACGAAGTCGCGCGATGCTGGCTCAATAAGAAAAAGAAGACACCCGGCTGGATTACAATAACACAATACGACACCAGGGGTTCAGTTCTCAAGACCTCCGGAGGAGGTTATATTAAGGCGGAAGGTTAGATTACAACTACAAGAGGGACAGCATAGAAAGACAAGCACTTAGACACAATCTTATATTATTCCCAACAGACGACAGATAAACGGGACAAAGCTGACTCACACGGGGATTGATGGAAAGGACAGGCGGGTAGCGATGGCTCCAGGTGCACCTGGGCTCAAAGGTCAGAATCGACTCGGTCCGGTCCAGAGATGCGGGGAGGTCGCAGCGCTCGGATGGCGTCTTGTCTGCTCAAGCTGGGGGCGCATCTGCATCTCTCGTCACATCCGGCGTGTGGCCGCGTATATCCGGCGGGGAGTGACACGCCCTCGGCTCGTTAGCTCCGCCTCGTGGAATCGGCACGTTGCTTCTCATTGGGTGCGTGCGGGGGGTTTACCAGGCTCCGCCCTTGACGAGGAGCTGACAAGGAGCCCCTTCGTGGTAACCCCGTGGAGCGCATGGTCTATGGCGCTAATCGAGCCGGTGTGAGGACGCATCCTCCCCCGCTCCGCCGCCATCTCCTCTGTTGTTGTTGTAATTGTTGGGGAAGAAGATGGAAGGAGGTATGGGAAAGGTCCTAAACTCACTACTGATGCCATATAATCACATTCTGGTGCAACGAAGAGTCATAATTAATGGAGACGAGGCCTTAACTGACATAGAATAAGAATAACTAGGAAGATGTCCGAAAGTTGTCTACGTGTGGTGCGGTGGACCTGGGCACGACATTTAATGGGGGAATAAGGGGAAGGTCGGCTCTACTGATTGTTATTTACATGCAATGGGACTAGGGAATGGGGGATCGGGGAAAGTTGGGGAGTATTGGAGAAAATAGGGGAATATTTACAAGCGGATATGGAGGCCAAATTCCATATTCGCAACATTGCACCCTTCTCTACCCTCGGGGCGTCCCGACCCGATAAATTTTTACCTACTTTAGTGTGGCACGCAATGTAGTTCCCTCTACTATTAACTCTACCCTGAGTGCGACAGTTTTACAGATATTCACAAATGAGTAAATATGTCCCCCTGCGACGTTGCACCCTTCTCCTCACAGAAACACACCCACAGGATAACCGAATCCGGAAAGAATTCTCAAACTAAACATACAGCCGGTAGGGAGCATTATTTACAAGACTACGCTGCTATTTACACTACGATCCAGGACCTGTTTTTGGAGGAACACATGCAGATGTTATGCATAGAGAGAGAGAGCGCGCTTGCCAACATCGATACACCAACCCACGAGTGCTCTGTGGCCGACGGCCTTTAATAACGTGCAGAGCACCCTTCCCGAGCATCAACAGCACCACCCCACCACCAATCGGTGCAGTCACCATTGTTCATTGGAATAAAAATAAATTCGACAACCCCTAACCCTGCAGGTGTCTCTTGCTCTTCTTGTGGTGCACTTGGTGGTGTTAACTATTAGTGGTTCACCTGTATGGCATAGGTGCCACGTTGATCCATAGGTCCATCCCCGGGTGGTGCTTGGCCGCAAACGAACTGCGGTCCATTGTGGGTGGCCACAAACATTGCGGTCCATATGGTGTATCGATCCCGGCAGCAAACAGCGAAAGTGCAGGCCCACAACTGCGCAGCCAGCACCTCTCTCTCCTCTCTCTCTACCCCAAAGCCAGATCCTCGGAGGTGGGAGACAAAAGAAGAAACAAGTGAGTAAGGTGGTAAGGGCGCAAAAGTGCACGCAATGTAAGGTGATGCACACTGGGGGAACATGGGAACCAGGTGAGACAGGTACGTTCCTATCGTACGCCCCCCCCCACCAGGTAACCTACATGGCCCCTCCCTTACCCCTTACTGTATCCACACAACACAACACTACCCATAAACATCTACTTTACAAATCAACAAACATCCCTACTGTCTTCCCCGTTCCTCCAATATACCAAATTCGTCTTCTCTCCCTCCTAACCAATCAAATTTGCCATTTTCAACTCTCATCAAAATTTGCCATCACCAATTCATCATCAGTCCCTCCTAAGGAGGGAGAGATGGAATCACCCCAATGTCTCATCCACGTCGTGATGCGTCTCACAAATCCTCACAGCAATTTCATTTCCTGCACACAGAACAAAGAAAACACAGGTGTGGAGTCATCATCATCACCACAGGTAAGTGGCTGCGTATGGTGCGACAGGTTCTTCAATCCTAACTATTTCCTAAATGACTTTAACAACTTTACACCACCCGGGGTCTTCCTCCGGCCAAACCATTGGCCCTCTTACACTATGGGTTCTAAAAACCAATTCCCATTGGCCAAACTGTGGTGCTCTTCAATTTGGGGTCTCACTCCCCCGATTCATCTCCCGGTGCCCTCGTACAATTTCTGGGCTGTGGCGTGTACCTCTCCCAGTGGGTCTACCCACCTGCACCCCTCCACCACTGCAGTTGCCTCCGAGCTTACCTGCTCCTTACCCTAACCTATCTACCTGGGGAAGGCCCTCTGGCGCTCTCCCCACTCCGTGCCCTCTCTGGCACTGGGCTGCCCGATCCACACCCGGGATCCTCAGGCACCCACTCACAACTACCGGCTCCCAGAGCCCACCTGCGGCCTCACCTGGCCGACATCCTCACAGTGGTGGAGTGCCCAACCAACTACACACACTAACAGGCTACACGCCCAGCCATTCCCACAACACTAATGCACCCATCCACAATACCATTCTGCAACCGCACCACAAATGCCAATATCCAACCACAATTTACCTGCACCCTCTACCTAACACTTACACTACCGGCCCCGGGTATCCGTGATAGGGGTCCACTCTTCCCCCATCCACACCTTCGCACCATGCACACCACTCCGTACCACTTACTCCAACTCTCTCCACACACCTGTACTTGCACACCTGTGCTCTCACACCTGGTGCCACCTGCACCCTTCTCTCCCCAAGCGCATTCGCGCTGATCCACAACACTCACTACTCATACACTGCTCCACACACCTGTCCAGATGCACACCTGTGCAATCACACCTGTTCAATTCTCACACACACGGCATCATCTCAGCTAACTACTCCCTTCTGAAACTTGCGCTTCCCAGTCGTCCCTTTAAACTATTGCGCTCCCTCGTCATTATCATCCATACTAATCTACCTGCGTCCCCACTACAGGTATCAGTCACTAACTAAACTTAACGTTACCTACTGTCATCTTCGCTAGATCCCTATCAATATCCTAACCCACCCGGGCTAGTTTTCACTGCCATACACCCCATAAACTATTGCTCCTTTGCCCCACACATGGGAAGGGTGGCAGGGATGCCATCCCACCACATCGGGGGTCTCTCACTACCAATTTTGCACATCAAATTTCAACAAATCAAAAATTTGCCAATCACTACCCATCATCTGCCAATCACTACTGCCAATCCCTTGCCAATCATCAAATTTTGTTTTTCTCTAATTTTGGGGCCAAAACACTAACCTCATCACCCAGTCTACTCACTACTGCCTCTCGGTGCGCCAATTCCTGTCCAAAGCCCGGCTTCGTAAAGCCAAGCAATGGATGCTGGTTGTTTTGTGCCAGCGGCTGGATGCGTCCGGCACTCGGTGCAGGGACGGGGGCTTACCCGTGCCGAGATCCCACACACCACCTCGGCGTGGAGCCATCCAATGTCCCGATCTCGACCTGCCGGCACGTCTCAACAAAACGCGGTCGCCATAACGACCCTTCCTATCGGGCTGCCAGCTCCGCCTAGTGGAGCACGGACGCGGCCGTTCAAAGCGAGGCCCAGCACGCACCGAGGGCCTGACTCGGCTATAAGTCGTTCTAAACTCTACCCCGTCTAACGTCGATGCTTCACCTGCATGCTTACATCCCGCAGCCCGTTCCTTGCTCACACATCCAGCCGTGCCCATGCTCCTCGTACCTTTCCTTACACACCCAGGTACCCTCATTCCACTCACAGCCTTGGTCACACACCTGACCACCGAACACTTTGGCACACATTCGTTGGTCGCACACCTCACCAAAACACCTCTTCGCGCCCCCTCCTCAGTCACCTCCTCTGTGACAATCACAGGTGTGCTCTCATTCGCACACCCAACCACGTGCCTCACCACCAACTCCAGCGTGCATTCCCACTCACGCTCTACCATTCCAGGTGTGCATCCTTCCATCCCAGGTGTACATCCTCGCTCACCTGTCACAACCAGCTCACTCTCCTGGTCACTCTCACTACTCTCACCTCCACTCGTGACAACGCACTCACCCTTACTCTTGACAGCACACTCTTTCCCCATGCACCTGTCCGTCACACACCTTTCTCGCGCACACTCTCCCGTTACACCCTCTGTAACACTCACCACAGGTGGACACTCTTCCTTACTTCTGACAGCGCACTCTTTCCTCATGCACCTGTCCGTCACACACCTTTCTCGCGCACACTCTTGCGTTACACCCTCTGTAACACTCACCACAGGTGGACACTCTTCCTTACTTCTGACAGCGCACTCTTTCCTCATGCACCTGTCCGTCACACACCTTTCTCGCGCACACTCTTGCGCACACTCTCCCGTCACACCCTCTGTAACACTCACCACCCCGCGCTTCCACGTGCTCCCTCGCACACGCGCTACGACCGACTCACTCTCGCCAGCACACTCACTCCTTGGCACGCACTTTTTCCTCACACACCCCAGAGTCGGACTTTCTCGCACACCTCCTCTTTCGCACACCAGACCTGTCGCACACTTCACCAACGGCCTCTCACGAACACCCGGGTCCATCTCGACCCCCAAGCTCCTTAAATCCCCTGGCGCATCATACGCACGACCATATTGGTCACCACTTACACCGGGTCCTCTTCCTCTTCGCTTCTCCTCCATCACCTGCGAATCCCTCATCCGGTTAATGAGCACATCATCACGATCCAAACACAGACTTTGGACCAATTCTTTTATCTCCTCTTTTATCTCTTTCTTATCCCCTCTCCGTCGCTTCTTAATTTCACTCATCCCTTCTTCCACTTCTTCTAATTTGTGCTTCACCTCTTTTATTCCCCGGTACGTCTCCTCAAGCTCGTCCTCCAAGGCTACCTTGACCGTTTCCAGGTGCGTCCTCACCTGCCGGTCCTTCGTCTCCATTACCTCTATCACCTCGTCCAACCTCGTTGTCAGTCCCTCACGTACCATCTGACATTCCCTCTTCGTCGCTATCAAGTCGTTTTTTATGTCGTTTTGTGTCGCTTTTAAACCTCCTAATACCGCAGTGTTCCTTTGAACCTGCTCCACTAACTCCGTTTGTCCCACCGTCAGCTGCTCCACCTCCTGCGTCAGGTCCTCTATGCCCCCTTGTAACTTTACAGTCCCCTTTCTCACCTCCTTCTCCATGTGCTCCTTACAGTGCCTCACCTCCTCGCGCACTCCTCCGACCTCCTCACTCACTCCTCTTCTGATCTCCTCTCCCATCACTTGCATCTCCTGCCCAGATGCCACCCTCATCTGCTCCATTTCCTCCCTGTGAGCATCCAGTTTGGTTTCTACCCCCATTCTGACCCCCTCTATCTGCTGCTCCATTTGTTTAACTTCCCTTTCCGCTTGGTCCCTCATGTCCCTCAATTTGCCTTCCATACTGTTTTCTAACCCCTCTAACCCATTTTTCACTCCCTCTATCTGATTCTCCTGGGCAGCCATTCTATTTTCTACCCCCATTAACCCATTTTTCACTTCTTTTATCCCGTTGTCTAACCCCTCAAAATTATTGTCTAACTTCCCAATTTTCTTGTCTAACTCCTCAAAATTATTGTCTAACTTCCCAATTTTCTTGTCTAACTCCTCAAAATTATTGTCTAACTTCCCAATTTTCTTGTCTAACTCCTCAAAATTATTGTCTAACTTCTCACCGGTACCCCTCGCTTCGTCCCTCATTACCCCCATTTGGTTTCCCATTACCCCCATTTGGCCCTCCATTCGCCCACTATCAACCCTCATTTGCTCACTCTGAGCATCCATCCGGTTCCCCAATTGGTTACTCTGCAGTTTGAGGGACGCCTGCATTTGCGCCATAAATTGCTCCATGAGGACCTGCATCTGGGCCATCCCTCCCACTTGTGCAGCGGGTGCGGCCGCCGTAGCTATGTGCGAGGCGCCATTTCGCGCGTCTGCTACCCCCGCTGTTTCGCTCTCCTCATGTCCCTCATGTCCCTCAATTTGGTCCTGGACCGACCCTGCTTCACTCTCCCCTACCGGACCCCAGCCGTCTTGATCCGCCATAGCGCGACTTGCAAAATTCGAGTTTCGTAAAACAAAACAAATTTCGGCCGCTCCAAATTTTGACCAAATTTTTTTTTTTCCTCTATTCGTTTTTTTTTTTTTTTTTTTTCAAAATTTGGTCGGGCCTCGAATCTCACTCCCGACACCAATTGTTACTCTAATAGTACAATTGGTGTTCCAAAATTTGGGCCTAACAAATTTAGTCCCAGGTTCGAATCCAACTCCTCGACACCCATTGTTACAGACACGACTTTGATGTTAAAGTGGGCCGAGCGGAATGGCCGTCGTGTCCGCACAAATTACCCGACTATACTCGACGTTGACGAAGTCGCGCGATGCTGGCTCAATAAGAAAAAGAAGACACCCGGCTGGATTACAATAACACAATACGACACCAGGGGTTCAGTTCTCAAGACCTCCGGAGGAGGTTATATTAAGGCGGAAGGTTAGATTACAACTACAAGAGGGACAGCATAGAAAGACAAGCACTTAGACACAATCTTATATTATTCCCAACAGACGACAGATAAACGGGACAAAGCTGACTCACACGGGGATTGATGGAAAGGACAGGCGGGTAGCGATGGCTCCAGGTGCACCTGGGCTCAAAGGTCAGAATCGACTCGGTCCGGTCCAGAGATGCGGGGAGGTCGCAGCGCTCGGATGGCGTCTTGTCTGCTCAAGCTGGGGGCGCATCTGCATCTCTCGTCACATCCGGCGTGTGGCCGCGTATATCCGGCGGGGAGTGACACGCCCTCGGCTCGTTAGCTCCGCCTCGTGGAATCGGCACGTTGCTTCTCATTGGGTGCGTGCGGGGGGTTTACCAGGCTCCGCCCTTGACGAGGAGCTGACAAGGAGCCCCTTCGTGGTAACCCCGTGGAGCACATGGTCTATGGCGCTAATCGAGCCGGTGTGAGGACGCATCCTCCCCCGCTCCGCCGCCATCTCCTCTGTTGTTGTTGTAATTGTTGGGGAAGAAGATGGAAGGAGGTATGGGAAAGGTCCTAAACTCACTACTGATGCCATATAATCACATTCTGGTGCAACGAAGAGTCATAATTAATGGAGACGAGGCCTTAACTGACATAGAATAAGAATAACTAGGAAGATGTCCGAAAGTTGTCTACGTGTGGTGCGGTGGACCTGGGCACGACATTTAATGGGGGAATAAGGGGAAGGTCGGCTCTACTGATTGTTATTTACATGCAATGGGACTAGGGAATGGGGGATCGGGGAAAGTTGGGGAGTATTGGAGAAAATAGGGGAATATTTACAAGCGGATATGGAGGCCAAATTCCATATTCGCAACAATATATATATAATATATATATATATATATATTATATATTATATATATATATATATATATAATATATATATATATATTATATATTATATATATATATTATATATATATATTATATATATATATATATTATATATATATATGAATATATATATATATGTATATATTGTTGCGGATCTCGGACGTCGGCTCTCCCCTTATCAAGGGGGGGTTAATCGCCTTGTCCTTATATCTGGCCGACGCGAGTCCTGGAAGTTACACGTTCCTTCTTGTCGGTATTAGGTAGGGTTATTGGTCGACTTAGTTCTAATACCTAATTACTAACACCGACCATGAAGCAAGGAAATAACTCCCGCCCGAACCACGGCATTAGTGGACACGCTGAGTGAAGCGAGCCGCGATTCGAGCCATTAACAATGACTAGACCCGATTATGGCGGTTCCGATCGTGCCATGTTTACCCAATTGGAGAAAAGACTGATGCGATCGGATGGAGAGGAAACCAAGAAAATAGGAAGAACAAAGCGATTTATTACCAATGTACAAGAAGAAGAGGAAACGAAAGAAGGGAATGTACAAGGAAGAGGAAGAAGCAGTTACACAGGGCAGCCTTAAACAGTCTTACTCTATTCCCCAGACAAACGGGCCCGTCTCAGACACTCACAGGGGGATTGTAGATGGTAGGGTGGAACAGGTTGAGGGTCCGGCGATGGCATCCACCTCGTCCGGTCCCTGACTCGTACCGAGCAGATGGATGAAGAACAGCAAGCAGGCTCCACGTGGCGTTGGCGCGAGCGGACAATTATAATGCGGGGCGAATGGTAGGGCTGGGCTCTGGCGGTTACACTGGCGGCTGCGTATGTAATCAGAATAGGCGCTAACAATGCGCGTTTCTCATACGAGTCCTTTCACAACCAATGCTTCTCATAAGTCCTCTCACAAAGCGCGTTTCCAACCAGTCCTTAGACAAACAATGCTTCTCATAAGTCCTTTCAATGCGCTCTCTCCCGGTAAGTCCTCGCAGTCCAGTAAAAGGGCTTTGCGTTCGCACTTTTATAACTCAAGCAGCGATCGCTCCGCGAGCCCCAAAGCCAAGCCTGTCGGCGATGTCACTTCAGCCCTGGTTGGCTGGTGAGGGCTTACCGGCTCCGCCTTTGATGGCTGGGTGACGTGGCCACACCTTCTTCTCGGCGCTCCGCCCCCTTTTTCCGGCCCTCACCTCGTGGCTTATGGCGGCGTTGAGCGAGCTTATGGGCAGCTAAGGCTGCTGCTGGCCGAGGAGCGTACCAAATTGGGAGGGAGATGGGGCAGAGACAGGAGGGCGCGCTTAATGGCGTCGCTTGGAGAGGGAGGCTGGCAAAATGAATGGAATGGGGCCTACTTCTTATTTGATTGACACAACACAGATTCAACTATTGGAAACATGGCCTTATCTATACACATACTCATGAAATAACTGAAGTCCTATGGTGACCTACGTGTTGCTTGTGGCCTACCTATGGGCTATGGGGTGCAACCTTTAACCCTTTAATGATGTCATATTTACAAGTGTGGGTTCTCAAAACCGCAACAATATGTTAATGATACACACAGAACTGTGATTGGTGAGAATGCCAAATCTAGCCAATCTGGAAACAACAAATGTCTTCTGCCCCACCAATCACAACCAGAAAACGTTACCGTTTGTTTAGTGGCCGGGAGTTACTATGAAGATTCATTAATTAAGTTCTCCAACCTGAGTGTATGGTGTGTGTATGTATACACATAC
Source organism: Myxine glutinosa (assembly GCF_964187855.1). Lineage (NCBI taxonomy): Eukaryota > Metazoa > Chordata > Myxini > Myxiniformes > Myxinidae > Myxine > Myxine glutinosa. The sequence continues at coordinate 188,796,652 of NC_136264.1, read as the reverse complement.
AGAGATGTGCACGAACATATATATGACATCAAAGGAGGGCGATTGGGATTACACGTAATTAAGAAGGAAGTACATCCAATATATAAAATAGCAACAATATATATATATATATATATATATATATATATATATATATATATATATATATATATATATATATATGTATATATATATATATATATATACAGTGAAACCTTGACTTACGAGTGCACCAACTTACGAGTTTTCCGAGATACGAGCCGTCGCTCGGGCGGTTTATTGCTTTGAGATGCGAGCCGAGATCTGAGTTACGAGCTTACGCCACCCGCCACCAAGTGGGTTCCGGTCACGTGGTTATCTTGCCGTGCAAGCATCTCTGCCGTATATCGCTGCTGTTTTGTTTTCGCATTTTGGTTATTTTGGAGCTGACGCCACCCGCCACCAAGTGGGTTCCGGTCACGTGGTTATCTTGCCGTGCAAGCATCTCTGCCGTATATCGCTGCTGTTTTGTTTTCGCATTTTGGTTATTTTGGAGCCTACGCCACCCGCCACCAGGTGGGTTCCGGTCACGTGGTTATCTTGCCGTGCAAGAATCTCTGCCGTATATCGCTGCTGCTTTGTTTTCGCATTTTGGTTATTTTGGAAAATTTCTTAGTTTTAACCATGGGTCCTAAGAAATTGAGTGCCAAGGGCAGTACTGCGAAGAAGAAGAGGATGATGTGCTTGGATATAAAACACGCAATCGTCGAAAAACATGAGCGAGGTGTGCGTGTTGTCGACTTGGTGAGGCGGATGTGAAGGCAGCTGAAGATTTTATTATAACTTTTGCCGAACTGATAGAAGCCGAACGATACATCCCCCAGCAAATCTTCAACTGTGACGAGACAGGGCTCTTCTGGAAAAAGATGCCGAGGAGGACGTATATAACGGCAGAGGAGAAGAGCATGCCAGGCCACAACTTGTTCAGAGTGCCGGCGATAGCTCGCCTTCTCTTTGTGGAAGACACGGTGAGATCCTCAACATCCAACAACTAATGGGACGCAAACGGGGCGCCCAGTTTAGCGGTACACACATTGATGAATCACCCTGCCTGTGATTCACCCATGACAGGTTATAGCTGGGTCGGGATTCAAACCCAGGCTGGACAGTTTAGAGTCAAGTGTGCGTACCTCCAGTCCAGGCCATCCTGCCAACTTGTATGCTGCATACAGGTGAAATATAAAGCGCGAGATATTTTTATATATACTGTATATTTAAAAAAAAATTGGTGTGGTTTTTGGCGGGCTGGAACGGATTAATAGCATTTCAATGCATTTTAATGGGGAAATTTAATTTGAGAAACGAGCAAATTGAGTTACGAGCTCGGTCACAGAACGAATTAAACTCGTAAGTCAAGGTTTCACTGTATATATATATATATATATATATATATATATATATATATATATATATATATATATATATATATATATATTTATATATATATATATATATTTATATATATATTTATATATATATATTTATATATATATTTATATATATATATATATATATATTTATATATATATTTTTATATATATATATATATATATATATATATTTATATATATATGTATGTATGTATTCCTTCTTTCTGGAAATGGTTCCCTCCTTGTACTAGTTTGTCAGATGCACAGCTATTCTGCCGCTCTTGTGAGACGTCATTGAATATGGCCAGTTTAGTATTCCGTCCAAACAAAGGTGCTTGATTACATGCTGTTGGCATTCCCATGGACAAACTGAAGAGGATACTCAAATAAATTATTTCCCAACAGTGCATGTAGTTTGCCCCTTAATTGCTTCAATAAATTTCATTGCAATTATGTGGAAAATTTTGTATAACATCCGGGGTCAGTTTGGAATCGCATTATAATGTTTGAACATTTGTCGTTTTTTTTTCTTCTTCATCTAATTTTTTGGCCACTATTGGTTTTCACTCAAGTGCCCTGCTGTAATCACAGCACGTAGGCAACAAGGTGGCATTGAGCCCACAGCGTGACGTCAATCAGTCATTTAATCAATCTGCCTCTTGCTTTGTCAGGAAATGGGATTTTATATTTCACGTGAACACACACCAAGAATTTATGGAACAGTCTTTGGTGTGAATGTTGATTCTGGCTTACTGTATGAAAAAGCATGAGAATGTCCTGATGAATGCTATGTCAAAGCCAGACGTTGCTTGTTAGGAGTTAGCTATGGCACTTACAGACAGGACAATAGCTTGATGAGAGCTTGTGAAGGAAATCTTCAGATCTCTCTCTCTCTTCCTTCAACAATGACACCTTGTTACCTCCGCCATTGAAGTTGGACGAAAGTTATTTTCACCCTTGTCTGTCTGTCTCTGACTAGGATATCTCAAAAAGTTATATGTCTTGCTTTCGAAGTTAAGTAACTTTTCACAATTTTGTTTTTGTCGAAACTGTATCTTTCTCTTGGTGTGCGTAACTATTGGTGTGTCTTTAATAGTAATCTTGGTGTTGGTTTTTCATACCTGTGTACAGAATCGTCGGTCTTTCGTATCGCGTATTCTGAGGCCTAGTGTAGTAGGCTACCGTGTCCGACCTTGGCTTGAGGCTTTGTTCTTGTCTCAGCGGTTCTTCGATCGCGCCGCCATTACTTTCTGGTCTCTGGTTTTCCCGGTCTTTTCAAGCCATACTTCCTTGTTTTAAAATCTCCTCAAAAAAAAAAAAACCAACAAAATATTTCCTTCTCTGTTCTTATTCGTTTATTGGTTGTTCTTATTTGTTCGTTCGTTCTTCGACCACGTTGTTTGTGATCACGTGATCACATTGTTAAAAAATGTCTAATCTGTCCCCTGAAGAACTGTATTCTGTCATATTCTATAAAACCTTTTTCTTCTTCTTCTATAAAAAAAATGCTTTCGACTTGCTCACCAAATCTATTCATTCCAAAAAAAAATTCCATCTCTTATAGTGCATCTTTCATTCATTCCCTAAACTCTCCAGCACTCCACCCATCCTTCAGCGTCCTCAAACGTATTTTTGACTCGAATGTCTCAAGAAACTCATTTTGCAATAAATGTTCGTTTCCCATTAATCGTATACTTTTCAAAATCCAATCTCACCCCTCCCCTCCAAATCTTCCCCATCACCCCTCCCCTCCAAATCTTCCCCATCACCCCTCCCGTTCAAAACTTCCCCATCACCCCTCCCCTCCAAATCTACCCCTTTGCCCCTCCCCTCCAAATCTTCCCCATCACCCATCTCTTTCAAATTTTCCCCCTTGCCCCTCCCCTCCAAATCTTCCCCATAACCCATCCCTTTCAAATCTTCCCCATCACCCCTTCCCTCCAAAACTTCCCCATCACCCCTCCCCTCCAAAACTTCCCCATCACCCCTCCCCTCTAAATCTACCCCCTTGCCCCTCCCCTCCAAATCATTCCCATCACCCATCTCTTTCAAATCTTCCCCCTTGCCCCTCCCCTCCAAATCTTCCCAATCACCCATTCCTTTCAAATCTCCCCCCCACACCCCTCCCCTCCGAGACTCTCCCTCGCTCCTCCCCTCCTAGGCTCCCCTCTCACCCCTCCTCCTCAAAGCGGCCTCCCCGCTTCTTCCCCCTTCCAAATTTCACCTTCATCTCCCTCAACCTTCTGCCTAACTCTTCCCCCTCGTCAAATAACACCTCACTGCGCCTCACCCAATCACCATCAAACCTTTTGTCCGCCCCATTCTTCCCTTTCTCCAAGCTATTCTGTAATCTCTGACACACCTTCAACAGCTCTCCCTACCTCTTCCTCCTCTTCCACATCTTACCCTACCGCCCCCCCCCCCCTGTTCTGTATCCGATGCTCCCCCTTCCTCTTCCTTAACAGTATGGACCTCAAACATCCGGGGCCTTCGCTCAAACTTGTCTGATCTCTCCATACAGGTTGCTTCTGACAAACCAGACGTGATCTGCTTAACAGAAACTTTCCTCCTTCATGATGTCTCTGATTCCTTGGTATCTCTCCCAGGTTACTCCCTCCTCCGGTATGATAGACCTGAGCCTCATCCTGGAGGTGGGGTTGCTATCTTTATAAAAAAACTCTCTTCCTCACTCGCCCTGCACTGCCCTCTCTCCACCTCACCCCCAGGAATACCTTTGGCGACGGCTTCCCCTTCGCTTCGCTCCCACCTTTTGTTCATATGTGTGTTGTACCGTCCACCAAACAGTGATGACTCCATCTACATCTCGCTGTCTGAGAATATGGACCAACTTCTATCTTCCCATCCCAACTCTCTCTTCCTCATTTGTGGTGATTTAATCTGTCACCATGCCAGTTGGCTGGGTGTGGGTTCCCTCACTCACCAGCCATGGCTCTTCAGCAAAGGACTTCTGTGACTCACTGGGACTGACCCAATCTGTCAATTTCCCGACCCGGATTTCAGTCAACGGAGCATCTTCTCTTCTGGACTTGGTTATGACAAACTTCCCTGAAAATGTCTGCTGCTCTTCTTCTGCTCCAATCGGCTCTTCTGATCATGTGCTTGTTAAAGTGGACATCTCTCTGACCATTCTCAGAGAGCCTCCTCAGCGTCGACGAGCCTGGCATTTCACTCAGGCCAACTGGCACGGTCTTCAAGCAGCCATCAATCATCTGGACTGGTCTCCCATCTCTACCGCCTCTGACATCAACTCATCCTGGGAATTCTTCCAAAGTAAATTGCTCTCTCTCATGCACAGATTTATCCCATCTCGTCTTCAGTTGTCATACCCTTCTTCCCATCCATGGTACACGGAATCTTGTGGTGAGGCTATTGCCCAGAAACAACTTGCTTTCGTCTCCTGGAAAGCAAATCCAACGGAAGGAAATCTCATTTCCTTTCACAAAGCCCGAAACAAGTGTGTGTCCACCCTCAGGAGAGCCAGGAAACAATATCTCTCCGTTCGCAGGACCGAACTGTCTTATCTGTCTCCCTCTTCCAAATCCTGGTGGCGTCTGGTCAAATCTGTTTCTGGTGTTTGTTCCCCCTCCATCCCCTCCCTCACCTCAAATGGCCACACGGCTGACTCCGCACGTGGAAAAGCTGAATTCCTCAACTCTGTGTTTGCCTCTAAATCTTGTGTCCCAAACCCATCCCTTTCTGTACCCACCGTACCCAGTCGTACCCAGCTGCTCCTGGACTCTGTGTCGTTTCCTCCTGACAAGGTGGAAAAGTTTCTGTCAACCCTCGACTCGGATTCTGCAACTGGACCTGACGGCATCAGCCCACGGGTCCAAAAATCCTGTTCTTCCGCTCTTTCACTCCCTCTCTCTGTTCTCTTCACCCTCTCTTTTGCTCAAGGTCATCTTCCATCTGCTTGGAAATCTGCTAACATCACCGCTTTGCACAAAAAAGGTGCAAAAACAGATCCCAGCAACTACAGACCAATCAGCCTTCTCGCCTTGCCCCCCCAGCTCTCTCTGGGCTCTGTCCCGCAAATATTCCTACAGGTCGCACAAGATCTGCCTGCAACCCTCTTATGGTTAAACTGCCAAAATCAAGACTCTCTGCTCACCTTCACTCCTTCATTCCTCTTTTCTCCTGCCTCTGGAACAAACTCCCTCACTCTCTTCAATCCCACTCCACCCTCCAGGTCTTTAAAACAGCTGCTCACCGCCATCTCTTATCTTCCCCCATCCAAAACCTTGATCTTTTCTACCCCCGCTAATTTCACCCCAATTCCACTTTTTTGAAATACCAACTTCTGTCCTGGAAGTCGTTGGTGTCCTTGTGTTTTATACTTCTCCCCCCCCCCCCCCTTCCCACGCCTCCTCCCCCCAAGCCCTCTCCCTTCCACACATCTCCCTGCTCTCAAATGTTGTGTTGGTGTGCTTCCCCTTCTCTCCCCATCTTGTCTTCCGCTGCCTCGTTTTATATATTTTGTTTGTCTGGTTGATTTGTTTGTGAAGTAAATGTTAGCTCTTTCACGAGCCTCGATTCAGTATACAAAAAAAAAAAAATAATAATTATGAATGGATTCAAACGAAACTTGGTGCACAGGTTGGGTGTGCGACAGTGACGAATTTATTCGACTTTGGAGAAGATCTGAATCCGGATACTATAATTTTCTAATTTGTTTGTGTGTTTATCTATTTGTCTATCTGTGAGCAGGATATCTCAAATAGCTATGGACGAATTCAGACGAAACTTGGCAGACAGGTTGAGTGTGCGACAGGGTATAATTTATTCGATTTTGGTGAAGATCCGGATCTGGATACTAGAATTTTTAAACTTGTTTGTGTGTTTATCTATTTGTCTATCTGTGAGCAGGATATCTCCAATAGCTATGGACGAATTCAGACGAAAATTGGCGGACAGGTTGAGTGTGCGACAGGGTATAATTTATTCCATTTTGGCTAAGACTGAAGAGCTGGATCCAGATACTTAGATTGTTTTTTAAAGTGATTCTTCACCATTGAGTGATGGGGACAAAAACGATGTGTATCACGATATTTCAAAAAGTTATGGAAGGATTATGAATAAACTTGGTGGATGAGTTGGTTAGGTGACAAGAACAAGCCAATTAGATTTTAGTTCAGGTCCGAATCCAGATCCGGCCTATCATTGGGATACAAAACATAAACTGTTTGGCCTGGCGGAGGTTTGCTCTGTACCGATGACCTTTATAGTTTGGTGTTGTGTTTTCCGTAATTGATTACTCCCGCCAGGGAGTAATGCATTCGATCGTGTCCGTATGTGTGTGTGTGTGTGTGTGTGTGTGTGTGTGTGTGTGTGTGTGTGTGTGTGTGTGTGTGTGTGTGTGTGTGTGTGTGTGTGTGTGTGTGTGTGTGTTTGTGAACATGATATCTGGAAAAGTTCTGAACGGATTTGGATGAAAGTTGGTGGGATGATTGCCTTTGGGATAAGGAAGAATTGATTAGTTTTTGGTGAAGCTCAGGATATTATTCCGGATCCAGGAATTTTTTGAAGGATTTTTTACCATTGGAAAATAGGGCTCATTTTTTTTTAACATTATCTTCTATATATTCTATATTTAACATTGTGATATGAAAATAGTTTTCATATTTGTTGCAAATGTAGTTTAAACTCGTGGTTATGCCTCAGAGCGGTGTATTTTGTTAGCAGCGTCGCCCTCAAGGTTATTTTTTTCTTTTCCTAATAAAGACATATTCTGTCATTTTAAAATCACCAAAGTGTGTATTAGGTTTCCCCGTTTCATAAAATGTATCGTTTGATACGTATAATGCTTTAAAACTGTTTTTGTTTTTTTTACCTGTGAAGAGATATCAACATTTTAACCTCAGCGAATGTCAATCGCGGTGTCAGTATTTGATGAACTTATAAAGACTTAGGTGAGTTATAAGTGTGACAAGCATGTATGTGCACGGGATTCTTCCCAGAAGAATGAGTGGTCGCATTAGCTTGTACGACCTAAAATGAGCGAGTTTTGTTTTGACGTTTGGGCCAGTTTTACATGTTGTATCCCTAAGGAATGAAACGAACGTTTTCCTGGCTTACAATTTTATTTGAAGTCACACATGCCTCAAAATACACTCACTTATATAGAATTGAACGCTGAATCCGAGAATGTAAGTGAAATTGCCTTGATTTTTTTTTTTAAACATTATTTTCTATATATTCTAAATATATATGTGTGCAGTGTGAGTGTCTGTCTTGTGTTGTCTTGTCTTGTCTTGTGTTGTCACTGAACTACTCCCTCAAACTTTTGTGAAATCGTACTATTCCAACTTGACCCACGGCGGGAGTATGCGCCCTGCTGAGTGGCGTTCTAGTCTTTTTCATGTGTGCAGAGTGCACAGCGAATTACCAAATCATCTTTATCTTCCTGGGGTTGACAGCTCGTGTGTCCCCTGCTTACATCATATCCTGTCATTTCCTGATGTATTGTCCAAGAGACACCGTTTCCCCCTGACTGTTCTGGTGTCTTTGTTGAAGGATCTTATTTGCAAGGTGTGTGTGATCTGCTTGCTCCTGTCCTGTATTGATCATTTTGTAGGTTAGTTATATTCGTGACTGACCTTTTATGGTGATTAGACTCGGTCTTGCCCTTCCCACTTCTATTGCATGGACTGTTTACATTTTCGCTGCTTCCCCAGTAGTATGATTATTTCTGGAATGACATGATCCATTTAACCTGCACCTTTAATTCAAGAAGCTGACAAAACATGCAGGTAAATATATTGGTCGTAATAATGCCAGTACAAAATGTGCTCTTTATTCATCGTTACAATTTTGGACCAATCGATTTGCACCTCGGGTGAAAACTGGGGCCGGTTTGTTGCAATCTATCATTTGTACAAGGGGTGCTTGTGGTTATCCTGCAGCGTGTGTGTGTGTGTGTGTGTGTGTGTGTGTGTGTGTGTGTGTGTGTTGTGTGTGTGTGTGTGTTTGCGTGTGTGTGTGTGTGTGTGTGTGTGCGTGTGTGTGTGCGTGTGCGTGTGTGTGTGTTGTGTGTGTGCGTGTGTGTGTGTGTGTGTGTGTGTGTGTGTGTGTGTGTGTGTGTGTGTGTGTGTGTGTTGTGTGTTTGTGTGTGTGTGCGTGTGTGCCTGTGTGTGTGTGTGCCTGTGTGTGTGTGCCTGTGTTTGTTTGTGTTCGCCTGTGTGTGCCTGTGTGTGTGTGCCTGTGTGTGTGTGCCTGTGTGTGTGTGCTTGTGTGTGTGTGTGTGTGCCTGTGTGTGTGTGTGCCTGTGTGTGTGTGCCTGTGTGTGTTTGTTTTGTGTACGTGTGTGTTTGTGAATGTGTACGCATTTTAGAATTGGACGAGGGCGTAACAAGAAAAGAACATGAAATCGCACATTTTAAATGTCGGGGATGACCTGTTCATTGAGATCGTGATATAAGGAGGAGATGAGCCAACCAACATTTTGGAAGAAGTTTTCCAAAACGTTTAATTCAGAAAAAAGTACAAGATGACTGGATCAATGGCGTTCTAATGCTGACTGCACAGAGGCTGACAGCATGGCCTAGAGATATTCACAGTCGCCTCAATGCTTTCTAACCTGGGTTCAAATCTTGACCTAGCTATAAACCGCCATCCTGGTGTTTCACAGGCAGGGTGGTACATCAATGTCTGTGCCCTCCCTCGGATGAACATTAAAAGTAGGTGTAACATCTGTCATCATTAGTTGATCGACGTTAAAGATCCCACGTTGTCCTTTGCGAAGAGTAGGTGATGCTACCCCGCCATCTTGTGCTGCCCACTAACGAAGAATTCCTGCATAATAGAGGAGATGAATACGGCCACAGATATGAAAAATACCATTAGCTTTTCTTCCTGAAATCTACAAAAATATTTACCAAAGTGCTGATAAACAGGATACAAGGATAACTAGACTAGTGTAAGAGTGAGGGTTTGGGAGTTTCTGCAACTGCAAGTCTCCATTTACCGCAGCAATGCCTGGTGTTGGCTTAAGCGGTTAGGGTGCGGCTTGGGATCCTAGGATCCTGGGCTCGAATCCCGATCGATCGCTGAATTAACACCAGGGGGGTTGACTCAGCCTGTCATCCTTCCGAGGTCGGTTAATTGAGTACCAGCTTGCTGGGATGAATGATCACGGTGTGTACCCCGATTTAGAATAGGTACACCATATCCCTGCGCATCGTAAGAGGCGACCAAGGGTTGGCGTCAGGAAGGGCATCCGGCCATAAAAACATTGCCTCAAACAGGGCCCCATGAGGTCATGGGGCCCGCAAGGCTAACCCCGCTCTAGCGGGGAAAATGGCCTTAAAACGATCATTCATTCATTCAATGCCACAACTGAATTTTGATATTGTCTGAAAATCACGACATGAACAGGTCATGGCTCTTCATGGAGACAGCTTCTTTCGACGAGACATGGATTGGAAACCCAAAAATGTTCAGCTATAAGTTATCGCTGAAACCAGAGCTCTAAAACACCTTTGGCAATTCCTGGTGATATGTTTGGAATATGCTCAAACTCAGGTGAGTAATTATTAGAACCGCAGTTGTCGAGATAACACCAAGAAAGGATTTCATTATCGAGGATATTTGTGCGAGTAAAATGGTCCCTTTGGATCGACTCGCTATATTTGGTGACATTCCAGACAATTAGGCTTTTATAAACTCATAGCTGGTTTTTCATTGTAGAGTGTGCTCAGTGGAGATATGGGAAGTGTTAAGGGAGAAGAGGCTCAGATTTCAGGTTTTAGTGGAAAGGTGTCTTTGTGGTGTTCATGCCAAGATGTAAAACATAGCCAGGAGTGTACATCATTGATTTGTGGTCCAGATGGTTCTTTAATTTCACACTCATTGCCCTGACCTTCCTTACATCCAATTATCCATGTCCTTTGGAGAGGACGTGGTCAGGCCTCTCTCCTCACAGCATACCGCGTGTACGCCTTGTCAATGTGATCTTGTACCAAACCAATATGGAAATAGGTACATCTCACCTGCTTCCGCTTCACGTCGCTCCATCAATGATGTCCATATTTGGACTTCGTGAATCTGACTAAAGGCTGTGGGTTCTGGGAGTAGAGGCGGTTTTGTCAGACACTGACAAATGTCTTTGTCAGTGGAGACACTCCCAGAATGCACAGCCCCTCATACACTCACTCACATACCAAAAAAAAAACAACCGACCACCTATCCTTACAACATGCACCATTCAAACAAAAACACATTCATGCAAACCCTCTCCTGCAACACACACCCGACGCACACATAGCAATGCACATGTTTAATATCATCAATATATATATATATATATATATTGTGCAGGATTGCAGTAAAGCAGTGTTAACATTATTTGTTAATTCTTTTCAACATTTGAGTTGGCCACAGAATCCAGATTAAAGAAAAGTTTTCTTCCAAGGGCAAAGCTACCTCTTCTGTGAGTTTTGATTTAATTGTTTGGTTGACTTCTTACTGTTCACGCACACTCATGGAATTTTTCATGGCAGTTATAGATCAGGAAGTGCCCTTATCAGGGAATGCTTCCAAGCATAGTTATTTACCCGAGCACATCAGCTCACCTTTCCACTGCTAAATCGATTGCAGTGTTTCTTCGCCGTCCTGTGTATATTGTGATTACTTTGTTTAACAAAACTACATCCAATTGCTGAGGTTGAGATTACTCTTGTGTCCGAATGACTCTTGTACAAATGTATGATGTCCTTGATGAATCACAATGGCAGAAACCTAATTTGGGATTTGCGATTGATGTTGCTGTTGGTAGTGCTGCTCAAATTGGCAGGATACAGTGGCCTATAAAAGTATTCATCCCCTACAAATAATGCCACATTTAGATGAATTAGTAATTATGTAGAAATAATTTTCCAAATGAACTTTTTATTCATAATTGGAGCGATCAAAGTAAACACTGTTATAGTTTAAGGAGGTTACATGTCAGGAATACCTGTCAAAGTATTTTGGCCCTTTGGTCAGTTCTTGGTGGAATCACCTTCTGCAATAATGACTGCATACTTCTAGACCTCTATGTCTAGAGGATACGTGGTCCAAGAATTTGAAGATTGGATTTTCATTTCTCCACAAGCCTGCCCCTATTCCTATTGAAGAAAGTAGTTTGTGGTGAAAATTTGAGCTTGATTGGACAATATTTGGAGGTTGCTCAAAATGTTGACAAATTTTAATTAATAATAAGATACAGAATTTTTAGCATCATACATCAATTCATAGATAATTATATCTATTTTCAATTACTCAAATTATTTATTATTGTTATTGTTGTTGTTTGTTTGTAAACTAATAAATAATTATGTACAATGTACCATTGTACAATGTACATGTATGTTCAATTGTTCATTGTTCATTGTTCAATGTTCATTCATATAGTCAAATTAAGATTAAAAACAAAACAGTAGATTAAACATTCATGTATTAATTTGACAATAAATCATTTATCGGAAAAAATAAATCATCCATCAGAAAATATAAAACATCTATCAGAGACGATAAAACAAATCTATCACATTGTGCAAAAGCACTGGCCACAAACAAAGCACGCCAATCGGAGAGATTTACTCTGTCCAGAGTTGCCACTATTGCTGGAGTGAGCACCTTGATGGGAGCCTTTTTCACCTGTTTGGCAGAAGATGGATTTTGGAGTTTGAATTCATTGTCCCCTGAATCGGAGCTTTCAATCTCAGACTCATCATCATCATCAACCAGAGCCGATGTTGATGGAACAGACTGCATTGCTGTTAGAGTCTCGGCAGCATGTTTCTTCTTTCTTTTATCTTCATTCTCAAGCCTGATACGCTTTCTGTTCTCCTTCACTGCCAGAGTGTTGTCCACAGATCCCATACGTGAACTTGAGGGATCCTCACGCTGCATGATAAGAAATGCTTTGTCTTCTTCATTCGTCATTTTCTCAAGCGCATCATTTGGTGAGATATCGAAGAGGGATTGAAGATCATCTTTGAACATCTGCTCCTTCACTCTATAGTTTTCGAATGTCTTGGTTCTATTTTTCTTTACCAGTTTGGAGGCATCATACAACTTCAAAAGTTGGCGCTCACAGGAATCTACTCTCCGCACTGGAATTCGTGCTTTCTCCCAGTATGCACACACAGCTTGTACACTAAGTTTGGCACTTTCACGAACTGTATGGTGTTCTTGTATGTGATGGTACACCATTTTCTGCAATGTGTGTCCTTTGGTTAGTTGTCCCCCACATATTATTTCCTTTTCAGATTTGCCCAGCAACCAAACTGTGGAAGAGCTGCGAGTTTCTGCCATCTGAAAAAAACAGGATAAATTAAAAATGTTATTTTTTGAGCAACCTCTAAATAAGTTCCAATTGGCCTCATATTTGGTTCATATGATCGTTATAAACATAGGAACAAGGGCAGCCTTGTGGAGCATGGATTTTTAATAGTATTAAATATTACATATATCTATGGACCACCCTAACCCTGGTGTTGGGCTAGCGGCTAGGGTGCCAGCTTAGGATCCTAGGATCCTGGGTTCGAATCCCGGTCGATGGCTGAATTAACGCCAGGGGGGTTGACTCAGCCTGTCATCCTTCCGAGGTCGGCAAATTGAGTACCAGTTCACTGGTAATTCCCTGTTTGTCGTAAAAAGGCTACAAAAAGGGTTGGCGGCAGGAAGGGCATCTGGCTGTAAAACATTGCTTCAAAAAGGGGACCAAAAAAACAACAACAACCACGGTCCCCGAAAAAGGCCAACCCCCGCTTGCGGGGAAAAATGGCCTCTAATGGTGGTTTAAAAAAAATTTTTATGGACCACCCTAATAATGACTGCTATGAGTCTTTTTGTGTTGTCTCTACCAGTTTCACACAGGCTACACAGGAGTGATTGTAAAACCCTGTCTCCTTCTGTGCAGGGGACTGGCTCATAAAAGGCGGTGTGTGTCCTTCTTCTCCATAACTCCAAAATGATGATAACTGGAGGCCCCAAACTTTGTATGCATACTTCTAGATAGCAAGTCTAGAGGATGGTGGTCTAGAGTCCTGGGAGCATGAATGGAAACTGGGTGTTTGGGTGTGTGTTTTTTGAAAATAATTTATGCTAACAGGCTTACCTTTGGTCAGCCAGCATTCAGCTCAGCTTGGGGACTTAATTCCTCCATTTTGTCCACTCACCTTTTGTATGCCTTGTCTCAGGCCTTAAAGGTATTTGGGGTCTTAAGGGTCTAAAGGGTCTTCTGGGTCCAAGGTGTATTTGGGGTATTTGGGATTTTAAAGGGTCTAAAGAGTGTTTGGAGTCTTCAAGGGTTTTAATGGTATTATGGGTCTTTTGGGCCTTCACGGTCTTAGGGGTCGAACTAATCTCCCAAGCATGTAAAAAGCCTTTTCTCAAGGATGTAAAAATTATTTCAAGCATGTAATATAATATATCTCAAAAATGCCGAAAGCATGTAAAATTATGGGTCTTTGGGATCTTTACAGGCTGAGGTGGTGGATGAAAATACCCTTAGGACAATCACTGGGTCAGACCTGGTCGGTCTGTGTGCCAAATTTGATGGTTGTCGGCCCAACAGTCTTTGCAAAAGACGCGAACAGACAGACATCTGATGAATTTTATTTATTGGACTATTGGGGCATCCGTGGGCAACCCATGGGCAGAGACGTCTATGACATTTAGACATTTTGAGTTAGATGCTGCATGAAGAGTTTTACAAAATGGGTAAAAACCTCACCCACCTCACTGATCTCCTTTCTCCACCCCTCATTCCTCCCTAACCCTCAATCTCTACTTCCCACTCACTCTTATCCTCTCCTCTCCTCCCCCCCTCACTCATCTCCACCCCTCACTCCTCTCCTCCCTGTTCCCATCCCCCCCTCCTCCCCTTCCTCCCTTCCCTTTCCTCCCTTCCCCTTCCTCCTCCCTTACCCTCTCTCTCCCTGTTCCCTTTTTGCTCTGTATCCCCTCCCATGCTCTTCCTTTTCCCCTCCCTTCCCCCCTTCCCTCCCCTCTCCCTCTCCCCCTGTCCTCCCCTCTCTCTCTCCTCCCCTGCCCACTCCCTCCTCCCATTTCTGCCTCCCCTATTCTCCACTCCACTCCTGCTCCCTCCCCCTCTCCTCGTCTACCCTTTCCCTCCCCACGTCCCTCCCTTATCTGCCTCCATCTTTCCCCTCCTCTGTCCTCCCTTACCCATCCTTCTCCCTCCCTGTTCCATTTTCACTCTTTCCCTTCCCAATCCCGTCCCATTCCCCTCTTTTTCCCCTTCCTCTCCCCCTTCTTTCCCCTCTCCCTCTCCCCCTATCCTCCCCTCTCTCTCCTCCCCTCCCCATTCCCCCTCCCATGTCTCCCTCCCCTATCCTTCCCTCCCCACCCTTATCCTCCTCCATCTTCCCTCCTCCTCTCCCTCTCCCCTTCCCTGACCCCCGCTCCACCCTCCTCTCCTTCTCTTCCCCTCCCTCTTCCCTCCCCTCCCTCCTCTCTCCCCTCCCTCCTCTCTCCCCCTTCTCTTTATATTTCCAGCACAAAGTGACTCTGCATCAGTGTGCTGCTCCTTCTACTTTTGCTCGCGAAAAATAAATATTCTCATTTAATTGGTGAGGTTAATCAGGCCATATGTTCCAGTCGGAGAAGTTTTAAAAGAATGATTTATATTCGATTCATTTTAAACTATATGCAGAAGCTATCTGTGATTTGGCTTTTCTGACATTTGGGCAGAATTCCAGCAAAATGTGGCATCGAACTGTCTACATATTAATATACAGGAATGCTTGCAAACAAGACAGCCGGCTTTGCCTCCTGGGTGCTATTATTCCACTAGCCCTAATGGCTCGCACCCGAAGAGCCATTTGTAATTGGATGTGTTCCACCAGACATCACGCGAGATGGGGAAAGTGCACCTCGTCTATTTAATCATTCGTCTGTGCACTGCCAAAAAAAGGCTGTGCGAATGACGTCAACCAGACTCGGTGACGTAATGGTTCGAACCCTGACCGAGACGTACCATAGTCTTTAAAATATCTATGTGCTGCTTTCTTGCTTAATGCTCAGCGTTTAAGAAAGATAGATTATGGACAAGCGACCATAGGTTGGCAATCATTGCACAGGCTTGGTGGACTTGATGGCCTTTGCATTGAAGTTCCTTGTAAGGGGACATATATGATATTATTAAACGTATTTGAATATGCAAGTACTGTACCGATTGGCCCATAAATACCCCAAAAACCACGACCCAGAGTAGCACTGCCATACAGGAAATGCCTGCATTACAACCTGTCTGGTGGCTTTCCCTGTTGGATGAACCTCAATTTTTCCTCTAAAATTAGCATCGTTTGTATTGTTGTCTGAGTGATAGTTCCTATGTTTACCATACTGCCTTACACGTTATAGGTTCGGTTTGGGATTGATAAATAAGTATTCACTCCATGTGTTCAGGTAGGAAATTTTCAATCATCTGCTGTTTCTTACACACATGCTTCATTTTTCCTTCTATCCCATTTTAATCATGAACCTAGTTTAACTTCTTACCTCCATAACCGAAGGTTCTGTCTGTGTGCTTGTCTGTTTGTCTGTCTGTCTTCTCAAAAAGTTATTGATGGATTTGGACGAAACTTACTGCATATGTTAGCTGTCTGCCAAGGACAAATTGATTTGATTTTGGTGAACATCCAGATCCGGATTCTATAATTTCAAAAACAATTCAAGTAATTCTTCACTATTGAATGATGCGGCCAAAAACGATATACAGCACGAAATCTCAAAAAAAAAGAGTGGACGGATTCGGACGAAACTTACTGCATATGTTAGCTGTCTGCCAAGGACAAATTGATTTGATTTTGGTGAAGATCCAGATCCGGATCCGATAATTACAAAAACAATTCAAGTAATTCTTCACTATTGAATGATGCGGCCAAAAACGATATACAGCACGAAATCTCAAAAAAAAAGAGTGGACGGATTCGGACGAAACTTACTGCATATGTTAGCTGTCTGCCAAGGACAAATTGATTTGATTTTGGTGAAGATCCAGATCCGGATCCGATAATTACAAAAACAATTTAAGTAATTCTTCACTATTGAATGATGCGACCAAAAACGATATACAGCACGATATCTCAAAAAAAAAGAGTGAACGGATTCGGTTGAAACTTACTGGACAGGTTGGCTGTCTGCCAAGGACAAATTGATTTGATTTTGGTGAACATCCAGATCCGGATTCTATAATTTCAAAAACAATTCAAGTAATTCTTCACTATTGAATGATGCGGCCAAAAACGATATACAGCACGAAATCTCAAAAAAAAAGAGTGGACGGATTCGGACGAAACTTACTGCATATGTTAGCTGTCTGCCAAGGACAAATTGATTTGATTTTGGTGAACATCCAGATCCGGATTCTATAATTTCAAAAACAATTCAAGTAATTCTTCACTATTGAATGATGCGGCCAAAAACGATATACAGCACGAAATCTCAAAAAAAAAGAGTGGACGGATTCGGACGAAACTTACTGCATATGTTAGCTGTCTGCCAAGGACAAATTGATTTGATTTTGGTGAAGATCCAGATCCGGATCCGATAATTACAAAAACAATTTAAGTAATTCTTCACTATTGAATGATGCGACCAAAAACGATATACAGCACGATATCTCAAAAAAAAAGAGTGAACGGATTCGGTTGAAACTTACTGGACAGGTTGGCTGTCTGCCAAGGACAAATTGATTTGATTTTGGTGAAGATCTGGATCCGGATCTGATATTTTCCAAAAAAATTTCAAGTGGACCTTCATTAGGATAGGGTCAAAAACTATATATATCACGATATCTCCAAAAATTATGAACGGGTTATGACAAAACTTGGTGGATGAGTTTAGTAGGTGACAGTAACAAGCTGATTCGATTTAGGCTCAGGTCTGAATCTAGAGTCGGCCTATCAGTGGGATACAAAACGTGAACTGTTCAGCCTGTCGGAGGTATGCGTTCTACCAAGTACCGGTCTCGTTTTACATTTGATTCCCAGCGGTAAAGGAAACCACTAAAACGAATGTGTGAGAGCAGTTGGACACCATCATGAACTTAACCCTTTGTAGCCGAATTCGGCCACTTACATGTGCAACCCACCTGGGAATATAGTGTAGGAGCTGCTGGGCCAGCCAACAACCACATTCTCAGGTAGCAAGCGGTGTAACCAGGTGTTAATGGCATATTGAGAACCAGACCACTTCAGTTCGAGCAGGATTTTTTAAAATTTGGTCAGAGTGCCGGAGATAACTCGCCTACTCATTATGAAAGACACCGTGGATGCTTAACGTCGACCAACTAATACTTGCAGAAGGGACAACCGGCTTAACGTCCATCAAAGGGACGTCACATGTATTAATATCATCACCGGGTATGTGAAACACCAGGATGAGCACATTCTGTGTGGACAGACAGACATACAGACAGACAGACAAACAAACAGATCCAAATGCATAGCTGGGTCGAGATTCGAACCTTGCCGAGAAAGCTCAGATTCGATCATGGGAGTATTCCATTTTTCAGTCGTGTGGGTTGAAAAGTAATTCAAAAGACCAATTTTTGGTATAGCAATGGTCACATGCAGGAGCCTGCATTAGGACAGGATATCGATGAGACTCTAATGAGATGTGAATTTTTCAATTTCATGAGATAAAAAGATTGATTATGTGAAGAGGACAAATTGCATTAGGTGAGTTGTGTGCACAGCCAAGAGGATGTGGGTATGGTGCTGGTTTAATGGACCCAGTGGTATTCTAACCCACCCACCACCCTTTCCCTCCCATGCCTCTGCTTTCATGTCCCTCTCACTTGTATCCCGGTGTTTTATGGTGTTACACACTTCGGTTGTTTAAATGATGCTGTTTCCAGCTCTGGTTTCCTCGTCTAAGCCGCAAGAGAAAACAGTAAAACAAAAGCCTGTGGGGAGGAGAGCAGTCTGTGGGAGCAGACAAAATGGAACCTTGCCAGGTACAAGGAGACTTTCAAAAGTAAGAAATATTTGATCTTTCTTTTCAAAAAGGCATTGGCAGGGTACCCAGAGGTATGCTTACTCGGCTCTGCTTGTATAGCCTGGGTTAGAGTCTCGAACCAGGTATATAAACTATCCTGGTGTTTCGCAGGCAGTGTGAGGCATCGATGTGTCTGCCGTCCCTCGGACGGGGCGTTACGCCGGATGATCCATCTGCCAGCGTTAGTTATTGGACATTAAAGATCCCACGGTTTCTTTTAGAAGAGTAGGCGAGTTATATCCAGTACTCTGACCAAATTACAAATCCTTGTCTAAAACCGGCTCCAGCTGAACATCCTGCATCGGAGTGGCGGACCCTTCCAGGATTGGTTGAAGCCCAGAAACGTTTCTCGAATATCTCCTGATACATCCTGGGGTTTGGAATGCAGGAAACGTTTTTTCCCTCTTTTTTTTTTTTTTACCTTTTTCAATCATCATTCTGCATCTGTATCTTATCCAGCCTCGGAGTGGGAAAGAGATTTAAGAGCTTTTGGTTTCTGATTAATTTTGGGCTGTTTTGTTGAGCGGTTTCATTCTAGAGGGGGAAACGGTGTGTCGGTGTATGTTAAAGGAAGGAGATTGACCACAAATCCATTGGTGGCTTGTGGAATGAGGGAAATTCTTCTTGGCATCCACCATCACTTCACTGCCCTGCCCTTCCTTTTCCTGCACCACCGCACAAGCCCCTCATTGCAGGACCCCCTCCTTTCTCGACTCCCTCCCACTCACCGTTCCATCTCTGGGCGAGCAAAGCGCTCACGCATTCATACTCCGTGCTGTGTGACAAGCAGGCCTGGACAAATGTTTTACTTGGTGTCTCGCCTTCTTGGTTTCTGTCCTTTCGAAGGCCATCCGAGGTAACTCTGCACCTCCTCCAGGCTGGTTAATGTCGAACTCACACTGGTACTGTTCCCACCATTTCGATGCCGCACAGGCTGCAGACATAACGGATATCTTTTCTGCCACCGTGTTTAAGTCATCCGGTTCCGAGGGAAGGCAGGTTCAACTCATCTCCACTGCTGTCCCAGGACGGCGATGTCTCTTTGGTGTTTGAACTGCACCATCGAAAGGAGCCAGTCTCTGCTAGAACTTGCTGTGGACACTTGGTAAGTGGGTTGTCTTGGTGTCATGTGATCATGTTTTGAGGTTTGTGTAAGGTTCTTGCGATTTTGATTCATCCAGGGTGCTCTAACGTGTACAAATGGGATGTCTTTGGAATCCTGTTTGGTTTCAGAATAGGCCATTGTACTTTTTGAACCAGAGTGCATTGTTCCATAGAGCAAAACCGCTATCAGTGGCTTTGCCAATTTCAGGGTTGTCAGACTGGGATAACTAGACGAGTCTGTGACAGATCACTTGCACTCCAAACTTCTGGAAGGAAAAGGTCGGGGAAAGTCCCTCGCTGCTTTTCAGGCCAAGAGCTGTGGGCAGACCCTAGATAAGAAAAGATGGATTGCCAGGACCACAGGGAGGCATTTAATTGTTTTTCTGTGTACGTGTGCAGGATCTTTTAAGCATTTGTAATCTCCATGAAGTAAGGGTAGGTTCGAGGACACCGGTATTCCATGGCCCCTGTGTCCCGCTTACACGGTTGCGTTTGTCGGGCTTATTGACTCTGTCCATCGGCTGCCAGCATTGGACACGCTTGCCTCTGCCATCTGCAGTGAAGGCTCCGCCTGAACGAGTCTCGGCCAGGGCAATCATGACGGCATGTCCTGAAATATTTGTCTTTGGTATTTATTGATGCAAAAACAGCATTTATTTACCTTCGTAGAGGTCAAGTACTTATTTAAGTTTAAGTAAGTTGATTATTTTTTTTAATCCCCTCTATACCCCTAGATATATATTCCAATGTCCATCCCCAACCACTTAATTTATTTATATATCTTTCTCACCTCTTCCCACAACTATTTTGCTCACTTTTTCTCTCCCATCCTCCCTTATTCCTTTATTTTTCTCAAATGTATCTTTTTTAATTCTCTCCCTTTTCCCCTTGGTGGCATATTTATTACATACTTATGGGTCATACCTGAAATTAATTTTGTTCATTGGCCAAGACTATAAAATCTTTAGAATACACTAAATTCTGAGAATAAATTTGTCATTTTTTAAATTCGAAAATACTTACTTTATGTTCACATAAAACAGAAAATAACTAGAATGAACAATCAATGATTGCAGACCCTCGCTAGAACCTGTTTTGCGTGGTGTTTGTGTGGTTTTATAGTAGTATTTTATAGACGTACTCAAATTATAGTTGTGCTGCACATACTTTATAGACATACTTCCATTCTAATTGACCCGTACATATTTTATCAGGGTAATCGGTTGAAAAATATGTGTACTACTGGTTACCACTAGGTGGCGTCTGTGGCCTACATTTGCGCATTCGGTTCGGACAGACAGACAGACAGACAGACAGACAGACAGACAGACAAATGAAAAATCACTCATAGAGCGACACTTGGCAAAACAGCACAAAGTAGAATGGCACTCAATAGAGAATCCTTTTGACCTCACAAATAATTGGTGGTTGAATTCAGTTTTCTGATACGAAAATCCAATTCAAATTTCAAGTCAATCAGATCAAAATTGAGGCTTTTAGAAATTCAAAAAGAGAGGTTGACTTTTGGCCTATGTTGATCTTTTGGCCGATGCTGATCTCAAAAATAGTTGGTGGTTGAATTCATTTTGCTGATATGTAAATCATATTCAAATTTCAAGTGAATTGGATGGAAATTGAGGATTTTAGAAATTTGAAATTGTTGTTGACCTTTGACCTATGTTGACCTTTGACCTATGTTGACCTTTTGGCCTATGCTGATCTCAAAAATAGTTGGTGGTTGAATTCAGTTAGCCGACATGTAAATCCTTTTCAAATTTCAAGTGGATGAAAATTGAGGATTTTAGAAATTCGGAAAAAGTGGTAGACCTTTGGCCTATGTTGACCTTTTGACCTTTTGACCCCAAAAATATATATGATTTTGTCGGACCACAAACTCTACCATTTGGTGAAGTTTCGTGAAGATCGGTTTAAAATTGTGACCTGTAGGCAAGTATAAGTGAGCGGACATACAAACAAACAAACACACAAACACACACAAACAAACCGGAGTGATCAACATACTTGCAAAACCTTTTTTTTTTTTTTTTTTGCCAAGTAACAAACAAACAAGACCCAAATGCAATACCGTCCTCTGGCGAGGGTGACGGGTACTGAATCTATCATAAACTGCATGTAGGCTGGCAGGCTGCCATTGAGATCCGCATACTCGTCGATGAGTTGTCTTGCCTGGCTTTTAATATCGACCAAGCTCTAAACTATCATCCTGGTGTTTCACAGGCAAAATGATTCATCGATGTGTGTGCCATCGATCGGATGGATCTTAAACGTGGTGTCACGTCTGCCAGCATTAGTTGGAGGATGTTAAAGATCCCACAACGTTCTTCACGACGAGTATTCGAGCTATCGCAGGCACCCTGAACAAATTACAAAATTCCTGCTGCAACATGCAGGGGACACTGGACCAGTGGCACAGCTGCTCCCCCAGCAAACGATGCGACCCACAGCCATGGGCTGCAGACAAAAGAAAAAGAAGAGCCCAGGTATTGAAGAGCCCAGGTACACACTTCCATCACCCTCAGAACGAAATACCTGTGCACACTGGCCATTCAACGCGTGCATGTGCAATCCGCATGCCAACGAGCTCATTTTGCTCCATCCCCATGGCAGCCCACACATTTTTTTAAATGTTCTGCAACTGTAGTACCAATCCAATCGGACGCCGTCTCATTTGTTTTCGTCACAGGAGCGGCAGAGAAAAGTGTGTGGCATCTTTGTTTAAGAACTTTCTTCATCTCTTAACACCACGCCAATTCAGTGCGGACATCTTCGTTGCCACGGGGGCAGTTTGGGGATTGCCTTGTCAACAGTAATTCCCAGTTCACGGGCATCAAAGCTCAGTAGAGCAAGCATATTAAAGTACTTTGCCAAAGGCTTTAACCTGTGAGAATGATTGTATGTATATACACATAAACAGTGCATTCAGAAAGTATTCAGACCCCTTCACTTTTTTCACATTTTGTTATGTTGCAGCCTTATGCTGAAATCGTTTAAATTCATTTTTTCCCTCATCAATCTACACTCAATACCCCATACTGACAAAGAGAAAACAGGATTTTAGAAAGTTTTGCAAATTTATTTAAAAGAAAAAACTGAAATATCACATTGACATAAGTATTCATACCCTTTGCTATGACACTTGAAATTTAGCTCAGGTGCCTCCCATTTCTCTTGATCATCTTTGAGATGTTTCTACACCTTGATTGGAGTCCACCTGTGGTAAATTCAATTGATTGGACATGATTTGGAAAGGACACACCTGTCTGTATAAGGTCTCACAGCTGACAATGCATGTCAGAGCAAAAACCAAGCCATGAGGTCGAAGGAACTGCCTGCAGAGCTCAGAGACAGGATTGTGTCGAGGCACAGATCTGGGGAAGCCTACAACAAAAAATTCTACTGCATTAAAAGGTTCCCAAGAGCAAAGTGGCCTCCATAATTCTTAAATTGAAGAAGTTTGGTACAACCAGGACTCTTCCTAGAGCTGGCCCCCCGGCCAGACTGAGCAATCAGGGGAGAAGGGCCTTGGTAAGAGAGGTGACCAAGAACCCGATGGTCACTGGGTGAGCTCCAGAAATCCTGTGTGGAGATGGGAGAAACTTCCAGAAGGACAACCATCACTGCAACACTCCACCGATCTGGGCTTTATGGCAGAGTGGCCAGACGGAAGCCTCTCCTCAGTGAAAGACACATGAAAGCACCTAAAGGACTCTCAGACCTTGAGAAACAACATTCTGTGGTCTGATGAAACCAAGATTGAACTGTTTGGCTTCCGTCTGTGGAGGCCACTGTGCTCTTGGGAACCTTCAATGCAGCAGAATTTTTTTTTTGGCTTCCCCAGATCTGTGCCTCGACACAATCCTGTCTCTGAGCTCTGCAGGCAGTTCCTTCGACCCCATGGCTTGGTTTTTGCTCTGATATGCATTGTCAGCTGTGAGACCTTATATAGACAGGTGTGTGCCTTTCCTAATCATGTCCAATCAATTGAATTTACCACAGGTAGACTCCAATCAAGGTGTAGAAACATCTCAAAGATGATCAACAGAAATGGGAGGCACCTGAGCTAAATTTCAAGTGTCATAGCAAAGGGTCTGAATACTTATGTCAATGTGACATTTCAGTTTTTTTATTCTTAATAAATTTGCAAAACTTTCTAAAATCCTGTTTTCTCTTTGTCATTATGGGGTATTGAGTGTAGATTGATGAGGGAAAAATGAATTTAAACGATTTCAGCATAAGGCTGCAACATAACAAAATGTGAAAAAGGTGAAGGGGTCTGAATACTTTCTGAATGCACTGTATATCTTGCCAAGAGACTGGGTTTGCAACAGCAATACTCTGCCAAGTGTCCGGTAGAGTTGTGATGACGATGATTCCTTATTTTCTGTGCAGTGTTTTAGTAATTATTTCCATGGTTGAATCCACTTTCCTTTTCCCATGACTAAGCCCACGTGACTTGCAGTATCTGTTTTTACTAGTGGACGAATTTTGTTCATCTCGTGGGAAATTATTACAACCTAAATCGTTTTTTTTTTTTGGGGAATCTCTACAATGGGAATATTTCATCTTTTGACAATGTCTGTTTGCCGCCCTCAGAGCTGCACTTCCGGCGGTTATGGATTTTGTTTGAGAAAGCAAACATTGCCCTCACTCCATCCTTTTAATTTGGTGGCATTGCGTGAACGGCATCGCAGTTTGGCCCCGCGAGTTACGATCGATAACACCGATGATTTGCTTCCGTTCCATGTCCGCCAATCTCCCGCCAGCATGCCATGGCACGTGGTGCTGATGTCTTCCTCACTGCGGTGCTTTACCAATGGCATCGTCGGTATATTCAGAGAACACCGGCGTGCTTCAAGCGACGTTATTGTGCACATTTCGCAAAGTCATGGATTTTGTTATCGCGTTGTGCACAGGAGTGTACCTCATGTGCACAATAATGCTTTGTCATTGTTGAACTGAGCGTCCGTGGCAAAAAGCAATATTGTACATTTATGATAATAGTTTAAATGATTGCAGGAATTATGAAATGATTCATTTTACCATCATTACCTCGGCTGCCGAAGGTGGATGGAGGTTGTGCTTTCACCCCTGTGTGTCTGTTTGGCCGTTGGTGAACAAAATATCTCAAATAGTTGTGGACGGATTCGGACGAAAGTTGGCAGAGAGGTAGCGTATGTGACGAGGACAAAATGATTAGATTTTGGTGAAGATACAGATCCGGATCCGCCTAGTAGAAAATTTAAAGTGATTCTTCACCATTGGGAGATCGGGCCAAAAACGATACATAGCAGGATATCTCAAAAGATTATGGACAGATTTGGACGAAACTTGGTGGACCGATTGGGTGTTTGACAAGGACTAATCATTTCGATTTCGGTGAAGATCTGAATATGGATTCGGATACGAGAATTATTTAATTTTTAAGTGATTCTTCACCATTGAGAAACGGGCCAAAAACGATAAATAGCAGGATATCCCAAAGAATTATTGACAGATTTGGACGAAACTTGGTGGACCGATTGGGTGTTTGACAAGGACTAATCATTTCGATTTCGGTGAAGATCTGAATATGGATTCGGATACGAGAATTATTTAATTTTTAAGTGATTCTTCACCATTGAGAAACGGGCCAAAAACGATAAATAGCAGGATATCCCAAAGAATTATTGACAGATTTGGACGAAATTTGGTGGACCAGTTGGGTGTCTCACAAGGACTAATCATTTCGATTTCGGTGATGATCTGAATATGGATTCGGATACGAGAATTATTTAATTTTTAAGTGATTTTTCACCATTGAGAGATCAGGCCAAAAGAGATATACAACATGATAATTAAAAAAGTTGTGGACGACTTCTGCCAAAACTTGGTGGATGAGTTGGTTAGATGACAAGAACAAGCCGATTAGATTTTGCTTCAGGTCCGAATCCAGACCCGGCCTATCAGTGGGATACAAAACGTAAACTGTTCAGCCTGTCGGTGGTATGTGCTCTACCGAGTGCCGTTCGACTCGTAGTTACAATATTTATTTATTTATACTTCAAGCACAACTTGAGTTTGATGATAACCTCTTTGATAGCTGGTTTGTATAAATTGGCACAAATCGAAATTATACCGAGTTTCATATTTACCTTTCAAGTTCAGTACACCTGTGGGTTTGATGTTAATACCGATCATTACTTCCACCACTGGAGGTTATGTTTTCATGCCTGTCTGTTTGTCTGTCTGCTTCTTGTGACCAGGATATCTCAAAAGGTTGTGGACAGATTTGGCCGAAATAATGTGGAGAGGTCGGTTATTTGACAAGGCCAAAATTATTAGATTTTGGTGAATGTCCGGATGTGGATCAGAGAATGTTTTTAAGTGACTCTTAACCATTGAGTGACAGGGCCAAAAACTATATAAAAACCACCTTTAGAGGCCATTTTTCTCCGCAAGCGGGGGTTGGCCTTTTTCGGGCACCGTGGTTGTTGTTGTTTTTTGGTCCCCTTTTTGAAGCAATGTTTTACGGCCGGATGCCCTTCCTGCCGCCAACCCTATTTGTCGCTATATATAGCCAAATATATACCAAACTATATATAGCATAGGATTTCAAAAAGTTTTGGACGGATTATGACAAAACTCGATGGATGAATTGGATAAGTGACAATAACAAGCCGATTCGATTTTGGTTCAGGTAGGAATCCAGATCCATCCTATCAGTGGGTAACAAAAGGTAAACTGTTCAGCCTGGCAGAGGTATGCTTTCTCCCGAGTTCAGTTCTAGTTGTATCAATAAGTGATCCCAAATAAATTATCTTCTTCTTGAAGCATATGCAGGGTGTCTCCAAAAGATGTATACTCATTTTCAGAAAGAAAAACTACTCTTTACACATCTCAGAAAAGTCGATATTTGGTGTGTGCAGAAGCAATAGTTTGTGGCACAAGGTGAACTATCGCAGATGCTCAAATTGACCACCGGCAACTTCCAGGAGCTGGTGACAGCATCGAACAACTGAATGACAAACATTCACCGTTTCTGCTGGGATAGCTTCTTTCTCGACATGACTGTTTGGATTTTTTGAGGACCAATACACACAATCATGGCGGTTCACTGTACTATTGAGCTCGAATGTTACCTCCTGCGACCAAACAATCATGTCCACAAACCGTGCATCCTCATCCGCCTTCCCTTAAAAGCTTTCACAAAATTCAGCGCTGTGCTCCGGATTGTCTTCAATCGTTTCATGTGACAGTCATGGCACACAAGAATTCCACTTCGCTGTTTTGACAATCCGGTGTAATCTTTCCCTGCTGATCCAGTCTTACGAACACATGCCTTACAGGTTTTTATGGTGATCATGTGAATTTCTGTAACCCCACAGGGAATTTCCCCACCCGTTGATGAGTGGGGTCTCCCAAATTGTTGCTTGCACACGTCTTGCAGAGTACCGTAAGTCTCAAATTTATCACAAATTCTTGTAATTGTTAGTCGTGATGGAGGTTCCGTTGCAAATTCATGTGTCCACTCTCTTTGCACTTCACTTGCCTTTTCGACGTTCCAATAACACTTAAAATTTCTTTGCGTTGTTCAAACGTCAAGCGACCCTCTGCCTTGTCGTTTACGCTTTGCATTATGGGTATCATTTCACTTTTGCCTTTCGTTGTATGCCACACTAAATAGAGGCACAATAAAATTGGGTTCCACCATGACTACGTGGATAGATATTCAATATATATATATATGTATATATATATATATATATATATATATATATATATATATATATATATATATATATATATATATATATATACACATCAACGACATAACAGCGTGACGAGTGCTGTCCCAATCTCCTGTGGACCGAAGTCCTAGACCAAAGTGTCACCTCCGTTCCGGAGGCCTCAGCCCGGCCACTCTGTCAACAGACAGAGATTTATTATTTGGTCCCCATTGGCTAAACATCAAGCGGGAGCCGCCAATCCAGATTTCGGGCTTATTTACCCTCATCAGGATGGCATGCTGCAAAAAAAATCTAACCAGAGCAATATACATGCATAATGAAATATATACATGCATACATCTCTGGCTTGGTTAGGTGACAAATATGCATGTGTATATATATATATATATATATATATATATATATATATATATATACGTATATATATATATATATATACGTATATATATATATATATATATATATATATATATATATATATATATATATATATATATATATGTATGTGTATGTATATATATATATGTATGTATATATATATATATATATATATATATATATATATATATATATATACATACATACATACATACATACATACATACAATATATTGTTGCGGATCTCTGCGCCGGCCTTTTCCCCTTACCAAGGGGGGATTGGTCCCCTTGTTTTTGACTGACCGACGGGACCCGAGGCCTATGACGTCCTTTCCGGGCAGCGTTAAATAGGGTTGTAGGACCAGATTCGCTATTACCTAAGTACTAACGCTACCCTGAAACGAGGAGACAAGCCTCGCCCGAATCACGGGTGTTGGTGGATACGTCGAGCGGTAGCGAACCCGTGACCCGAGCTGTTATCAATGACTAGACCCGATCCAAGCGGTTCTTAATCGTGCCACGCTTACCCAATGGAGGAAATCATGGAAACGGTCGAATTGGAAGAAAGGAATACCAAGATTTATTTACACTTTGTACAATAATCAGAAGAAGAAAACACAGTGCAGCCTTAAACAGTCTTATCTTATTTCCTGGACAAACGGGCCCGTTCACACTCAGACACACTCACATGGGGTTAGCAGTTGACCAGGTCAGCATGTCCAGGGATGGCGTCCAGGCAGCTCTCTCTCCGGTCCCCAACTCCCACTGCAAAGTAGATGAATGCAACGGCCAGGAGCTCTCCGCGTGTCGTTGGCGCGCACGGGATTATTATGGGGCTGGCTTTGGCGGTTACACTTGCGGCTGCGGCCGCGTACGTAATAAGCGAATAGTTCAATATGCGCTCACAATGCGCTCTTCAATTCCCCGAAACTGTCGTGTGCACGCCGGTCCTCCAACCAGTGCTTGGCTTCAGTCCTCTCAATACAGTTCTCTTGCATAGGTTCTCACAAGCGCCTCTCCCTTCTCAACTCAGAACTGCGAACTCACGAGCGCCTCTCCATTCTCATAACTGAGGTGGGGGCCTCGCGCAAAGGGTTTTATTGCCACGCCCTTGGAACCCTCTGGAACTCACCAGACGCGTCTTGCCACGCCCTATCACGCCATGCCCTCTGAGCCCTGGTTGGCTGTTGCTCCCTACCGTCATCGCCTTCTGACGCGCTGCCTTGCGCGACCACACCTTGAGCCTCGCGCTCCTCCCTCTTCTTAGGCCTGCCTCGTGTTACCCGACTAGTTTCGAGCA
The DNA here is from genome assembly GCF_964187855.1 of Myxine glutinosa. Taxonomy (NCBI): domain Eukaryota; kingdom Metazoa; phylum Chordata; class Myxini; order Myxiniformes; family Myxinidae; genus Myxine; species Myxine glutinosa. The sequence continues at coordinate 188,767,703 of NC_136264.1, read as the reverse complement.
AACCAAGGGCAGCGAACGCTGCTGGCAGCCAAAGCGTAACAAACTTGAGGGATGCCAAATGGGGCGCGGGATCGAGTTTGCCCATGATGTAATTGGAGGGTGGCCGCAAAATGAAAAGGACCTAAGCTCATTTCTTTACACAACGCAGATGTCACTAGGGAAATGGCTTACTCTTACACATACTATGACATAACTAATTCTAAGTGGGCCTACGTGTTGCTTGTGGACTAACTATGGGGGGAAAAACCTTTAACCTTTAATGATGTCATATGTACACTCTCAAAACCGCAACAATATACATACATACAAATATATACATGCATATATATATATATATATATATATATATATATATATATATATATATATATATATATACATATATACATACATACATACATACATACATACATACACACACACATTGTTAAAACCAAATAATGACGAAACAACATTTAATTCACAATGTCGCGAGATTCCGTCATCTTCGTCATCTGTGACGTGACGGAGGGACAGACAGACTGATCAGCGTATTATTATATAGATATGAGTTAGTTCCCTCACATGGAACTTCACTGCAGGAGGACGCCATTGGGCCCATCAAGCCTGTTCAATTGTTGCCAACCTGTGGTCATTTGCTCATGCTCTGTCCCTTTTTAAATGCTGAGCCTTCAGCAAGGAAGCAACATGTCTCAGTTTTAAAGGCTTTGATCAGGAGAAAGCATGGTCGTTCACCTTCAAATATATTTTCATTGACAACACATGCCTCGTAGATGGGTCAGTTAAATGACCTCTGTTTGGTGGTGATATAAATGGTCAAGAGGCCAGTGATGCATCACAATATGGATGGGCGATTATGTAGCATCATACCAGCCAAAGGTATGACCCTGGTGTTGGGCTAGCGGCTAGGGTGCCAGCTTAGGATCCTAGGATCCTGGGTTCGAATCCCGGTCGATCGCTGAATTAACGCCAGGGGGGTTGACTCAGCCTGTCATCCTTCCGAGGTCGGCTAATTGAGTACCAGTTCACTGGTAATTCCCTGCTTGTCGTAAAAAGGCGACAAAAAGGGTTGGCGTCAGGAAGGGCATCCGGCCGTAAAACATTGCTTCAAAAAGGGGACCAAAAATCAACAACAACCACGGTCCCCGAAAAAGGCCAACCCCCGCTTTGCGGGGAAAAATGGCCTCTAAAGGTGGTTATTATTATTTTTATACCAGCCAAAGGGCCCATCAGATACTAAAACATCCCTATACGGGTCATCGCTCACTGTGGGCCAGTGGGCTAGTGCAAGGCACATTGCTGATTCACCTGATCTAGAGAGATTTTGTATCTCACCTGATAATGTGGAAAACCTGCTCTGTGGAGGTATTCTTTGCTTGCCGATGTTTTATTCGTGTCAACGCCATTCTGATTTTTATTATACCAACCTCAGTTTAACAGAAGGTGACTTTCAAGGGCCGTTGATTCGTATAGGAGATTAGGTTGTCCAACCTACCTGATGTATAGCTGTCTTGAGGCCTGTATAGCAGTTGGCCCGAGGCTAACGTAATCACTTCCTCCATGACAGCAAGCAAGCCACTTGTGCAGATCTGTTTCCTTCATTGATCATTCATGACTTCATCGAGTCTTTCGGAGCACACAGTGACCTAGGGAATGTGACCCCTTCACCAAGCCGACCTGATATTGGGTTCAAACTAAAGTCATGCCCTACAGATTGTAGATCATAATGCCATCGAAGGGGCTCAACGTAGAGCTGCCAGATTGATTCCAGGACTTCCGAGACCAACTAAGCTCTGAGGAGCAGTTGGGGAAGTCTGGAATTTATATATTAGAAGGGAGGTAGTTATTACAGGATCTGGAAGAGATATACTGGATATACAGGTGTTTAAAATAATGAATGTTGCAGACAAAAAGGATGCAGGAAAGTTTTCAATGAAAAATATATTTCAATGAGTTGTCAATATATGGAATGGTTTTCCAGAGAAATTGGCAGCAGCAAGGACAGCATATGGTTTAAAATGGGAAAATGGGAAAAAATATATATATAAAAGAAAGTTGTTTGTTTGTCTGCACACGCTAATCTCCTGAACGGTGAAAGGTAGGAGGAAACCTCTATATATATATATATATTTGTGAAGTGTGTTATCTTGTCTGTTGTATATGTCTTACTTCCATTCCCCCCTCATTCCCCTTCCCTTTCCGATTTATTGTCTCTCCTCCTGGAGCTCTTGCACTTATAATTCAATATTATTTATTTATATATACAAGATCGAGTCTCATGGAAATGTGAGGTGAGAGAGGGTAAATCGACGTTGAAGTTACTGTGTGGTCGTGGAGCCACAGTTGGACACAACAAGAAAGGGAATCCAACAACAGGAAAAAGAAGAGAGGAAGGAGATGAGGGATCGGTAACCCGCGAGTAAGAGGGTTTGGGTAAGAAGGGTTACTGGGGAGGGTGGGGTGGATAAAGGATCTCATGTTGAGATGGGGGAGGTCAGATGAGATTGTGGTGCACAACCTGTTTGAAGCCTTAGAGGGAAGAATGGGACTGAACAGCCTCAGGAGAGATGCACGAATGAGATGAAAGACGAATAAAAGAGTGGAAGTGGGCCTGAGGAGCCTGGATTTAGGGCGCTTTGCCAAGCACTGCTTAATGTAGGAGCGTGTGCGTCCAGAATAATCTGGAGAGGGTGGCAGGGCTGAAAGAGCAAAGGAAGCAAGACCGGGAAAGAGCCATGAAACAAAAACAGTGAAGCCACCAAACTATCCTGATCTGAGAGGAAGAGGCCTTGTGCTTCAGTCTCACCATATGGCCTGCCAGTAATGTGGAGAGTTTTAGATTCCACAGAATTAAGGAGACACATGTGTGATGTCAGGCTCCATCCCATTGGAGAGAACAGTTCTTCCATGGGCAAAGGCCTTGTCGGCTGTGAGTATAGTTGTTAAGATCTTTCAAGGTATGACTTGAAAGGATGGAGGATTCCATATCTTTGGCTGACGTCAGAGGCCAGCTTTGCTATATGGTCAGCCCAGGATAGGTTATTGCTGAAGGTAATGCCAAGAAGATATTTCACTGAAGCGGGATAGGAATTTGTAATCTGTTCAGGGTGCCGGTGATAACTTACCTACTCTGCACAAGAGACACCATGGGATCTTTCATGTCCACCAACGTCCAGTGCAGTACTGGCAAAGAGTTCCCCCGACTTGATCTCCTTCCAATGGTGGCTCACATATTGATTAATTGCCCTCCCTGAGAATATTGTGTATATATATATATACATACATACATACATACATACATACATACATACTAGCTGAGGTACCCGGCTTCGCCCGGGTTGAATAAGAATAATACAAATATATGATGAAAAGAACATGTATATTTTAGAGCAATATCACAGTACATTTCCTACATGACGTTTTGTCAATTTTCAATTTCTCAAAACCTCTGGGTATACAACATTTCTGGTTTTCTTACTTGGTGCCAAGACATAAAGATTGC
>NC_136264.1:188662870-188762870 GCF_964187855.1 Myxine glutinosa | reverse complement strand
TGGACCAAACCATTTCATGTAAATAGAGGGGGGGGATTGTCACCACTCGCAAGCCGTTCGCTTTGGACCAAACCATTTCATGTAAATAGAGGGGGGGGATATAATTTTAGATATATATATAGTACGGGCATGCCCTAGTAATTTAAATAAACATAAATGCAAATTTCGCATGTGGAAAAAGTAAGTACACCCTTGGCTCTAATAGGTGGTATTGCCCCCTTTGGCAGAAACAACCTCAAGTAGGCGTTTCTTATAACTGTCTACCAGTCTCTGACATCGACTGGGAGAAATTTTTGCCCACTCCTCCATGCAGAATTCTTTCAGCTGTGCGATGTTTGAGGGGTTTAATGCATGCACAGCTCGTTTCAAATCCCTCCACAACATCTCGATGGGATTTAGATCCGGGCTTTGACTTGGTCATTCCAGAACCCTCCATTTCTTTCTTTTCAGCCATTCCTTGGTGGATTTACTGGTATGTTTAGGGTCATTATCATGTTGCAAGGTCCACCTGCGGTTGAGCTTCAACTTTCCGACAGATGGCCTCACATTAACCCCAAGCACCCTCTGGTACAATGAAGAATTCATAGTGGATTATATGATGGTGAGCTGCCCAGGCCCTGATGCAGCAAAGCTGCCCCAAACCATAATATTTCCACCACCATGCTTTACAGTTGGTATCAGGTTCTTGTTGTCAAATGCTGTCTTTGGTTTTCGCCAAATATGTCTTCTGGTACTGTGGCCAAATAGCTCTACCATTGACTCATCTGTCCATAGCACATTGCTCCAGAAGTGCTGGTCTTTGCCCAGGTGTTCATTGGCAAACTTTAGTCTTGCCCTGATGTTCTTTCTGGACAGCAAAGGTTTCCTCCTGACACACCTCCCATGCAGATCAAATTTGTGGAGCCTCTTTCTAATGGTAGACTCGTGCACTTTGACATCAACAGTGGCAAGAGCTACCTGTAGGTCCCGTGATGACATTCTGAGGTTCTTCGAGACTTCTTTCAGCATCTTGCGGTCTGCTCTCGGGCTGAACTTGCTGGGGCGGCCTGGCCTGAACAAGTTGGCAGTTGTTTGGAATCTTCTCCACTTGTAGATGATCTTCCGGACAGTCGAATGATTGATTTCAAATTGTTTGGAGATCTTTTTAAATCCATTTCCAGACTCGTAGGCATCTATAACCTTCTTTCTGAAGGCCTCAGAGAGCTCTTTTGATCTAGGCATGGTGACGCCACACACTTCAACAACAAAGAGCAAACCAAACTAAATGTCTGAGGTTTAAATAAGACAGGTTCCTCCAAGATCTTCTCTAACGATGTTCTAATCATTTGCACCTGAGCTGGTCCACCTGATTCTAATTTTAGGTATTTGAAAATAGATAAATGTAGGGTAGTGGGGCGGCTTAGCCCAAATATTCAAAATAATTGTGCATTTTGTGATACAAGCACCAAATTTGGCACAAATGTACATTAATATGTTGCGAACATTTTCAGATATTGGGCCACTTGAAATTCCGTAATTTTCTTTTTCAAATTTTTTCAAATTTCGTAATTTCAAATTTTTCGGGTGACACCGTCACAATTTCGGTCTTCGAGGCCGGCCGATAGGCAAAGTGTGACCGGAAGGGACGAGGTTCTCCTGACCACGTGGCCCTCGATCTGGGACGCGAGAGGCGTTCCATTAGTGGACGCGCCCCTCACGCCCGACTTTTGGGCGGCCCCGGCAGGCCGTTTGTTTTGACGTTCCGTGACAGGCCCCGCACCCCCACCTCCGGGCCGACCGGAAGCTTGTGCTGAGTACATCATACCTGAACAACTCAGTGAGGCAGAACACAGCAGTGCACACCAGGGTGACCCCTTCAGTGCATAAACCAATTAACCTGTCCACTGCAGGGCATATAGAAATGAAGTTATTTTCTGCATATAATAATAATATAAGTTCAGTTCTATATAACAATTTCTGTTATCACGACTACCACTACAACTACCACTACTACAAGCTTTGTCTGGAATTTTGTGGACTAACAGACAAACAAACAGACATACAGACAAGCTGGGATCAAAACATTACCTCCTTCCACCATTGAGTGTAGAGGTAAACATCATGGAAATTATATCATGCCCTAGATTTAATTCATGCTTACCCATGTATTTGCTTCACTGGTTCACAAGGTCTTTTGCATACATGTAATTCAGACTCTCGTCTTCATTGCTGACCACACAATGTTCGCAACATATTAATGTACATTTGTGCCAAATTTGGTGCTTGTATCACAAAATGCACAATTCTTTTGAATATTTGGGCTAAGCCGCCCCACTATATCGGCCGGCCTCGAAGACCGAAATTGTGACGGTGTCACCCGAAAAATTTGAAATTACGAAATTTGAAAAAATTTGAAAAAAAAAATTACGGAATTTCAAGTGGCCCAATATCTGAAAATGTTCGCAACATATTAATGTACATTTGTGCCAAATTTGGTGCTTGTATCACAAAATGCACAACAGGTTTGCTATGCTGCTACACTAGGGGTGTACTTACTTTTTCCACATGCGAAATTTGCATTTATGTTTATTTAAATTATACATTGGACTACAAAATGTAAATGTTTCATGATATTTGTTATATTATATCACCTTTATCTCTCAGTATTGTTGAAATGAAGATCAAATAGCTGTATGTTGAAATATGTTGAAAAAGTCAAAACATTACATGGGGTGTACTTACTTTTTCACGTGACTGTGTGTACATACATACATACACTGTGTGTACATACATACATACATATACATACATACATACATACATACATACACAAAGTGGGACCACGCTATTCGTGGGGATACGTCCCTGGAAAATGCCGCGATTTGCGAAACCGTGAATAGGGAGATATTGTTTCAATGGAAAAAGAGGGGATCGGTTCCCGAGTTGCTAAAATCCACGAATGGTGAGGCAAAATCCGCAATTGGTGAGGCAAATCCTGAGAATGTTGACGATAATCCACGAAAGCACATGAAAGTCCCCGAAATGGCGAGACAAACCCGCGAATGTCAGCGATAATCCCGCAAATGGCGAGGCAAATCCCGTGAATGTCGACTCTCATCTGTGAAGGTCGATGAAAACATGAAGCACACGGCAGCGAATGTCGAAGCAGGTCACGCTTGCAACTGGTGGAAGATGTTTTTTTGCATACGTCAAGCTGCTTTGTGCATCGTGAATGATGGGGTTTATAAATGTGTCAAGCTAGTGGCTCATGGACTTAAAAAAAATTGCCCCTGAAAAACCACGAATTCGCAGGACACCTTTCCACGAATAGAGAAACATAAACAGGCCTGCTCCTTTCAGCCAGTCCCTCTCTTCATTGCTCGACAATCCTCACCAATCACTGTTCTCCGGGGCGTGGCCTCCCGGACCTGCCTGCTTGATGTTATCACCCGTCGGTGGTATTATCGTTGGTGCTCAAAGTCCTGTTTCCGGTTAGCTTTTATTTAGTGTCTTTTAATGCACTATTGTCTGGCTTTGTGTGTATGCTGCATTGTCATAAGGAACAGAGGGGAAATAACAGAGGTAATAACGACCGTTTGCTAAGGTCTTCAGAACGACAAGGCACAGGAGAGAGAAAATGTCCGCTAGAGCGTTCTTTTATCACCCAGGCTCTGACGTCATCTGGGGTGCTTCGCCAATCAGCGAGTCGCTTCTTACCAGTCCTTCCTGTCAATCAAAACCCCAACCAATCACTGCCCTTCTGGGCGTGGCGTCATGGATCTTTCATCCTGTGTGCTTCCAAATTTGGGGTAATTAGCACTAGTGCTTCATGCATGATTTCCGGTGGCTTTTTAATTGTTAATTAGTGTAGTTTAATGGGCGATTTTGGCTAGTGTCTAATGTGTTGTCATAAGGAACAAAGGTATAGATTACAGAGGTATTTACACACAGGGGATTAATTAACATAATCCTTAAACGAATTAACATGACCCCACCCCTCGTGATGGAAACAAAGATACACCTTGCACGACATCCCAGCTAAACGAGTACTTATTACATGGTGGTTGTGGTGAAAATGGATCAAAGTTGAACCCAGGTGTGACGCTCACTTAAACCACTGGGCGGTGTCTATAAGACCTCGGGACGTCCGCGACTCGAGGCCACTCCTGCGACTTTATACAATGACATGTAGAATTGAATGGTACGTACCCACTTATATTCTAGGCTTGCTTGCATTGACTGATATATCCAATCTTTCTCATATGATGCCTTGATCCTGACATATATATTGCATGGTGTATTTTACAGGATGATGTCACGATCTTATTGAAATTAAACCTATCTATGGGACGAGTTGTGGATTTGGTTGATTTTCACAACACTTAATTTCTTCTTCTTCATTGCGACAGACAGAGCATGCTAATTTATGCAAATCTACCTGGTTCTAAGTTATCACTATCCCCTACAAACGTCACAGTATATACAAATCATGCTATTGAGGAAAGAAACCCAATCGGGAATGTGCTGTGTAAGGGTACAATTATCTACACCTCAAGTTGAGCAATCCTGGAGAGTCACATGTGCAAATCGCGTCTTGATAGAACGTCGGTGGTGGTTCACGTGCAGTCTGTGTCTGTTCGTTGCATCATTTTCTGGGGGTGTGGCTGCCGCTGATGCAATACCTCAATATAACTAGTCATCTGGTACTCATTTTGCCGACCTCGGAAGGATGACAGGCTGAGTCAACCCCCACCTAGTATTTATTCAATGGCACGACAGGAGCTCAAACTCAGGACCCTAAGATCTCAAGGCAGCCACTACAACTGTTAAGTCAACACCGAGTTTATAGAATGTACGGACATGGCTATGCACCTTCCATGCTCACACCCTCTATAAATTGGCCACCGAATATGGTGTGTCTCATTTGGCGAATAACAGAGCAGTAACAACCACACTAAACAGGCAAGAAGAAGAAGGAGATGGGTGATAGGCTCAGGTGTTCTTGTGGAGAGACATGATGTTAAATTATAATCATTAACAATTAGCATCACTTGAAATAATTGCTAGTTTAAGCTGTGTCATACACATCAACATATTGGGCCTCGATGATTTGATAAGTTTTCTCTTTAATTAAATCTTCCTTTTATATCCCTCCAGAGAGATGTGACCTGCAATAAAAGACCTTAAACCAGGTTAGAGGTGATGATGCTTTTGCAATATATTACTTAATGAGTGCTGTTCGATTTCCTTAGGACCTGAGCTTGATTTGTATTGAGTGCTCTGATTGAATGCTTTACCACAATCATTTTGTGGCATCTGCATCCACCACTCTAATAAAAAAAAAAAAAAAAACCACCTTTAGAGGCCATTTTTCCCCGCAAAGCGGGGGTTGGCCTTTTTCGGGAGCCGTGGTTGTTGTTGTTTTTCGGTCCCCTTTTTGAAGCAATGTTTTACGGCCGGATGCCCTTCCTGACGCCAACCCTTTTTGTCGCCTTTAACGACAAACAGGGAATTACCAGTGAGCTGGTACTCAATTAGCCGACCTCGGAAGGATGACAGGCTGAGTCAACCCCCCTGGTGTTAATTCAGCGATCGACCGGGATTCGAACCCAGGATCCTAGGATCCTAAGCCGGCACCCTAGCCGCTAGCCCAACACCAGGGTTCATCCACCGACCACTCTGACAAACACTATATCCCACTGTTCACTTAATGCATAACTGTGTATCCATATTTAGGTATTTCAATTGTATCTATGCACCCGACTCTGAATGCGTGGCCATTATTTGTCTTATCGTAGCAAAGATTAAATGTTGTTTCATTATGTATATATTGTTGCAGATTCGGGGGTCGGCGCTCCCCTTACCAAGGGGGGGAGGGAGGGTTAATCCCCTTGTCTTCTAAGCTGGCCGTCCCCCGATCCTGCAAACTATAATGCTCCTCTGCGGTCGAGATTTGCCAGGGTGATTGGTCAATGGAGGTCCCAAATACCTGATATGAGTGCCAATCTCTCCGCAAAGCAGGGAGATAATTCCCGCTCGGACCGCGGACAAGATGGAATTTGCCGAGCGGTTAGCAATCCGAAGCCCGAGCCATTAACAAAAGGACTAACCCGATCCTGAGCGATTGGCCAAATCGTGCCGCAGGTACCCAATGGACAGAAAAGACTAAGACGATCGAATGAAAGAAGAAACCAAAAGGTAAGGAAGAACACAGGAATTTATTACAACAATAATTAAAGTGGAAACGAAAGGGTAAGAATGTACATGGGAAGAAGAAGAAGCAGAACACAGTGCAGTCTTAAACAGTCTTAATTATCACGCCCCAGGACGACACAAACAGACTTACACGTAAGGGGTAATGATGGCAGGGTATTTTGGTCCAAGCAGATGGACAGCGTGGGCCCCGGCTCCGATCCACGCTCCACGCCGGTCCATGCTCCGGTTCCGATCCACGCTCCAGTTCCGCGGCGAAACCCGGCAGGCAGCGCTGCTCGTATATCGTTGGAACGCGAGCGGACCTTATTTGTCGGGGTTCATATCGCGGGGAGGGTATTTGGCTCTCTCTTCCTCAACGTTCATGACGTGTAGATGTTCAACAGAAGTCCCCGGGGAAGTTTTATGCGCAGCTCCAGCAAGAAGTCCGTAGCGAGCGCAATCCCACAAGTAGTCCCCCGCTCGCGGTTATATAACGCTGGTCCAGATTAAGCCGCGCTTCATAGGGCTACGCCCACTAGCGAGCTCACCTCAGCCCTGGTTGGTTGGCGAGGGCTCGCTGGCTCCACCTTTGATGACGAGTTGAGAGGGGGGCCACGCCTCCTCCCGGCGCTCCGCCCTTCTTCTCCAGCTTGACCGCGTGCGTAATGGCGTTTTGAGCCAGGCAGCAAACGCTGCTGGGCGAGCAGAGGCGCGTACCACAATTTGGAGAGTCAAGCCGCAAAATGAATGGGATTGAAGGACCTATCTTATTTAATTAATGCAACGCAGATTCAAACTATTGGAAACAGAGCCTTACCTAAAACACATACTAATGAAATAACTAGAGTTCCTATGGTGCCCTACATGTTGAAAATGGACTAATTAGGGTGCGACCTTTAACCATTCGAAGATGGGAATATTTACAGGGAATTATTTACAATGGATTATTATTTACAAGTGTCGGTTCTAAAAACCGTAACAATGTGTATATGTGGGTATATATATACACACTCACAGCTCGCAGTGTATATATATATAGCTCACAGTGTTAAGTGTTCTGAAGAGATTTTGGCTGGCTCAATAGCGCAGTGGGCTGTCACCGCAAAAGTGATGGAGGCCCTTGGTTCGAGTCGCGTGTTGTCAGAGTTTTTCACACTAGCCCCACGCAGGAATTTACTTCCTGTTTATTAAATTGTTAGATGAGTTCATCTTCAATGCACTTTCACACACTTACATACACATACATACACTCACATCCGGGGTCTGCCCAGCAGGCACCTAAGACATCGGCCATTATACAGCTTGCAGTGTTAGTGTGAGAAATCTCTGAGGATATCCCGGAGACTCAATAGCTCAGTGGGCTGTCACCGCGTAAGTGATGAGGTTCGTGGGTTCGAGTCTCGGTTTGAGTCAGAATTTTTTCACACTAGCCCCACGCAGGAATTTACCTCCTGTTTCTTAAAAAAATAAATATATATATGTGTGTGTGTGTGTATATATATATATATATATATATATATATATATATATATATATGCAGTCACGTGAAAAAGTAAGTACACCCCATGTGAAGTTTTGACGTTTTCAACATATTTCAACATACAGCTATTTGATCTTCATTTCAACAATATTGATAGATAAAGGTGATATAATATAACAAATATCATGAAACATTTACATTTTGTAGTCCATTGCATAACTTAAATAAACATAAATGCAAATTTCGCATGTGGAAAAAGTAAGTACACCCTTGGCTCTAATAATAGTCAGGTTCACTATGTTTTTTCATTCAAAATCATGGTAGATTAGCAAACCGATACATTTTTGGAAACGTTATTACATGGAAAATCTGAAAATCAATGTTTACATTTGCCAATTCCGACCAATTCGATTCGACCAATTCGACCAATCGACCAATTCCATTCGACCATTCGACCAATCGCTTCGATCGACCATTCGACCATTCGACCAATTCGATCGATTCGATTCGATTCGATTCATCGAATTCGATTCGATCGACCATTCGACCAATTCGATTTGCCAATCAATTTGACCGACCTTTGCTTGTGTGGAACGGACTGTGAAAACGATGCGGACTATATTGTCGGATACGACACACAGGACAGTGATGACGAACTCTAAATGGCATATTCTGTAATCGTGTATGTTTGATGCCATTGACTGCCTGTGTATATTTTGTCATTGACTGCCTGTGTAGATGTGAAGTTATACTGACTGCATGTGTATATATGATTTTGCTGACTGCCTGTGTATGTTTGGTGATATGAATTATTGTGACACATTTTGATGTTATTAACTGCCTGTACAAAATGATAACATGTATTTGATTATGCAACTTATCGCGAATATAAAGACAGTATTTTGCAATTCAAAACCTTTGATTCGTGTCTTACCATTCCCCATAGCACTAATTTGATACTTTCATTGGATTCCTTGTCCCTGAAAATATAGGTTTAGTATATTTTAAAAAGTTTTTAGGGTAATTAGAGGCAGAAATAGAACAAAATATGTATTTTACAATGGCCATTTTAAAAATCCAAAATGGCCGCCATACAGGTATCTCTCCAAATGTAAACATTGATTTTTAGTTTCCTTATGCTATAACCTTTCCATAAATGTATAGGTTTGCTAATCTACCATGATTTTGAACGAAATATAATTTATTGACATAGTGAACCTGACTATAAGTGGTATTGCCCCCTATGGCAGAAACAACCTCAAGTAGGTGTTTCTTATAACTGTCTACCAGTCTCTGACATCAATATATATATTCTATATAGTCTCTGACATCGACTGGGAGAAATTTTTGCCCACTCCTCCATGCAGAATTCTTTCAGCTGTGCGATGTTTGAGGGGTTTCTTGCCTGCACAGCTCGTTTCAAATCCCCCCACAACATCTCGATGGGATTTAGATCCGGGCTTTGACTTGGCCATTCCAGAACCCTCCATTTCTTTCTTTTCAGCCATGCCTTGGTGGATTTACTGGTATGTTTAGGGTCATTGTCATATTGCAAGGTCCACCTTCGGTTGACCTTCAACTTTCCGACAGATGGCCTCACATTATCCTCAAGCACCCTCTGGTACAATGAAGAATTCATAGTGGCTTCTATGATGGTGAGCTGCCCAGGCCCTGATGCAGCAAAGTTGCCCCAAACCATAATATTTCCACCACCATGCTTTACAGTTGGTATCAGGTTCTTGTGGTCAAATGCTGTCTTTGGTTTTCGCCTAACATGTCTTCTGGTACTGTGGCCAAATAGCTCTACCTTTGACTCATCTGTCCAGAGCACATTGTTCCAGAAGTGCTGGTCTTTGCCTCTGTGTTCATTGGCAAACTTTAGTCTTGCCCTGATGTTCTTTCTGGACAGCAAAGGTTTCCTCCTGGCACACCTCCCATGCAGATCAAATTTGTGCAGCCCCTTTCTCATGGTAGACTCGTGCACTTTTACATCAACAGTGGCAAGAGCTACCTGTAGGTCCTGTGATGACATTCTGGGGTTCTTAGAGACTTCTTTCAGCATCTTGCGGTCTGCTCTCAGGCTGAACTTGCTGGGGCGGCCTGGCCTGAACAAGTTGGCAGTTGTTTAGAATCTTCTCCACTTGTAGATTATCTTCCGGACAGTCGAATGATTGATTTCAAATTGTTTGGAGATCTTTTTAAATCCCTTCCCAGACTCGTAGGCATCTATAACCTTCTTTCTGAAGGCCTGAGTGAGTTCTTTTGATCTCGGCATGGTGACGCCACACACTTCAGCAACAAAAAGAGCAAACCAAACTAAATGTCTGAGGTTTAAATAAGATAGGTTCCTCCAAGATCCTCTCTAACGATGTTATAATCATTTGCACCTGAGCTGGTGCACCTGATTCTAATTTTAGGTATTTGAAGTAGTGATAAATGTTGAGGTGTGTACTTACTTTTTCCACATGCGAAATTTGCATTTATGTTTATTTAAATTATACAATGGACTACAAAATGCAAATGTTTCATGATATTTATTATATTATATCACCTTTATCTATCAATATTGTTGAAATGAAGATCAAATAGCTGTATGTTGAAATATGTTGAAAAAGTCAAAACTTTACATGGGGTGTACTTACTTTTTCACATGACTGTATGTATATACACACATGGTAAACAAGAAGGCATCCCTTTCACTGAGCTCACAGCTGAACATTTCTGTTTGTTTGCTTCACATTTCACATCATAACAAACTCTTCCCACGAGAGCCAGAATATATGCAATAAAAATACAACTTGAAGCACAATGGAATTTTCAGAAAATAAACGAGAAGGGCACTCGATAGAGCACATACCTCCGCCAAACAGAAAAGTTTACGTTTTGTATCCTACTAATAAGCCAGATCTTGATCCGGAACTGGACCAAAATCTAAGCAGCTGGTTCTTGTCACCTAACCATTTAATCCACCAAGTTTTGTCACAACTCATCCACAATTTTTGAAATATTAATGCGACATTTAATTTTGGCACCATCTCTCAATGGTGAAGAATTACTTAAACGAATCCGGATCTTTACCAAAATCTAATAATTTAGTCCTTGTCAGACAACCAACTCCTCCACCAAATGTCATCCAATTCCATCAACAACTCTTTGAGATATCCTGTTCACAGACAAACAAAGAGACAAACAGACAGGGGTGAAAACATAACCTCGGTCCACCTTGGTGGCAAGCTTGGGGTTGGCTTAATGGTTGAGGTAGCTGGCTTGATATCTTGGGGTCCTGAGTTCAAACCTCCGTCATGTCGTTGAATTAACACCACGTGGGCTGACTCATCCTGTCATCATTCCGAGGTCAGCAAAATGAGTACCAAATGACAAGTGATAGAGACACTGCCTCTGCGGCAGCCGCACCCACAGAAAATGATGCAACCAGCAGCCACAGGCTGCACATGAACCAACGCCTTCGGTGGCAGAGGTAACAACCTTTTTCCTGGCAAGGTCATGCAGACTTATTCCTGAGACATTTGAGGTTGCCCGGGTAGGGGTATAAGTTACAACCATGAATTTTGAGTGAAATTTCAAAACAAATTTCATCAAGGTGTGTGTCTAACCGAAATGGTCCTTCATCACTCGAATGCAGAAGCTCACGTGATTCCATTAAACATTGATTGGTCTCGGCTCAATGGGCCACTCTGCAATCCATTTTGGATTATTTAATGGAAATATTCCAGGAGAAAACATTTTGAGTTTCTTAATGTCATAAAGAATATAATGCCAAAACGGTTTGCGTAATGTTTGTGAAGCCCCCACCCCACCACTTGCCCCCCTCCACCCCACCACCTCTTGTTCCCCCCATCCTCTTCACACAACACATCCTCGCCATGGTGGCCTTCAGTCCACTGTAACCACCTTGGTAAAGTGGTTAAAAACGACTTCATCTTTTATTTAAGTGATAAGTTATATCGACCGAGCTTTTAAAAAGCTTATGCTAACCCCTGTGGGAAGCAAATTAAAGCTAAAATTTCGGGCGGTAGCTCTTCATCTAGGGAAGGCGGTTGTCGAAATCTCTTGCTCCAATCAATGGATGATGCACGAAATGTCAACTTTAATGTGCTTTCAGTTGATAAAACCTATCACCCTAATGTTCTGACAACACAGACCGATCCTTGGCCTGATAGCCTCGAGTATTCCTCCATATTTTATTTAAGATACTTGGGGAAACGATAAACCAAATTCTAGAGGAACTGCAGTCGCACTAGGTAGAGTGCATACCTCCGCCAGTCTGAACAGTTTACGTTTTGTAATCCACTGATAGGCCGGATCTGGATCCAGACCTTTTCTTCTTTTTTTTTGTATACAAGATCGAGGTTCGTGTAAGAACTAACATTAATCACAAAAAAAACCAAATGGACACATAAAACATGATAAAGGGAGCGGGGAGACAAGATGGGGAGAGAGAGAGGGAAGCACACAAGTACAACTGTAGAGAACAGGGACATCCGGAGATCTGTGGGAGGGAGAGGGCTTAGGGGGAGAAGTAATAGGAAGAGGGTGGGGGTTCGGGGTGGGAAAGGCATAAAACACATGGACACTGCTCGGACTTCCAGGGAAGAAGTCGGTATTTCAAAAAAAGTGGATCTGGGGTGAATTAATGGGGGTAGAAAAGATCAAGGTTTTGGATGGGGGAACATAAGAGATGGTGGTGAACAGCTGTTTTAAAGACCTGGAGGGAGGAGTGGGATTGAAGAGAGTGAGGGAGTTTGTTCCAGAGGCAGGAAAAAAGGAGAACAAGTACACATACATTCAAAGTACACCGCCCCCATGCCAAATAATTAAATATCCTACAGCGCGGCATTGCCGGGGCGCCTCGGGCGCCCGGCAATACCGCAGTGCAGCTCATAGAGGCTGCATTGGGAGGGAGAGGTGTACACTAAATTGATTGATTAATTGTATAATTAAAATCAATAAAAGATTATCACAAAATATTTTCATAATCAATTGGCTAATCGCATAACTAAACCACTAGTGCTTCATCCGAAGATGTATCTTTTAGAAATTTAATTAAATAGGTCATTTATAAAAAATTAAATAATTAATTGATTACTCAATAAATAATTAATCGATTAATCAATAAATAATTAATAGATGAAATGATTAATCAATAAATCAAAAATATCCTTGATCGCCACATCACTTGGTCACTCATGTCCAAATATTAGCTTCTCAGCTCAAAAGGTGCCTGAGATATTGGCCAAATGAGAAAGAAAATAAATAAATGATTAATAATGAAAATAAATAAATAATAATCATAAAAAAATTAAATTATTAATCAATTTGGTCAGAGAACACATAAACTACCACTATTTCATCAGAATCTGTAACTTAAAAACAAATTTTTTTTTTGTCATTAATCGAATAATTAAATAATTAATCGATTAATTGATTAATTAATAAATCAAAAATATCCTTTGCAGCCAAATCACCTGGTCATTGGCATGTCCAAATATCAGCTTCCTAACTCAAAAGGTGCCTGAGTTAATGGTCAGAAGAGAAAGGAAATTTGATTAATTAAATAAGTAATTAATTAATTGCTAATAATTAAATAACTCCTCAATTTATTGATTAATCAAAAAAAAAAATACCCTTTTTGACAAAGGACTTGCTCACTATTGTGCCGAAATTTCAGCTTCCTAGCTCAAAGGATGGCTGAGATATCGTCCGGACAAACAAACAAGAAAATAAACATATGTCACCCACAGGGTGAACCGTATCTTGCCAAAATGTGAAAATTCCGTTTTTTCGTCATGACGTCATCAAATGACGTCATAGCGTCAAACTGTTTACAGATCTGGGAAGCACTCATCAAGGGCATTCATATGAGGTATTACTCGATATGGTACCTACGATTTCAAAATTTGACCTTGGGGTCAATAATTTTCGACCTCCAGCGCTAACCATGAAGGTCAAGGCCGATCGCCACCAAAAACTAATCAGCTGAGCGCCGGACCATATACTAGATTCCCATGAAGTTTGGAGACGATCCGATCAAAGTTACTCAAAAAATTAGTGTTTCGTCGACCTCCATGATTGACCGCAAAGTGACCTTGACCTTTGACCTTGACCTTCAAAATTTTGTGTGCTGAAGGGTATCTCTATAGGACTCTGATATGCGAAGTTACAGGAGTTTCCAATAATAACTGTGGTCTACAGAGTGATCTAAACGTGAAAAAAAAATGATTAACCACAAACAAAAAAACAAAATGAACATATGTCACCCACAGGGTGAACCGTATCTTGCCAAAATGTGAACATGAGTGACTTGCTTCAGGTCACACTGAGGTGAACAGAACTGCTATCCACTAGAAGCGACTCTTTGAGGAATGTCTGCCCACGAGATATTCCGATGATAATCGTTCTAGAGAGTGACCTTGAAAAATACGTGTTTGCCTTATAACGTCACCAAATGACGTCATTTATATAATGTCTAAAGCTTGACATTTATACGAAACACTCATCAACGGCCTCAATTTGAGGTACTACACGATATGTTTCCTAAAAGTTGAAAATTTTACCTTCGAGCTGATTTCGAGCTGATTCGACTAACAATACTCCAAACATAAGGGTTTAGTTGACCTCCATGATTGGCCGCAAAGTGACCTTAACCTTTGACCTTGACCTTCATAATTTTGTGTGCTAAAGGGTATCTCTAAAAGACTCTGATATGCGAACTTACAAGAGTTTCCAAAGGGAACTGTGCTCTACAGAGTGACCTAAACAATGCGAACTAAAGCAATACAATATACATGAAAAGTGCAGTTTTTTCGTCATAACGCCGTCAAATGACGTCACATTGTCAAACTAGTTATATGTTTGGAAAGCACTCAACAAGGGCTTCAATTTGAGGTACTACTCGATATGGTAACTGAAACTTGAAAATTTTACCTTTTGGTCAAAATTGAATGACCTTCAAAATGACCTTGAAGGTCAAGGCCGATCGACACCAAAAACTAATCAGCTGAGCGCCATACCACACCCTATATACCCACCAAGTTTGGAGATCATAAGATCAAAGTTACTCAAAAAATAAGGGTTTCGTTGACCTCCATGATTGACCGCAAAGTGACCTTGACCTTTGACCTTGACCTTAATAATTTCGTATGGTGAATAGTATGTCTTCATGACCAACGCACATGAAATATTGAAAGATTTTGATGAGAACTGAGGAAATAATTTTTCATGAAAATTCCGTTTTTTCGTCATGACGTCATCAAATGACGTCATAGCGTCAAACTGTTTACAGATCTGGGAAGCACTCATCAAGGGCATTCATATGAGGTATTACTCGATATGGTACCTACGATTTCAAAATTTGACCTTGGGGTCAATAATTTTCGACCTCCAGCGCTAACCATGAAGGTCAAGGCCGATCGCCACCAAAAACTAATCAGCTGAGCGCCGGACCATATACTAGATTCCCATGAAGTTTGGAGACGATCCGATCAAAGTTACTCAAAAAATAAGGGTTTCGTTGACCTCCATGATTGACCGCAAAGTGACCTTGACCTTTTACCTTGACCTTCAAAATTTTGTGTGCTGAAGGGTATCTCTATAGGACTCTGATATGCGAAGTTACAGGAGTTTCCAATAATAACTGTGGTCTACAGAGTGATCTAAACGTGAAAAAAAAATGATTAACCACAAACAAAAAAACAAACATACAAGCTGACTAATACATCTTGCAAAAACTTCGTTTTGGCAAGATAAAAACAAAAAAACAAACAAACATACAAGCTGACTAATACATCTTGCAAAAACTTCGTTTATGGCAAGATAACAAACAAGAAAGAAAGCAAGAAAACAAACAACCAGGGTGAAAACTGAGTACTCTCTTTCAGCGTGCGTCACTGCCGAGCCCCCTTCGGTGCCCAGCAATGACGATTTGCAATGCCTGGAGATGGCATAGGAAAGGAGCGGTGTACAATGAAAGAGTGAAGGTGAGCAGAGAGTCTTCATTTTTGCAGTTTCACCAGAAGATGGTTGCAGGCAGATCCTGTGCGACTGGTAGGAATATTTGGGGGACAGAGCACAGATAGAGCTGGTGGAGCAAGGCCGGAGAGGAGTCGCTAGAAGACAGAAAGACCACCAACCTGCCTGCAGTGAATGAAAGGCCCTCGGAGTTAGCTTCATCGCAGGAGATTCTAATGATTCTGAAAGCTGTGGTTTCAACAGCGTGAAGCCAAGCTAGGTGTGAGGCAGGAGCACCAGCCCAGAGGGGGGAACAGTATTCCATTAAGCTGCAGATGACGCCTTGTATGTGGTGAGGAGCTCAGGTGTGCCAAGGAAGGACTTCGCACGATGGAGGATGCCCAGTCGGCGACTGGCTTTGGAGGCCAGCTTGGAAATGTGGTTTTCCCAAGAAAGATCATGGCAGATAGTGAGACCCAATAGCTTGAGCAACAGAACTTCTTGGAGAGGATTGCTGAGAAAGTGGTTGGGAGGGTTGTCCAGTCGGTATTTTCGGAGGGACATAGTAAGAGTGTGAGATTTGTCAGGATTGAAAGACATGTTCCACTTGTTTGACCAGTGTGTGATTATGTCCAGGTCTGCAGAGAGTGACGAGGCTGCAGACTGCCGATCTGAGGGATGAGGAATGGAGCGGCAGAGAGTGGAGTCATCAGCAAAGAGATAGAGAGGACCTGAAGTAAAATCGAACTGGCTTTTCTTGTCAGCTATCCAAGTCATCCACCAAATTTTGTCCTAGTCCGTCCATAACTTTTTGAGATAGTACTAGACAGTATATCGTTTTTGGTCCCGTCTACCAATGGTGGAAGAATCACTTGAAATAAAAATTTTTTATCGTGTCCGATCCGGATGTTCATCAAATTGAAAGCAGTTCATCGTTGTCACAAACCCAACCTGTCCACCAGATTTAGTCCGAATCCGTCCATAACTTTTTGAGATATTGTGCTCACAGACAAACAAGCAAACAGGGGTCAAAACCTAACCTCCCTTCATGAAAGGTGGAGTCAAACATAACCTCGGTCCACCTTCGGTGGCGGAGGTAATAAAATAATATATGTAAGTCTCGTCCTGATGACCTGCATGCATTCTATAGCAATGTCGGACCAACAATGATCCGTCCTGAATTGATTACATCGCAGGTTCACACAAAACATCATCAAAGGCAACTTTTCCTCGGACTTTATTCAAGTTTTTTTTTCTGCACATACCACATTTTCATGAGAATTCTTATTGTCTATTACCATTTTTGGCAATCGTTCCAAGAAACGCACGCAAATCCAGCTCCAGCTCATAACCAAACTATGTTGAACTGAGTTCATTCTGTAAAATAATATCTTGTACGTCGTTACCAATTCTGTTTTTTTACCTTTTTGTGAGAGCTGTCTTCTTCGGTGCGCTCGTCAAGCATTCCTGTTGTTTCTATTTGAAAAGATTGTTGTTTTGGAGTAAATTTGTGGCTGAAATAATTGATTTTCCAGATCTCTGTTTTCCCTGTCCATTGATCTCTTCTCTCATTCATTCAAGTTGCATTTTCTTTCTCTGCCTATCTTTTTATCTTCGGTTATTTATTTTTATCAGTGTATCGCAAGAGGCGACTAACAAGGTTGGTGGCAGGAAGAGCATCCGCCTGTAAAACATTGCTTCAAAAAGGGGACCATGGTGCCCAAAAAAGGCCAACCCCTGCTCTGCGGGGAAAAATGGCCTCAAAGGCGGTTCTTTTTCTTCTTATTTATTTTATCCCCTAATACCTCACTTGCTATAAAGGTGTTTTTTAACTTCGATTCCTGTCTTGGTGCTTCTCCACCCTGGTTGTTGAATCAGGCAGCTGGTTGAAACACAATTGAGTTTGTGGGCCCGCTGTTCAGTTAGGGTTTTGGGATTGAAGGGTTGAAACCCAGAGGATGGATGGTTCCCAGCAGATGATGCGGAGGGTCATTGAATCAGGAACTCAATAAGCCGAAGGGATTCTTAAGATCTACCCCTCTTTCTCTCTCTTCATATGGACCCCCGCTTCAATCTTTCTACGTTTCTTCCCCCCAACCACTCCTCTCTCCCTTCATCCCCCAAGAATGAGGAATTGATTTCTCTAAAAATCATATAGTCAGCAGCAGTGCATATCAATGAGAACCAATCTTGTTGACAGAATAGAAATTGGTAAAGGATCTATGCTGCCTTTAATGAATCCGTTTTGCACGAGTGAGCGCTAGTAGCAGATCGGTACAAGTCATCTCACCATCACCGCATGGCAACTATAATGAATGAATGAATGATTTTTTTTTTTTTTTGTATACAAGATCGAGGCTCGTGAAAGAGCTAATGATCGTTTTAAGGCCATTTTCCCCGCTAGAGCGGGGGTTAGCCTTGCGGGCCCCATGACAATCATGGTTCCCTGTTCGAGGCAATGTTTTTATGGCCGGATGCCCTTCCTGACACCAACCCTTGGTCGCCTCTTACGATGCGCAGGGATACGGTGTGCCTATTCTAAACCGGGGTACACACCGGGATCATTCATCCCAGCAAGCTGGTACTCATTTTGCCGACCTCGGAAGGATGACAGGCTGAGTCAACCCCCCTGGCGTTAATTCAGCGATCGATCGGGATTCGAACCCAGGATCCTAGGATCCCAAGCCGGCACCCTAACCGCCAAGCCAACACCAGGCTCGCATGGCAACTATAACTGCACTGAAACTGCACTGAAGAATGCTTTCTTGGCCAATGAGTGCTATTGCCATTCATTCATGACCAATTCAAAGTAATATGGGTGGAGTGTCTTGGGAGTCACTGAATGTATCAATCATAGCACTTGATAGAGTTAGCAGTTAAATATTCCCAGTCCATGAACTCGGCACTCAGTATGAAATTAAACGATACACATCGGTGTAATCAAACCTGCAAAACACATCATCCAAAACAAAAATAACAATTGTTATTTTTATCATTATTATTACTGGTAAAAGACGGTTATTACTGTACAAAAAGGTGCATCAACAGCGGTAAACTTCCAGGAAAAAAAAACTTTATTTCATTTCAATTTAACTACATGTTTGAACAATTTAGAACACAAGTTGCGTTTTTGGCACTTAAAAAAAAATCTTTCATTTAGCACGAGCACTTGGACAAAATATTGCGGCATTTTACTTCATCTCAACCAATCAAATTTGCTGCTTGCAGACACCGACCATGTCCTTTTTTCTCAAGACTGCATGGGATAAGGTGTTTTATGAACTCTGTAGTTATATTATTGTTGGGCATAGCATGTCCAGGTGAGGACATGTGAAGGAGGAGGGATCAAATATCAGTGTGAATGAGTGCGGCAGTGAGCCGAGAAGCCGTGAAATCTCGGTACTTGTCACGTTGCCACTGCTGACATGGTGGGGTGTCTGAGCTTCTTGGCCTGTTGGGAATTCTGGTGCAATCCAAGGTTGCTCCTTTTTTTCTGACAAAGAACCAGGCCCAGAGTGCAAGCAATACCATGCACATTGACAAGATGCACTTCTCTCTGTAAAGTTTCAGTTGTCTTATGATATATAATATTGTGTGTGTGTGTGTGTGTGTGTGTGTGTGTGTGTGTGTGTGTGTGTGTGTGTGTGTGTGTGTGTGTGTGTGTATGTGTGTTCTTCCAAGCAGGATGTTCTAGTTTTGTATTTTTCAGTCATTTTCTGAAATGTGTAGAATTTGTTTTTCACTTGGAAGTTGTGGGTTACGATGTAAAAATAAAGGTGGGAAAAGTCTGATTTAATTCCTTTTATTTTAATTCCAGGCTATAAGGCAACAAAAGGTGGAAATGTTGAAAGGAGGTGTAGCCTTTCTATTGGCACTACATATGTATATGTACTCGTGTATATACTGCATGTGTCTATATATATATATACAGTCGTGGCCAAAAATATTAAAATATTGGCATAATGCACCATTTCTTCCAGAAAATTGTTGAAATTAAAAAGTATTTTGGTATCCACAAATGTATTTCTTTGGTTTGAAGTGGAACAAAACAAAAAAAGCTGAAAAAATTACTAAATCTTACCTTATTCCACACAGAAATCCTAAAATGGCCTGGACAATATTATTGGCACCTTTTCGAAGTTGTTCGAAATAATTAGATTTCAAGCAGGTCATTCTCCTTTACTTTGGAATTGAACTCACCTGTGTTGAGTTGCAGGTGCCTGCAATATAAAAATCACTCATTCAACCAGTTTGATTAGAGAAAAGGAGTCATGTCACTGTCACATACTGTTTTATGTCACTGTGTGTTCCACAATGAGCAGGGAGAAAAGAAAGAAAACCAGAGAATTGTCTGAGTAGTTCAGACACAAGATTTTAGCTCAGCATTGACAATCTCAAGGCTACAAGTGCATCTCCAGAGAACTTGATGTTCCTGTGTCCATACGAATGTTATCAGGAATGTACGCAATGACCGTACGCAATGTTATCAGGAAGTTTAAGGCCCATGGCACTGTAGCCAACCTCCCTGGACGTGGCCGCAAGAGAAAACTTGCAGCGAAGGATTGTTCGAATGTTGGAGAAAGCACCTCGATCAACTTCCAAACAGATGCAAGCTGACCTTCAGACACAAGGTACGACAGTTTCACCTCGCACCATCCCGTGCCAACTCAATGAAAGGGAGTTCTGTGGTAGGAGACCCAGGAGGACCCCACTGCTAAGCCTGACTGGAGTTTTCCAATACACACCTGAACAAGCCAAAATCCTTCTGCGAGAATGTCCTTTCGAGAGATGAGACCCAATTAGAGCTTTTTGGTAAAGCACATCATCTCTATGTTTATAGAAAAAAAAATGAAGCCTTCAATGAAAAGAACACCTTCCTGACAATCAAACATGGAGGAGGTTCAGTGATGTTTTGGGGTTGCTGTGCTGCCTCTGGCACTGGGTGCCTTGAATGTGTGCATGGAATCATGAAATCAGGAGATTACCAAAGCATTTTGAAGCGCAATGTTCAACCCAGTGTCAGAAAGTTGGGTCTCCCTCGAAGGGCATGGATCTTGCAGCAGGACAATGACCCCAAACACACCATCAAGCACCCAGGAATGGTTCAAGACAAAACACTGGACTGTTCTGAACTGGCCATCAATGTGTCCAGATCTAAATCTCATTGAACACCTGTGGGGAGATCTGAAAACTTTTTGCACCTGACCAGATGACAATATCAGGCCGCAACCTTCTCACACAGATCTCCTCTGGGAATACCAATTGTGGCTTTAGGTCTGCCACCACCTGCCAATCACAAGCATCTGACAGCCCTCTTGCTTTCCACCTCCTCCTCTTTCCACCTCTGACCATTTGGCCCTCTTTGACAAACAACACCTCTCCCCCATCGGTCTCGTTCTCCACTCTTCTCTCTCTCGATCTCTGCACCTCTTGTTGCACCATCTGCACGACCACCGCCAGTACCTGATCATGTCACCACTTATATCTTCCTGCTGCCAATGCTACTGAGCATGCACTCAGTGCATGCTGCACCATTCCCAAACCTCCACACAAATAGCATCTCTCCTCCTGCAACAACCCCCACAATCTCAAGTTTACTGGTGACGGAAGCACATCATACGTTGCCCGCAACAGGAAACTCAACAATATTGGTTCCATCCTCCAAATCTCTTGACACTTCAATGGCCTCACATGCACACCTTCCCACCATGTCCAAGCACCTTGCTGTGCCTATCCGACTGCTTTCACATATCTCCCCTCCTCCTCCTTTCTTCTCACCTCCCTCTCTCAACTATCTTCCTACTCTCTTTCACACATGCCTTTCCCCATCGCTCATGCTTCATCCACCCCAAGCCATCCTTCCCGTGCTGTACCATCCCCACGACCTCCTCCTGTTGCAACCGCTCCTCCATCTCATCCACTTCTGCACTTGCAATCCACTTCCCACTTCCCTTCTACTCTGGGAGAGCATTCTTTACCACTGAATCACTGGAATCCCACAACATCATGAACTCCTGCACCCCCACCACCTTAAACACCTTGGTTAATGATGTCAAGGGAAACCGGAGTTTTCCACCCTGACCATAAAAGGCAATGTTCGTCAAACACCGTGGCACTCCCAACCACCTCCTCACAAACCCGCTCACCACAACATCCATCCTCTCCATGTCCAATCACAATATCATATTTCATCAATGACCACAATACTCGTGGCATCAATCCAAACTTCAAACACCATACCTTCAACTTACCTGGCAAACCACATCCATCAGTCCTCTTCAATCCTCTCAAAAGCTTGTTCCTCACTTCCTCCACCCTTCCCACATCATTCAACTCCACTGTATACCATCTTCCCAAACTCTTCACAGGGGCCTCTGTCAATGATGGAACCACCTCCCCTCCCAGCTCAAAACTGTGCATGTTATCCACCACTCCTCGTCTCACCACCACACTCCTCGACTTTCTTGCTTTAAAGCCTATTCTTGCCCATCGCATCAACCTCTCCTAGTCATCTCGGCACCTCTACTGCTGCATCAGCCGACTGTTGGACAACTGTCAGGTCATCCATGAATGCAAACATCGCTGGCAAACTCTGACCAGGGGCTAGCCCCACTTCTTTCCCTTGTCCACTCACCACACGTATCAACAACTCCATAACCAGCACAAACAAAATAGGGGAGATGGTACATCCCATCGGGATCCCCACTTCCAACTTCTGTCACTCTGTTACATAGGACTGTCGCAAACCGCATCCAAAACTGATCATAATATGCCATCAAAAAATCCCTAAATCTCCGCGGCACCCAAAATAAATCCATGGCATACCTGATCAAGGTGTGCGGCACTGACCCATATGCGTATTGCCGAGTGTTCAATGCATCCTGGTCATCCTGGTATTCCTGCCTTCTGCACAGAACCACCCACAAAACCATCCTCTTGTTGGGGAAAAAAACATTGGAAAAAGATATAAACTATTAAGGCTCATCATATACTGTATATACTAACCCCCGCTCTTGCAGGGAAAATGGCCTTAAAATGCATGTTGTTGTGTTGTATATACTGTATATACATCATATACTGTATTAAGGCTTGTTATGCTCTTCAAATAAGTCGATGCAACTCGCATAATGACTGGTATTGTGGTATATAACCGAAAGGTTTTCAGAGTCATAAGTGTATGCAGGTCTCACTGCGTTGCCCTGATGAAGCCCCAACAAGGGCGAAACCAGGTCGGTAACTGTGAGCTTATTATATTATGTGAGTACTACGTAACTGTAAAGTTATTTTAATAACACCCGGTCAGAAATCAATAACTTCCACACCAGTCAGGGCAAATCTCTACCTTACACGATACACTTTAATCAACCGGATCACTCTATAAATGACATTCAAATCTCTGCCATTGAATCAATCACAAATCGATCACACACCACGATTCTGAAACGTGAGTCCTTTTGGATACATAAACTTCGGACAAAAATCCCTCATGGCAT
The DNA here is from genome assembly GCF_964187855.1 of Myxine glutinosa. Taxonomy (NCBI): domain Eukaryota; kingdom Metazoa; phylum Chordata; class Myxini; order Myxiniformes; family Myxinidae; genus Myxine; species Myxine glutinosa. The sequence continues at coordinate 188,739,755 of NC_136264.1, read as the reverse complement.
AAATTTTGATGATTAAAGCATGTTCCTACATCAACCCAATCAAATTGTTAACCGTAATCCATTCATTCATTCATTCATTCATTTATTCATTCACCCATTCATTCTACCTTAAAATGTCATTTATATAAATATATTATATGAATATAAATGGTATATGAATATATGCTTGTGTGTTTATGTATGTATGTATCTCTATATTTGTATATGCACGTGCACCGGAACTGTAACGTAAACGGTAACTGTAAGAAATAGTAGAATTTGTGAGTGAGTGAGCTTTGGCCGGTGAGTGAGCTTTGGCGTGGCTCTTCCTTTTGTATGCATTTTCTACACATATCACACATCTTACACACATATCACTATACATACTTGACTGATATACAGAACTGCTGTTTTTGTAGACTCAGTGGAAGACCTTTGTTGGTCGAAAGCTTGTCGAATTAAAGATCGAAGTCCTGAAGCTACTTCCGCGTCTGATTTAATCTCCTGATTATTTATTCAATGCAAATGAGACGCCCTGCTCGTACTGTGGAGTTTCTACTATGTTTCACAGTTATATATATATATATATATATATATATATATATATACTAGCAGAAGTACCCGGCATTGCCGGGTGGGGGAGGGGAGGGGGAGGGGAGGGGAACGGGGGGGGGGGGGGGGGAGCGAGCCCCTTGGCAAAGCGAGCGATTTTTTTTTTTCATAGCGTCATAGCGATTTTTTTTTCATAGCGTCATATCGTTCATAGCGTCATAGCGATTTTTTTTTCGTAGCGTCGTAGCGTCATATCGTTCATAGCGTTTCATAGCGTCATAGTGATTTTTTTTTCATAGCGTTTCAGAGCGTCATCGCGATTTTTTTTTTCATAGCTTCATAGCGTCATAGCGTCATCACGTGATCGCTCTGAGCGAATCAGCGCCCACCTGCTCTGATTCCGTTGATTCCGTGCGCTGAAATGCGCTGAGGTAAATATGAATAAAAAATATGGATCGTCAAATATTTTGAGTTCGGCCATGTTCGTCCCACGCTCAATGGCCATGTCTATGTCAAATATCAAGCACGTAAGCCTCTCCGTTTAGGAGTCTATCGGTAACATTACACACACACACACACACACACACACACACACACACACACACACACACACACACACACACACACACACACACACACACACAAACTGTGTTTTATATATATATATATATATATAGATAGATATATATATGCACACATACAGTAAATGATGATCCTTAATAGTTTATATCTTTTTCCAAAGTCTTCCACCAGGCTTTGCTTCTGGGATTCGGCTGCTAAAGGCTTTTAAAGGAACACTTGTAATGTATTTTCTTAAAACGCTAAATGGCTAATTTGTCGAAATTGCCAAAATCCACAGCTAATTCCCAGTTGTATTCCAATACAATTTGTTGTTCGATCTTCCTTGTTTGATGTCCATTTTCATCTCGGGCGATGGGCTTTTATTTCCTCAAGGAATTGCACTCGATACTAGAGCAATATAGCGCTTGGAGAGGAAGCGCTCATTCATGAGAAAACAATTCCACCCTGAATCTGTCAGCCAGCACCAGCGCAGTGCTGATACATGGTCAAAATATTGAACTTTGACGTTTCAAATCCTGAGCTTAAAAGCGGATTCTTCATTACCTGAACCAGCTTGCATTTTTACCTTTTTACCATCCCACCTTGGCATCTGCCATTCTGTAGTAGTGTAGCAGCATAGCAAACCTGTTGTGCATTTTGTGATACAAGCACCAAATTTGGCACAAATGTACATTAATATGTTGCGAACATTTTCAGATATTGGGCCACTTGAAATTCCGTAATTTTTTTTTCAAATTTTTTCAAATTTCGTAATTTCAAATTTTTCGGGTGACACCGTCACAATTTCGGTCTTCGAGGCCGGCCGATATAGTGGGGCGGCTTAGCCCAAATATTCAAAAGAATTGTGCATTTTGTGATACAAGCACCAAATTTGGCACAAATGTACATTAATATGTTGCGAACATTGTGTGGTCAGCAATGAAGACGAGAGTCTGAAATACATGTATGCAAAAGACCTTGTGAACCAGTGAAGCAAATACACGGGTAAGCATGAATTAAACCTAGGGCATGATATAATTTCCATGATGTTTACCTCTACACTCAATGGTGGAAGGAGGTAATGTTTTGATCCCAGCTTGTCTGTATGTCTGTTTGTCTGTTAGTCCACAAAATTCCAGACAAAGCTTGTAGTAGTGGTAGTTGTAGTGGTAGTGGTGATAACAGAAATTGTTATAGAGAACTGAACTTATATTTATTATTATATGCAGAAAATAACTTCATTTCTATATGCCCTGCAGTGGACAGGTTAATTGGTTTATGCACTGAAGGGGTCACCCTGGTGTGCACTGCTGTGTTCTGCCTCACTGAGTTGTTCAGGTATGATGTACTCAGCACAAGCTTCCGGTCGGCCCGGAGGTGGGGGTGCGGGGCCTGTCACGGAACGTCAAAACAAACGGCCTGCCGGGGCCGCCCAAAAGTCGGGCGTGAGGGGCGCGTCCACTAATGGAACGCCTCTCGCTTCCCAGATCGAGGGCCACGTGGTCAGGAGAACCTCGTCCCTTCCGGTCACACTTTGCCTATCGGCCGGCCTCGAAGACCGAAATTGTGACGGTGTCACCCGAAAAATTTGAAATTACGAAATTTGAAAAAATTTGAAAAAAAAAATTACGGAATTTCAAGTGCCCCAATATCTGAAAATGTTCGCAACATATTAATGTACATTTGTGCCAAATTTGGTGCTTGTTTCACAAAATGCACAATTCTTTTGAATATTTGGGCTAAGCCGCCCCACTATAGGCCTGATTGATGAGTCTCTCTAGTGCTTTCGATTTCCTCTCGGCTCTCCTTCCTTTTTCGACCCTCTTTTTCATTCTTTCCTTCCTCCTCTCATTAAAACCGCCTCTTCCTTCCGAATATGTACCGTTTGCCCAAACTTGTGGCAGATAAAAGGTCTTGGCCTTACTGTGCATTGCTTCTTCCCACAGTGTTGACACGGACACTCACCCTGCTGAGACAACGGGAATATGTTCCGATGCCCCCTCGGCTTCAAACCAGGACTCCTCCAGCATACATCCAGCTGCCTGCTGCCCTCAGCGGGACACACCGAACGGGACAGTGGTAAAACGACGGGTCAGCTGTCCACGGTCCAGTTCCGTACTTCGGGGTGGGGTGGCTGAGGAAGGCGCCAGCTGCAGAAACCACTCGACGTCTCAGAGCTATGAACTCTCTGCAGATCTTCAGGATAAACAGGTAATGATGGTTTGAGGGGAAAACATCATCCTTCTGTTAAAAAGAAACTAGAAGAGTGTATTCGTTCCTCCTCTGATGGACCAATTAGTCGTTACGTCTCTTGGTGCTAGAAGGGGGAAAGGGGAGAGGGAGAGGGGTAGGGATTGGAGGGAGAGGAGGGGGAAGGGAAGGGGAGAGATATACTGCATATAAATCTTTTGAGGGGACTTTTACAGGCTCCTCCATTTTGAGTGGGAGGAGGTGAGAAGGGAAGGTGGACAAATTTACCCATGCAAAGAGTGCTTTGACCTCAACGTTGCTCAGGTAAAGAAGGAAATTGTAATACCTTCTGCCACCCCCACCAGGTGGCGATACACGGTACACATTTACCTAGAGGATTTCATGCCTTCCCCCACCCCTGCCTCCCACACTCGTGTGAGGCCACGGCCACATTGCCTATGTTACCCCCCGCTCCCCCAAACCTAACAAAAAAACCCAACCCCAACAACCTTGCTAGTGACGTTAAACGGGCGCCCGTCTGCTAGTATTTGTTTGGGGACGTTAAAGATCGGACGGTGTCCTTGGCAAAGAGTAGGCGAGCCATCACCGGCACCATGAACAAATTGTAAATTCCTGCTTTAACCAGCAGAGGGCACTGCATCAGCAGCACAGCCGCACCCTCACGACTTTCTACAAATACTCTATTTTCAGCTTCATTTTACTGTGAACTTTCATCCAGGAAATGGAAGAGCACAAGAAAGCCGATTTTCACGATTGTCTTTGAATCTTCACAATGGGTTTTATTAATGATTTATTTTACTGTTAAATCAATCTTCATGTCATTCAGGGAAAGCACAGTTCATTTAAGCACAGCTTATTACACATACTGGAAGCACCCACTCCCGAAGGGAGCCGCCATGGGGGTCATGTTATTATCTTTACTAGGGCATGCCCGTACTATATATATATCTAAAATTATATCCCCCCCCCTCTATTTACATGAAATGGTTTGGTCCAAAGCGAACGGCTTGCGAGTACGGTGACAATCCCCCCCCTCTATTTACATGAAATGGTTTGGTCCAAAGCGAACGGCTTGCGAGTACGGTGACAATCCCCCCCCTCTATTTACATGAAATGGTTTGGTCCAAAGCGAACGGCTTGCGGAGTTTGGTAAAGAAATCGCCATAGCGTGCACAAACGCGCAGGAAAGCGAAAGAATCGCAAAGTAGTTTTAATTAGTTTTAAAACATAGTTTAACGGCAACATAGTTTGCCAACGTGAAATAAATGAATACGCTCTCAAATGTGCCGTCCGAGGCAGAGTCTGTTCGCCACGTTCGGCACACGTGATAGCTTGCTGCTCTCTGATTGGTTGAATCGTTTTTTGGACATAGCTCGGTAACTACTTGTCCGATTAATATGAAACCTTGAAAAGGCACATCCTCAGGTCCCCAGCAATATACCTGGCAAGTTTCAAGTATATCGGACCCGTGGTTGTCGAGAAACAGCGGTCACAGACATACAGACATACATACATACATACATACACACAGAGATTACTGGAATTATAGATAGATGATTATTAATACCACTAGGGCATGCCCGTACTATATATATATATCTAAAATTATATCCCCCCCCTCTATTTACATGAAATGGTTTGGTCCAAAGCGAACGGCTTGCGAGTACGGTGACAATCCCCCCCCTCTATTTACATGAAATGGTTTGGTCCAAAGCGAACGGCTTGCGAGTACGGTGACAATCCCCCCCCTCTATTTACATGAAATGGTTTGGTCCAAAGCGAACGGCTTGCGGAGTTCGGTAAAGAAATCGCCATAGCGTGCACAAACGCGCAGGAAAGCGAAAGAATCGCAAATTAGTTTTAATTAGTTTTAAAACATAGTTTAACGCCAACATAGCGGCAACATAGTTTACCAACGTGAAATAAATGAATACGCTCTCAAATGTGCCGTCCGAGGCAGAGTCTGTTCGGCACGTTCGGCACACGTGATAGCTCGCTGCTCTCTGATTGGTTGAATCGTTTTTTGGACATAGCTCGGTAACTACTTGTCCGATTAATATGAAACCTTGAAAAGGCACATCCTCAGGTCCCCAGCAATATACCTGGCAAGTTTAAAGTATATCGGACCCGTGGTTGTCGAGAAACAGCGGTCACAGACACACAGACACACAGACATACACACAGACATACACACAGAGATTACTGGAATTATAGATAGATAGTAGAGTACCCACCCGATGGGAGATCTTGTTCCAAACGTGAAACACGTTCTTCTAACACATCCCTTTTGTTGGGTGGTGTGTAGGCAACAGACCGCTGCCTCAGTCGCTCCTGAAAATAATATGAACCCTGGTTACGTATATGAAGCAAGAATATGCGTACTGCTTACGTGCATATATAATGCATTGTGCTTGTAATAGCTCAATAATTTGAAACTCACCCTCACCCTAAATGAATACAATGCCAAGATGGGTGAAATTTTTTTTTTTTTACCTGATGGAATCAAACTAAACTTGCACATGCACAGGTTCAGGGTGCCCTCATTAATCCCTGAAAGTTTCACCTTCCTCGGTCAAATCCTATTGGAGGAGTAGATGATACATGCACACATACATACATACATACATACATACATACACATGCATACAATACAAACACACACATGCATACATTACATACACACAAATGCATACAATACATACACACAAATGCATACAATACATACACACAAATGCATACAATACATACACACAAATGCATACAATACAAACACACAAATGCATACAATACAAACACACAAATGCATACAATACAAACACACAAATGCATACAATACATACACACAAATGCATACAATACAAACACACAAATGCATAAAATACATACACACAAATGCATACAATACATACACACAAATGCATACAATACAAACACACAAATGCATACAATACATACACACAAATGCATACAATACATACACACAAATGCATACAATACATACACACAAATGCATACAATACAGACACACAAATGCATACAATACATACACACAAATGCATACAATACAAACGCACAAATGCATACAATACATACACACAAATGCATACAATACAAACACACAAATGCATACAATATATACACACAAATGCATACAATACATACACACAAATGCATACAATACATACACACATACAAACACACATATCTACATTTGCTCCATTATACAGTATATAGATAAGGTCATGAGGCAGGTGTAAGTTGTGAATTTCATCGATTGTCACATGTAAGCCACGTTAGATCATAAATCAGAGGTATTGTGGAAACATCGCCCTGAGGAATTGTGGAGACGATAAGAGACTTCACAGAGCAAAAGGGGGATTTCATAGGGTTGGATGCATTATGACAGCACATCTTAAGGCTAAGATTATGGAATTTGAAAAAAAGTAAATGATGATCATTGCGGCCACCATGTGCCGTATCAGATAAAAACAATAACAAAAATGGGGAAGAGTTTTGAAAGTGTAGACAAAGCCACGACCAAAAATGGCAACATCGAAAACCCACAAATTCAACACACAAAGCAGATGACAGCTTGGGGATGGTCTCCTCAAACTCTCATTTGGTTGTCTGTGTCACCCGGTTTCTTATTTTAAAGTTATTCCTAATATTTAAACCGTTTGCCCTTTTAATCCACAGTGTCATCGCTTTGGCTTCTATGGGAGAGGAGCAGAAAAATAAGAGTCTGATTTCAGTTTTCTTAATTAATTCAACAACCATGCTCTCAATTTTTTTAAAATCTTATTTGACCCCTCACCTCTCACCCTACCCTGTGGTGTAGCTAGGGTTTGTGGTGCCCGGGGCCAAAGGTCAATTCTAGTGCCCCACAGGCACTGGCCTAGTCCAAAATTTATATAGGGGGCATATGAAAGAGCTCTACGCTTCCCCAGTGAGCTCAGCAGCAGAGATGAGCTGTCCACCTCTTTACAAAGTACACCGTGGGATCTTTAACGTCCGTGAACTAATGCATGCCAGCGTTCGGAACACCCAGTTTAACCAAGGGATGACACACAATTGATGAATCATCCCTCCTGTGAAACACCAGGATGACAGTTTATAGCCGGTAAAGCCGGTGTTGTGAATGAACGCGTACGTATTATGTTGAAAAGCCAGATTTTGCTGGATCCCTTGAGAATTTCGAAGCTTTGACGCACCAAATCGCTCAATGGAGCCTGCCATCTTGCGGATGCGGAAGTATGCATAAAAAATTGAAAACAGTTCAATAGGAGTTTGTTTCACCCGTCTTTTTTTGATTCACAATCTTATGCACCTCTAATTTGTAATTAAAATACTTTAAGACCAACCTCGGCCCGCACGGGCCTGGTTAACTTCAACGAAAATCGTCAACAAACACCGGAACCAATGAGATTCGAGCATTTGAAAAAATATTTCAAAAACCAAATCGCTCCATGGAGGCCGCCATCTTCCGGATGCGGAAGTATGCATACAAAATTGCGTTAAACTTCAATAGGAGTTTGTTTCACCCGTCTTTTTTGATTCACAAACTTATGCACCTCTAATTTGTAATTAAAATATTTTAACACCAACCTCGTTCCCCGGGCCCGCACGGGCCCTGGTTAACTTCAACGAAAATAGTCACCAAACACCGGAACCAATGAGATTCGAGAATTTGAAAAAATATTTCAAAAAAGCTTATTACCGTGTTTCGGAGGCTGAAAACGGCGTCAAATATTCTAAAATTGATGAAGAATTATTTTTTAGAAATCTCGCGGCCATAGGGGATAGTTTTTCATGGCCGGAAATATCCGAAGTTGAGACGGAATTCACCGAATTAATCAAGAAGGAAATTTTATATATTTTAATCTCATCCAGAATGCCAATGATGTCATTTTGAACGAGGTATGGTACCTACTACACCTACCTACTACCAACTACCTACTACCAACTACCTAACCTACTGATGCCATAGTGATGGGTAAAATAGTGGCAAGAGGCTTTGGCTTCGCCGGCTCATTGCGGCTTTGCAGGCGGATACTAGTAGCCGGCAAAGCCGGTGTTGTGAATGAACGCGTACGTATTATGTTGAAAAGCCAGATTTTGCTGGATCCTTTGAGAATTCCAAGCTTTGACACACGAAATCACTCAATGCAGGCCGCCATCTTGTGGCTGCGGAAGTATGCATAAACAATTGCGAAAAAGTTCAATAGGAGTTTGTTTCACCCGTCTTTGTTTGATTCACAATCTTATGCACCTCTAATTTGTAATTAAAATACTTTAAGACCAACGTCGTTCCCCGGGCCCGCACGGGCCCTGGTTATCTTCAGTGAAAATCGTCACCAAACACCGGAACCAATGAGATTCGAGCATTTGAAAAAATATTTCAAAAACCAAATCGCTCCATGGAGGCCGCCATCTTCCGGATGCGGAAGTATGCATACAAAATTGCGTTAAACTTCAATAGGAGTTTGTTTCACCCGTCTTTTTTGATTCACAAACTTATGCACCTCTAATTTGTAATTAAAATATTTTAACACCAACCTCGTTCCCCGGGCCCGCACGGGCCCTGGTTAACTTCAACGAAAATAGTCACCAAACACCGGAACCAATGAGATTCGAGAATTTGAAAAAATATTTCAAAAAAGCTTATTACCGTGTTTCGGAGGCTGAAAACGGCGTCAAATATTCTAAAATTGACGAAGAATTATTTTTTAGAAATCTCGCGGCCATAGGGGATAGTTTTTCATGGCCGGAAATATCCGAAGTTGAGACGGAATTCACCGAATTAATCAAGAAGGAAATTTTATATATTTTAATCTCATCCAGAATGCCAATGATGTCATTTTGAACGAGGTATGGTACCTACTACACCTACCTACTACCAACTACCTACTACCAACTACCTAACCTACTGATGCCATAGTGATGGGTAAAATAGTGGCAAGAGGCTTTGGCTTCGCCGGCTCATTGCGGCTTTGCAGGCGGATACTAGTAGCCGGCAAAGCCGGTGTTGTGAATGAACGCGTACGTATTATGTTGAAAAGCCAGATTTTGCTGGATCCTTTGAGAATTCCAAGCTTTGACACACGAAATCACTCAATGCAGGCCGCCATCTTGTGGATGCGGAAGTATGCATAAACAATTGCGAAAAAGTTCAATAGGAGTTTGTTTCACCCGTCTTTGTTTGATTCACAATCTTATGCACCTCTAATTTGTAATTAAAATACTTTAAGACCAACGTCGTTCCCCGGGCCCGCACGGGCCCTGGTTATCTTCAGTGAAAATCGTCACCAAACACCGGAACCAATGAGATTCGAGCATTTGAAAAAATATTTCAAAAACCAAATCGCTCCATGGAGGCCGCCATCTTCCGGATGCTGAAGTATGCATAAAAAATTGCGTTAAACTTCAATAGGAGTTTGTTTCACCCGTCTTTTTTTGATTCACAATCTTATGCACCTCTAATTTGTAATTAAAATACTTTAAGACCAACCCCGTTCCCCGGGCAGGCACGGGCCCTGGTTAACTTCAACGAAAATCGTCACCAAACACCGGAACCAATGAGATTCGAGCATTTCAAAAAAGATTTCAAAAAAGCTTATTACTGCGTTTCGAAGGCTGAAAACGGCGTCAAATATTCTAAAATTGATGAAGAATTATTTTTTAGAAATCTCGTGGCCGTAGGGGATAGTTTTTCACGGCCGGAAATATCCGAAGTTGAGACGGAATTCACCGAATTAATCAAGAAGGAGATTTTATCAATTTTAATCTCATCCAGAATACAAATGTTGTCATTTTGAACTAGGTACGGCACCTACTACACTTACCTACTACCAACTACCTAACCTACTGATGTCATAGAGATGGGTAAAATAGTGGCAAGAGGCTTTGGCTTCGCCGGCTCATTGCGGCTTTGCAGTCGGGTACTAGTAGCTGTGTCGGGATACAAACCCAGGATAGACAGCTTAGAGGCGACGTCTGCGTATATCTAGGCCATCCAGCCAGCCCTACATAATCGCTAAGGCCTCTCACCACGTTTACCTTTTTCTCCAGAGTCCAGGCCCTCGAGTGTCAGCTCCTTCTTCGCTTTTTTTTCCCCCCCTCACATGTCTGTCCTTACCATGCCATACTTCATATAGAAATCATGGCATATCTTGTGTGTACACACAGGCCGGGCTTAAGGAAACTCTACCTGTGAAAGACAGAAAAAAAATTAGGAATTATCCTCAGATGGCCGCACTCATTATAAAGAGGGTGAAATTATAGAAAAGTGAGGATTCCAACACTGATCTCTATACTAACTGGATAGAAGGGGAAGTTCATTTTCTGAAGCCATTTGTCCACCATCTTTGCTCTCCCATGAGTTCCGGCACGTAATGAAGGTGAATGACACTAATGATGAAATGTCAAATCCTCTTCGCCTTTGATGACGACCGTCGCTGTTTGTTCCATAAGCTGGACACTATGACATTTCATAAACACTATAACAATGCTTTTTTTCAACCCAGGAATAGACTAAAATTAAGTCTGAATGGGATAAAATCAAGTAGGAAGATGGAATTTTCGAAGGAATATTCACCATGAAGCAAGTATTTTTATTGATGAAAAGGGGATTTTCAGTGTTGTGGGTGGAGGTGGAGGAATATGGCGGATAGAGCACTTCCGGTGGATTCAGTATGGCGGATGGAGCGCTTCCGGTAGCTTCAGAACAACCCGACCGGTTAACGTTCGGCACTCCATCCAGTTAGTGTAGAGATCAGTGGATTCCAATGCAAGACGTGGAAAGGAAAAGACAGGGACAAGGAATTGTTAAATAATTAACTTGTCACGTGATCCGTGCCGTCGCTAATTGTGCTGTACGGCGCGAGACATCTGGATGTGATCGACACGTAATTACGTCATTACGACATATCTGTCCAACAATTTACAATTATAACCCCTCCTTCCCTTAGGCCTTTGATGAATCATGGGCGATCTTGGTTTTACAGAATGGTTACATATTACATCATCAAATGCACTTCGCGCTCTGTCGCTCATTACTACGCCTATGCCCCCACCCACAACCTTTTACCTTCCATCGTTCCATACCAACACCTCAAGTGTGACCTTTTCCTGTTTTTGCTTGCATCCAGGTAGAAGTATTGGAAAGAAAGTATGGCGGTCATTATGTCAGCCGACGTGCCGCCACGACGATTCAAGCAGCATACCGGCAGTACCAAATGCAACGGCAGTTCCGGCGCCTCCGTGACTCTGTTTGTGAGAACCGCGTCTCCAAAGGTATCGGGATGCGCATGCAGTTACCAGCGGAGGCTTCTGAAAGACCGACCGCTGCACAGGTGCACGACGAAGGGACTATTTTCGCGACGGCAGGAGAGCGCGCCGTGGTGGTTACCATGGTGACGGCGCGACAACAAACGTGCGTGGCCGGAGAAAGCGGCGCATCTCGGGACGCGCTGCTCGAACTGGAGACGGCCTTTACCGAGCAGGTTCGCTCCCTCGCCGCTTCCATCGACGATGCCCTCGCCGGCCAGAGCTGCGACGGGGTGGGGACGAGAGTCGGCGACGATGGCCTCGCTTCATCGTACAGTGACGTGACTCTCTTTATCGACGAAGACGCCATCACGCCACCGTCCGCCGCCGGCCAATCGACGGCTCGCTCGACCACAGGTGCCACCGCTCCGAGCACGTCGTCCACGAAGCCCTTGCGTGCCGTCGTAAAGTCTCAAGGGGACACCGGTCTGCCTGATCTCAAAGACCCCGCTTTTTCACAACTCGACGACCCTCCGAGCCCCGCGAGTACCGACGAGGCCGCCTTGGGCCGAGCGACACCATCGTCCGGAGCCGCCAGGGTCAACGGCGGCGGCATCGGGCAGCAGGGACACGCCGACTCCGACGTCTCTGACAACGAGAGCGCCAACAGCACGTCCAACTCGAACGAGACGATCAACTTTAGCTCGGAGACGTCGTCGCACGACGGTGCCACACGAGACGCAGGCCTTGTCCGGCCCGGGTACCACAAGGATGCGCAGGGTGGATGCGACTCACCTGCTTTCAGCAACGACATCAGTCGCAAAAGGCAGTACCGGATCGGTCTGAACTTCTTCAACAAGTAAGACATTCCAGTCCCGAATTGTCATTTCCCATTGGTATTTTATTACTTTTACTCGTGAGGAATATTTATGATGGACAAGAACCTTAATGTTCACAATCAAACCTGCAGTGACAGTTACCTGCTAACCTCCATTGATGGACCCAATAAATGATACACGAACGTACATTGTGTGTGAACAAATATCTAACAGTGATGTTTATGGAAACAGCACCTTGTTTGTTTTGTGTTGCTTTGCACCAGCAGGTGAGTTTACTGCAAAAATATTCCCAGCAGGTGTATCAGGTTGTGTCTTTTTATGTTTTTCTTCTTCACTCTCGTCTTGCATTTTATACATATTTTAACCAGCAATGGTACCTAGCGTCCCACATCCCCCCCCCTTCCCTTCCCCTCCTCCCAGACTTTCACACCACCCCTTCCCCTCCCTTTGGACTCTCACACCACTCCTTCCCCTCCCTCTGGACTCTCACACCTTCCCTTCTCCTCCCCCCAGACTCTCACACCACCCCTTCCCCTCCCTCCGGACTCTCACACCTTCCCTTCCCCTCCCCACAGACTCTCACACCACCCCTTCCCCTCCCTCTGAACTCTCACACCATCCCTTCCGATCCCTCTGGACTCTCACACCACACCTTCCTCTGGACTCTCACACCACCCCTTCCGGGCCCTCCAGACTCTCACACCACCCCTTCCCCTCCCTATGGACTCTCACACCTTCCCTTCCCCTCCCCCCAGACTCTCACACCACCCATTCCCCTCCCTCTGGACTCTCACACCACCCCTTTTCCTCCCTCCGGACTCTCATACCACCCATTCCCCTCCCTCTGGACTCTCACACCACCCCTTCCCCTCCCTCTGGACTCTCACACCATCCGATCCCCTCCCTCTGGACTCTCACACCTTCCCTTCCCCTCCCCCAGACTCTCACACCACCCCTTCCCCTCCCTCTGGACTCTCACACCTTCCCTTCCCCTCCCCCCAGACTCTCACACCACCCATTCCCCTCCCTCTGGACTCTCACACCACCCCTTTTCCTCCCTCCGGACTCGCACCACCCCTTCCCCTCCCTCCGGACTCACACCACCCCTTCCCCTCCCTCCGGACTCACACCACCCCTTCCCCTCCCTCCTCCTCTCACCTTTTCCCCTCTTTCCTCCCACCTCCTCCCATCCCAGCTGCTTCCTCCTCCTCCCACCCTACCCTTCCCCCTCCTTCTTCTCACCTCCTCCCATCCAACTCCCTCCCTTTGGACTCTTACCCCACCTCTTACTCTCTCTCATCCCGCCCTTTCCCTCCCTCCTCCCCTCCCACACCACCCTTCCCTCATCACCTCCCACACCACCGTTCCCTCATCCCCTCACACACCACCCCTTCTCCTCCCTCATTCCCCATTTAACACCATTAGATATCCTCCAGTAGGTCAAATGCATTCATCTTATAACCCACATAATTTTCAGGATCTACTTATCGATCCATTCCTTTTCCTTCCTTTTATTTTGCCTTGAGAATTGCCTCCCGATGTCCAAACAGTTCCACTCGATCCCTTCCAGTCCGCCACAATGGCAGTCGACCAACGTCTAGGGTCACCTTGTGCTGCTGCTGGTCATTACTCTATTTATTCAGTGAAGGTTTAACTGCATTGCCAAATGCTGTGTATGTGGAAATATTTGTCCATTATCAGGCAAACACGCTAACCCCCACCCCTCCTCCTCTTACCCCTCTCCATCCCATTCCTTGAGATACCATTTTCTCATCTTACACCCACGACTGCAGTTTCACATATTGATTTGCTTCCCATCGTAAAAATCATTTTTAAGAGCCTCATGGGTCCACAGAGTCGACGTCTCAAGGCGGTTACACCATATGCACTATCACGGATATGGATTCGGAAACTTGACCGGAGTGCAGGAATATTTGATTAGGTCAAAAACCCTCAAAATATAAGAACCTGTGCAAGCGGGCCTGGTGTTGGCTTTACGGTTAAGGTGGCCGGCTTAAGGTCTTCGGATATTGAGTTTGAGCCCCTATCCGTGCCGTTCAAATAACACCAGAGTAGTTGACTCGGCCTATCATCCTTCCGAGGTCCGCAAAATGAGTACCAGCTTACTCGTAACAGGGGGAACTGCATCAGCAGCTGCATACGAAACAACAACAACCTTGCAGAAGCAGAAAGGTGTGCTTAATACCCCCTAAAATATATCAGGTGACCATCCTCATATCGTCCACTGCAAGCAAGAGTGGTTGGTTGGCTAAGACAGGATAATTCGAAAAGGGGAGGTTTGGGGTTGGAGAGGTGAAGTGCTGGTGGTAGAAATGTATGATAGAGAATGAGGATGAAAGAATTTTGAAAGAATTATGGGTAAGAGAAGAGAGATGTGTTCAACAGATGAAGGTGTTGGGGAGGGAGAGTGGAGAGCTAATGGTGCTCCAAAATGAGTGTACTACACTCTACCGTGCTCCTTTTTTTTTTTCTTTTTTTTTTTCTTCCTGTATACAGAGTCGAGGCTCGTGAAAGAGCTAACATTTATCAAACAAACAAATCAAACAAACAAGCAAACAAAGTATATAAAAAGGGGAGCGGTCGACAAGATGGGGAGAGAAGGGGAGGAAGCAAACAAACACAACATTTGAGAGCAGGGACATCGGGAGATGTTTTTGGAGGGAGAGGGCCTGGGGGGAGGCAGGATAGGTATAAAACGCAAGCACACCAAGGACTTCCAGGAAAGAAGTCAAAAGTCACCTCAAAAAAGTGGATTTGGGGTGAAAGTAGCGGGGGTAGAAAAGATCAAGGTTTTAGATTGGGGAAGATAAGAGATGGTGGTGAACAGCCGTTTTAAAGACCTGGAGGGAGGAGTGGGATTGAAGAGAGTGAGGGAGTTTGTTCCAGAGGCGGGAGCAAAGAGGAATGAAGAAGTGAAGGTGAGCAGAGAGTCTTGATTTTGGCAGTTTAACCATAAGAGGGTTGCAGGCAGATCTTGTGCGACCTGCAGGAATATTTGGGGGACAGAGCCCAGAGAGAGCTGGGGGAGCAAGGCCAGAGAGGTGTCGGTAGAAGACGGAAAGACCACCAACCTGCCTGCGGTGATTAAGTGAAAGGCCCTCGGAGATAGCGTCATCGCGGGAGATTCCAATGATTCTGAACGCTTTGGTTTCAACAGCGTGAAGACGAGCTAGGTGTGAGGCAGGAGCACCAGCCCAGAGGGGAGAGCAGTATTCCATTGAGCTGCGGATGAAAGCCTTGTATGTGGTGAGGAGCTCAGGTGTGCCAAGGAAGGACTTCGCACGACGGAGGATGCCCAGTCGGCGACTGGCTTTGGAGGCCAGCTTGGAAATGTGGTTTTCCCAGGAAAGATCATGGCAGATAGTGAGACCCAAAAGATTGAGTGACAGAACTTCTTGGAGAGGATTATTCAGAAAGTAGATGGGAGGGTTGTCCAGTCGGTCTTTTCGGAGAGACATCGTAAGAGTGTGAGATTTGTCAGGATTGAAAGACATGTTCCACTTGTTTGCCCAGTCTGTGATTTTGTCCAGGTCTGCAGAGAGTGAGGAGGCTGCAGACTGCCGATCTGAGGGATGAGGAATGGAGCGTCAGAGAGTGGAGTCATCAGCAAAGAGATAGAGAGGATTTTCAAGAGAGTCAGAGAGGTCATTGATGAAGACCAGAAAAAGCACAGGGCCCAGAACACTGCCTTGGGGAACTCCAGCCTGAACAGGAAGAGAAGATGAGAGAAACCCATTCAGGGCCACACGTTGACTACGACTAGAGAGGAAGTCCGCCAGTCATGCGTGGAGATTTCCATGGATACCAAAGGAGGAGAGTTTGGTGAGCAGAGTGGGGTGCCAGACCGTATCGAAGGCACGTGATATGTCGAGGGAGACGGCTCTAATTTCCTGTTTGGCATTGAGGACCTCCATCCATTGTTGAGACAGCAGAAGCAGCATGTCCAGAGTAGAGTGACTTGGTCTGAAACCAAATTGATGATCAGAGATCAAGCCATTGGGGAAGAGGAAAGATTTCATATCCGAAGCAATGATGGATTCCATGACTTTGCTGATAATTGGGAGAAGGCTGATTGGTCTGTAGTTGCTAGGATCTGTTTTTGCACCTTTTTTGTGCAAAGCGGTGATGTTGGCTGATTTCCAAGCAGATGGCAGTTGACCTTGAGCAAAAGAGAGGGTGAAGAGAACAGAGAGAGGGAGTGAAAGAGCGGAAGAACAGGATTTTAGGTCCCGTGGGCTGATGCCGTCAGGTCCAGTTGCAGAATCAGAGTCGAGGGTTGACAGAAACTTTTCCACCTTGTCAGGAGGAAAGGACACGGAGTCCAGGAGCAGCTGGGTACGACTGGGTATGGTGGGTACAGAGAGGGATGGGTTTGGGACACAAGATTTAGAGGCAAACACAGAGTTGAGGCATTCAGCTTTTTCACGTGCGGAGTCAGCTGTGTAGCCATTTGAGGTAAGGGAGGGGATGGAGGGGGAACAAACACCAGAAACAGATTTGACCAGACGCCACCAGGATTTGGAAGAGGGAGACAGATAAGAGAGTTCGGTCTTGAGAACGGAGAGATATTTTTTCCTGGCTCTCCTGAGGGTGGACACACACTTGTTTCGGGCTTTGTGAAAGGAAATGAGATTTCCTTCCGTTGGATTTGCTTTCCAGGAGACGAAGGCAAGTTTTTTCTGGGCAACAGCCTCACCACAAGATTCTACACTCTGTTCACACTGTGTGCGCCCAATGTAGATTCAGGCAATACCACGGAGACTTAAACTGTACCTACTAATGAGATGCAATGACACAAGAGACTTAAACACATGAAATAATTCATTTTGTCTCTCGGGCCAGTGACACAACCTCATCTTATTTACTTCATACACACAATTTACATTTCACATTCAGATCTTAGCTGCCTCCACCACAAAAGGTGGGCGAACGTTGTGTTTTCACACTTGTTTGTGTGTCTGTCTGTCTGTGAGCAGGATATCTCAAAAAGTTATGGACGGATTTGGATGAAACTTGGAGGACAGCTTGGATGTGTGACAAGGACGAATTGGTCAAGATACTGATCCGGATATGATAAAAAAAAATTAATTTTAATTCTTCACCGTTGACAGATGGAGTTAAAACGATTTTGGGGCCTAAACGTTGTGGACGAGTTATGCCAAAAATTGTTGGATGAGTTGGTTAGGTGACAAGAACAGGCTGATTAGATTTTGGTTCCGGTCTGAATCCAGATCCGGCCTATCAGTGGCATGGAGAGTGTAAACTGTTCAGCTTGGCGGAGGTATGCGCTCTACCGAATGCCATTCTAGTTTTACTTGTATATTATTATTAAGCTATTTTGCTTTGCCAGTTTGAGTGACATATTGCCAGTGTTTTTGGGGTCATTTTAGTGGCCCAGAGGCCTTTTACTAAGGCAATGTAAGATAATTAAGGGCCACTGGGTTGCATACAGGACCTTGGGCTTGACGCACCCAAAAATGGTCCATAGACCTATTGACTGACGCTGCATGGTCGCCTAGTAATCCAAATAGCGTCTGGAAACCAGGATTGTGGAGCAAAATCCTGAACCTGCTCCCCACCAAGAATTCCTTGCGGTAAACACGTTCTAATGTCATTTGATAGTTTTTCATGATGTCAATACATCTGGGTTGTTCGCTGGTAGACCACCATTTTGGAATACATGCGAAAAGAACAAAATAATGCACAAAAATTATCATTGGTGTATTGTTGATGCGTGGTGATGAATTCTAAAACTGGATCAAACCAGACTTGGTGGTGTAATGATAAGTGCATCCGCTCGGACTTAGGGAGGTTGTGGTGGTTCAAACCCCAGCCCGGTCATACCAAAGACTTTTAAAATGTTACATGCTGCTTCCTTGCTTGACGTTCAGCATGTAAAAGGATAAGGGCTCAGACAATCCTCATAAGTTGTCATCCATGGGGAGAAGGAAATTCCTCAGGAAATGCCCTACTGAGTGTGGTGAGAAAAGTGGTGCCCTTGTGATGTCGCTGGCACTTCCCTAACCTAAACGTCCCTAACTTCCCTAACTTCCCTAACTTCCCTAACTAACTTCCCTAACGTCCCTAACTTCCCTAACTTCCCTAAAACTTCCCTAACCTAAACTTCCCTAACCTAACTTCCCTAACCTAACCTTCCCTAACCTAACCTAAACCTTCCTTCCCTAACCCTAACCTAAACCTCAATGGCTGTGATTGTCTCGTCTAACAGTCGTGTGTGTATATATGCAGTACATATTTTGCACTTCCCAAATGTATGTCTCGTCTCCCTTCTCCTCTACAATGGCAGACAGCCAACATACCATGGAATGACCTCACGGTGAAACTATCTTAAAGGGATAGGTCCATTATGGCACCTCCTTGTCACAACAAGAGGTCCTTGTCACAACACTCCCAATTGGGCCTGCACAAAGACCCAGGAGCAGATTGATATATCTTGCAGGGCGCAACGCTGATGGCGTCAACATCGCTCTCACAAATATTTGAAGTTTAAGAAAGACAAGTTTGAGCTGAGATCACCAACCACTCCAACGCAAGCTCCGTCGTTCCCCAAATTTCCTACGTCAATGCGCCCATTAAAAAGCAATGTGGATAATTGTCCAAGCAGCATTAGGGAATAGCATTCCTGAAAAAGTGACAACAGTGATGCTTTCTTTTCTCTAAAGTTGATGTTTCTGGCTGCACTTTAGCCGCTAATGGATGGTGTGTGTGTGCGGCTGTAATTAGATGGTTTTTAAGTTGTATGCTCATGTGTTTAATCCATCGGCCGTGGCCTTCGATCCACCTCTCCTTTGCTCTCAATGGCCATTCCAGGCCTGACCTGTCCGCAATCCAGCTTTCGCCAGGGGTTACACTAACAAAGCGGGGGTCGGTCATCTGGACGAAAGGCACAAGCATGGCGAGGCCACCTCTGCAACACGACACATGCTTGCCTGGGGAAAAATAATGGGTTTGTTGATGGGTTGGAATGATGGTGGAATGGGTTGATGGTGGAAGATTGACGCAAAGTAAAGTTCGCATCTCAGCCATATTGCGTCGTCTTCGGCGGTTTCACAAGATCTCTGCTATTTGCATTTTAAGTCTTGCTGCATCAGTGGAGAAAAGCCAAACTTGCCTGTGGTGGAATGTTTTGTGGATTGAGTGAAACCACAACAGGGAGTGTTTGTGGTATTTTTCTGCTTGTACGTTGTGGTGGCTGATATTTGTCATCAATATTGTGGTTACTCGTTAACCCCCAATGTCATCATTGATTTATGAGAACGATACCAAATGATCCAATGATATATTGAGCCATAAACAGAAGATTGTTTTTGGAGGTTGAACTCAGTTCCCACAGGAAATCTCGGTTACTACCCTCACCTGCTCACCCTCCCAAAATCCAGAGTGCTTGCCCACCGGCATTCATTCGTCCTCTTATTCTCCTAATTCTGGAATTGTCTCTGTGTCTGTTGTCTCGTCCTCGTCACTTCACTTTCCCCCTACGCCCTCCCCACCCCAACTTTGCAGGAAGCCTGACCGAGGAGTCGCCTACCTGGTTGAGCGTGGATTTGTACCAGATACGCCTGTCGGTGTCGCTCACTTTCTTCTGCAGAGAAAAGGCCTGAGTCGCCAGATGATTGGCGAGTACCTGGGAAACCGCCAGCGGACTTTTAACCACGACGTGCTCGAGTGAGCCATTATAGCCAACTCACAGTAAACACTCCCACTGCAGCTAATCTGTAAATAATGCATCTAATCGTAGGTTTGAATGCACATATCGATGGAAGAGGTAGACCACATAAGGTCCAGGTCTCTGACCCCTGTTCACGATAAAATCCCCTTGAAAGTTGTGGTTGTGGGTGATGATGTCATCGGTGGCCAAAGCTGAAAGCTGAGTTTCAATGTGAGCTGAGTGTTTTTTGGATCAGACTTTCCAATTAACTTTATCTCATTTAAAGCACAGAAAGGGCCATCATTGTGTTTTACAACTTTCAAAATTGGAACGCATTTCTGAAATGTATCAATTCATCAGAATCAAGTACTCGGCTCTTTCGTGATAGTGGGGGCACCGATGAGGTCATGCACAGCCCATACACGGCATGATAGTTGGTTTAATTATTGGAGAGGCAGTGATTCTTAAATGTGAAACATTTTTTGGGGGATTCAGAGATGTTAAATCTATAAATTGTTAACATCAAACACCAAAAACACTACTTCCGGCCATTGCACTCCTAAGATACAATGTGTGGTATCTGTGAGTTTATAAGGACTAGAGTCGGTGTGCATCGTTGGAAAATCTGGACAACAAACTTTTTCAATCAAATGCTTGTAAAGGTATTCTAACTTTTGTTGGAAAGAATGTGAAGTGACATTTCAAGCAATAGAGGCAAGTGAGCTACTTCTTTAAATGAAAGCCTCTCATTGCTTCAAAGAAGGCCTCATGTCCGAAACGTTGCTTTATTTTATTTTTCTCACGGTGGCGATAGAAAACTTTTTACATGCTTATCACTTCTTTTCTTTTTTTTACATATATTGCTTATCTTCTATAGCTCTGTCTACATTTGTTTGAGATAATGTGTTGCACAGTGTATAGATATATATTTTTGTGTGTATATGTGTGCATAAATATACTGGGGTAAGAGAGCCGCCAGCCCAGGGGGCAGGAGAACTTGGGTGGCTGAGAAGGGGGCAGGAAAGCCGGTTGACCGAGGGGCAGGAGAACCAGCAGCCTGTGAGTGGGGGGCGGGGGGAGGGAGCTGTGAAAAAACTAAGAAGGGGAGCAGGAGAATCGAGAATTATTTAAAATGTTGAGGCGATGCCAGTGGGTCTTCCATGTAAAAGTGGTCTTAAGGGTCTTTGAGATCTTAAAGGGTCATCATGGTATTGAAGTGTCATTGGGGTCCAAAGGGTCTTTCGCATCTAAAGGGTCTTTGGAGTCTAAAGGGTCTTTTGATTCTAAAGGGTCTTTGTGGTCTTGATGATCTTAGGGGTTTTCAAAGTCTTAAGGGTCTTGGGGGTCTTAAAGGTCTTTGGGGTCTAAAGGATATTTGGGGTATTCAGGGTCTTAAAGGGTATTTAGTGTGTTTGGGGTTTTCAAGGATATTTTGGGTCTTTGGGGTATTTGATCTTCGGAGTCTTAAGGGGTCTAATCTCTCGAGCATGTAAAAAGTCTTTTCTCAAGCATATAATCTAATCTCTCAAGCACATAAAAATCATGTAAAAAAGGGTCTTTGGGGTTTTTGAATGATGATGTGGTGGATGAAAATACCCTTCAGACAATCCCTGGGTCGGACTTGGTCTGTGTGCCAAATCTGGTGGTTGTCAGCGCAGAGGTCTTCGCAAACACACAGACAGACGCACAGACAAACAACCAGACAGACATCCAACGAGTGTTATTTATTACATTTAAATCTATCTGGACTAACCAGTAGCATTATGTTACATCTTCACCCCAGCCTTCGCTCCCAGCCAGGTTCAGCGTCCAACCACAAAAATAGTTAAACCTCTCGTTTAATGCCACCTGTTGGCCATTCCAACTCCCTGCACCATTCCAGAGCAAGTGTCTCTTCTTCAACGACTGATTCTCACATTTTGCAAAAAAGCCAAGAAATCCCATTAGACATGTTGCACACAATATGTCCAATTGTGTCATCCCCAACGCATGGGCACAGCATCCCGGGGAAAATCAAAATGGCCACAGCATCGGCGAGTGCAGCAGTTGCGATCAGACGACCTTTTCGAAAAAGCTGTCGATGTAGATGTTTCTCGTTATCAAGGACCGAGGCACATTTAATGCTGAGAGCAGGTTTCAGTTCCTTCAAAATGGTGGCTCCTGCACTCGGTGCCACCTGAAATTAATTCTTATTTCTAATAACCACCTGTCTATTCTTCGCTTGGTTTTAATCTGCACATCTCATTTACCAAAAGTTTGTTTTAAAAGTTAGTAGGTATCATTCATGTTGTAAACGCATGTCTTGTATTATGAAGCATAGTTTTAGTCATTATCACAGCAATAAAGTTTGCAGGGGTGTGGTTATGGGGTGGGGGGCCATTGTAAACCCTGCCACTTGGTGTCGTGAACAGGTGTGTGGTTGACGAGATGGATTTCTCAGGCATGGAGCTGGACGAGGCCTTGCGGATGTTTCAGGCACACATTCGAGTGCAGGGTGAAGCTCAGAAAGTCGAGAGGCTTATTGAAGCGTTCAGGTGGGCTCCCCCATTCCTCATGTTCATTACCTGGCTATCATAAACACCAGATATCTGTCAGGGTGTCTGCACCTGGTAGCAAATATGTCATAAGCATGTGGGGGGTTGATTTGGGACAACAGGAAGAAAGAGAGGGATAACGGGTTGAAAGATCTTTCTTGATTGGCGATTGATATGCCTCAATCTTAACTTAAAACAACCCAAATACCACATTGACTTGTGGCTTTAAAATCTAAAGTGTAGTGTCAGCAAACCGATATAGGTTGAAGCCGATGGAGAAGATTTTGCGAGAGTGGGGACACATCAAGTTTTGCATTAGGTGCGCGATTGAAATAGAGTATAATGGGGGCTTCGACAGTGCTGTGCCTTAGTGGTTCCACGCTGAAACGGCCACGATCCATAATGATCTCCCTACCAATAGTCCTTAATAGTACACCGTGGAATGCAGGTAACAGGAATAAATTTGAAACGAAGAGACACCAGGGTAATGTGAAATGCATGAGGCAAGGATGAGGACAGCTGGGCTGTGAATCTCTAATAAATCTCAAAAAAAAATCAATACGAGTTTATTTTAATTAAAGAAAATCAAAATCGATGCGTTTACCGTGCTGGGAGAGATCATCGTTCTCAAGCTGTTATGTCTCTCCTCTTATTAAGGAATACTGATAACATCGATGGTAAACATCTCCACCAACAATGCTTCTTAGTCGAGGATCCATCTCAACACTTGTGTCGTTATAGAGCTCATCGAAGAAACAAATTGTTGGGAAATTGATTCGATGGTGTTGACTTTGTGAAGTTAAATGATTGCTCTCCTCTCTAACGATTGCTCTCCGCTATGCTCCACACCCAGTCAACGGTACTGCATCTGCAATCCCGGAATGGTGAAGGACTTCCAGAACCCAGACACGATCTTCATCCTGGCGTTCGCTGTCGTGCTGCTCAATACGGACATGTACAGCCCAAACGTAAAGCCTGAGAGGAAGATGAAACTTGAGGACTTTGTGAAAAACTTGAGAGGTTGGTTGACAATGTTAGTGATATATATATATGTGTGTGATATTACAAAAAAAAAAAAAAATTGGGGTGTGGGGGGGGACATTTTGTGCTTCATCAAAGGATTTTTCACTTTCAAAAACAAGTGACCATATTTATTGCATACATATGGAGGGTGTTGGGAGTTGTTTGGTGGATGGTAATGGGAGGATTGTGAACATACAAATCCAAATCATCAGTATTTCCCCCAACAATTTTTCTTTCTTAAATGTCTATTTCCATCAAGTGTCGTGTCTGCTCCCCCTAAACAAGCTCTCACGTTCATTTTTAGTCTGGCTTACATTAACTTTATGTATTAACACTTATGTTCCATCTACGAATCCCATTATTTCAACAAACTAAATTGAATGAAACGTCTATATCTATTTACATGGTAATATTTATTTCTGAATTGACTGCGTTAGAGCATTGCTCGTATAAGTCATCACCAACGTCTCCCATTCACCAGCTCGTTCCCATAAATCATAACACTTCTCACACATCCAGCATACACCTTTCCCTTCAGCTTCAACGACACTCCCCTCCTCGTCAGCACGCCACTCAGTTCCCGAAACTTCTTCCATGCACATCTCACTCGAGCAACCATTGTCATGTCTGATCCACTTTCTCCATTCAGCATGTCTCCTAGGTAACAAAATGTTTTCACACCTTCCAGCTTCACGCCGTCTCCAAGATCCAACTCAACATTTCCTCCATCTGCAGCTCCCTCTGTGCACACCTTACATTTGAATGTAGCTGCCACACTGGTTAATGACCCTCTCAGACCACTACATTTTTGATGAACCCACTCAGCGCACATTGTACATTGAATGGAGTTCACTCCGACACCCTTCCTACACACAGCACACGACCACTTCCCTGTTCTTTCCACCTCACCACATGCTTTACCACTTGCCATCACCTTCGTCTTTCCAATATTCACCTTCAGTTCAGACCTTTTGCCTCCATACATTCCTTCCACTTGTTGATCTTCTCCTTCAGTCCATCCATACTTTCTGCAATCAACACCAGATCATCTGCATACAACAACTCCCACGGTAAACCCTCCTTTACGTTCCGAGCCAGCACCCGCATCACAGCTACAAATAGTAGTGGACTTAGTACCGACCCCTGATGCACTCCCACCTTCACCTCAAACTCCTCACCACTGTTCCCGCCCTTCGTCCTTACAGCTGTGCGCGCTCTTTTGTACATTGCCATTACTACTCTGATCAACCATTCCTCCACTCCTAACTTCCTCAATGCCCATGTCACTACTTTGCGTGGAACCCTATCGAATGCTTTCTCCAGATCAACAAACCCAAGAAACAACTTCTTCGTCTTCTCCATGTACTTCTCCTGCAACTGCCTAACAATAAAAAGCGCGTCTGTCGTTCCTCTTCCTGGCATAAATCCAAAGTGCATTTCGTCGATCTTCACTTTCTTCCTTATCCTCCTCTCCAACAACCTTTCCAATACCTTCATTCCATGCTCCAATAACTTTATCGCTCGATATGAGCCACAGTCCAGAGGGTCACCTTTCCCCTTGTATAGAGGGACGAGGGTACTCAGTTCCCAATCCACTTGAATGCGGCCTTCTTTCACCACCAGATTACAGATCTCTGTCATTCTCTTCACACCCCAACTTCCTGCTGCCTTCAACATATCTCCCACAACTCCCGTCGGCCCTCCCGCTTTTCTACTCTTCATTGGTTTTATCGCTTCCTCAATTTCCTTCTCAGTTATCTTCTCTGCTGGTCCTAAAACTGGGTTAAAGTGTATGTGTTTTAAAGCTAAAACTGTACATTACCCAATATTACGTGAGGACCGTCATTTTCAGGAGAAGTGTAGAGGGGGGCGGGGGATGGAGCTTGGAGGGGGGGGGGGGGTAAGAGGGGTGCTAATGAGCTAAGTGCCTCCAATGTGAAAGTTCAAATATGTATTCATGAAACCACGTGCCAATTAAACCAATTCACGTTTATATTTAGCCCGTCCCTTGCACAGCAGAAGGCTTTTCTAATGGTGTGTGTGTGTGTGTGTGTGTGTGTGTGTGTGTGTGTGTGTGTGTGTGTGTGTGTGTGTGTGTGTGTGTGTGTGTGTGTGTTTGTTTGTTTGATGTGTTATCATATTATGCAGTGTGTAAGGAAAGTTGTAAATATATGATGTTGCATTGATGAGTTGACTGACTGCCTGGACGCAACTGAGGTTGTGGATCTACTGATGTACCATCTATTGATGTGGATCCATGATCGAGGTTGTGGATCTACTGATGTACCATCTATTGATGTGAATCCATGATTGAGGTTGTGGATCTACTCATGTACCATCTATTGATGTGGATCCATGATCGAGGTTGTGGATCCGCCGTTTGGAGAGGTCCTGGGCTGAAAGGATTGAAACCTCGAGAAAGAACGGTGCCCAGCTGATGATCCATGCAGTCGGGAAACGAGTCAATTGCTTACGGGTTAAGGTTCTAGCTTTTGGTAGAGAAACTATGTTTTGAGGTTTTCAATTTAAATAAAGTTGAATATGGGATGTTGTGAAATTAACATCATTTACAGTAATCCTTTAAATTATTTATATTTAAGTTTAGGAACAACCAATACTGTACAATTAATTAAATGCATCTTTAAATAAGAATTGAATAAAAAATAAGAATTGAAAATCATGAGATAGAATTGTGAGGAACAGAAAGAAAAGAAAAAAAAACAAGGTGTGTGTGTGTGTGTGTGTGTGTGTGTGTGTGTGTGTGTGTGTGTGTGTGTGTGTGTGTGTGTGTGTGTGTGTGTGTGTGTGTGTGTGTGTGTGTGTGTGTGTGTGTGTGTGTGTGTGTGTGTGTGTGTGTGTGTGTGTGTGTGTGTGTGTGTGTGTGTGTGCTATTCAGTTGCTTACGGGTTAAAGTTCTTGCTTTAGGTGGAGAAACTATGTTTGAGGTTTACAATTTAAATAAAGTTGAATATGGGATGTTGTAAAATTAACATCATTTACAACAATCCTTTAAATTATTTAAGTTTAGGAACAACCCATACTGTACAATTAATTGTGTGTGTGTGTGTGTGTGTGTGTGTGTGTAAGAGTGTGTAAGAGTGTGTAAGAGTGTGTGTGTAAGAGTGTAAGAGAGAGACAGAATTCTGAGGAACAGAAATGACGAAGTGTCTGTGTCTGTTCCATAGCTTTTTTACTTTTTAAGCTATTGTCACCAATTTTTCACCAAAGCTTTATTTTGGTAATACGGAGAAGGCAAATTGATAATTTTGTCAAAATGTCAAAGGTCAGCGTCACATAAAATCACCAATTTTCATCCGATTCACCTGAAATTTAAAGAATTTGCATATTGGGTCACTGAATTGGTTCACTAATCAAAAGGTAGGAGTCGATTGTTTTGGGGGTTTTTTTAGATCAAAGGTCAAGGCTGCATAAAATCGTCAATTTTCATTTTGCATTTTTTAAGCTGTTTTCGTTACTTTGAGCATACGGAAGAAGAAGAAGACGTCTGAATACAAACGGACATGGATGGGCTTTGCATTTTCAAATGCTTTCTAGTTTAACTTTTGTTTTGGAAAAACAGAATGTTACTAAAAAGCACAATTAACTTAGACGCAATGTGGTCAAAGTTGGTGGAAGTTGGTTTGACCAAAGTTTGACCAAAGTTGGTCAAAGTGGAAGGGGAGGGAATTTTAAACAATTTTACAAACTCTTTCCGGGCATTTCATCTTTTCTGGTAGTGTTCTTTAATTCATGGAATTATTCCTGGCAGATTGTTAACATATCCATTGATGCACAAAAGGGTTTGTTTCATAAATTATGTTACCTTTCATCAAATAATAATGAATATATTTCTCCACCTATCTATCTTGTGTTCTGTTCTGTTCGTCGAAACAAAGAGTACTCTGATTTTACCAAGTTTTAATAAATACAGAGAATTCTTTGGCAATGCGGTATCAAATTGTGGAGAGATCAAGTTCTAATTAAAACCTTGATCTACTTGGTTTATGGTTGAGGGTGGGAATGAACCCGTGCCTTTAGTTGGGGTAATGGAGGGGGGAGCATCGAGGTGAAAGTTTCTGCCATCATTGTGGATGTAATCAATTCTAATTTTGATTTACCAAACTTTGTTATCTAGCATCGGTGCTGCCAAAGTAGTTTCATGGCAAGGTTATAATGGGTGGTTTGCCATTGCCTTCCCAGCAGTAGTTAGGGCAGGAATTTGGAATCTGCTCAGGGTGCCGGCGATACCTCGCCTCTTCAGGAATGACACCGTGGGGTCTTTAACATCCAGATGGGATTCCCAGTTGAACGTACATCCGAGGGAAGGCACACACGTTGATGAATCACCCTGCCTGTTAAACACCGGGATGGCAGTTTATAGCTGTGTCAGGATTAGAACCCAGGCTAGACCTCTTGTATGTATGCCCCCATATTAAATACATTACTCCTAATCATGGTATATGTTATTTGAAGTTCCCTTCACTTTGCAACAAAAAAAGGAAGCTTATCGAAGTTGAACAATCCATGAGACTCAAGAAAATTAAATTTCTTGCTTTGTTTCACAGGGGTTGATGATGGAGCCGACATTCCTCGGCACGTCCTTGTGGGAATCTATGAAAGGATTCGGCGAAATGAGCTCCGAACAAATGATGACCACACATCACAGGTCGCCAATGTGGAGAAAACTATCACAGGGAAAAAACCGGTGAGGTTATATTTTAATACATTCATCCAGTGTTTCCAATTTCTACTTACCTTTCATGGAATTTATTAATTCTCTACACCAGAAAAGGTGTCTAATGCTTATTTTGCTGCCTTGGCAATCAATAGATCTCCTGAACCTCAAACAATAAGGCAAAACCATTTCACCGGGTATCTTCCGCATCTTCAATATTGTCATGCTCATGTCTCTGTGCTCTAAACTCTCTGCAAGCCTTCAAACCCTTCAACCACAGCTCTTCACCTCCTCCGCCACTAAAAGTCCTAACCCCCTCCCACTCCCCCTATCATGCCATTACCGGATTCACAGAAACACGTCACTGTCGCCTGTCGAACTCACAATTTTAAGAGAAAATATTCTGAAATAATAGCAAGGACCTACCTTCGTAACCTCTGCGGTAAAATAGTTGTATGAATGTTACATAGTTATTTGGGTGGTGTATAAATAACAGAACGCTGCCTCGATTGCTGAGGCCTATCTTCACAAGGCACGTGACACCTATCGGCTAAAAATCCTTCTAACTATCACTTTGGTCATTTTACACTGAACAGAAAACTTGTAGGGAGGGCATGGTGCGTGTGAATATGACATCTTTGACTTTGCGCATCGCAATATTCACCAACGCCGCGGCCCTAGTATAGAAATTGTGGGTGGAGTCCGGCAAACTGTCCAACCAATGAGTGTAACCCGGATGCTGGTCAACCATGAGAATCGAACACTGACCTCTTACATGGAAAGTGCTGTTCATTTCTTGAAATGTCTTTCTCCTTAGAAATGTTCATTACATGTAATGTCTCCCCACCAAAAATAGCAAATCCAACATCAGCAATTTCCTCATATGTGGTGACTTCAACTGTCATCATGCCAGCTGGCTGGGTGTGGGTTCCTCCCTCACCAGCCATGGCACCTCAGCAAAGGACTTCTGCGACTCATTGGGACTGACATAATCTGTCAATTTCCCGACCCGGATCGCAGTCAATTGAGTATCTTCTCTTCTGGACTTGGTTTTGACAAACTTCCCTGCAAATGTCTGCTGCTCTTCTTCTGCTCCAATCGGTTCTTCTGATCATGTGCTTGTTAAAGTGGACATCTCTCTGGCCATTCCCAGAGAGCCTCCTCAGCGCCGACGAGTCTGGCATTTCACTCAGGCTGACTGGCACGGTATTAAGCAGCCATCAATCATCTGGACTGGTCTCCCATCTCTACTGCCTCTGACATCAATTCTTCCTGAGAATTCTTCCAAAGCAAACTGCTCTCTCTCATGCACAGATTTATCCCATCTCGTCTTCAGTTGTCTTACCCTTCCTCCCGTCCATGGTACACTGAATCTTGTGGTGAGGCAGTTGCCCTGAAACAACTTGCCTTTGCCTCTTGGAAGGCAAATCCAACTGAAGGCAATCTCAGTTCCTTCCACCAAGCTCGGAACAAGTGTGTGTCTACCCTCAGGAGTGCCAGGAAGCACTATCTCTCCACACTCAAGATTGAACTCTCAAACCTGTCTCCTTCCTCTAAATCCTGGTGGCATCTGGTTAAATCCATTTCTGGTGTTTGTTCCCCCTCCATCCCCTCCCCTATCTCAAGTGGCTACACAGTTGACACCGCACGTGACAAAGCCGAATGTCTCAACTCTGTGTTTGCCTCAAAATCTTGTGTCCCAAACCCATCTCTCTGTTATCACCTTTCCCAGTCGAACCCAACTGCTCCTGGACTCTGTGTCCTTCTCTCCTGACAAGGTGGAGAAGTTTTTGTCAAACCTCGACTCTGATTCTGCAACTGGACCAGACGGCATCAGCCCACGGGTCCTAAAATCCTGCTCTTCCGCTCTATCTCACCCTCTCTCTGTTCTTTTCACTCTCTCTTTTGCTCAAGGTCATCTGCCAGCATCTTGGAAATCGGCAAACATTACCGCTTTACACAAAAAGGTGCAAAAGCAGATCCTTGCAACTCCAGACCAATCAACCTGCTTCCAATTATCAGCAAAGTCATGGAATCCATCATTGCTTCGGATATCAAATCCTTCCTCTTCTCCAATGGCTTGATCTCTGATCATCAATTTGGATTCATACCAGGTCATTCTACTCTGGACATGTTGCTTCTGCTGTCTCAACAATGGATGGAGGTCCTCAATGCCAAACAGGAAATCAGAGCTGTCTCACTTGACATATCACGTGCTTTCGATACGGTCTGGCACCCAGCTCTGCTCACCAAACTCTCCTCCTATGGTATCCATGGAAATCTCCACTCATGGCTTGCGGACTTCCTCTCTGGTCATGGGCAACGTGTGGCCCTGAATGGATTTCTCTCATCTCCCCTTCCTGTTCTGGCTGGAGTTCTCCAAGGTAGTGTTCTGGGCCCTGTGCTATTTCTGGTCTTCATCAATGATCTCTCCGACTCTCTGGAAAATCCTCGCTATCTCTTTGCTGATGACTCCATTATCTGCCGCTCCATTCCTCATCCCTCAGAACGGCAGTCTGCAGCCTCCTCACTCTCTGCAGACCTGGACAAAATCACAGACTGGTCAAACAAGTGGAACATGTCTTTCAATCCTGACAAATCTCACACTCTTACTATGTCTCTCCGAAAAGACTGGCTGGAAAACTCTCACAACTACTTTCTCAACAATCCTCTCCAAGAAGTTCTGTCGCTCATGCTTTTGGGTCTCACTATCTGCCATGATCTTTCTTGGGAAAACCACATTTCCAAGCTGGCCTCCAAAGCCAGTCGCCGACTGGGCATCCTCCGTCGTGCGAAGTCCTTCCTTGGCACACCTGAGCTCCTCACCACATACCAGGCTTTCATCCGCAGCTCAATGGAATACTGTTCCCCCCTCTGGGCCGGTGCTCCTGCCTCACACCTAGCTCGGCTTCACGCTGTTGAAACCAAAGCTTTCAATATCATTGGAATCTCCTGCGATGAAGCTAACTCCGAGGGCCTTTCACTCACTCACCGCACGCAGGTTGGTGGTCTTTCTGTCTTTTACCGACTCCTCTCCGGCCTTGCTCCCCCAGCTCTCTCTGTGCTCTGTCCCCCCAATATTCCTTCAGGTCGCACAAGATCTGCCTGCGACCCTCTTATGGTTAAACTGCCAAAATCTAGGCTCTCTGCTCACCTTCACTCTTTCATTCCCCTTTTCTCCCGCCACTGGAAGAAACTCCCCCACTCCCTTCAATCCCACTCCTCCCTCCAGGTCTTTAAAACAGCTGTTCACCACCATCTTCCCCCATCCAAAACCTTTATTTTCTACCCCCGATAATTCACCCCAGATACACTTTTTTTTGAAATTCCAACTTCTTTCCTGGAAGTCCTTGTTCATGTGTTCATGTGTTTTACACCTCTCCCACCTCCCCCCAAGCCCTACCCCTCCCACATTTCTCCCGATGTCCCTGCTCTCAAATGTTGTGTTTGTGTCCTTCCCTCTCTCTCCCCAACTTGTCTATCGCTCCCCTTATTTTTGTGTTTTATGTGTCGGTTTGACTTTTCGTGTGATTAATGTTCGCTCTTTCACGAGCCTCGATCTTGTATACCAAAAAAATATATATACGTATATATATATATATATATATATATATATATATATATATATATATATATATATATATATATATATATATATATATATATATATATATATATATATATATATATATATATATATATATATATACTTGGCTATCCTCTGGAAGTGGTTCTTGGAAGTTTTTGGCCTTGTAATTTGGCACAACCTGTCTTGGGCAGACAGTATCTCTAAACTGGCCACAAAGGCTCGTCACCACCTCAGAATACTCCAGAGAGGATTGTCCTTTCTCAGTCATGGATAGCTCATAATGGCACCCATCCATCTGAAGTAGCATGGAATACAACTCTCTATTTTTGCCATTTGTGGTGGCTTTGGAGGGAATGGCGATGAAGGTTCTTGATACTCTTTGGTATTGCTTTACTAAATCAGAGTGCTTGATCTTTGCACAGCATGGGTTGATGGTCTTGCATTACTTTTCTGCTTTTCTTTTCATCTTTCTTCTTCTGTTCTTTCTGCTCTCTACCTCCACCAAGCTCTATCAGACAATAAATGTTTATCCAGAAACCCAGACCATAATATTCTCACCCCACTTATTCTCACCCCACTTAATAATATTCTCACCCCACATTCATAAGTCTTTTAAGGTGAAAGCGCGATGACGTCACCACGTCACGCGGCACGAATGCGCGCCTGTATCGTTGGAGGTATTGACTTATATAGGGCTGGTTTTCTAAGGCTGTAGGCCGCACCTCATTTTGTCAAAATAAAGTGGTATTCGGGTGGTTCCGGTATTTGGGACCGCAGGGACGGAAAGTGCAGGTACGGGGTGCTTGGCACTCCCCAGCCGGCCCGCTCTGAAGGTTCGGATCGGGGCACCGGGATTCATTCCGGTCGCCCGGTCGGCCCGGAGGTGGGGGTGCGGGGCCTGTCACGGAACGTCAAAACAAACGGCCTGCCGGGGCTGTCCAAAAGTCGGGCGTGAGGGGCGCGTCCACTAATGGAACGCCTCTCGCTTCCCAGATCGAGGGCCACGTGGTCAGGAGAACCTCGTCCCTTCTGGTTGCCCTGCCGTCCCACCGGGAGCGCTGGCAGGGTGTACTTCAAACTAAGCTTAAGTGTCAAGTGTTAAGTTCCTCCTTGCCCTCGCAAGGGAAAGGCTAGGGTCAAGCTCTTCCAAATTTCCAAACACTAGAAATCGGACGTCTCAAATTAATTAATTATTTGTTAATACATCTCAGTCGCCCGCGACCTCTCTAGCGCGGGAGTCGAACCAGTTCATTTCCGGGCGACCGGGCCGAATATCGGCCCGGCCGTGGCCGAAGCCGTTGATTCCGCCGTAGCACGCTAACGCATAGGCTCGCGCGTCCCCGGTCCGCCGGGGCTCCGCGGGTGTCCTACCGTGCCCGGCACTGCTGATCTCTCAAACTTCCGGGAGTAGGTGCCGGTGCCCGGGGACGGAGTTCGCTGTCTAAACATGGTAGCGCTAGGCCAGTGGGACCGCCGGGACCCACGTGCACTCACAAGTTGTTCTGCGCGTGGGCGGCAGTATCAGACTGGGGCGCCCAAACGCTCCCCGGCTAAAGTTCATCCTGAAAGCGCCCACATTGTGCGGACAAACCAAGTCAAGGGCCACGTGGTCAGGAGAACCTCGTCCCTTCCGGGTCACACTGTGCCTATCGGCCGGCCTCGAAGACCGAAATTGTGACGGTGTCACCCGTCCTGCGGTCACGCCTCCTCTTTCTCTCATCTGTGAAATTGTCTGTCTGAATCTGGTCTCTCGTCCCCTTACTTCCATCCCTTAGAGACGGCAGCCCATTAACATCCTCTCTGTTACTTGTACATGATTTTTTCCTTCCTCGATATTCCCGTGCCTCTATTGCATATCCACAACTTCCATATTCTCATCGATTTTTCTCCCTGCCACCCTTGCCTTTCCCATGACCTCTTCTCTCACTGAAGTGTCTGTATGACAATTGTCCATCGGTTCTCTTCAACCTTAACATCGATTTGTCAGTCTTCAGCCCTGTGTCAATTCATCCCTTCCATAATCCCTGATACCACTAAAATAAATAAACAACAAGAAGGGTACTCGGTAGAGTGCATACCTCCGCCAGGCTGAACAGTTTACGTTTTGCATCCCACTGACAGGCTGGATCTGCATCCAGACCTTAACCAGAACAAAAACAATTTTTCCTTGTAACACACCCAACCTGCCCATCAAGTTTCGTCCAAATCCGCCCATACATTTTTGAGATATTGTGCTATTTATCGTTTTGACCCTATCTTGCACTGGTGAAGGATCACTTTAAAAATTATTCTAGAATCCGGATTTGCATCTTCACCAAAATCTAATCAATTCGGCCTTGTCACATCCCAAGCCTATCCACCAAGTTTTGTCCAAATCCATCCATAACATTTTGCGATATCCTGCTCACAGGCAGGCAGACAGACAGACGCACAAACAGACAGGAGTGAAAACATAACCTCCGTTCTTCGTGGCAGAGGTAATATGGCAAGGTGGTCAATTGTACACAGAACCCTGGGTTGGCCTTGTTTGGCATTCCCATCTGAGCACACAGTTCATTATCATATCATCACAGATACAAAACCCATTTACTGTATTGATTTGTGAATTATGTCATAATGTTCTTGTAATTCATATATTGAGTACACCAGTATGTCCTAATGTCTTTGCCTGACACACAATGAGCGTGCAACATCCACGACCTATAGAAAAAAAAAACCTTCAAATAAATCTGGATTTTATCTTGGGTACCAACCAAAAGGCCTATTTATCTCTGTGAAATATCTCCATAGTTATTGATTGAAGTATACACCACATCCGGCTTAGCGTCTCCTCTGAAGGGAGTTGGGCTCCTTGACAACATCACCCCCACTGATATTATACCCGATGGCAGACCTTTCGTAGGATTAGTGGGGGTTTTTTGCGCCTCCTGTACTTTCAACCTCTTTCTTTATATGAATGTATTATGCAGACTGCAGTAGAGCTAAGATGTAGATTGTGCCTTTGATGCTCACAGGTTTTGTGTCTGCCACACCGGAGGCTCGTTTGCTACTGCCGTCTCTATGAAGTTCCGGAACCCTCAAGGCCCCAGCGCCTCGGCCTACATCAGCGAGAAGTTTTCCTCTTTAATGATCTTCTGGTTGTGAGTTGCTGTTGCAAATGCATGTGTGCACAAAAATACACACACACATGTTTTTTTTTATTTCTCATCATAAACTAGCTGAAGTACCCGGAGGGAGGAGGGATAGGTAAGGTAAGGGGGAGGGGTAGGTAAGGTAGGATAGGTAAGGGGGAGCAGGGGGAAAGGGAAAAGGAGAGGAGGAGGCAGGGGAGAGAGAGGGGGAGGGGGGGGGACAGGTGGAGGTAAAGGGGAGGGAGGGGAGTGAAATATTATGTATAAATATATTATTATTTTTTGGGGAGAAGGAAAGGAGGACAAATTTGCCCAGGTAAAAAAGCGAATTGGAATACTCTCTGCCACCACCATCAGGTGGGGCTACACGATACACATTTACATTGAGAATATATGCCCCTCCACCTTGACTAAATAATGAATTTACGCCCCTGTGTGATGCCGTAGCCCCATAGCCTACAGTCACGTGAAAAAGTAAGTACACCCCATGTAAAGTTTTGACTTTTTCAACATATTTCAACATACAGCTATTTGATATTCATTTCAACAATATCGATAGATAAAGGTGATATAATACAACAAATATCATGAAACATTTACATTTTGTAGTCCATTGTATAATTTAAATAAACATAAATGCAAATTTCGCATGTGGAAAAAGTAAGTACACCCCTACATTTATCACTACTTCAAATACCTAAAATTTGAATCAGGTGCACCAGCTCAGGTGCAAATGATTAGAACATCGTTAGAGAGGATCTTGGAGGAACCTGTCTTATTTAAACCTCAAACATTTAGTTTGGTTTGCTCTTTGTTGTTGAAGTGTGCGGCGTCACCATGCCTAGATCAAAAGAGCTCTCTGGGGCCTTCAGAAAGAACGTTATAGATGCCTACGAGTCTGGGAAGGTATTTAAAAAGATCTCTAAACAATTTGAAATCAATCATTCGACTTTCCGGAAGATCATCTACAAGTGGAGAAGATTCCGAACAACTGCCAACTTGTTCAGGCCAGGACGCCCCAGCAAGTTCAGCCCAAGAGCAGACCGCAAGATGCTGAAAGAAGTCTCTAAGAACCCCAGAATGTCATCACGGGACCTACAGGTAGCTCTTGCCACTGTTGATGTCAAAGTGCACGAGTCTACCATTAGAAAGAGGCTGCACAAATTTGATCTACATGGGAGGTGTGCCAGGAGGAAACCTTTGCTGTCCAGAAAGAACATCAGGGCAACACTAAAGTTTGCGAAATAAACACCTAGGCAAAGACCAGCACTTCTGGAACAATGTGCTCTGGACAGATGAGTCAAAGGTAGAGCTATTTGGCCACAGTACCAGAAGACATTTTGTGCTCTGGACAGATGTGCTCTGGGCAATGTGCTCTGGACAGATGAGTCAAAGGTAGAGCTATTTGGCCACAGTACCAGAAGACATTTTTGGTGAAAACCAAAGACAGCATTTGACCACAAGAACCTGATACCAACTGTAAAGCATGGTGGTGGAAATATTATAGTTTGGGGCAGCTTTGTTGCATCAGGGCCTGGGCAGCTCACCATCATATAATCCACTATGAATTCTTCATTGTACAAGAGGGTGCTTGAGGATAATGTGAGGCCATCTGTCGGAAAGTTGAAGCTCAACCGAAGGTGGACCTTGGAACAATGCAACATGTAAATGACCCTAAACATACCAGTAAATCCACCAAGGAATGGCTGTAAAGAAAGAAATGGAGGGTTCTGGAATGGCCAAGTCAAAGCCCGGATCCAAATCCCATCGAGATGTTGTGGGGGGATTTGAAACGAGCTGTGCATGTAATTGGGCATGCTGTGCAACAATGTTTTGCTGACTAAATTATTGCAAAGTCAATTTTTCATTGTTTTTTGTTCAATTAGATCACCTTTATCTATAGATACTGTTTAAATACAACAATACAACAACAGTATCTATAGATACTGTTTAAAAAAAAAAAAAAAAAAAAAAACCACCTTTAGAGGCCATTTTTCCCCGCAAAGCGGGGGTTGGCCTTTTTCGGGAACCATGGTTGTTGTTGTTTTTTGGTCCCCTTTTTGAAGCAATGTTTTACGGCCGGATGCCCTTCCTGACGCCAACCCTTTTTGCCGCTTGGTGTTGGCTTAGCGGTTAGGGTGCCGGCTTCCTTTAACGACAAACAGGGAATTACCAGTGAACTGGTACTCAATTAGCCGACCTCGGAAGGATGACAGGCTGAGTCAACCCCCCTGGCGTTAATTCAGCGATCGACCGGGATTCGAACCCAGGATCCTAGGATCCTAAGCCGGCACCCTAGCCGCTAGCCCAACACCAGGGTTATATTTAATTATATAGGTTAACAGGTTATAGGTTATAGGTTAACACCCTGTTTAAATGAAGATCAAATATTGATATGTCCACATATGTTAAAAAGATTTAAAAAACATTTCATGGGGTGTACTTACTTTTTCCACATGCGAAATTTGCATTTATGTTTATTTAAATTATACAATGGACTACAAAATGTAAGTGTTTCATGATATTTGTTATATTATATCACCTTTATCTATCAATATTGTTGAAATGAAGATCAAATAGCTGTATGTTGAAATATGTTGAAAAAGTCAAAACTTTACATGGGGTGTACTTACTTTTTCACGTGACTGTATGTTACCCCCACACAACATTGTTTTTGTTTTTGTACCCTGAGTTTGGAGTTTGTAATGTAAAAGATGTCACTGTACATAGAACACAGAGACAGAGAAGATTTTTGTCTTTTATAAGTACTAGTGCACCCGCTCTCTACGGGAGGGGTAGGGGGAGTAATGTTATTAGTCCCCTACCGGTGTACACCGGAGGGGACTATAGGTTTGCACGCCGTCTGTCCGTCTGTCCGTCCGTCAGTCTGTCCGTCCGTCAGTCCACCTCGCAAAGAACAGTTTTCCGGACTTTTTTTTTTTAAACTCTTAAGGCTAATGATTTCAAACTTGGCACATGGTTTCCTCATGATAAGTTACAGATCGAGTTCGAACTTCACGACGTTTCGATCATTTTTGACAAAGTTACGGCACTTTGAACTTTGGGAATTCTGATAATTCTGATGATCCTTAACTCAGTGCCATTTTAAGTTTTGATTTCCTTTAAAAAATATTTTCTCTGCAATAATAGGACCGATTGAGATCAAATTTTCACCGTAGGGGGAACTCGGTCTGTAGAATATTTTAATGGTAATTATGACGTCACAGGTCACGTGGTTCGGCCGCCATATTGTTTTTCATGAAAACACGAAAACCCCTTTTTCTCTGCAACGGCTGAACAGATCGAGGCCAAACTTTGCAGGCAGAATCGCATACCCATGACGAACAAAAAAGTCACCGAGCATGACGTCATGCGTCACATGGTTTCAGAGTTATGGCGTTTTTAAGCATGAACCTTTAAAACCAAGCTCCTCCCTCATTTTTGATCCAATCGAGGGGAAACTTCACAGGTCTGTTCAGCATGTCAATCTACTAAAATGTCCTTTTGGAATTTGCGATATGGCACGTGGTTTGGCAGATATCGTTAATTAAACGAAAATATTTTAAAAATAGATATCTCTTGTTTATTCTAGAGTTCTCCTCAAGCTGCACCGCGCGCCCTCAGCCTCGTCTGCGAACGTCAAAAGCGTGACACAGCGTGCGCTTTAGGGAGGGGCAGAGCCAAGCCGAGCAACATATGTATACACATCGATCATTAATTGTGAACTGGAAAATATAATAAATTACTGATATTTAGCGACTCGAAAGGTTCTTTATCAACAACTTATTTTC
Source organism: Myxine glutinosa (assembly GCF_964187855.1). NCBI lineage: Eukaryota > Metazoa > Chordata > Myxini > Myxiniformes > Myxinidae > Myxine > Myxine glutinosa. The sequence continues at coordinate 188,700,915 of NC_136264.1, read as the reverse complement.
TCGTGCTTCTTCTGCTGACTGTCTGCAAGGTGTATAAATCGAAGTCCCGAGTGCGAATCACAGGTGAGCCCGTCCTGAGGTATTTAGCGATTGGGAACGATTCAGAACCTGTGGGTAAATAACCCTTGGTAATTTCCCCAACAGTTTTCCGGACGACAGACTGCCGGTAGGGGACATGTATTGCAGCGCAATACTGAGAATGCTTGTTATTCTTGTTATTACTGCCAATTATTATTACTTTTACTTATGTTAAATCAGGTCATTGAAAAGATCAGACCGTGCCTCAACATTTTAAGTAGGAAGGTTGTGTTATTAACTCTTGTGGGAATATAGAATACAGTAGATCTAAGGTGTGTTTGTTTGCCAAGTTTATTGAAGAGCTCTCACCAAGTGGTTTAAGCATTCGAACAAGCACTCAATTCAAAACCGTTGATAAGGAACGGCTGGCCTGGCAAGCGCTAGCAATCTGCTTGGTAAATGAACACACCCTGGGTTTCCCCGCTTTTAGTTTCATGTTAAACAGCAGTTGCGACTGTTTCAATTGGTAATCAAACATGTTTGTGGTTTATAATATATTTACTTCTGGTGGCGGTGCTCCCACAAAACGGTACGATAAGCAATTTATAAACACTAACACGCCATTTGTTCAAGGCGGAAAACCCCTTTGTGGAGACGGGATATTATTAATATTAATATTGTTTTGTAATAACATTAATATTACGCTATTATATTTTGTGTTGTTGTTACGTTTGTTATTTGAAGCGGCCTTGGATAAATACCACAATAAAGCTATCTTAGCACGGATATACACCTCAACACTCAACCCCATTGGTGGGCAAAACTCTCTTGGTGAGTGGGGGGGGGGGGGGGGGGGGGGGAAGGGGAGGGGGGAATAAATGCGCCACAACATTCATTGTGTGACCCTTTGCCCTCCTGTCAAGTTTGGTTGAGACTGGATAAGTAACGACCGAATATAGCGCAGTCAAACATCAACAGACAGACAGACACCAAATTGCGTATTTCAGTATGATAGATGATCAGAAAAAGGTAAATTTGGGTACAATATAAATATGTAACAATTCAAATCTCGTATTTGTATGATTCCTCCATGTGTATGTATGATGTATTGTATGATTCCTCCATATGTATTGGTACGTGCTCCTCCCCAAACCCCGGTCGCGGTGTACCTCCGAGCCCCGAAAGGAGTCACGGCAGAAAGATGTGCTATTATGTGTGCCAATGACCAATGGTGAAACCACACCAATCAGTTGTTACCAAAAAACAAGTATTGTATTAGTATCGCACAATAATAACAGCACAAGTGCAATATACTTCAATTGCACAACAAAAATACCATATAATTCCTATGATGGTACCACCAGTTTCTTAACTCGATAACTCACGGTGCTCCACGTGAGCGAAATGTAACACCCCCAAAGTCACTGTCCCGGCACCAGGCCAAAGTCGATCCACGCTCCGGTGATCATAAAAAGGTCGTATCGAGACCAGAATCCAGGTCGGCTGACAGTCGACGCTGCTGAAGAGCCGCTGGGTAGGGTGTCGGCCCGACGTCGGTCAGGCAAAGGTTCACCCAAAAGGCGACTGGGAATTCACATCTTCGGTTCACCAGACAATGACGCTGGTATGAACAAGCAGCGGCTCCCAAACGGAGAACCACGAATTCCCAATCGAAATCCACGTTGCACACGCGAAACAGGCTAACGGCTGGGGCACGGTGAAATGGCTGAAGCGAGGTGCAATAGCTGGAGCGAGGTGAAATGGCGGGAGCGAGGTGAAATGGCGGACGGGCCCGTAATGGAGGCGTACCTGCTCTCCAACAACGATTCACTTCGGAATCAACAAAACCCGTCACGCAGGCTTATCTGGCACATCGATAACGACTCTGTCACAGGAATCCCTTTCCCGGGAAAACCAATTTTCGCTCGTGACCAACGTTCGCCAGCGTCTGCTCGATACCTCAAAGCAGCTCGGTCTTTGTCTCCCGACCTCACTTGCTCCGCTTCTTTCCTCTCCTTCTTCTTCTTCCGGTTTCTCCCGATCCATTTCGTTTTTCTTTTAAAACAATAATTTCTCCTTTTGAAGATAGTTATCTCGATTTCACTCAAACTATAACAATAATAATACATGGAACTAAAAATGCTTCTAGTGGATGAAAACCACAAAGACGGAAGTGACGAATCCATAACAGTATGTCCACCCCTTCACCCCACTCTCAACTCTCACCCAGCGATCAACCCTATTCATACCGCTTAGAGGTTTGCAACAACACATCTCCAAATCTGTCTATGTACAAATAAGTTAATCAAGCACAAATGATTCAACTCTGTCTCTCGGTCCATTGATCGGCCAAAGCTAGTCATTGCACTTCCTTTTAGCAACAAAATTTAATTTTTTAGGTTGATGTGAATGCTATTGTACAACACTGATGTTTAAAATTACATCCAATATCTATGATAGAAAACTGAATTACTCCACAAATTACGGAAGCTATCTGAACCCCTGGGATTTAGATTGAACATGTGACCGTGTGTGAACCTTACTGAGCAATCTGATTGGAACATGGATCATTAAGGCCTCACCACATGCAGACTGCTTTATTTGATTGGTAACCCCCGTTCATCGTTAATTCAGAAGCACACAGCAGGTAGAAATCTTTGAGGCCAGACTGCCTCAAGACACCAAGCAGTCCGTGTTGCAATTTGCCTGGAATTGGGTGCCCCGAGTGCCTCCTGGCAGCGGCGCAGCCTCCATTCCTCTAGCGCAGGAACATTAATCGTGGAACACCATGTGTCTCGTGGTGAGATCGATGTCAATGATATCTCCTACAGTTTATACTCTGTACATTCATTAAGGCTCAAGTGACTAAAAGGAGCCATGGCCAAACTCATGTGGGCCTACCATGGTGCCAATGAATACATTGCATCAGCAAGATTACTAATGTCAGGTTATAAAACACTTTTGGCGGCTACACTTGTAGTGGGTGGCATGATGTAGCCCAGCTCGATTTTTGAACGTGACATCCACGAAACAGGTGTTGCTGTTAAGGCCAAAGCACTTGTATTGACCAAATCTGAAGCCTTTTTCTCTCTAATAAAGCCCCTTTGAGTGCTCTAGCCTTGTAAGTATTGCTTTGCGCATCGATGCCGCACTTTTACAAGGCTGATGGATTTTGAGAAAGGGTAATGAAAAAAATACAAGATGGCGTAGTCCCCACCGGTGTTGCCCCCTCCAACCAACCCGGCTCAACGTGAGCAGTACTTCCTCTTTGAACTCCATCTGCAAGCCAAGGTGGTTTCGTAACAAACTGTGCATAACATTGAGAATGATGTGGAACGTGTGTGTGGTATTAATGTATAAACGATATTTCGCCAAGCTACGTACCGTAACTCTGCACATTCTGTAAAAAAAACAATAAACAAAAAACAAAACAAATGCAATATGGCTTATCATTTGCATTCGATGGCTACCCGGTTATATCCATTCGATCCAACGCCCGTAATATGTTTGACGTTTGATTGAAGCTCCAGCATTTTAATATCCACATTGTCCTGATATTACAACCATAAAACTTGTAAAGCATATATTAAATGCATTGCGCAGCAATGGAACACTCCTATAAACTCACTTGTCCATGAGTTTAATGGACTTTTCATGCGATTCCGCATCTGCTCAACGCCTCTGCAAAAGATGTGATTTTCAACGTTGGTTTTTGCACGCTTTATCATTGCAGTGATGACCTGTGCGGTGCAAGGTTTGCACTCATTTGTCGTTGTTGTCATGTGTCGCATTGCTTGACGTTTCGAATAGTTGAATCATCGTGAAGAATGGGTGTAATCATTTGCCCGGTGGAATTCAGGGATGCTGGTGATAGAGAAATATAATTCAAACATATTTGTCATGAAATGTGGATACAGCAGCACATCACCAGATGGAAGCCAGGTAAGCCAGCTGCAGCTTTATTGATTGGTGAATAATGTGTTTTGCTCATCTACGGTAGAGGCCGAACATTTTGCATCCTGAAGCAACCATGTATGAATGACAGGCAGATTTGGACACGGCCACCATGAGTGGCCTTTGCCGCTTGACCATGGGTGTTGTTGACTGATTTGCATAATCGATGAATTTTCACAACCAGGTGGTAAGAGAGGTATTCTAGGCACCATGGGAAGGTGAAACAACGTTAAGGATATGAGCCCTTCTGGAAAACAATGGTTGTCAGCCAGTAATTCAGGCTGTTGTCGTTAATGGACCAGCTTTCAATTATGAGTTGGTGGCACGAGTTGCAGCGGTCATTATTGCGGAGATTTGTTGTTGATGCAGTTCCCCTTTCACATTTGGAATTTATCCAGCATTTCGGTGATAACTCTGCGACTCTTCATCAATAAACTCGCTGAATCCTTAAGATTTTTAATGTCCACCAACTATTACTAAGAGATTAGTTCACGGCTTAATGTCCCATCTAATGTATTGTTTACTTACTGATCCCAAGTCATGAATGTCTCGCCTATACATTTCAAAAGCAAGTTTATATGACCTCTGTGCCATCTTGTCAGATTCGTTCGGGTGTACATATTCCGCAAGCATTATGGTGTTATTAATTATTTAAAATACAAGAAAAAAAATACGATATAATAAGAACTAGAAAGAGCAATCAGAGATTGCAGACCCTCACCAGGACATGTTTTCAGTGGTTCAGGCTTTTGGGTTAAAACAAATATTGCGGCCAAACCACGTGACCGATGACGTTATTATTATTATTTTTCTCCACCAATTTATCCCTCGATGATGCTCAATAAATCTTGATCGGATGAAGTTTTGTTCTTGTCGAATTATGATGTCATAATGGAGGCACCTATAGTGGGGGGCCGTGCATGTTTTTTTTTTTTTTCCAAATGGATGCAAAAGTTTGTTTTCAATTTTGGTTCGAGTGTCATGCACTCAGAGTAAAAAAAATGGGGCTTCTGGGGGTGTGGGTGGTTCCTGACCCCCCCCCCCCCCCCCACCGGCCTATGCGAAATATGGAAACTGTTATAACTATTGAATTGGATGATCCGATCTGAACATATGAGGTATGTATGGATTCAGGATCAGGAGTAGCAACTTGTATTTTGCCCATAGAAGCAAGAATTTTGCCGGTATCGGCGCATATCCACAAAAAAAGACCAAGGGTCATTGGCCCGGTGAGCTGAAACATGTTTAAAAAAAAATAAACTGGACAACTATACTTGGACCCATTGATATAGTGACATTTTTATTTATCTTTTAACTGTGCTACAATATGGTGGTGAGTAACTGCTTAGACAATTGCTTGAATAACTCCTTGAACAATAGTTTTAATAAGAAAGTGGCTAACAAATCGACGATATATACATGTCAGTATTGGAAATTGTTCTGGTCCAGCTACTTCTCGCATTTGCACTTGCACAGACGTGTGCACTTCAACTTTGCCCTCATGCACTTGCACAGAGCACAGGTACTTGTGCAAGTGCACTTCACATCCAGGTGCAATACATCCTTGGCGAGGGGAAGCGAGGTCCAAATGGGAAGCAGCTTGCCGTCCTCTTCCTTACACCCATCATTAGTGGGGTTGTTGACAGGCATCATGGACCTTTGGGCTGTTGTCCAGATGCTCGCTTGGAAGACACTCCTTTTTGAGATGTTGATCCAAAGCATCACTTGTTGGGGGAATTCTCTCCACGTCCCTAGTCTTCTGTGAGAACGCCCTCATTCGGAAAAGGTCAACGTCATTGTCCTCGTTTGACTCATTTGAGTACAGCCTACAGACAAAGTTAGTTGCCACTTCTTTCAGCCTCGGCGATGTTTGGAATGTAGTGTCGACGATAGTTGCAAGTTCCTCCATGAGGGATGGAACTTCGTGCATCAACTTGCAGCAGTATCGCTTACTTAAACTTAATGGAAGACGTGCTCTCTGATCCAGTGAATGTGTGGAAGAGGGCCATGGCTTTGCACGTTTGTCGTGCCCAGGTTTGTGGCGATAGTGTTCGGGGAGATCATTCTGGTTGCCTTTCCCACTTTGAAGGAGATCCAGATTTCTGCGGCCGGATTCAGAACCTTGATGTGATGGAAATTACTCAGAAGGATTACGACAACATCTGTGTCTCCAGTATGAACCATCCCAAGTGACGATGTTTGGAGGGCGTGGAGGAGATGTACTAGGACACGAGTGTCAGCTTTCTCATGGTTGCATTGATCCATTGGTGGACTATCACCTGCAGTGATGTAGACATCCTTGTCATCTGGGAACTGTCCTTCTGTTGTCTTTTGTAACAGGAATGAGAACAGTTCCTTCTTGTTATCAACGTTCGCCAGAAACTTCCGCCAATTTCCTGGGATTTTGGTGCCTGTTCCTCGTTTTTCCCTTGTGCTTCCTTTGATTGTCAGTGCACGATACTGGTCCCAGACAATTTCTACTCTTGTCGATCTTTTCAAGTCGTGGTGAGCTCTTGGGCAGAATACCTTGTCGAAATATGAATCAAAGATCTTCTCTGACGATGTTCTAATCATTTGCACCTGAGCTGGTCCACCTGATTCTAATTTTAGGTATTTGAAAATAGATAAATGTAGGGGTGTACTTACTTTTTCCACATGCGAAATTTGCATTTATGTTTATTTAAATTATACAATAGACTACAAAATGTAAATGTTTCATGATATTTGTTATATTATATCACCTTTATCTATCAATATTGTTGAAATGAAGATCAAATAGCTGGATGTTGAAATATGTTGAAAAGGTCAAAACTTTACATGGGGTGTACTTACTTTTTCACGTGACTGTATATATATATATATATATATATATATATATATATATATATATATATATATATATATATATATATATATATATATATATATATATATATATATCTGTCAGCAATGGGTGTAGTTGAAACAGCCGAATCCACTAATTAGAAGGGATGTCGGCATACTTTTGGCCATGTAGTGTATCTGCATTGTACTGGTCTGTACAGCCGGGGTTGGCTACCAAGTGCCATGCAATGGCAAAATACAAGAAGAAATGGCCGACGGTCCTTGAACGTTCATACATGCTCGCACTGGTTGTGTTCTAATTCCCAAGTTCTTTCCTCAAATCGCCAGAGGGACTTGCTGTTTGATACTTGCTCAGCCATCCTTTGGGTTGTACAGCCCTTCACATCGTCGCTTAAACTCATAGATGACATATGCTGATTTGTGAGGTGGGCAGCACATCCTTGTTGACTGACGTGAGCAAAAAAGAAATTTTCAATTAATTAAGTACACCAGTATCGATGCAAAGTGAGTGGTGAGCTTAAACCTGAATTGTACACCATACATGTTGACGCTCATCTCTGCAGCAGAACAGGCTACATGAAGTGAGAAGCTCAGATGTAAATAGTTGCAATTATGATATGTCAAAGAAAATATTTACGATGCACATGCACACTTCCACGTATGCAAACACACTCACACGTGTATATCAACATTAAATGGGCAATTCAGCTCATTTGCAGTCTGTGAAAAGCACAGAACCACCCATTGCATAATGCAGTGTCAACTGCCACACTGCAGCATCAGTCAACTGGCCCAGCCTACATAGGCTTTTGAAGCCTTTTATTGCCAGTCACACCCCTGGGGATAAGGAATCGATCCACGAATGTGTTTTTTGCTCCCTGGCTATCATCATCATTAGAGTGGATTTAGAGATGCTACTCCTGTGTGTATGTATATATATATATTGTTGCGGATCTCAGATTACGGCGCTCCCCTTACCGAAGGGGGGTTAATCCCCTCGTCTATTAAGCTGGCCGTCCAAGTCCTTAGAAATTATGACGTCACTCCCGGTCGGTAGTAGCCAGGGTCATTAGTCAATGAAGTCCCAAATACCTGCGTACTAAGACCGGCCGTAAGCGAGGAGATAATTTCCACCCAAGCCGCAGCGTTAATGGATATGCCGAGCGAAGCGAGCTGCGACTCGGGCCGTTGACAAAAGATTAACCCGATTCCCAGCGTTGGCCAAATCGTGCCATGTATATTCAATGGAGAAATCACTAAAGCGACCGGATGAGAGGAAACCCAAAGTAAAGGAAGAACAAATATAATTTATCAATTATGTACAATAACGAAGAGGAAACGAAAGAAGTAGTCTAGTAGGAAGACTAGGTCCCCCTGCACCCCCCGGAGATATACTTCTAATCAGTGTTTCTAGATTGGAAACAATGTGTAGAAAATGACTAGCTATGGCCCCAAGCTGAAAAAATGTCCCACATACCATTTTTATGCAAATTACTGCTGCCATTATCAAAAAAAGACTAGGTCCCCCTGCACCCCCCCGGAGATATACTTCTAATCAGTGTTTCTAGATTGGAAAAAATGTGTAGAAAATGACTAGCTATGGCCCCAAGCTGAAACAATGTCCCACATACCATTTTTATGCAAATTACTGCTGCCATTATCAAAAAAACGATTTTTGACATATCTCAGCCAATATTGCAGATAATTGAAAAATGAAGGTGTCTAGACCCATGTTTTGAAGGGCATAGATCATGATAGAACTATTCATAACATGATTACATGTGTCTATGGTATACTAGTATGCTAATTAGTGCTTTATTTACAAAATAATCACAGTTTTACGAAATAATAGACTCATATTAAGGTCCGTCTACACAGACGTTAACACAAAGTTTTATTTTTCTAAATACCCTGTGAAATTCACCGAATGCCCTGTGAAACCTGGGATTCTTCTCCAGCTTTTTCAAGGGCCCGACTTTTCCCTTCCCTTTGAAGGCACTGGTGCAGTCTTCTCCGCTGAACACATAGTACCCCAGGAGAGTGGCACAGTAGTCCTCTCCCAGGGATTCTGCCAGCTCAGAGACGTTGACAAGTTGGCGATGCTTCCCTGACCCTGTATCCAGGTACACCGTCAGCTTGATGTTGTGGGCATGGTGGAGCAGGATCAGGAGGATGTCTGTGTCCGGTGTTCTGACTACAGCGTTCTTGTATCCGATGGTAGCAGCATGATGGAGGTACAGAACCACCCTGGTATCAGTCTCTTCCTGGTTGCTGTAGATCGTGGGGAGTTCACGTACCTCGACCTGAAACACAAAAAGGCACCGCATTTCAATCACCAGTCACTGCCAGTTTCAGTATATCTCCGGGGGGTGCAGGGGGACCTAGTCTTTTTTTGATAATGGCAGCAGTAATTTGCATAAAAATGGTATGTGGGACATTTTTTCAGCTTGGGGCCATAGCTAGTCATTTTCTACACATTTTTTCCAATCTATAAACACTGATTAGAAGTATATCTCCGGGGGGTGCAGGGGGACCTAGTCTTTTTTTGATAATGGCAGCAGTAATTTGCATAAAAATGGTATGTGGGACATTTTGTCAGCTTGGGGCCATAGCTAGTCATTTTCTACACATTTTTTCCAATCTAGAAACACTGATTAGAAGTATATCTCCGGGGGGTGCAGGGGGACCTAGTCTTTTTTTGGTAATGGCAGCAGTAATTTGCATAAAAATGGTATGTGGGACATTATTTCAGCTTGGGGCCATAGCTAGTCATTTTCTACACATTTTTTCCAATCTAGAAACACTGATTAGAAGTATATCTCCGGGGGGTGCAGGGGGACCTAGTCTTCCTACTAGACTAAAGGGAATATACAACAAGAAGAAGAAGCAGTGACACAGGGCAGCCTTAAACAGTCTTATATTATCACACGCCCAGGAAAATACAAACACACTTACACGAATGGGGTGGTGGTGGCGGTAAGGAAGAGAAGGGTCAAAGCCGATGGTTCCGGGCTCCGGGTCCGCCGCGAAGAATGGCAGGCAGCTGGTGTCGTTGGCGCGCAACCGGACCTTATAATTATGCGAGGGACTGGGATGCCGCGTACGTAATCTTCGTGCCAACTCTCTCTCGCCCAACGTTCGTCTCAGAGGGTACCCTCACGCAGGTCGCTCAAACAACGTGACAATCAATCGAGTGCTCCCCGCGCAGTTCGTTCACAATCAGCATCCCCCGGCGCAGTCCTGTTACAATGGCCTCCCCTCGCGCAGTCCGTACACAATTGATGGCTCCCTGCGCAGTTCGTAATCAATGGCCTCCCCTCACGCAGTCCGTCAAAGGGCTTCGCGCTCGCGCTTATATCATCGCGCGTCGAAATCAAGCCGCCTTCATAGGGCTACGCCTACTAACGAGCTCACCTCGGCCCTGGTTGGTCAGCGAGGGCTCACTGGCTCCACCCTCGATGGCTCGTGGGTGAGGCCACACCTCTTCCCGTGGCTCCGCCCCTTCTTTCCTCGAGCCGACCGCATGTTCAATGGCGTTTGGAGCGAGCGCTAAGGCAGCGACGACGGCAATAAGATTATGTGAGAGCATTAGGAAGGACAAGCCCCGCCTGTTGGTGCTACTGGCACTTTGGAGAGAGAGGAGAGAGATTGGGGGTAATTGAAGGGGCCTAGGTTATTTGATTAATACAACGCAGATTCAACTATTGGGAACAGATCCTTAACTAGAACACATACTAATGAGATAACTAAAGAAGAAGCCTATGATGTCCTACGTGTTGCAATATGACCTAACTAGGGTGCGACCTTTGACCTTTACACCAAAAATGGGAGTATTTACAGGGGATTATTTGTAAGGGATTGTTACAAATATCTACAAAGTGGAGGGTTCTAAAAAGCACAACAATATATATATATATTGTACATACACATGTAATTATGTATATCACACACACTCACATTCACTTCTATGAATGGACATGGTGATTGGAAATTAGAAATCGTTGATGACCAATGGTTGCCAGCATTGAAGAATTTTCATTGCCATTACAATAATTGCTGCAATGATGTATATATTATTATTAATAATGACTATGACAGTGATTAGGGCCATCACTAGTAGAATAGCAATTGCGATCAGTATGTCTGCAGTTATTTAAATGTATACATAAATGGGATAGTTTTATCAAACATCATATCAGCAACAGTAGCATCCATGATTGTTGTGGTGCTGTTGTTCTTTGTGGAATGCCCCTGCCAGGTGACCAAGATCATGCACAAGAAGAAGCACGTGATGATGTACAGTTTCCGACGATCCTTTTCACTATACGGGATGCAAGTCCACCTTTTCGAAAACCCCTGTAAGCTTGTCACTTTTTTTTTTCTTCTTTTTTTTAACCTCCTGTAGTTACCCTGTAGAAAACCCCTGGAGGTGGCCAGAGGTTGTTTTTGCCCCTGTTTTGTCTGTCTGTGAGCAGGATAACTCAAAAAGTTGTGGAGGAATTTGTACGAAACTGGGTGGACAGGTTGGGTGTGAGACGAGGGTGAATTGATTCGAGTTTGGTGAACATCCGGATCTGGATCCGGATACGAGAATTTTTAAAGTGATTCTTCACCACTGGGTGTTCGGGCCCAAAACAATTTATAACATGATATCTCAAAAAAGTTGACGGATTCAAATGAAACTTGATGAATGAGTTGGTTAGGTGACAAGAACAAGCCGATTAGATTTAGGTTAAGGCCTGGATGCAGATCCGGCCTATCGGTGGGATAGAAAACGTAAACTGTTCAGCCTGGCGGATGTATGCGCTCTACTATTATTATATGTTACATCACTGGGATAGTGCAATCTCGCGTGAAGTTTTCACATCGGTTTTAAGTGAGCCTGCTGTTCGCGTTATACCATTAGGGTTTGGGTCGGGTGTAAGCGAACAAGGAAACATGGCTGAAAGTACAGTACTTGGAATGAATAAGTTTACCTAAACCTTTCATTAACTTAGAAAAAAGATTTACCAATGATCCTTGTACAGTATGAGGCTGTCACATTCTGATCTGTATGTAACTTTTGATCTAAATGGAGAAATTTGTCAACAGATTCATATCGGCAAGTCACTCCAAACCTCACAGCGTCTTGATAATATTCCTGTCAATTTGACGCAAACACGGTCAGTTCTCGTCAATCTGTCTCAATACATGCACAAGGAAACCCGAAACACCAGAAGAGGCCGACCCATAGATATAACAAGATAGTAATCACACTTAATTGCCTAAATAAATTAATTGTAGTTAACTTGCATGTTCAATTATCCATTTGACATATAAAGCCGTTATATTTCATGTAAATTATCCTCTTGCACTCATCGTCATTGGTTTATATGTATGGTATACGTCAGTTTGATGCCATGGAAACAAAAGCCTTCAAAATCATGGGAATCGCCTGTAATGAAGCTGAGTTTCCAATGAACCAATCAATCACTTTCACATCACAGGTAGGTTACCACCTGCCTCCTTTCAGGTTTTTGCAGGACGCACACGATCTCGCAGTTACCAATTCCTGGTGCAAAAATCTAAACTCACGGCTCATCTCCACTCATTCGTTCCTCTTTCCACCCCCCCCCCCCCCCCTCCACCTGTAGAACCAACTTCCTCAGTCTCTTCAATCTCATTCTTTCCTCCAGAGCTTAAAGATAGCTGTTCACCACCATCTCAGGCCATCCCCATCCACAACTATGATCTCTATTACACTCGTTAACTATCCCCAAGCCAACCTCTTTCCAAGTTTCCAGTGTTTCCTTCCACTTCTGTGATTGAGAGTTTAAGGCTGTATCCATCTTGTGCCTTCCTGTTGCCCTCGTTCTTCCCCACATCCCTTATTTCTCTAACTCTCGCTCTATTTTGTGGAATGCTTGTATGTGCCTGGTGTCATGCAGGTTACCAGAACGGCATGAGGCTGCTGTCGGCCCTGCCTGGCGCTGACACAGAACTCCTCACGACCTACAATGCAGCAAATGCTGAAGATCGCAAAAAGATTGTGGAGGACCTGCAGGAATGCATCGCTGAAGTGCATGAAATGGAGAAATACAGGATTGAAGGTACTGTCCATCACAGATTGGTCTCATATGTTCGTACGCATTTGTACAGAAGGAGGCCTGAATCTTGCTTGAGAAACTGGGCAGGGCTTTGGCACAGTATATCGTGGATCAGGTGTAAGACATTCTTGCAATTCCTTTGTGGTCTTCCCTGTTTCTTGCAGTTGAACTGGAGAAGCAGAAAGGCATTGTAGGAAGACAGCCTCAGGGGCAGGGCCTTGCAGGAAAGGTGGACGGTACCAATGGAAGTGCAAGGCCACGTGGTAGTCTCGATGATAGCTGCATCATTGGTGAAGGTTTAAAACGCACAGCCCTGAGCAATTCACTTCGAGACCTTTCTGGAGAAGGTAAGCTTATAATGCTCTTGAATTCCTGATTGATTCCTCTTAATCATCCTTCTTCCCTTTTATGTCCCTTGCATTTTTCAGAGTCTTCATTGTTATTGTTGGCATACAGCATTTGTTTTTCAATTTGGAATCAGAAAAAAAACAACAGACTCGTAGCAACAAAAACAAAAACAAAAAAACATCACTCGTCGCATCAGTATTGTTACAAATGAAGCCTGAGAAATACAAAAAGACACCAACTCCAGATGAAAACACAATGGTTTCCTTGTTTAAAAAAGACAAAGGCCTAATTCGAGACATCAGCCCTTGCCTGACTTCATCAGAGACAATGTGGACCATTTCTGTAGGGTTGTAGCTGCACAGGCCCCACCTTGTCGAAGGTCCGATTGGTTGATTGTTCATGTGGTCGACACTGAGACCGAAAGCACCAATAACATCAACCTGTCCAAATTAATGAAATTGTACAGGTGAAAGGGAGTGGTGCAATTAGTCTTTCCCCATTTTTTTTACGAGGATACATTAATATAAGGTGTGCGGGCCACACGTAGCCAATAATAAAAGGCACCCTGTGGCTTAAACGTCACACACTTTGCCTTTGCCTTTTTGACATTTATGATTTTGTAAACCTTTAGTTTGATTGGAACAAATGTCTTGCATGACAATCCCATTTCTCCCATCTTGCGGTTTGCAGTTATTTTACCCTGTTTGCATACTACTTCCACCACCAAAGGTGGACGGAGGATGTGTTTTCACCACTGTCTGGTTTTTCTCTGCCTGCTCTGTGTTTGTCTGTCTATGAGCAGGATATCTCAAAAGGTTACGGATGGATTCAGACGAAATTTGGTGGACAGGTTGGGTGTGCACAACAGGCATTTTAAGGCCATTTTCCCTCCGAGAGCGGGGGTTAGCCTTGCGGGCCCCATGACAATCTTCTCCATTTTGCCCTATTTTCTACATCTCCCCTTGTTAAGCCCCTTGCCCGCATTTCTTCTTCCACCATCTTTAGCCAAGTCTTTTTCGGTCTGCCCCGTCCTCTACTTCCTTCTACATTCATTTCCATCACTCTTCTCAACCAGTCACTTTCATCCTTCCTCAACACATGACCAAACAATCTCAACCTGTTTGTCTTCACAGCATCAATCACAGTCTCTATTCCCATCATCTTTCGCAATTCATCATTTGTCCTCCTCTCTCTCAACGATACTCCACACATCCACCGAACCATTCGCATTTCCATCCTTTCCAGCCTTCGTTGCTGCTCAATGTTTATTACCCATGTCTCGCTCCCATAAATCATAACACTTCTCACACATGCAGCATACACCTTTCCCTTCAGCTTCAACGACACTCCCCTCCTCATCAGCATGCCACTCAGTTCCCGAATCTTCTTCCATGCACATCTCACTCTAGCAAACGTCACTGAGTCTGATCCACCTTCTCCATTCAGCATATCTCCGAAGTCGCAAAATGTTTTCACACCTTCCAGATTCAGGCCGTCTACAAGATCCAATTCAACATTTCCTCCATCTGCAGCTGCCTCTGTGCACACCTTACACTTGAATGTAGCTGCCACACTGGTTAATGACCCTCTCAGACCACTACATTTTTGATGAACCCACTCAGCGCACATTGTACATTGAATGGAGTTCACTCTGACACCCTTCCTGCACACGGCCACTTCCCAGTTCTTTCCACCTCACCACGTGCTTTACCACTTGCCATCACCTTCGTCTTTCCGATATTCACCTTCAGTTCAGAACTTTTGCCTCCTTACATTAATTCCACTTGTTCATCTTCTCCTTGAGTCCATCCATACTCTCCCCAATCAACACCAGATCATCTGCATACAACAACTACCACGGTAAACCCTCCTTTACGTTCCGTGCCAGCATCTCCCTCCATCACAGCTACAAATAGTCGTGGACTTAGTACCGACCCCTGATGTACTCCCACATTCACCTCAAACTCACCACTGTTCCCCCGTCCTTCGTCCTTACAGCTGTGTGCGCTCTCTCGTACATTGCCATCACTACTATGATCAACCATTCCTCCACTCCTAACTTCCACAATGCCCATGTCACTACTTTGTGTGGAACCCAATCGAATGCTTTCTCCAGATCAACAAACCCAAGAAACAACTTCTTCCTCTTCTCCATGTACTTCTCCTGCAACTGCCTTACCATAAAAAGCTCGTCTGTCGTTCCTCTTCCTGGCATAAATCCAAACTGCATTTCGTCGATCTTCACCTTCTTCCTTATCCTCCTCTCCAACACCCTTTCCAATACCTTCATTCCATGCTCTAATAACTCTATCGCTCTATACGAGCCACAGTCCAGTGGGTCACCTTTCCCCTTGTATAGAGGGACGAGGGTACTCAGTTCCCAAACCACTGGAATGCGGCCTTCTTTCACTACCAGATTGCAGATCTCTGTCATTCTCTTCACACCCCAACTTCCCGCTGCCGTCAACATATCTCCCACAACTCCCGTCGGCCCTCCCGCTTTTCTGCTCTTCATTGCTTTTATCGCTTCCTCAACTTCCTTCTCAGTGATCTTCTCTGCCGGTCCTAAAACTGGGTTACTCTCTATGTTGCCATCCCATTCATTCTCTGCATTCAACAGCACTTCCATATATCTCTTCCATCTTCCTTTAATTCCATCTGGGTCCACAACGATTTGTCCCACTTCATCCTTCAAGCAACTCACCCCCATCACATCACACCTCTCTTTCGCTATCTGCTTTGCAATCCTGAATACCGCTCTCTGACCCTCTTCCGAATCCAAGTGTTCTCCGAACATTTTCCTACATGCCTCCTGCGCCTTTGCTCCCTCTTTCTTTGCAGCCTTCTTGGTTGCCTTATAACTTTCATGCGCTGCCTTTTCTGCCCCCATACCCTTCGCCTTCTGCCACTCCTTGAACTTCTTCCTCTTCTCGTCAATCCTCTTTCCAACTTCATCATCCCAACACCATGTTTCCGAGTGCCTCGGTAGTGACAAGTGTGTGCCAAGGACAAATTGGTTAGATTTTGGTGAGGATCTGGATCTGGATCTGGATACGAGAATTTTTAAGCGAATCTTCACCACACACAGATAGGGTCAAAACGATACGATATCTCAAGCTATGGATGGATTTGGATGAAACTTGGTACACAGGTTGGTTGTGTGACAATAACAAATTGGTTTGATTTTGGTGAATATCCGGATGCGATAGTTTTTTAATTTTTTATTTACCGGTAATCTTCATAATTGAGAGATAGGGCCAAAAACTATATATAGCACAACATTTCAAAACGTTGTGGAC
The DNA here is from genome assembly GCF_964187855.1 of Myxine glutinosa. Taxonomy (NCBI): domain Eukaryota; kingdom Metazoa; phylum Chordata; class Myxini; order Myxiniformes; family Myxinidae; genus Myxine; species Myxine glutinosa. The sequence goes on along the minus strand of NC_136264.1, from coordinate 188,684,366 downwards.
GGATTATGACAAAACTTGGAGAATGAGTTGGTTAGATGACAAGAACAAGCTGATTAGATTTTGGTTCATGTCTGGATCCATATCCGGTCTATCAGTGGGAGACAAAACGTAAACTGTTTAGCCTGGCGGAGGTATGCTCTCTACAGAGTGCCGTTCTAGTTACCTCCGCCACCAAAGGTGGATGGAGGTTATGTTTTCACCCCTGTCTGTTTGTTTGTTTGTTTGTTTGTTTGTGAACAAAATATCTCAAAAAGTTGTGGATGGATTCGGACGAAATTTGGCAGAGATGTAGCGTATGTGACAAGGACGAAATTGTTAGATTTTGATTCGGATCCGGCTACTAGAATTTTTAAAGTGATTCTTCACCATTGGGAGATCGGGCCAAAAACGATACATAGCAGGATATCTCAAAAAGTTATGGACGGATTTGTACGAAACTTGCTGGACAGGTTGTGTGTGACAAGAAAGAATCGATTCGATTTTTGTGAAGATCTGAATATGGATTCGGATATGATAATTATTTAATTTTTTAAGTGATTCTTCACCATTGAGTGATGTGGCCAACCAGGTGGAGGTATGCTCTCTACTGATTGCCGTTCTAGTTGATTCTGTTTTGATCTCATGTCCTTGTTGGCTATGTTGTATTCTGTCTATATGCGTAGGCCTACCCTAATCTTACCGACGCTTTTTACAGGGAAGCGAGGACGCCATGTCACTACTCACATTCCTGAGGGTCATTCTGAGGTGATTATATTTGTTTCTTTATGAGGATTCTCATCGCAGGTCTCAGTTTGCTGGTTTAAGTATATAAAATGTAGATGGATGATCCTTACAATATACTATTTATTACTGTGGTTTTTTTTCCATAGATGCCTGCTGACATGTTTGGTCAGGATTCTTCCAAATTCCTCTCACAGTTGTGTCCCTTGTCACTTTGAAATGTTATGGCCGTTGTCGGTCAATTCCTTAATTTGCATCCCAAAACATCCGTTAGATTGAGCTGTGATACTTCAAGAATGTGTACTCCACTTTTCAGCCTCAAGATACGTGGCTGTCTCACTGTCCATGGCAAAGTGTACATTATCCTCAATGATGAAAAACTTTTGTGCAGTTGATTTTTCCATGGTGTTCCATTTCATTGAAGGCTCGACGACCTGTGATGGTGGTGGGTTTACTTCCCATGGCTCCCTAAATTCTCTTTTATGACATCAGTCTTTCCAATTTTATGGAGAAAAAGTCGCCTTTTCTTCGATAACAATCTGTGGCAGCATTATTTTCCTTCTTGAGTTCTTCATTCCTATGCAGCACAAAACTGTGGGGTAGCATCATTGGCTGAGGGTGTGGCTGTCTCGCTGATGCAGTGCCCTCTGCTGGTTAGGGCAGGAATTTGTAATATGTTTGTGGTGCCGGTGATAGCTCACCTACTCTTCATGAAGGACACAGTGGGGATCTTTAACGCCCACCACCGAATTCTGGCAGGTGGGATTCCCATTTAATGTTCATCCAAGGGATGGCATGCACATTGATGGATCATCCTGCACGTGAAACGCCCGGATGACAGGTTATAGCTTGGTGGGGATTGGAACCCTGGTGAGACAGCTTAGAGACGAGTGCTTCTTGGGATGATTTTAGTTATTTCAATCCACACTTGCCAATCCAAACTTGGCAAGCGTGGTAAGTACGCCAAACACCCACCGTCATCAGTTGAGGGAGGCCTTCGTCCTGTTGTGGACTGGAATGGGCTGGTTTACAGTCAACTTTATTTGAAACGTTCTTTGATGTTTGAGGGCTCTTTTTTTTGTTTACCTCCAGAAAACATTTCACCTGAAGACGGTATAGAATTAAATGAATACCATCAGGTGGGTTGACTTTGAATGCTGAGGTGACTTTTAGCTTTTTTGACTAATGACTTCATTTATTTCCTTTTTCTTTGAACATCTGAATGAAAACCAATACATATCTATCCAGTGAAATGCTATACGTACCTGTATTGGTGTTCAATTTAGAACTGAAAATTAAGTGTTCACGACAGACCTCGTCACAAGTGTTCAAACTTACCCCCATCTGACGATCTCAGACAAAGGATGCATGACGATGAGAATGTGCGATAAATATAAGTAATCTATTGGTTTTTTTTTTTAACAATCTGTGCAGAACACTACCAGTGCCACATCATCGCATCAAAAACTCTCCACATGCGAGTCTGAACGATCGTCGCCTCTCCAGGTGTCAAATTCTTCTTCCTTACAAATCAACGACTTTGGGCGCAAGCCTCCAAGCCGTACCTACAGCCAGGCCTCAGACTTTGGACATCCAGAATACTTTCCCTTGCCTTCCATTAATTCCCGGCCACCCTCTCCGGGTCCAGCTGAATGGTGTCGACCACAAATTTCAACACAGAAAAATCAGTGGCCATTGGTACCGACAAGGGTTTCCTTGGACTTGAGGCCACCGGCCCCACCTCCGGTTTCCAGCAAGCCGAAATACTTTGGTCATGCTACGAGTTCAGCAAGCTGTGGACTTCCTCTCCCTTATGCTGGCTCTGTGACATTGCCTCATACTCCTCAAAGTGGTGGCATCTGGAAGGAAAACCTGCAAACTCCTCCAGAGCCTTCAAGTCCTTCCCTTCAGAAGCACCATTCTGGTAAGAAAGTCTTGTGAAAAATCAAGAGTTGTGATGTTTAGAGTCTGTAAAGAGTAAGTGAATGAAAATTGTGAATACAATTATAAGGATGTTCTGGGTTGGAATTAATGTACACAACTTGAATTGTGTTGTTTTGTCAATTATTTTCATCAACGTCGATTCGTCATTCCTTGCGGGAGATAAATTTGAAGATTACAGTGACAGTCCAGGCTTTCTCTGTGTGTAGATGTGCTCCTTTCTTCTTCAAGATAACTATTTTTCCCTCAATTTGTTGTCTCGTGCATCTCCCTTCAGTTGTTCAAGATCGTTACCCATCATCACCTCGTCCTTTCTCCAATAGCCATCCAGCTCTACTCTGTTATACCCCTCCCCTCCTCCTTGCACCTCTCTCCTTTCTGCCAATCATTCACTTATGTGCGATATCCTTTTCCTACTGTTCCCCTTTGGTTCTCAGTCACTCTGTGAGCCTGCTCCCATATGTCGTTTAGCTCCTCCATTAGCCTCAATTTCTGCATGCATAAAAATATAATGAAACTAGAAAGAGCAATCAGAGATTGCAGACCCTCACCAGGACGTGTTTTCAGTGGTTTTGAAGGCTTTTGTGTTAAAACAAATATGGCGGCCGAACCACGTGACCGATGGCGTCATAATTATTTTTTTCTCCACCAATTTATCCCTAGATACACACAACAGAACATGCATTTTAAGGCCATTTTCCCTGCTAGAGCGGGGGTTAGCCAAATTTATCCCTAGATGATGCTCAATAAATTTCATCTTGATCGGATGATGTTTTGTACTTGTCGAATTATGACGTTATAATGGAGGCACTGATGACATCATCATGCACATATGTTATTCCACATGGAGAGTTCTTTACAATGAGCCATGTCTCAATTTTTTCTATGCAACGCTTTCGGAGATATAGAGGTGTAAAGTTTTTCAAGTTTTCCAAGATGGCGCCCATACCATGTGACCTATGACGTCATAATTATCGTTAAAAAATATACAGTTGGAGTTGTTCCTGTCAATCGGACCAACGGTTGCGGAGAAAATGATATTTATTATATGCGGACAAACAGACACAGATTAAAAAAAAATCGCTCATAGAGCGACACTTGGCAAAAGAGAACAAAGCAGAATGGCTCAGTAGAGCATCCTTTTGACCTCTTCAATAATTGGTGGTTCAATTCAGTTAACAGATATGTAAATCCCATTCAAATTTCAAGTGAATCGGATGAAAATTGAGGGTTTTAGAAATTTGAAATTGTTGTTGACCTTTGACCTATGGTGATCTTAAAAATAGTTGGTGGTTGAATTCAGTGTACTGATATGTAAATCCCATTCAAATTTCAAGTGAATCGGATGAAAATTGAGGATTTTAGAAATTTGAAATTGTTGTTGACCTTTGGCCTATGTTGACCTTTTGGACGATGCTGATCTCAAAAATAGTTGGTGGTTGAATTCAGTTAGCTGATATCTAAATCCTCTTCAAATTTCAAGTCAATTGGATGAAAATTTCAGGATTTTAGAAATTCAAAAAAAAGTGCTTGACCTTTGGCCTACGTTGACCTTTTGGTCTACGCTGATCTAAAAAAAATAGTTGATGGTTGAATTCAGTTAGCCGATATGTAAACCCTATTCAAATTTCAAGACAATCGGATGAAAATTGAGGATTTTAGAAATTTTCTAAAAAGTGGTTGACCTTTGGCCTATGTTGACCCCAAAAATATATAGGATTTTGTCGGACCATGAACTCTACCATTTGGTAAAGTTTCGTGAAGATCGGTTTAAAATTGTGTCCTGTAGGCGAGTATAAGTGAGCGGACAGACAAACACACACAAATCGGAGTGATCAACATACTTGCAAATTTATTTATTTATTTTTTTGCCAAGTAACAAACAAACGGACTCAGATGCAATACCCTCTCCTCAGGTGAGGGTAATAAAAATGGCTAAGGATAGCAATGCGAAACAATCTGAGTTTCTTCCTCTATCTGTTGTTGATTATTGCCTCCATAGTTTTTTGTCCCGTCTGTCCATTCCCATGTCTTCTCATGCATGCATGTCTCAATTGTCTCATGCATGTCTTCTCATGCTTCTCATGCATTGATATCATGTGTTTCCCAACCATGTAACCACGTGTATATCGGTGTCGGACATCTCTCTTTCTCTCTTTTTATCCCTTTCTTTCCCTCTCTCTCTCCACGATTTGTCCACTCCCTTGCTTGTTATAGCTACATCTTGTCCCTCTACCCCACTGTTGGTGCATTGCTTTCTACCCTCTTTCACCTGGCTCATCCAAGAGCCTACACCCTGTATGCTATAAGTATGACCGCACCGTCCTCACAACCTGCGACACAAATGGTATTTTTTTTTTTTGCCGCCTCTGTCCACTCAACTCTTCTTGATTAAACCTTACGAATAATTTTATTCCACATAATGATTATATTTCTTGAGGTCCCTCATCATGAGTAACACTCGACCCAAACCAAAACCAATAGAAATCTGAGACAACAAACCCAGGCAGTATGTAATCCACAGAGGTCTCCAGGCCTGATGTCTTAGGTTCACCAGAAAACCAATATGGCGGACATTATTTTGTCTGGGTGGCATGGTGGGTGGTGTTCAGCAGCTCTCTGACCAATGGGTGCACATATCAAAAATCGATCTCCAACATGAACCACAACTACCATGCGGAGCTCTTGTCAACCTGTGACACATCGCAGGTAAAAATATATACAAAACAAAAAAATTTAAACCTTTAAGGCAATGGTCTGTAGCATTATGAATCTGCCATTTTATGAGCTTTGTCTTCCATGAGGGGTTCTGCAATGGCAAAAGTGTTTGAGCTCCTTTAATATAATCTGGTGATTGTCAGTTCAAATCAGACTGGAAAGGCAATAGCTAATGAGGTTTATTTAATAGCCCAGGAAGTACAGCAGCTTTGAAAGCATTGTGATCCTCAAGGGGTAATACTTGGGCCTGCTGTTGACAGATAACTGATGATGAAGAATACATACGATGAGGGTAAACGTTGGGGGTAGATCATCATATTAATAGGGATCGTGGTATAGCCATGATCATTCACTACTCTGGTTTATTTTGGTATTTTGATTGTTCTATAAACGCCGCATGTATTTTGTTTTGATCTAGTTTTAAGGGAAAAGGCACAGCTCATAACCACAACCTAAGCAGAGTGGTGGGCGACGGCGGGATTTCTGGAGCTGGGTGCTAACATTCTTAAAGTATTGGTAGTGCAGGTGTTTTGTGGGAGGCCTAAGGCACTGTGATTGCCATGTGGTGGATCTCTTCAGGACAATGTCTGTGAGGCTGCCTCAAGCGTTTGGAGCTAGATTTTGCCATCTGTGACTCACGATTGAGCTGTGCGGCTGTACGGCATGACTTCGCTCAAACTCGCTAAGAAATCATGGATTGGTGTTGACTTTACGTACTCGTAGGATGAGCGCACGCATGCGTCTTTGGGGTTATACAACCTGAATGCTGTGAAAACTAAATTGAGTACTTGCTGATAAATTACAGTATATTGTTCTAGTTGTGTAGGTTGTTCCAGTTGCTCGACAGGAGTTCAGTGAGTCAGCTCAAAGTGACCATAACGGTCAGCTGAGTCTGCGGTCACGGACCGGATTATGGGCCTTTCACTTCCGATGCCTTAACCGTGAAACCGTCGAACCATCCAAGCCCTATGTTAATTGGTACTGTACGACTCACATCTAATTGGGCTGAGTGAAGCTGAGAGGTGCACAGTATGATCTTGACATACAGCACCAGTAGCCGTTGCCAAATGACACAACGGGCTTTCTTCAATTAATAAATGAATGACTACTAAGTGCCAAATTCACCCCAAGACCAGGTATATTTAATTGCAAATTATGGTACCCCGCCCGGGGGGGGGGGGGGGGGGGGGAGGAGAGCGGGAATACAAAAGAAACAAACAATTGTAATGGCAAACAATAAACCCCTTACCGACTACCATTCATAAGTGCCTATGGTACCAACGACAAATGAGTTGGGGCCTTAATTATCTCTGCCTTAGGGCCCAGCAAGCACTCCATGATAAAGTAGACAGCAGGAAGTTGTGAGACAGAGGAATAACGTGTGATGCCTGGTGGGACACCTCAGGTGATTGAAGACAGGTCTTGGCTGTTCTGCAGGGACGAACGGATGCTGTGTTCCCTCACTCTGTGTCCTGTGAGAGGAGAGGGCATGACCCTGGTGTGGTGTGGCTCTAGCTGGATCAGAGCAACACACAACACAGCTTCTGACTCAGCCGATTCCGGGTATCTCCCCCCATTTCTGCCATCACTCCTCCTTTTATGGCCTTGGCTCCGTGCATCAGCCATGATGTGCCACGCCCCTTTCCTTCCACTCACTATTGGACGAGGCCCCATTTGATTGGCAGAAGACCGCCCCTCCAACTTGTCACTTGGACAGTCCTCCCCTTTCTCTCTCAAGCAGGAGCAAAGCAATTTCCGCACCTCAACTGGCACTTGATGGCCTGCCAGAACTCTTAAAATAACATTTAAGCAGATTCACAAAAATTAGAGCATTAAACATAGGCTAACAGGAATGGGGATGTTTAGACACAAACACCAGTATTGGTAGACGTCATCTATCTATTTATCCAATGCAATACATGTCTAATATTACAATGAATTACATCACGCTTATGCTATTTTTTTTTTTTTTTTTTTTTTTTTTTTTTGTATACAAGATCGAGGCTCGTGAAAGAGCGAACATTAATCACACAGAAAGACAAACAGACACACAAAACAAATAACCTCGGGAGCGGTAGACAAGATGGGGAGAGAGGGGGAAGGACACAAACAGAACATTTGAGCAGGGACCGAGAGACATGGAGACTTCGAGAGAACTGTGGGAGGGAGAGGGCTTTGGGGGGGAGGCATGGGAAGGGGGGAGGGGTGGGAGAGGTATAAAACATATGGACACTGCCAAGACTTCCAGGAAAGAAGTTGGAATTTCAAACAAGGTGGATCTGGGGTGAATTAGTGGGGGTAGAAAAGATCAAGGTTTTGGATGGGGGAAGATAAGAGATAATAATAATAATAATTCATTTATTTTGTATAGCGCTTTTCCAGAAGCCCAAAGGCGCTTTGACAGAGTGGCAAACATAATGCATAACAATACATGAAAACAACAATTTCAAAAAAGACAAGAATCAATAGGGAAATATTTAAAGCAAAAGGAGGGAGAAGGAGAAGAGATAGTCAGGGGTTAAATGCTGTGGGTTGAATGTTGAATGCAGTGTTGAACAGGTGGGTCTTTAGTGATGTTTTGAATGTGGTGAGTGAGGAGGAGTCTCTGATGGTGTGAGGTAGTGAGTTCCAGAGGGTGGGCGCAGCGATGGAGAAGGCCCTGTCCCCCCAGGATCTGAATTTGGTCCGGATGGAGGGGGTCAGGAGGCTTGTACCAGCAGAGCGGAGGTTGTGGGTGGGAGTGTGTCTGGAGAGGAGGTCAGCCAGGTAGGATGGGGCCAGGTTATGGAGGGCTTTGTATGTCAAGAGGAGGATTTTGTACTGGATTCTCTGGGGGATGGGGAGCCAGTGAAGCTTGTAAAGGACGGGGGTGATGTGGTCACGGGTCCGGGAATGGGTGAGTAGACGGGCAGCGGAGTTCTGAATGTATTGGAGTTTATTGGTGATTTTTGAGGGTGAACCATAGAGGAGGCCATTGCAGTAGTCCAGACGGGAGGTGATGAAGGCGTGGATGAGGGTTTCTGCAGCCGTGGAGGAGAGGGATGAGCGGAGACGGGCAATGTTTTTCAGGTGAAAGAAGGCTGACTTTGTGATCTGTTTAGTATATTTGTCGAAGGAAAGGGTTTGGTCAAAGATGACGCCAAGATTCCGGATGTGAGGGGAGGTGGATACTGGGATACCGTCGATGTTGAGGGCAAAGTTATGGGTGGATTTTGTGAGCGTTTTTGGGCCAATGATGATTATTTCAGATTTATCACAGTTAAGCTTGAGGAAGTTGATTTGAAGCCAGGATTTTATTTCAGTGATGCAGTTTGTCAGGATAGAGTGGGTGTCGGTGGAGACGAACTTGGTGGAGATGAAAAGCTGGATGTCATCGGCGAAGCAGTGGAATTGGAGACCATGACGGCGGATTAAGTGACCGAGCGGGGACAGGTAAAGGATGAAGAGGAGGGGGCCAAGAACTGAACCTTGGGGGACACCTTGGGGGAGGGGAGCAGTGGGGGATTTGCAGTTATTGATGGAGATGAACTGGCATCTGTCATAGAGGTATGATTTAATCCAAGAGAGGGCAGTGCCGGTAACGTTAAAGGTGGATTCAAGTCGGGTGAGGAGGATCGTGTGATCGATGGTGTCAAAGGCAGCGCTGAGGTCGAGGAGGACGAGAATGTTGAGGTTGCCAGCGTCAGAGGAGAGGAGAAGGTCATTGGTGATTTTGAGGAGAGCAGTTTCAGTACTGTGGTTGGACCGGAATCCGGATTGGAATGTTTCATACAGGTTATTGGCAGAGAGATGATGTTTGAGTTGAGTGGCTACAGCGCGTTCCAAAACTTTTGACAGAAAGGGTAGGTTGGAGATGGGTCTGAAGTTGTTTAGGGTGTCAGGGTTTAGACCAGGTTTTTTTAGAATGGGGGTAACAGCAGCAATTTTGAGGGAAGGTGGGACGATGCCTGTAGACAGGGAGGAGTTTATTGTTGCAATGATAAGTGGAGAGAGAGCAGGGAGGGAGGCTTTGACAAAGCTGGAGGGGATGGGGTCAAGAGTGCAGGTGGCAGTTTTCATTCCTATGAGGAGTTCAGAGAGGTCAGTAGGGGAGATTGGGGAGAACCGAGACAGGGGATGGCAGGACAAGGGGGGGCAGGTGGTTGGAGGGGGAGCGGGTGCGGCGGTGGTCAAGCTGTTGTAGATGTTGTCAATTTTGCGTTGGAAGAAAGAGAGGAAGGAGATGCAGTTGTCTACTGTGAATGACTGGGTGGTGGTGTTCAGGGGGCGGAGGAGTTTGTTTATTGTCGAGAAGAGTGCTTTTGGGTTTCCGGAGCCAGAGTGGATAATTTGAGAGTAGTAGGCAGAGCGGGCGCGGGAGAGGGCATCTTTGTAGTGTTGTAGGTGGTCCTTGTAGGCTTGGGAGTGAACTGAGAGACCCGTTTTATTGCGGAGTCTTTCAAGTTGGCGAGCACGAGTTTTCATCAGGTGGAGTTCAGGGGTAAACCAGGGAGCAGAATGGGTGAAAGAAACTGTTTTGGTTTTTACAGGCGCAAGCTGGTCAAGGCAGGAGGAGAGAGTGTGGTTGTAGTAGTCAGTGAGGTCAGAAGGGGTGTGGAGGTCAATGAAGGGAGAAGTGGACATTTTTTCAGAGAGGGTGGATGAGAATGAGGTAGGTGAAAGAGCGTTTAGCTTACGGAAGTTGATTGTGCGATAATGCCTTGGTGTTGGGGCGGGGATGTTGATGGTCAGAGTGATGGCTAAGTGGTCAGAGAGGGTGAGGTCAGAGCCATAGAGATGGTGCAAATTTAATCCAGTGGAGCAGACAAGGTCCAAAATGTGACCACGGATATGGGTAGGAAAGTCGACATGTTGAGTGAGGTTAAAGCAGGTGAGTAAATCAGTGAAGTCAGTGGTTATTGTGGAGTCAGTGGAGTCCATGTGGATATTGAAATCACCAAGGAGGAGGATTGAGGGGGAGAGGGAACATAGCTGGGTCAGAAAGTAGGAGAAGTCAGACAGGAATGATGGGTGTGGTTTGGGAGGGCGGTAGACGACAGCCATGACTGACTGCGTGCGACCAGAGAGTTTTAAAGCCAGGTGTTCAAATGATGGAGCAGATGAGATGGAGATGAGGTTGGTCTTGATGTCTTGACGGTGGATAACGGCAATTCCACCACCTCGGCCCTCCGAGCGTGGTTTATTGATGTAGGAATATCCATTGGGTGTGGTGAGGTTAAGTGTGTAGTAGTCCAGAGGTTGTTGCCAGGTTTCGGTGAGACAGAGAAAGTCCAGTTTGTTATCCAGGATGTATTCGTTCAGGATGAGGCATTTGTTGTTGAGGGACCGGGTGTTGAACAGGGTGAGCTTGATGTTGTTTTGAACAGCAGGGATGAATTCAGGTGATTTAGCCAGGGTTCGTAGGCAGGAGGTGCGATCGTGTGCGTTGCTGTGACCAGGTGCGCTGGGACGAAGAGTGAGAGTGCGCTGAGCCGACCAGAGGACGGGGATGGAGTGACCTGATTGCAAATAAACAAACTTACGACCGGAGCCACGGTGAATGTACCTGGGTCGTCGGAGGAGTCCATTTGATTTGATGGCAGAGATGCATGATGGGGTGGAGCGGGTATTGAGCAGAAGAAGCCTTGCGGCGGAGTACCTCAGAGCCATGCCAGGCAGGAGCGAAGGGACGAGTACGAGGCCAAGGTCGAGGAGGCAAAGCGGCAAACGCAGCGGCAAACGACTGCAGCCGCTAATCAAGACCACAGCGGCAAACAGCCACCGCCGCAAACAACGGGAGCGGGCCTGAGGAAACAGTGGAGGAGCCGGGCAGGCGAAGCCAGGAGCAGAGCCGGGACCGAGCAGAGGGCAGACCCAACGGTCAAAAATCCGCCACGACCACCAGAAAAGCAAACTATGTACAATGGCCCAGTCGGAGAAGCGGCGAACAAGTAACGCCAGCGTCCTCTCCAGACCGGACCGGAAGCGGAAGTCAATTAAGCCCCACCTTACATCCCCTCCAGATGGTGGTGAACAGCTGTTTTGAAGACCTGGAGGGAGGAGTGTGATTGAAGTGAGTGTGGGAGTTTGTTCCAGAGGTGGGAGAAAAGAGGAATGAAAGAGTGAAGGTGAGCAGAGAGCCGAGATTTCGGCAGTTTAACCATCAGAGGGTGGCTGGCAGATCTTGTGCGACCTGTAGGAATATTTGGGGGACAGAGCACAGAGAGAGCTGGGGGAGCAAGGCCGGAGAGGAGTCGGTAGAAGACAAAGACCACCTACCTGCCTGCGGTGAGTGAGTGAAAGGCCCTCAGAGATAGCTTCATCGCGGGAGATTCCAATGATTCTGAAAGCTTTGGATTCAACAGCGTGAAGCCGAGCCAGTTGTGAGGCAGGAGCACCAGCCCATAGGGGAGAACAGTATTCCATTGAGCTGCGGATGAAAGCCTTGTATGTGGTGAGGAGCTCAGGTGTGCCTAGGAAGGACTTCGCACGATGGAGGATGCCCAGTCGGCGACTGGCTTTGGAGGCCAGCTTGGAAATGTGGTTTTCCCAAGAAAGATCATGGCAGATGGTGAGACCCAAAAGCTTGAGCGACAGAACTTCTTGGAGAGGATTGTTGAGAAAGTAGATGGGAGGGTTGTCCAGTCGATCTTTTCGGAGAGACATAGTAAGAGTGTGAGATTTGTCAGGATTGAAAGACATGTTCCACATGTTTGACCAGTCTGTGATTTTGTCCAGGTCTTCAGAGAGTGAGGAGGCTGCAGACTGCCGATCTGAGGGAAGAGGAATGGAGCGGCAGAGAGTGGAGTCATCAGCAAAGAGATACAGAGGATTTTCTAGAGAGTCGGAGAGATCATTGATAAAGACCAGAAAAAGCACAGGGCCCAGCACACTGCCTTGGGGAACTCCAGCCTGAACGGGAAGGGGAGATGAGAGAAATCCATTCAGGGCCACACGTTGACTACGACCAGAGAGGAAGTCCGCAAGCCATGCATGGAGATTTCCATGGATACCATAGGAGGAGAGTTGGTGAGCAGAGCTGGGTGCCAGACCGTATCGAAGGCACGTGATATGTCAAGGGAGACAGCTCTGATTTCCTGTTTGGCATTGAGGACCTCCATCCATTGTTGAGACAGCAGAAGCAGCATGTCCAGAGTAGAGTGACCTGGTCTGAAACCAAATTGATGATCAGAGATCAAGCCATTGGAGAAGAGGAAAGATTTCATATCCGAAGCAATGATGGATTCCATGACTTTGCTGATAATTGGGAGCAGGCTGATTGGTCTGTAGTTGCAAGGATCTGTTTTTGCACCTTTTTTGTGTAAAGCGGTAATGTTTGCTGATTTCCAGGATGCTGGCAGATGACCTTGAGCAAAAGATAGGGTGAAAAGAACAGAGAGAGGGTGAGATAGAGCGGCAGAGCAGGATTTTAGGACCCGTGGGCTGATGCCATCTGGTCCAGTTGCAGAATCAGAGTCGAGGTTTGACAAAAACTCCTCCACCTTGTCAGGAGAGGTCACAGAGTCCAGGAGCAGTTTGGTTCGACTGGGAAAGGTGGGAACAGAGAGAGATGGGTTTGGGACTAAGGATTTTGAGGCAAACACAGAGTTGAGGCATTCGGTTTTGTCACGTGCGATGTCAACTGTGTGGCCATTTGAGGTAAGGGAGGGGATGGAGGGGGAACAAACACCAGAAACGGATTTGACCAGACGCCACCAGGATTTGGAGGAAGGAGACAGGTTTGAGAGTTCATTCTTGAGTGAGGAGAGATAGTGCTTCCTGGCACTCCTGAGGGTAGACACACACTTGTTCCGAGCTTGGTGGAAGGAACTGAGATTTCCTTCAGTTGGATTAGCCTTCCAAGAGGCAAAGGCAAGTTGTTTCAGGGCAACTGCCTCACCACAAGATTCAGTGTACCATGGACGGGAGGAAGGGTAAGACAACTGAAGGCGAGATGGGATAAATCTGTGCATGAGAGAGATCAGTTTGCTTTGGAAGAATTCCCAGGAAGAATTGATGTCAGAGGCAGTGGAGATGGGAGACCAATCCAGACGATTGATGGCTGCTTGAAGACCGTCCCAGTCGGCCTGAGTGAAATGCCAGACTCGTCGACGCTGAGGAGGCTCTCTGAGAATGGCCAGAGAGATGTCCACTTTGACAAGCACATGATCAGAAGAACCGATTGGAGCAGAAGAAGAGCAGCAGACATTAGCAGGGAAGTTAGTCATAACCAAGTCTAGAAGAGAAGATACTCCATTGGCTGAGATCCGGGTCGGGAAATTGACAGATTGTGTCAATCCCAGTGAGTCACAGAAGTCCTTTGCTGAGGTGCCATGACTGGTGAGAGAGGAACCCACACCCAACCAGGTGGCATGATGACAATTGAAGTCACCACATATGAGGAAGAGAGAGTTGGGATGAGTGGATAGAAGTTGGTCCATGTTGTCAGACAGTGAAATGTAGATGGAGTCATCACTGTTTGGGGGACGGTACAGAACACATATGAACAAAAGGTGGGAGCGGAGAGGAAGCCGTAGCCAGAGGTACTCCTGGGGGTGAGGAGGAGAGAGGGCAGTGCAAGGAGAGTGAGGAAGAGAGTTTTTGATAAAGATAGCCACCCCACCACCAGGCCGAGGCTCAGGTCTATCATACCGGAGGAGGGAGTAACCAGGAAGAGATATGAAGGAATCAGAGACATCTTGAAGGAGGAAAGTCTCTGTTAAGCAGATCAAGTCTGGATTGTCAGAAGCAACCTGTATGGAGAGATCAGTCAGGTTTGAGCGAAGGCCCCGGATGTTTGAGGTCCATACCGTTAATGAAGAGAGAGGGGGAGCATCGGGTACAGGACAGGGGAGGGGAGGAGTAGGGTAAGATGAAGGATGAGAGGGGGAGGTAGGGAGAGCAGTTGTTAGTGTGTCAGCGATTGCAGAAGAGTTCCAAGAAAGGGAAGGATGAGGAGGATGAAAGGTTTGATGGTGAAGGGATGAGGCACAGAGAGGGGTTGTTTGAGGGGGGGCAGAGGAAAGAAGAAGGTTGGGGGGGGGTGGAGGTATGAGATAGAAGGGAGACGAAGTGGGGAGGAGGCAGCTTTGAGGAGGAGGGGGGAGGAGGGAGAATTGGAGAGGAATGGTATGGGGGGAGATTTGAATGGGAGGGGTTGGGGGGGAGTTTTGAAGGGGAGGAAGGAGGGGGGAGTTTAGGAGGGGAAGGGCAAGGGGGGAGTTCAGGAGTGGAAGGGCAAGGGGGGAGTTCAGGAGTGGAGGGGTAGGGGGGGGAGTTTAAGAGTGGCGGGGCAAGGGGGGAGTTTAGGAGTGTAGGTGCAAGAGGAGGGATTTGGATGGGAGGGGCAAGAGGGGAGTTTAGAAAGTGGATGATTAATGAAAGACGAACATTGAAAACAAATTGGGTTTGTTGTGATTTTCAAGTTAGCAATCCGGTTCAGAATGATGGAGGAGGGATGGAATGAATGTGAATTTAGACCATGTAGTGAGGGAGACGTATAAGATATTGAATTTCTTTTTTTTGAGGTGGAATGAGTTGGAGAGGAAATTGAGAAAAGCCTTTTAAATAGGAAGAAAAACATTGTGTTGTAAAATACCACTGAGTAAAACACTGAAGGGGAAAGGTTATACATATTTAAATAATATTTAAACAGAACCGTGAACAATCTTATGTGCACAAAAAATACCAACGGGGGGAGAGCCGAGAGGGACCACCACGAGTCACGTGAAGGGCAAACGGTGGATGGCAAGGAGTTAATGGGGGCGGGGCGAACAGCACACCTGGACAGAAAATACAGGATGAGTCAACAGTACACGTGGAGAAAGGAAAATAAATGTTTTTGGTTTTTTTTTTGTTTGTTTGGTTTTTGGGGGTGGGGTGGGGGGGGGGGTGGGGATTTAGAACGTTAGACAGAGTATTATGTTCGGGGTAGAAGGGAAAAAAACTAAGAGCCAAGCAAAACACGATTAAGATAACAAACACCGACGGGGGTACAACTACAAGGCCGCACACGAGGAGCAGAACACGATTAAATAATTACAAGTTACAGGAAATTCAAACCAAAAGTAACTATAATCAAAACAATAACGCATGGACGATAAAATAACGAGTTGAAATTTGACAATCTATCTGGGGAAATGGGGGAGAAACACGTGGTCGAAGAACGAACGAACGAACGAATAAGAATGAATAAACGAATGAGAACAGAGAAGGAAATGTTTTTTTTTTTGATTTTTTTGAGTTGTGATTTACACAAGGAAGAGGGCTATGGGGTGAAAAGATTGGGAAAACAGAGAACGAAAGTTATTGGATCACAAAAACACGGACCGCTGAGAGAAAAACAAAGCCTCAAGGTTGTACAGTGTTCACTGTACAACTACAAGGCCTCAAAACACGACCCGAATTAACACGATTTTCAATACAGGTATGAAAGATTTGCACCGAAAATCTTCGTCGGGAGACAATATATACACCATAAAATAAATAGTTATAACGAAAATACAAATGGGAACAATTACTTAACTTCGATTTCGATGGATAGCATGGAGAGCTGAGAATAAACGAACCCTCGCCAGCAAGACCGGAAACGGAAGTCCTATATATGACATTTATATATATGACAACGAACCTATGACATTTATTAAAGAAATAAGTAAAATATACAAAGCAATGCTAACTCTTGGGCATCATTTTTTTCTACAGTATTTTAAATATTTATCATTTGTAGATTAATACAAAATTCCCTAAATAAAAAGGTCTCGTCTTCTTCTTTAACGGCCACAATTATTCCCACATTCTTGTATCCCAAAACATCTCGTAGATTGTGCTGTTCCACGGGGGAGCTTTTCGCCCAAGTAATTCACGAACCGGCTACCCAAGCCTTACGTTTGACTAAGGTTAGGGCAAGAATTTTGAATTTGGTCATGGGGCCGGCGATAGCTCGCCTAATTTTACAACGGACGGATTTTACAACGTAGGGATCTTTAATGTTGACCAATAATGCCAGCAATTAGGACGCCCAATTCAAGGTCCATCCAAGGGACGGCACACACTGATGATTCGCCCTACCTTTGAAACACCAGGATGGCAGTTTATAGCTGGGTCGAGATTCAAACACTGACTAGACAGCTTAGAGGTGATTGTGCATATCTGTCGGCCGTCCTATCAGCCCAAATAAAAATGCTGTGTGTGTGTGTGTGTGTGTGTGTGTGTGTGTGTGTGTGTGTGTGTGTGTGTGTGTGTGTGTGTGTGTGTGTGTGTGTGTGTGTGTGTGTGTGTGTGTGTGTGTGTGTGTGTGTGTTTTAAAAAAGAAAACACACTGACTTCCATGTACTGTATGTAGAAAGCTAAATTTACCTATTTGGAAGAGTGTGCTCAATATGATGCATGAGGACGTGTGCAGGCCCGGGTGCGTAGGCCAGGATATCCCCGGTTATAATGGTTGGGGCGTCCTCTGAGTCTGGGAGATCGGCAGTTTAATTACAACCTTGGCCGAGTCATGCAAAAGACTTTAAATATTGTGCCTGCTGCTTCCTTTCTTAAAGCTCAGAATTTACAGGATAAAGCGCGGACAAACAACAATATTGTCACGTCTGAAGTTCCCGTTAAAACAGGAACCTCAACGCCGAGTTAGACTTGTGAGATTGGCTGAATGATCTTTTATTATTTATTTTCGCCAGCGAAGCCGGTGTTGTGAATGAACGCATACGTATTATGTTGAAAAGCCAGATGTTGCTGGATCCTTTGAGAATTTCGAAGCTTTGACGCACCAAATCGCTCGATGGAGGCCGCCATCTTGCGGATGCAGAAGTATGCATAAACAATTGCGAAAAAGTTCAATAGGAGTTTGTTTCACCGGTCTTTTTTTGATTCACAATCTTATGTTGAAAAGCCAGATTTTTCAGGATCCTTTGAGAATTTCGAAGCTTTGACGCACCAAATCGCTCCTTGGAGGCCGCCATCTTGCGGATGCGGAAGTATGCATAAACAATTGCGAAAAAGTTCAATAGGAGTTTGTTTCACCCGTCTTTTTTTTTTTTTTTTTTTTTTTTTTTTTTGTATACTGAATCGAGGCTCGTAAAAGAGCTAACACTTATTTCACAAACAAATCAACCAGACAAACAAAACATACAAAAAGAGGGAGCGGAAGACAAGATGGGGAGAGGAGGGGAAGCACACAAACACAACAACTGAGAGCATGGAGAAGCGCGGGAGGGAGAGGGCCTGGGGGGAGGAGGCGTGATTCACAATCTTATGTTGAAAAGCCAGATTTTGCAGGATCCTTTGAGAATTTCGAAGCTTTGACGCACCAAATCGCTCCATGGAGGCTGCCAGCTTGCAGATGCGGAAGTATGCATAAACAATTGCGAAAAAGTTCAATAGGAGTTTGTTTCACCCGTCTTTTTTTGATTCACAATCTTATGTTGAAAAGCCAGATTTTGCAGGATCCTTTGAGAATTTCGAAGCTTTGACGCACCAAATCGCACCATGGATGCCGCCATCTTGCGGATGCGGAAGTATGCATAAACAATTGCGAAAAAGTTCAATAGGAGTTTGTTTCACCCGTCTTTTTTTGATTCACAATCTTATGTTGAAAAGCCAGATTTTGCAGGATCCTTTGGGAATTTCGAAGCTTTGACGCACCAAATCGCTCCATGGAGGCCGCCATCTTGCGGATGCGGAAGTATACATAAACAATTATTGCGAAAAAGTTCAATCGGAGTTTGTTTCACCCATCTTTTTTTGATTCACAATCTTATGTTGAAAAGCCAGATTTTGCTGGATCCTTTGAGAATTTTGAAGCTTTGAGGCACCAAATCGCTCCATGGAGGCTGCCATCTTGCGGATGCGGAAGTATGCATAAACAATTGCGAAAAAGTTCAATAGGAGTTTGTTTCACCCATCTTTTTTTGATTCACAATGTTATGTTGAAAAGCCAGATTTTGCTAGATCCTTTGAGAATTTCGAAGCTTTGACGCACCAAATCGCTCCATGGAGGCCGCCATCTTGCGGAGGCGGAAGTATGCATTAAAAATTGCGAAAAAGTTCAATAGGCGCCCGCGGAACTACGTAACTTCCGGTTAGTGCACCCTTCGCGGCAACGAAGTTTGGGGCATTTTCGAAATTTTTCTTTGTAACCAGGTCTCTCATTGTCCTCCTTCCTCAAGCAAGCTCTCTCACGATCTCCTCTTCACGTGTGTTCTCTCTCCAGTTCTCCATTCTGGCCGTCCCGCCCATGGGGGAGGAGCCTATAAAAAATAACTTGAAGATGGCACCTCTGTCTCCAGAGCACATGATGCCACCACGGCTGACACACACTGACCAGACAGATTGTGATGGCCAGACAAATGAGAAGTTCTCGTAGTCTCTCATGAGACTTTCTCACCTACTAGCCCCACCCACCCCATGAGGTGTTTATGCCCACATATAATAAGGTATACCCTCTCTATAAATTACGTACGCTGCCTCCTCAGCGTCACGTGTAACAAACAACTTAACCTGACATGTCCCTGTTACATGTCAATCTAACAGCTACTCAAAACACACGGACCATACTACACTTACACGGTCTAACATAACTCTTAACCCAACCCCCACCCCCACCCCCTCACCTCCCCCCTTTTCACGTGACCATATGTTGGCATTCATGGGGAGGAGGGAATTCCTCCTTAGTAGTTCCACTGATTGCTGAGAGAAAGGCAATGTCCTAAAAATGGTGTTGCCTTTACCCAGACTGCCCTGTGAAGTCATGTCACTTCCCTCAAGCTCAGTGGCTGTTTGTCTGAAGTCAAGTCTGGTGTTTTGTGGATCGTTGGTCGACATCTCCATATGCACGTTTCAGGAAGTGGAATGGAGCCCTCCTAGATCTTAAAGTATCCACCTACATGTGTGTGTGTGCGTGTGTGTGTGCGTTTATGTGTGTGTGTTTATGTGTGTGTGTTTATGTGTGTGTGTTTATGTGTGTGATGTGCAATCTTTAATGTGTGCTCTACCTCTTCCATGAGTCTTAGATCCTTTAGAAATTAAAAAAAAAAAGCCTCGTTGGAATATATGAACCAAGTTTGTTTGAAAGAACGTGCGACATTAACTTTTAATTAATACATTATCAATTTGGGCATATGTCGTGCAGTGGGTGCTTCACCACTTAGGCTAGCACCTGTATTGACCAAGGTTGCTAACGTGTCGATCCAGCCTACAAATGAATGCCGTGGCTAACATGCTGATATCGTATTCCAGGCCGCACTAATTGTAACATAAACTGAAGCAATTGGTACTTGCGTATGTTTAAAGGTAAACCATGAAAGCCAAAACTAACGTGGTTATGCGTACGTAAAACACAAAATGCAATTATAAGATACCAAGCAACACAATGCAGAAACAGCTTCGAAAATGAAGTATAATCTCAAAGAGCATAATGCGATGGAATATTACCAAAGAAAATGTGAAATAACTCATTATATCAAACGCTCAAGTACATCGGTTGTTGATCTGCAACAATGCAAGGCTAGAGCGATGGTGCACCATTGCAAATCCCCATGCTTCGCATCTAATGGAAATTTGAAAATGGCAAAACGTTCCACCAAAAATGACCCAATATCAAATTTTGGGTTGAAAATATTTTCCAATTTTGACCCTTGTGACCCCAAGTCCCCACTCTCTGGGGCATGAACCAGGGATGTAATCCAAAAAAATCGTTCCCTATTTAATGCGTGTCCCATTGTTGATTGCATGGACAAAATGGTTGGTTGGTTGGTTGGTTGGTTGATTTCATCAAAACGTTTAAAAATGTACTCATAATTGCATTTTCTGGTATTTGACCTTTTTGACCCCATCCCAGGGATGGGTCAAAAAACGACACTGCTCTTGCACCTTCTTGCCATGTGGTGATCATAACTACTAATTTTGGTGAATTTTTGCCCAACCGTTAACGGGCAGGCAGACAGACAGACAGACAGACGGAGCAGATTACAATATCCCGTCATTTTCTTTCAAAAACCAGTGGTTCTTAAACTTTTTTGCCCCTTTCATCCAGCCGTAACGAGCCGATCTCTGGTTCAACACCACCCCCCCCCCCCCTCGCCATCTCCCTCCTCCTCACCACCCTCCCCCCCTCCTCCTGTCCCACCTGATGTTTAAGTGTACTGAATACTATTACAGTTCATTAAATCTATCTATATCTATCTATTCTATATCTATCATGAAATCTATCTATCTATCTATCTATCTATCTATCTATATCTATATCTATCTATCTATCTATATATATATATATATATATATATATATATATATATATATATATATATATATATATATATATATATATATATATATATAACTGTAAGAAATAGTAGAAACTCCAAAGTACGAGCAGGGCGTCTCATTTGTATTGAATATATAATCGTTAGATTAAATAAGACGCGGACGTAGCTTCAGGACGTCGATCTTTAATTGTCGACCAAGCTTTCGACCAACAAAGGTCTTCTTCTGAGTCAGCCCCAAGGGTATTCCGTTGAACTTGGGGCTGACTCAGAAGAAGACCTTTGTTGGTCGAAAGCTTGGTCGACAATTAAAGATCGACGTCCTGAAGCTACGTCCGCGTCTTATTTAATCTAACGATTATATATATATATATATATATATATATATAATATATATATATATATATATATATATATATATATATATATATATATATATCTATCTATCTATCTATCTATCTATCTATATATATCTATGAAATCTATCTATCTATCTATTATATATCTATATATCTATATCTATCTATATCAGTGTACGCCCTAGTATATATAAAACACCGTTTGTGTGTGCGTGTGTGTGTGTGTAATGTTACCGATAGACTCCGAAACGGAGAGGCTCACGTGCTTGATATTTGGCATAGACATGGCCATTGAGCCTGGGATGAACATGGCTGAGACCATATTTGACGAGATCCATATTTTTTATTCATATTTATCTCAGCGCATTTCAGCGAAGTACCCGCTAATCTCAGCCAGTGCGAGCAGCTCGCTGATTCGCTCAGAGCGATCACGTGATGTTCCATCCCGTCACACGTTTTCACGTAATTCAGGGCGAAAAGCGATTACGGTTTTTCACCTTCATGCGACCGTGTTTT
>NC_136264.1:188649334-188662670 GCF_964187855.1 Myxine glutinosa | reverse complement strand
CTATTAAAATCAAACACCCAGGAAAACTGCGTTCAGATATTATGTACAAAAAGTAATATAAGGGTTTATTAGGAAAAGTAAAGCCAGTGAAAAAGCCCGCCGGTAAATCTAATAATTCTAATAAACCTAAATCGGGACGTCCCCACACGACTGACAGCAAACACAAACGAGGGAGATTAATCACGAAAATAACACGTCCCGTCGTTCAAAATATACGCGGAGATCGGGCTTATCTGTCTTTGTCGTCTTGTATTGTTGGTGTCCAGCACCGCTCCTTCCGGCCCGATCGCACACCACGAGGCCCCTCGCTCCAAGCACCACGCGTCCGACGCAGGCCAGCGGCTCCACTTGACCAGGGACAGGAAGGACTCCTTTCAACTCCACTCGACTCGACGACGCGGGAGTGCTGGCAGCCAAGTGCCAACGAACTGCTCAGTGCCAACTGGGTGTGCTCTCGTGTGTCTCCTGCGACTCCCTACAACCCGAACTGCACTCGAACTGCGACTGGAATGGCGTGTCCTCTCCAACTCTCCACCACCGCTCAACTCTCTGGTGCCTGCCTGCGTCTGCCAGTGCCTGCCACGAACTCAACTCAACTCAACTGCCCGCGTCTGCTCAGAGAGACTCAACTCCTGAAATGGCGTCCGACCGTCCCCTATATTGGTGGCCGATGACGTCACATTGCGCACTCCTCAGCCAATCACAGCCTCCCGCGACTCCTGACATCTCCCCCGTTACGCGACCCTGCGGTCCTGGCATAACACGTGCCGGCCAGGTTTGTGGGCCTTTGGAGGTGTACACGGTGGCGGCCAATTGTGGTGGTGTTTTTGACCTGGTTTCCTGTCAATTTATTACGAAGTCCTTGTCAGGGAAAGGGGATTATTTAATGTTGCGCTAAGGACCTAACTAATGTTTATGTGGTTTGCAGTGCCATAAAGGACAAAGGTTTGATTACTAGGTGATACTCACAGGGGCGTTACCTTTAATCCCTCACTATTTAACACTCGGACCTCCAGGTAGATCCACAATCATACATCTTACCCCGACAAACGCCTAAACATCAAGAACTTATTACATGTAGAGTCCCTGTCACGACAGCCGAATACCTACCTATTCAGATCTACCTAGCTCTAGATGTTGCATTACCAAATTCATAACACAGCCCCCCCCCTGGAACCGTAGCTCCTGCAAGGTTCACCGCAGGGCTACCATTCCAGCCTTAACACTTACTGTCACACACTTAATTAACCTATGAAATAAATCAGGAAGGGCTGTGGGAAGTGAGTCAGACTACCTACCTACACTTCCTTAACATGCTGAACCCCTTAACCATCATGCAAGTATGTACATCTTCTTCGTTGTTCCTGTGGAGGGAGGAAACAACAACACACAACACTAACTTAACCACAAAACTTAATCATCTTTCCAAACTCGAAACTCTAACCTTTGTACATACCCCGGTCTACAGACCGCGTCCCCCGGTGGATGCCACAAGACACAACCTTACCTGCGGGGCCATCCCCAATGCATCCCACTAAATTTCCACGGGCCCTGTCCAGATGTTACAGGTGAGTGACACGGCTCGGTGGATTTCGCCCACATTCATGCAACACCGACCCCTTAACCACTCATTCTCATTCCATAGGTCATCAAGGCATTGCAAAAATCAACAAAGCACTTATTCCCAATACACCCCCTGCAGGACCATGGCATTGATGTCATTCACGTGTGTGGGCATTCCTCAACTAGGCAGCGGGGAGGTACCGCACAAAAAGATGGTGGGGGCGCATCAGGCTGTGGTGCCCGCAGTCCCAAAAACAAGTCAACCGACTTACAAGTTCATTGCCCCCCCCCCTTTACCTCTTGGCCCCATGACAGCCCAACAGCCCCTTTCCGCCGTTACCTCGCCGGTGAGGGTCTCCACACACACCAGGCTCCTTTGCCTCCTGCTTTCGCGCAGCAACACGGGTCACCGGGGGACTTCCTCACCCCGCGGCGCCCAACCAGACCCTCCACCGACGAGCTCCAATTTCCAGTTACCACCGGCTGCCAGGGGTAATTGCCGCAGAGGGGGGCCCGCAGGCATCGCTCCTCAGAGCTTGCTCTGTACCTGCGGACACACACACCTTCCCCACCCATGGTCCCCAAAACACACTTCCTCCCCCGCTGCCATTCAATTCTCCACACAACTCAGCACAATTCAGTACAATTCCATAGATGGTGTAAAAGGTGTTACAAGGCTTGCCATGGCCTGCTACATGTGAAATTCCCCCAGTTCACATTTAAACCATCACATCTTCCCAAAAGCACATTTCCAAAAGCACAATTATCACCCCTCATTATCTCCAATAATCATCACACACTCTCCAGGTTCCACTCTCACGACCACATCAAAACACCTAACCACAATACAAAAACATACGCCACCCACAAGACACTGTGGCTCCCATTCCATCCCCTCACCGGCCATGTCATCACTCTCACCCGCCTCCCAACTCCAATTTACATGTCCCCAAGTTCCAAAGCAAGTCCTGAAGCCTGGGACAGTACTCCTCAAAGCACTCACCTTAAGTGCAGGTAGTTGCAGGTTGGTCAGGTTCAAGGGTGTCATCCACCCATACAATTCCCAAAATTTCACATTGGGCCTACCAAATACTTCCAAATTTCTCTTTTGTCCCCACTACACTGGCAGGTATGTGGATCCGCATCCAACGGTGATCATCACTACAGAACTACCTATGGCCACGACAGCTCTGCACCTCTACCGTGCAAGGGTCACCGGGACAAGGTGAGCAGTCAAAACGCCAACATGGCCCATGAGTGTCCATAAGGGTGCGACCCACCATCCATCCTTCGGCCCCCCTGCGAGGAACACAGCTGCAGCAGCCCCAGCTGGCCAATGTGGTGAGCACTTGCTGCCACAACACACACTACCGCACACACAACCTCGGCCCTGGGGGGCACGGTCGCAGTGCGTGGCATCCCTACAGCCACGTCCCCTGCACCTCCCCATCATCCCCCAGTCCGACTACAGAACTGCAGCCCCCCAGTGCTCACCCACACTTGACCACACCAAGGTTCAGTCAACAGCCATGCTCCACCAGGAGACCCACCCAGAAGACATGGTCCACACACCTCGGACACACACAGCACCACGTTGACCCTCAGGCTACACAACTACATCCCCATCATCCCGCGTCCCAAATATCAGCACAGTTGCCCCCGCAACCAGTTGAAAGCTGTGCCTTGCTACCCTATTAATTTCATCACAGCCTCCAACACTTTGGTCTACACACCTGGATCAATAATGGCGTCACTGTACAGTGTCCACCATGGCATTTCAAAATCCACCCTTAAATTTCCATCTAACCCACAGATTACCCATGCCAACCATTTGTCACATTTTACTAACCTCACCAAAGAAAGATGCTTTGCCATACACATGCCAGCCGAGCATGGCCCATATGCTCGGCTCGTTCTAGTTTCCTGCACACTCTATTGCTATTGGCCCAGGCCGAGGTGGTGGTCCTCTGTCTGGCGCCTGTGGACCTACTGGGGGCCCCCTCCTTTCTGGACTGCGAAGCCTCTCAGGAGGTGGGGGCCCATATGGTTGCCGACAATTCCTCTGACTGTGCCCTCTTCTCCCACATCTAAAACAAGTCCCCAAGAACGGACCCCTCTGGTAGCCAGGTGGAGCCCCCCTTTCTCCCGGCCCAGCCCGATAAAAATCAGGCCGTCCTGATGGCCAACCTGGACCACCCTGTCGTGACTCGCTCCCTGCAATTTGTCCCCCCATCAAATTTGTCAGCTGGCGGCTGATTCCCCTTAACATTCGCCCGATGTCATCCTCTGGCTTTTCCCGATCCCGCACCTCGGTCTGCCGTACCGTCACAGGTGCCCTCTCCGATGCGCGGTTCGACCTTCTCAAAAAGGTCAGTCTCGCCGCGCATTCCGCTGCCCGGTGCACCGTGGGTGGGTCCTGTAACTCCACCAACGTCCGGACCTCAGGATCAGGGAGAGCCGCCATAAATTTTTCTATCGCCAGCTTGTCCCACGCCTGTGCTGGTAGGTCCCTGTATGCTATCCTCACAGACTGGTATATATCCTGGGCCAGCTCCTGCAACGTCTCATTAGGCTTTTGCCTGCGATGCAGCAGCTGTGCCCTGACGAGGTCGCACCTTGCGCCTGTCCCGTACCTGTTATTTAAGGCCTCACAAATGGCCTTGCTGGTCAATATTCCCTCTGGGACTACGTTCAACACGTCGGCGGCTGACCCACGCAGTGTCGCCACCAGATTCCCCATGCGCTCCCGCTCTCCCCAACCATTGAGCTGAGACACGCACTCAAATTGTGTCAGGAAAGCCTCGAGGCTCCCTGATCCGTCAAAATGTACGAGGGGGATTGTTTTTCCAGAGACTCTATTCCCCGATTCCTCTCTGTCCAAATCCAGTCCGGGGCCAAAACACCCCCCCAACTGGGTATTCCGTTTCGGAGCCTCTGGTGTCCAAATGTGGCTCGTGGTGAGGGTCTCCTGGGTCACCTTAATCTGGTCCTGAAAATGTTTAACCGACCTACTCACCTCTTCCTTCAGGCTCTCTTGAACCCGACCAACCTCCTTCTTGATGGTATTGTCCCAGATCTCCAGTCGCTCCTGCATAAAATCACTCACCCTTTCATTATCCATTAGTGGCCCCCACAGGCCTTTCTCAATTAACCCTTGCTCCTGCTCTTTTATGCGGGTTTCCAACCCCCTCACCTCCTCGGCCAATTTGCCCCCTTGTCGGTTGAGCAATCCCCATTCCTCACTCTGCTGTAGCATTCTGGCATCCACCCGGCCCCGATAGCCTTCCAGGTCCCCATTTGCTTTATCAATTCGAGCATTTGTGGCACCAATCTGACCCTCCAACTTTTCCCCCATTTGGACAGCCTGCGTCACGCCCTCCTCTATTTTTGACATTAATTCTTCCCGTTTCAATTCAATTTCCACCCCTATGGCTTTTTCCATCTCCCCCATTTGAGTTTCTACTTTACCCTCAAATTTCCCCAGTCTGTCCGTAATTTGGTTTTGCACTCTCCCTTCTATGCCATCAATTCGTTCCCCCAGCTGCTGTGCCATTTCCCCAATTTTTCCTTCCAATTGTTCATTCCTTTCCTTTATTTCATTCCCTTGTTCATTCATTTGTTCATTCATCACCTCCATTTTTCCCTCCAATCCATCGATTTTGCTGACCATCCCTTTGATTTGTTCTTTCAATCCCTCCTTTAATCCTTCAATTTTATCACTCTGGGCATTCAGTTCCCCTTTTAACCCATCAATTTTATTTCCCAACCCACTTTTCATTTGTCCCATTTGTTCCTCCAATCGATCACTCATTCCCTTCATTCCTTCCCTACATTCCTTCCCCTGGGACTCCATTTTTTGAAGCAATTGACCCAACATCTGGTCGGTTGTCGGGGCCGTTCCTACTGCTCCCGACTCCCCGGTGGGGGAGGGGGATAAGTTGGTGCTCGGGACGAGGGAGGTTCCAAGGCTCACCTCTGCATCTAATTCCCCTATTTCCGGCTCACTCCCGACGCTGACGGAGGCCTCGCTGCGTACTTCCATCTCATCAATTTCCGACATCCGCTTTCCGGAAGATTGTTTCCCGCGCGCGTATTTATTTTAATAATTCCTGAAACAATTTAAATTTGACGAAGACGCGATATCGCGCTCCGTTTGCCCGATTGATTATTAAATTTCTCCGCCTCGACTATAAAAATTTTGCGTTCGAACGTCGGGCGCAATGTACGCCCGACCGTGTCGATGTCTCCCCGCGGACAAAAAAAATTTGTCCGACCGTGTCGATGTCTCGCCGCGGACAAAAAATTTGTCCGACGGGTTCAAATCCCACTCCTGACACCACTTGTCGCGTAACCGTGATTAACACCACAGTTACGGATGACCGATTTGCGAGACTTTAACTCCCGAGGCGAACACTCAATGGCGGACTCAAGTTCAACACCAACGCGCGGAATGGCGGGGCGCAGCGAAGGCTCCGCAACCTTATCTATTAAAATCAAACACCCAGGAAAACTGCGTTCAGATATTATGTACAAAAAGTAATATAAGGGTTTATTAGGAAAAGTAAAGCCAGTGAAAAAGCCCGCCGGTAAATCTAATAATTCTAATAAACCTAAATCGGGACGTCCCCACACGACTGACAGCAAACACAAACGAGGGAGATTAATCACGAAAATAACACGTCCCGTCGTTCAAAATATACGCGGAGATCGGGCTTATCTGTCTTTGTCGTCTTGTATTGTTGGTGTCCAGCACCGCTCCTTCCGGCCCGATCGCACACCACGAGGCCCCTCGCTCCAAGCACCACGCGTCCGACGCAGGCCAGCGGCTCCACTTGACCAGGGACAGGAAGGACTCCTTTCAACTCCACTCGACTCGACGACGCGGGAGTGCTGGCAGCCAAGTGCCAACGAACTGCTCAGTGCCAACTGGGTGTGCTCTCGTGTGTCTCCTGCGACTCCCTACAACCCGAACTGCACTCGAACTGCGACTGGAATGGCGTGTCCTCTCCAACTCTCCACCACCGCTCAACTCTCTGGTGCCTGCCTGCGTCTGCCAGTGCCTGCCACGAACTCAACTCAACTCAACTGCCCGCGTCTGCTCAGAGAGACTCAACTCCTGAAATGGCGTCCGACCGTCCCCTATATTGGTGGCCGATGACGTCACATTGCGCACTCCTCAGCCAATCACAGCCTCCCGCGACTCCTGACATCTCCCCCGTTACGCGACCCTGCGGTCCTGGCATAACACGTGCCGGCCAGGTTTGTGGGCCTTTGGAGGTGTACACGGTGGCGGCCAATTGTGGTGGTGTTTTTGACCTGGTTTCCTGTCAATTTATTACGAAGTCCTTGTCAGGGAAAGGGGATTATTTAATGTTGCGCTAAGGACCTAACTAATGTTTATGTGGTTTGCAGTGCCATAAAGGACAAAGGTTTGATTACTAGGTGATACTCACAGGGGCGTTACCTTTAATCCCTCACTATTTAACACTCGGACCTCCAGGTAGATCCACAATCATACATCTTACCCCGACAAACGCCTAAACATCAAGAACTTATTACATGTAGAGTCCCTGTCACGACAGCCGAATACCTACCTATTCAGATCTACCTAGCTCTAGATGTTGCATTACCAAATTCATAACAATATATTCACCTAGCACAAGTAGCACAAGCAGGTACTCGTTGATGAAATGGATTATACATAGTCACTCTTTTTACTTACACTTTCACATTCAATGGGTTGAAGTAACAAAACAGACATGCCTGTATTAGTGTATTACATTTACAGTTCTAATTCTTGACCCACATGTATGCAGCTGTTGTGCATCACAACGCTATGAACATTAAGATGTATCACAAGCAAGTACATTTTAAATCTAAAATAATCGCCCCAATCTCTTCACGTTAAAGAACCTCAGCTCACCTTTAAAATGAAAGAACCAGCTAAGACACGTACTCTCATTATAGTAGTACGTACTTTATCGACATATTCAATTTCCAGTCGTACGTACTTTGTCGACATATTCAATTTCTAGTAGTACGTCCTTTATAGACTTGCTCGCAATGTTTTATGACATACTTTGTCGATGTATTCATATTTTAATTGTACATACTTTATAGACGTACTCGCATTCTAATCGTGCATATTTTATTGATGTATTTGCATACTAATCATACGTACTTTGTAGGTGTACTCGTATTGTAGATGTACATCTTATCTACCATATAAAACACTGTCAGTTTGTGTATTTGTATGAAATAAGCATGACAATAATGTCGTAAATGAAAAAAACCAAAAAGCGTCCATAAATTAAAATTTACGTTATAAACCCCAAACGCATCGGTTAAAAAAAAAAAACCTCAATCGATATCTAGCATTTGAAAATTGTAATTTATATAACTGTAAACTATTAAATGAAAATGTCAATGAAAATTTACGTACAAACAGTAATCGCGTCTGTAAAAATAAATAAATAACCCTAATTGATATCTCGCAGCAGGTCGGTGATGCTTGCCTATAATCATAAAGCTTCTATTTATTATGTACCTACGTGCAAAGTACGGTTTATTGGTTACACAATGTGTAAATAAGCATACCCCACTAGTACTTTATAGACGTACTCGCATTCTAACCATACATACTTTATAGACGTACTCGAGTTCTAATTGTACATACTTTATAGATGTATATATCCTCTGACGAATGCAATACCCTCTGGCAAGAGTAACGACTGCACTCTTCACAGACCATCACCAATCCAAGACAGATCTCCACTCTGACACAGGCTACTCGACTGGAGGTATTACATTTGTAATTTGTTCAAGTTGCTGATGATATCGCGCCTAATCTTCACGAAAGACACCGTGGGATATTTAATGTCCAAAAGGGTTGGCGGGAGAGGTCACCTTTTTGAAGCAATGTTTTATGGCCGGATGCTCTTCCTGCCGCCAACCCTTGCGACACAGGGAATTACCAGTGAACTGGTACTCAATTTGCCGACCTCGGAAAGGATGACAGGCTGAGTCAACGCCCCTGGTGTTAATTCAACGATAAATCCGGATTCGAACCCAGGATCCTAGGATCCCAAGCCGGCGCCCTAACCGCTAAGCCAACACCAAGCGACAAAAAGGGTTGGCGTCAGGAAGGGCATCCGGCCGTAAAACATTGCTTCAAAAAGGGGACCGAAAAACAACAACAACCACGGTTCCCGAAAAAGGCCAACCCCCGCTTTGCGGGGAAAAATGGCCTCTAAAGGTGGTTATATTTATATAATGATCACGGCTAGCAGACAGATCCTCCGGATTTAACGTCCATGTGATGGACGACACACACATTGATGGATCACCCTGCCTGTGA
Source organism: Myxine glutinosa (assembly GCF_964187855.1). NCBI lineage: Eukaryota > Metazoa > Chordata > Myxini > Myxiniformes > Myxinidae > Myxine > Myxine glutinosa. The sequence goes on along the minus strand of NC_136264.1, from coordinate 188,653,750 downwards.
TACACCAGGATGATAGTTTATAGCTGGATCAAGAGTCAAACCCAGGTAAGACAGCTCGCAGGCAGGTAGATATTGTTCTTGCGTTTCTTTGTGCTCTATCATCGTGATTTCACGTCATTGTGTGCCTTGTCATGTGATGCTTTGTATGATAATGATTTCTGGTTTCAGGATGTAAATAGTAGTATCAGGAATAATCTTAGGGTGTCTTGTTATTAAGGTGTGAATATGGGGGAAGGAGTTGGGCCAAGAGATGTGGGGATGAGGGAGGGGATTTCTACGATCGATATTTAATTATAATGGTTTTGTGAAACTTTGATTCCATAAATTGTTAACTACTTGGTTAAACTGTTTATCCTGAAATATTTTAGGATTTTAAAAATGATCACATTTTTAGGATTGACTTGTAATTGTATGCCACTGCTCTCCATAGTTGCTTCCAAATCGAACACTCTTCCAAGACTTAAGCATCCTGAACAACCAAGATAAAACCTCCCCTGGGCTTGATCATCACACCTCTTTGGCCTCGGAGCCTCCGGCCTACCCCCGGGCGCTGCTACCTACCTGAATTCCTGCCTCCCAAGGTGGAATGTCTGGCGATTTGGGTCATGTTTTTAGCCATAACACCACCTCTTTTCCCCCTGGAGTTGGGAATCGAGGCAATGGCGATGGCGTCAGCCTGTCCAGGGTCGCTTAATATAAGAAAGCCTTTGTCCCCATTACTCAGCTCGGTGTAGTCAGCTGGTAGCCATCATCCGCGTGTCTCGACAAAAAAGGGCTTCAGAGGAAGTTTTAACGATGTGCGTTTTGTTCGCTGAAGGTTGTGAACACTGATTCCTCCATGTAAGGTCGTGCTGACACATGCGGAACACTCTTCACGAGGTTATAATTGTCACCTGATTGGTAATGAATCACTGGCAATGAATAGGCCACTCAGGCTATTCAAGTGAAGAACTTTGAGCAACTGTTTGACTGTTGGCTTGTTGGCCTGAAAAACTGAGCACTTTTTTGAGCTGCAAACAAGAGGATTATATGTATTTACACAAAGACCATAGCTATATGAAATTCAGAGTATAACGTTTGCCAATTTACGATATATTTTGACCATTCGGATGTACATAGTTTATCATACATATACGTTATTTGTCTATTTCAAAACTTTTGAAGACCACCGATCTTGTATACTGTTGTACGACTAGTTGCGAAGATAGAAGTCCATTTCTTATCTACCAATCCCACAACCGGTTCACTTAAGGCCACCTTTGGTCCAAAACAGCCTTAGATTCCCAGAATATGCTGCGATATGACTTCCAGTATTGCAAAGACTGTCTAGAGCAGGTGTCTAAACTCATCGATGTCGCTTGAATTGAATCCCATTTCCGTACCATCCCTCGCAACGTATCAAAATGAGGACCCGATTGAGAATCTCGACCAACTCTGTAATTTTAGGTCGTTTGCCTGCCGTAATGACTCGCACCTTGACCAAAAGCAGATTGTTTTAACGATTTCTTTCTCCACGAGTATTCTGGCAACTTAATAAAGCGCTCAGCAGGCTGAGCATCTCTTCTATTGATTCAATTCTCCACACTTCACTTATTTGATGTTCTTTTGGGATGGGTGGATGAGGAGAGGTGGAGGGTCTGGTTTTGTGGTTCCTGCTGCAGAAGAGCTTGTGAGCAAAATACCTGAAACAGATGAGCTTTGAAACCTTCTCGGTCATATTTAAGTGAGGATTTCTTCACGTTTCGTTCTCGTCTTAGTAGGACCCGATTGAAAATTCCATTTTCTATCTCAAAACGATATAAAATTCTTTATCTAGAAATGTATTTGTCTAGAAAAATTTAAAATCCCCCTTTATCTTGAAATTCCATTTCCAATCCCCACAACTCTCGTGATTTGAAATTATACGTAAATTGGTATTCCACATAAGTGAAAGCAATTTTCTTTTCAATAAGAAGTTTTGCATAGAGGAACCACCTTCAGAGGCCATTTTTCCCTGCAGATCAGGGGGTTAGCCTTTTTTTGGGCACCATGGTCCCCTTTTTGAAGCAATGTTTTATGGCCGGATGCTCTTCCTGCCGCCAACCCTTGCGACACAGGGAATTACCAGTGAACTGGTACTCAATTTGCCGACCTCGGAAAGGATGACAGGCTGAGTCAACGCCCCTGGTGTTAATTCAACGATAAATCGGGATTCGAACCCAGGATCCTAGGATCCCAAGCCGGCACCCTAACCGCTAAGCCAACACCAGGCTAAGTTTTGCATAGAGGGGAAAAAAAAAAAACCTTTTCTGGGAAATTGAGTGTCCTTTCTCTTTCTCCTTGTTCTTTCATTTTTGACCGAATTATGTACATCAAAATAAAAAGGAATACTTTTGATTTCGATATTTCGAATGCTTTTCTTTTCTTTTTTTAAATATTTCGATATTAAAAATTATTGTAAGAGATAATTTTGGTGATGCCCTCGAAGTGGACAAGCGGGAGCATGCATGGCGTCCTCCTTGTTTGCCGATTTAATGATGGAATTTCACGGAGTTATCACGATATTATCGTTGAATGTGAATGGCGAAGGCCCTCGAGCATTATTAAACATCACCGTAGCAACATAGGAATACTTGTGAAGGAAATAAGTCATTATCTTTTCGGTTTTTATCTTTTTTTTTTGAGACCTTTTTGCAGTATCGGCTGGAGAATGGCATATATAACACGGATGCCTTTGTGTACAAAAACCGCGCATGTTACAAAGAAGCATTTCACACCGTAGTGTTTTGAACTGAGAGGATTTTCGATAAAAGGAATAAAACTTACCGTCCTCGTTCCCTTGCATATACGACTCGACCGTTAGGCCTTTAATATGTACCGCAGCCATTAAGATCCCCACGTCGAGCAGAACCACTTTTGGTGGACGTCAAACAAGATCCATGCCCGAGGATAGTGTTTACGAACGAAGTAAAAATGAATAAACAAACATTTAATACCATTCGGAAATAATGACTTGCTTCGCAGTGTATAACATTTAGTGCTAGTTATAAAGTGTAATTTTTCTAGAATGAAAATAAATTATTTTGACACTTCTTCACAATAAAAAGACGACAAAAGTGGACGCGTTTCCATTTTCAAACCCCACTCGGCATTGTTTTGAGGCCATTTTACAAACCAGGTGTGTGTGTGTGTGTGTGTGTCCACCATTTTGAGATTGTTTACTGCAAGCTCAAAGGTAAAAGTTTGAGGGTGCGAACACGAGCTCTTGTTTTCTTACTTTCCTTCTTGGAATGGCGTCAAAGAGGAAAACAATAATTGTGCTTTGATTCACTGTAGCGTAGGTCGTGTACTGGACCACAGGGCTATAGCTTGAGCCACGCATATACTTTTTTGATCTCTTCAGTATCTCGAGGATATCAATGTTTGCGGAAGACCCTCGATCTGTGCTCAATCGAAGGGTATTCACGTGGTGATGCGATTCATTATGACGTGTACAAACGGGCATCTCCATTTATCTACAATCGTAGTGTGTCCGCCGTGCAACGTCCACGGACCATGAGAAATATTCACTCGAATGAGATTGAACTGATGGGAGGAAAGAATGTTTAGCATATAACTCAAAGGTCACCGATTGTGAATCTCTTTTCCTTGCACTTTCTTTGCTGACCTCATCGGGTTTAAGGATTTTAATTATTCTTTATTTTGTGTCCGATTTTCTTGATTCGGGCGGCAGTGGATTTTTGTCGATCAGGCGCTTCATGATTCTCTGCACTCGTTTGAGTTGCCAGTTGTTTGTGTTACTGTTGTCGTCGTTCCACAGGCCTTTACAAATGCACCGACCGCTTGAGTCTTCGATTGTTTTTATTTCGTCTTCAGGGATTTTGCTGAAGAGTAAAAATTGTCAGAGAGCACCTTGCTTTTCCTGGCAATAGCATCGGGAAGCTGGGATAATGTACAAAGAGATGTGATTTGATGCTTCTTTTGGACACTTATCTATTTATGTTGCTTTATTTGTGCAATATTAAACGTTCTTCATGCATTTTGGGTCATTGTCGAGGTGAAATCGTTTTTTGTGTTTTTAGAAAAGTGGGGTTTTTTTGTTGTTTTTTTGTTTTTCTTGGTCTTTGAGCTAACTGTTGACATCATTGTCTCCACGTTGGTACAACCACAAAGTGAAGAATTACATGTTAAACAGCAAATCGTTTGTTGGTTTATTTTTTTTACATGAAGTGCTGCTTTTTGTGACCCCATGTCCCCTCCTCTCGACACGATTAATGGGCTCGCTTGATTCTGAAAGCACAGAAAGATTGCTTTAAAAAAAAAAAACAATTTGTATTATTACTTTGATTATAATATTTTAAGACTGAATCTATCAGAATAAAGTATTCCATTATTTAATGTTGCATTGTTGTGCCATTCATTGTTCAAGCTCCAGGT